>NC_136601.1:4203980-4803980 GCF_910589615.1 Taurulus bubalis | reverse complement strand
GCCGAGCCGCATGTCTGTGTGTTGATCCGCTCTGAGCGGGAATTAGAGAGCAGGCGAGAAAGCAGGCAAATAAGTATTGAAAACTTTCAATTTTGGAATAGTTTACAGACTACCGATCAAACAATTTAGAATGAATATTGGTCGATCGATTGGAGCACCTTTAGTTGAGGTAGAACTAATGCTGTAGCTTTTGGTGGATGAGACGATAATGTGAAGCACAATGAGGCAAACATAAAACTGATCATTCATTAAGTTGATCAAAGTTCTTAAAACATCCCAATCAACATGATGATACGAGTAGGACTCGAAATAAAGAACACTAACGATGGCAACACACCGATGAGTTATACCTGGAACATTTGTACACCAATATACAACACACACACACACACACACACACACACACACACACACACACAGACAGAGAGAGAGAGAGAGAGACCGAGAGAGAGAGACAGAGAACACCACTGATAATCCACAGCATTCTGGAAATGAGTGACAAACAAGAGATGGTGCTGAGGGGCTGTTGTAAAGCCCTTGAAAAAAACAGCAGGGAAACCCTGTGCGTTCAGCGATCGGGAACGGAGACATGAGCGCCACCGATGAATGAAGGGCTTTACCTGGCGGAACGAAGAACTCCCAGCGTAACTTAGGGTTGCTGGTGGCCAGCGGAGACCTGACACTGTTCGCATACTCTATAGCGAAATATAAAAAAATATGCGGGTGGAAGGAAAGGAGGGAAGGAAAGGAGGGAAGGGATAGACAGATGTCAAAACCAGGAGTTGGTATGTTCAACAGTGAATTGTAGAAATCAAATTGGGGAAGACTTTTACTGTTCTGCTGATGTGATAGTGTAAATATATTGCAATTAGAAAAAAAACAATCTGAGGAGGTTGTTGTCAGATTTAGTAAAAAGTCGAGGTGTTTTCTACCCCACTAGAGTCAGAATAAAGGCAGAAAAACAACAACAATGCTGTGCTTTTATATAACACTATCTGGGAAGGTAATATTAAACTTCTTTTGTGCATGTTTTTGTTGGACCTCAGGTCTAATTAGCTTGTGTATCCGTCTACATGGAGAAAAGAGAATAGGATTATTCTAAGTAAGTGTCATATTAGGCAGATTAAAAAAAAGCAGGAGTTCATGCAGGTTGATAATAATCACACGTAAGTGAACAAAACTAGTGATGGCGAGATGAAGCTTCCTGAAGCATTGAAGCTTTCCATCCAATTGGTTCGCTAATGGGCCGAAGCTTCACGGAGCTTCATTTGCTCTACTGCGCCACCAAGTGGACAATACATGTAAAACAAGCAGAGTGATCATAACGACACCATGGCTTTGGTGTGTGAAGCTTTAAATTTAATAAATTATGTTTGTGACGCCAATACATCAATTAATAACTTATTATTATTATTATATATTGTGCCAATCTTCATGATGTAATGGCGGGGTCAAAATCAAAACTCGAAAACAAATTGGGAGAGGGTTGTGATGTGACTGTGGGTCAGTGGTTAGAATATCCGACGTTCAGTCAGAGGATCGGTGTTTCGAGCCTCGGCTCCGTTAGTCCATGTTGATGTGTCCAATTTTTTAAGTAAAAACAAGAACTTTTCCACAGTGCTGGGCTTTTTGAGACTATTTCGCCTGCTTTATAAAATACCCTTTCACAGGCACACATGAAGCTGGGTACAGAGAGGAGGGGGGGAATTCATTGAGTTTCGCTGCCCCTTATATTTCAAATCGGACGGCAAACCCACGAACCATTTTCTGAATCAGTCACGTGGTACGGCCGGCTCGCGAGGCTTCGAACGTCACCGCATACGTCATCAACACAAGCCTCGATACGCGCTTCACCAAAATCTACCTGGATTATTCGACATGCGCATCGAAGCCTCGACACGAAAGGACACATCACTAAACAAAACCCCTTTAACTCTCATCTAAACAGTTGCCGTACAACGAAACAGAAAGAGTCAGGCTGAAAGGAAACAGGGGAAACGAGCCAGCAGGGAGGATATGCTAATCAAACTCAGAAACCAAGGAGATGTATGGAAAAGAAGCTTCTGGCTTAGTATTTGGATGTAAAGCGTCCACTAACCTGCTGTCGTTTCCCTTGGTGGGCGATATTCAAATGATCCTGGTGCAGCTAAACTCGGTAAATTCTCTCTTCTCTGTGATGAGTCCCGGGGACTGGGACCAGTTGCCTGCAGGGAGATTCAAAGATCATCTGTTGGATCATCTGTTGGGGGTGAATGTTTCTTTTAAGGTTGTATTAGTTTTGGGAGCAACCTCACCTGTAAAGTTACAAGCTGACTTTGCTGTGTGTCGACTCCTGAATGGACATTCTTGGAGTGTTTGTATTCTAAAAAACAACAACACACAGACAACACAGTTTAAATACTATATGCATAGTATACATAAAATACAAAACAAAAAATAATGTGAAATGGAAGTGTCTTTAATTTTCATATGCCGAGTCTTCCATAAGTTCTAGGTTAAATTATAACAATCTATGTCCTGGGTGACAAGTCTATGATCAACCACAAGGGGTCAGTACAGCAACTCAGACCTGCAGGAGGCGTTTGGTGTGCTGCAGCATTTGACTTCTCCTCCTCTGGAGCAGCTACTGAGTGGCTTCCAGTCTCCCCAAAGCTTTCTTCTGGCTTCTGCAGCTCCTTTAAGCATCACAGATGGTTTCAAATATGAATAATGAATCAAACAAGCCTGAGGCATATGCAGTGCATGAGGTATATGCATACAACATTTGATTCTGGTCTTGAGAGTTCAATAATTACATAAACTTGCCAAAATCCTGCAAAACTGCAAAATGCATTTATAGATGCAATAAGTGAACATGACACACAGTTATCTTTACAACTAATTAGTAAAGATCTTCATCCTGACCGATGGGAGCGAGGTGGGCCGGCTGGGTGGTGTTGAATGATGGATGACTTTTTCTTTAAGGACGCCCTTAGAAGCTGGTTCTGAGCCACTTTGTGCCTCCTCAGCCTTTATTGACGCGGGGTTTTCTCCTCTGGTTGAGGTGAGTGGACTGCATGTTGGGGAGGCTGCTGCCAACGACGGAGCATCTACAGCGCTGTTGGTTTTGGAAGGGGACGCCAGGAAATGAGGAGGAGATTCCCTTCCTAGACTCTCTTGTGTAGTGGGAACGTTTCCACTTCCGATGTCGCCGTTGACTCTGAACAAACCATCCGCCTAAATCGGACGACAACATGTTTAATATTGGCTTTGTATACACACACTGCAGTTCAAGGAGATGCTTTGAACGCATAAAAGGGTCCTAAGAAATGTCCAGACAGTTTAATTTAATTCTGATCCATTTTGTAATTGGTTTATAGATATGAACCATTGGCAGGAAAATATTGGCTGAATTTCCCCTACAGTAATGCTGCTATAGCTAAAAATATTTTCAGTAGTACACAAAATTAATTGATGACAAACAAAGAAATGAAGATGAACCCCATGCCTACAAACTCAATGCCCTCATTCGTGGTCATTACCAGCCTCTCATCTCAGTCTGTTATTAGCTATTCATCTGGCTCACAACACCACGATGGCCTCTCTGACAAAGAGGCTCTAATGTATGTGAGGAGCTCCTAGTGAGCGGTAACTTAAGACACAGTGGTGGAGTTGGTGAATGCAGGCTCTCAGTCCGGACCCCCCTCCGCCTCCACCTTCTCATCCCTGTCCGAGCGGCCTGTGTGGGCACTCTTTGTCCGCCTGGAGCCCACTTCACATGGAGAGGGCCCTACTTGTCAACTTCTTAAGTCAATAGGGAACAGAGGGCTCCATTCAAAGCCGGGCTCCGCTCAGACTCCTGACAAGACATTCCAGAAAAGCGCTGTGCTCCATTTGGTCTGGTAATAATCTGCCCCTCCCTCCCCGATCGAAAAACATAAAGATCTCGTTTTGAATATTCCCCCCCCCAAAAATCCAGATGAAAAAGGAAATGGATCCTGTTGAGTGCTGTGAGCTAAATTGGAACATTACATGCTTCTTCTGGGGAGGGGGAAGCCTTGTGTTTTCCAAGAAACCAGCCGTCTCGTCACCATGGCGGTTCTGTGGCATCCTAACGCAAGTGCCAAGAGAGCTGGAGGGGAATTCACCCTCCAGCCTGTGAGGCGGTCAGCCAACACTGGGAAGTAACCACATGTAAAGTGGTCAAGACCGTTACACTAACCGAGTTTCAATCATTTCACATACGTGAAGTCATCACGAGTAGGGAACCTAAATAGAGGTAACACTATGGGGGAGAGGGGAGATTTAACAGTGACAACCAGACACTTAACGAGTTAAGATGATGACAAAGTGCCTCTGAGTCAGTCTCACCTTGCTGGGCCATGGTTCACCCGCTGAGGGCCGGGGCTGGAAGTAAGGCTTGGGCATCAGCAAAGGCACCGGGTTGGGCGACAGGGTCCGGCTAGATGGCGGCTCGGACGAGCGCGAGCGAATCTGAGGCCGCTGGTGCGGGGGCTCTTTGGGAAACTCCTCGATTCGCGCCTCCAGTGTAGACGTGAACTTCGGAGGCGGGGCGGACTGCTGCCGCAGATACCGCATGGGCCCGTTGGGGTCCACGTCGAAGGGGTCCGGGGTCGTTGGGGAGGCGGACAGGGAGAGCGAGAGGGGAGAGCAGGGTAAGGAGGGATCTGCAGATATGCTGCGGTCCAGGAGCTTTGGCAACTGTAGGCGTTCCAGGACCGTTTCACTGATGGAGAAGCGCTGGGCGTAACGCTGCAGGATGAACGACGCCTCCTCGTGGGTTCTGGCTCTCCTGTATGCGTCCCGTAGGTCATCCTCGCGACGCTCCCTGTTGAAGAGAAAACAGAAAACGGGGGATTAAGAAAACCCAATCAGCGGTGTAAAATGGGAAGCAACTGATAAGGCCCGGTTTGATTTTAATAAATGTTAACTTGGCTACTCTTGATTCTTAGGTGACATGACAACGGATCTAACCCGCTCCAACTACACATCAAAGATGAAAACTATGATCCGACCCATTATCAACATCTATTTCTTCCACTTTCGTTTTTTTCCTCTATTGGAGACCTACTTGAATTAACTCACCTTTATGCTCACTAACCGGAATGCGTGAAGATTAAAGCCTCTTCTCTAATGCCGTTTTCACACCAAAAGAGTTGCGAAATATTCATGCCGGGCGGCGCGATGGAGGCGAAAAGGCGTTGCGAATATTCGCAAATCCGCCTTTCCGCAGCGAATGGTTACGAAAAATCGAAAGTGAATTAACCACATAAAGTCGAGCGAGTAAATTCAGGCGAAAAAGTTCGCGAAAAATTCGCAACTCTTTTGGTGTGAACACGGCATAAGAAAGACCTCGTGTCCCATTAGACGAGTATTGTTTTGTACTTCGAGCTTTGTTGTTTTAGCTTAAGACAAATCAAACGTCCTATTTGTGTGCGTTTCACCTACTTTTCCTCCACTATCTCTCTGTAGGTCTTGATGCTTCTCCTCCTCTGGGAGGTACAGGGACCTCCAGTCATCAACTGCTCCATCACCTTCCTCTCCTCCTCCTTCTTGATCAGGTCCTGGGAGATACTCCTCCTTCGATTTTTCCACCGGGCCAGGTCCTGACACACAAACAGATTGGAAGAGTTTCAGTTCCAAGTGAAACAAGGCAAGAAGGGCTTGGCTCCGCAACGTTGTGAGACCTGAAGATCATGCAAACTGTGCAGATCTCAATCCAGAAAGTAAGAAAACACTCTTAATCAAACAAATAAACAAACTGAGACACTCACATCCTGCCAGTGATCATCCTCTTCCTTCATTCTGTTGTACTGGTTGTGTATCAGCTCATGACGCATCTGACTGTGAGGCTGCAAGATGGCCTCCTCCTCACCACGCATGTCAATCATACTCACACATCTAAGAGGAGGAGGGAGAGAGAGAGAGAGAGAGAGAGAGTCAGAGATAATATGGATAATGAAAAAGCTGTGCCGACATGTCATTGAGGACGACATGGTTTAGTATTTCTTAGTTAGCCTGCTAATGATTATATACATTTTTACTGTACATTGTGCCGTTAGTACAGTATGTTTGTATGTTGGCGACTTTGTGCGCTTCCTTTTTCAAAACTCAGCCATATCTAAAAAGGCCACATGTCACTCAAAATCACTCAAAATCTGTGTTCATCAAGGATAATACCCAACATCATCCACATAAATGATTTTGTGCCAATCTATCATTATTAGGAAAAGAGAATAACCTGTAACTGTTGGCTCAGCACGGACACTAAAATAAGATGAGTCTTTTAAAGACCACATGAATGGAAGTGTTCATCAACTTCATGCTCACCATTTAGAACCAATAAAACATTCAAATAAATAAAAACATTTCCCATTTGAATAATCATGCCACATTCCAGCAATGGTGTCAACAGGAAATGCGTGACATTAAGGATGTTAAGATGACATTAAAGGAGAACATTGAAAGCATCAGCTTCAGGTGCAGGTGCCTGTGGTTGTGAGTAACAATCTGATGTGTGTGTACGAGGTGCAACAACCAGTTTACATTTGTTCAGTCAGTAGTGTTAAAACATACATTTTTAGATTACAGACAATACAATAAAGTGCAGCCTTTTGATTAAGAACATGTGGCTCATCACACTTAGAATGGGTAAAACAAAGTCATGAGTGCAAGAATAGTTGAGGATTTAATGTCCAACATACAATCATAGGTGGACCAAAGAAACTTGTAGCAGAAGAGTTTTATATTTTTTCTTTTTTACAATCAAAGAGATGATTGACATGTTATTAAATAATTCAGCGTGAAGGGTACAACGCTGAATAAGTGCTCATCTAAAGCAAAGCAAACAAAGCATTTGAGTCATCTCCTGGTTATGAATCATCTCTGCTGCTTCAGGAAAAGCTGCACTTTTTACATTAACAAAGGACATCCCCATGATGATTTGTTTTGTAAGGGGTTGAGAGGGTGAGTGGTTGCGTTACGTGAAACATGCAGCTAGTAGAAGCACGAAGACGATCTCGGAGCTGCACAGTTTAGTAAGTCCTCTCCACACGACCGCAGGCACTTTGAATACATCCGAGAGGAATGGATCATCAGATTTTAGATCAAGCGTTAAGCTCCAGGGACATTGTTTGCCAGCACGTGGTCACAAATGCCCACCTTGAAAAGTCATTTAACTGATTTACAATTTCAGGAATGCAAGTAGGACAAATCTGCTTAATTTATTTGGAATATTTTGGACCAGTCATTTCACTCTTCAGTATGGTTTTTATAAATACATTGATGTCATTCATCTTAAATTCTGCTTGAAAATTATAAGAGTGGGAGCTGCTAAGTTAAATTAAACTAAAGCACTTCTTAATGACATTCAGTAGATAATTAAAGGATAAAATGGGAGTTTGAGTGGCCATTTTAAAGGATTTTCTTCACCTGACAAAATGAATGACACTGGGGATCCATTTCCTAAGTTTTAAAGTGATTGATTAAATTGTTTTCTCTCCTGTGTCTGAAATAAAGTTAAGGGTAATTTGTCAAAGGGCAAGTGCTGCACTTCAGCTTCTTGTGGCCAAAATGAGTATTACAACACCTGCCATTTCTTTTTGAAAGAAATTAGAAAGATTATGCTGACAAAATCCTTCTTTTTAACCTGTCCTTCAGTCATAAACACGAGAGAAAACCATTTAGATAAGACAAAACAAAAGGGTCAGACCCCAGAGTTTTCTTTTTGTCTTACTTGCCTCTCAGGGCTTAAATAATCAAACCTGAAGATATTAAAAACTGGCACAAAATATTTGCTGGTGTGACCATTGATCAAACAAAAACAACACCAAGATTTCTTTAAATTACTTAAACCTTTGGCAGACTTTCCCACTTGCATGAAGAAAAATCCAATTCAAAGACTCAATGAATGACTCATTGAGAGGTCTTTGTTTTGTAGAGAAGCAGTGCTGGGCCAGATAGCTGAGCCTCCGAGTGGTAAACGGACAACTTACTGTGGGTCATCTGACACACTATGTGTGCGGCTGAATCTACAGAAAGCAGAGAGCATGGAGAGAGAGAGAGAGCACAATCACAAATGAATACGAGTACACTTAACAGAGAAATACGGCACTCACTCATGTGAATATCAAAACAAAGAGATGGAATATTTGATATCTAGTGGGTACTGTGTTGTGATCACAGCTGACAATGGGTGGAGAATGTGTGCCTGCTGGTTTTGCATTGATGTACAGATTTGTTTGTCAGTTTCTGGGTTTGCTGATGCTACTCAAACCAAACACAAGGGGGCAGTCTTATCCATAACACAGCCAGAGCAGAACACAAGTTTACTGCATCACTGCAAACCAAAAATGCTAGCATACAACAGATGCAGATGGCAATGATCTTAAGACTGCAGCTGACACTTAACTATAGAAAAAAAGAAAAAGAAAGCACATGCATCTTTTATTAGACAGCGCAAGAGAAACATCAAGGATGTGGCTCTCTTTCTGTCAGCGACCAACAGTTGTAGGTTGGGCCTCAACCTAAGTCTTCACAGTGCATTTTATGGCACTGCCTCTGTGATGTTCGAGGGGTGTGAGAGAAAGTGCGGCCTGCGGTTTGTCGCCACAAGAGAACAAGGAGACCAAATGAAGAGAAGCCTTGCTAAATTAGGAACAGATAGACTGGTTTGGTTTGTCGTAGTAAAATGTCTACCAGCCATATGTTTTTTGGCGGAAGATGTCAGGCTGTGATGCAGTGGGGCTCGCACTAAAGCCATTAATGATCTTATTAATCATCTATGAGTCCTTAATTATTTACAAATGGGGAATCCATCATTTATAAAGTATGAAAACCCAATCATGAAAGGCATAATAGGCTAATTATTAATCAAGAATGAAACATTTAAAACTGTGTTTATGAATTGCATACTAATGAGTTACTAATGAGTGTTCATGTTGGAACAATGCTTTATAAATTATGAATTAAGTGTTTATTCATGCTTTACTAATGCTAAATAGTGTGTAGTTATTATAAAGTGCTACCCTAGTATTTTATTGGCATACATTAAAATGGGTGACGTTTGATTGATTGGTAATGGTTTGACCAATATGTTACCAAATAATTTGGGTTCAAATTGGGTCAAATATAATTCAGGGTCCATTGCCGTTATCCCCTAATTGGTTCTCCTGAAGAGATCAAAGGATGTCACCTGAGGTCAAAACCCACATTCTCAAACATTTCTCAAATAAATGTCCATGCATTCTCTTCACAACAAAAACTGCTTTTTTAGAAAGCAACATCAATTTGCATTCATTTGAAAAACAGGTCATGCCATCTTGAGAAAGTTAAGTCTTCCAGATAGGAGCATTGCGGTGTGACGTCGAGGTCACATGCTGAGATATTCAAAAAAAATGAGTAAATCGTGTAGATGAATTGTGTAGTTTTACTTCAACGTGGTGGAAATTCATTAAATGTGGTGTAGTTGCTGGAGGGGGCTCACGTTGCTGGAAGACTGCTGTCCAACCAAGAGTTCCCTCTTTGCGGGTCATCACTTTCACTCAGCGCCCTTCCCTTCCGTCGGCCTGTATCGGTTGTTGCTGTTGTAGCCGTTGCCATGTCAGTGGGCACAGGAAGGAAGTTGGGGGCACTCGGGGCAGGGACGTGCTTGGGAAAGGTCAGCGTTTGGCGGGGCCGCTTCCCATCTCGCTCTGCATCTGTGACCGACGGGACACCAGCGGCTCCCTTCCTCACAGCCTCCTCCAGCTGTTGCTCCGTCACAGGTGGATGTTTCACGGAGGAGATGACGGGGCTCGCTGCGACCGCGGGGGTCGCCGCAGCGCTTGCCGCTCGAGTCGTCGAATGGTGGAAGAGTTCCTCTGAGCACGAGCGAGCTGGAGTACTGCAGAAAGCAAAGCAAACTAAAACGTACTGCTGCCTGGTTGTTATCCTATTTCAGCAGAGATAATTCCTCCGGAGGAGCCAAAATTGAGTTTTTTTTTTCATTTTGACGAGCTAAATCGAAAGGAAAAAAAAGTAGCAAAGCATGGTCACAAATTCTGTTCCGAGCAGACTGGATATGAAAACAAACAGGAGTCACAAAGCCAAAGCAAAATTCGCTGAACCCTAAGTTGTCTGGCATCCTGTGATGAACAGCCACTTTCTGAAAGGGTTATTATTGGACTATAAATCCCCAGGATGCACGGCGGGGAGAGAAAGGCCAGGCTCCAAACCCGGCCTGTTCAGGGTCAGGGAAGGAAGCCTCATTTCCTTACATCCTGAGGGAGGGTCACATGTTCCCTGGGAATGTGATTGTGTGTGAACACCATAGTACATTTTTGTGTGTAACTGCTGGACATACATGCGTTTGTATTTGAAGGGTTGTGCAGTTTTTGTCACGGTCAAACTCGGTAAAAAAAACCTTCACAGGAGACTACAAACAGTGATATGTTGATATTATACAACTGTTTTGAAAAGATTTAACTCCTGGCAACACAAAAACAAACAAATTCCAGCCTCAGTTTTCTTCTTGAAAAATTCAAGCTGTTACCAACTAAAGACGCCGATATCAAAGCCTCAAAACATCCTAGAAATCCCCCCTTTTCCTTGGAATGCAGCGATACACAAGTCCAATTTCCTTTGAGCGTTCGCTTCACTCCCTTGAAACGCTGACGATCCCATCCATGCCATAACATCTGCGCCAGAACAAGCTGGAAACCGGGGACGTGACTAATATGGACTTCGGCATAGTGAAATATACAACAACGTCGTTTCTTGACAGCTCATATTAATCCGACACCAAGTTTATAACTTGTGACCCCTGGCTGGCCGGCTGGGTAGAGAACCCTGCATTACAGCAGTGTGTAATCTCCATGTTTCATTGAGCCCCGGACCTCTTGCTGACTCACTGTTGTGTTGCTCTGCTCTTGTGTTGATGATCTGGTAATGGCAGTGCCAAAGAAGAAAAGGACTGGATGGAAATGCCAGCTGTGAAAATTGAAACTATTTTATAACAAAGAGACAGTATTGATAAAAACTGAAATATGTGGATTACCCTGATTAACTGAGACTTTGTTTTTGGGCTGATGTACTGCAGATTTTTGTAAACTTTTCAAAATACAATTCTATTCATCTGGCAGGAGTTAAAGTGGGCAAATTTGAGCATGAAGCTGAAATTAACCAAAGTGTCCCAAGTGGCAAGTTATTTTCAAATTTGGGTGAACTGACCCTTTAGCACAGCAAATATTCTGCTGCAATAAGAACCTAAAATGCTGCCTCAAGACATGGTCAAGTCATATTAATAACTCTCCAGATTTACGATTGCATAAAAATTGATATAACAGAAAAGATGCATTGTATATTTAATCTAGTGTTGGAAATTGGTGGAGCTTCTCTCCACAATTTCACCAAATCATCTGAACAAATAATAACAAATTCAATAAGGAAATCTATTCTCTTTTAGATTGGGTTGAATCAGAACTGTGTCGACACCAAAGGAATTGGGCAGCTGATTTGGGGCATTATGAAAGACATAAATCAAGGTGAAGACCTTTGCTCAGAGGTGACCATCGGGTGAGTCACAGTCTCCGTGGGGGGCTCTGCGTGGGGGCGGCTTCGGGGCAGCGGCTCACTGCTCCTCCTCACGCCCGCTGCATGGATCTTAACACAAGGTGTGGAAGCAGCCTGCTCCCCGTCCTCCCCATCCTTTTTATTCTGGTCCACCATCTGAATCTGTATCTGGGGTTCGAGGGGCTGGGTGATGGACGGGCTCTGGGTCTCTCCAGGTGGGTCGTCTAAGCTAGGGACCTCATTTGGACTGTTACATACCCCATTCACACACAGGAAAGGATGATGTATTGACATTAGAGCAAAATGAGAAACAACGACAAAAGGATGACCACAACATGGTGAGACAGGGAGCACACAAATGTGGGGAAAGAGTAGGACCAGACAAACGATATAAATGGGGAGAAGACACCATGACGGACGCAAAGGAAGGAGATGGAGATAAAAACAAACAGTAAGAGTACATGCGTTTTGATGCAACACGATGAATGAAGGACAGATTAACACACACGCACACACAACACTACTGTATATGCACCCAGTTGCAGCACAAAGCGCATAAAATGTAAACACTAACTAGAAAGCAGAAATTTGTCTTTTAATTAAATATCTTTGATTTCCTGCTGCTGCAGCTAAATAATGTTACGTCCAAACCTTAAAAACATTATCCTTCAAAAAGTACTTTCAGTAAAATCCTGACACTCTCCGACACTAATATTATATATATGCACGCACACACACACACACACACACACACACACACACACACACACACACACACACACACACACACACACACACACACACACACACACACACACACACACACACAAAAACAGATCAAAGCACATTAAGGAATCCACTAAACCAGCAGAAATCTGAAACTCATCCAGTGAGAGCCATGGTAAAACTGTGATCCCAGTGCTCTTGACAAGCCAAACCAATAACTGCCAATAAGACCATCAGACTTTAGTCTGCCCCGTCTATGCAGCATATTTCACACTTTCGCTTCAATCAGAGTCAGAGCCAATGAAAACGCGCATCTGGCCTCCATCAGCATCGACTGGGCAGAGGACAATACATCAGCAGTTTACAAAATAATCAGAAATTTGTGCCACCATATCTTCTTCTCTTGGGAAATCATATACAATACAGAATTCCCAATTAAATGAGTCAAATCCATTTCAAGCTAAAACAAGGTCATGGTTGTAAAACCTGTCCCTCAAGTTACTATTTTATTATGCAATAACACCGTGACCACTCTGCTTGTGATTCCTACTTTCTTATTACTACAACAGTCAGACTCACCTGAAAGGTCGGTCTCCTGCCACAGGTGAAGTAGCAGTACTCCAACTCTTGCGAGCTCCGTCCTCTTTAACGTTCTTCTTCTTGCGGAGCGGCGTGGGCACGTATCCGCTCTGGTTGCTCCTGTTGGGCAGGTACTGGTTGAAGGGCATGGCGGTCCGCGGCTCGCTGACGGACGTCCGCCGCGCCGACATGTCATCCTTACGAACGTCCGGCATCTTCCTGTGGGGGACGCCGTCGGACTCTGAGTCACTGCCGCGGCCTGTTGAGAAGAGGAGAAGGAAGGAGTTCAATATCGGTGTCACATTGAGATCACTCTGCAGCTAATTATTTCGCAGGCTCAGTGTTTTGTAGATTGCATTTACATTCATTATGTTCCGTTTAGAGAAGATCACAATTGTGATTATTATTATAGATAGTGTCAAGTACTTTTCATGATTTAAATTCTACGTGCTTTGATATTATTACTGGGAAACAACATAACTCAAAAAGATGTGGCGTTGTATTCTTGGGTTAAAAGTTTTGTTCAGATTCATAGGAGATGGAAACTGTAACACAGAGATTGTATTACTTTGCAAGTCTATACCATACATGTTCCCATTTAATTTTTAACCCCATACTGTTATCACACTGCCATATATACATACAAAAGTGTCTCGTGTTCCATTAACCTTCTGAATGATAATAAATGGCAAAAAGAAAACTACAAAAAGAGAGAAAGACAATTAAAAAAAAAAAAGATTTAGCAGAAAAAACGAATTTCTAATCTAATTTTCAAATCTCTGAAAAAGAATATCACTTCTATTTCCCCCAGTGATGTTACATCATATAAACGCACACATTAAAGTGCTGTTCCGGTGTTATTATATGCAGAGCATTCCAGTAACTGAACATAAATCAACCCCGAGCAGGTTGACAGCCTGTTTTTATGAAACAAAGCAAGTACCATAAATCATCGTGAAATTTGTATTGTGCAGCTCCTGTAGTCTAAAGCCTACAGTTCGGAAGACTTCAATTAGGATGCCTCAGCGTCTGTCTGTATCCCATTTAAAAACACCTTGTTCGCTCTTTAATGTCAGAGGCAACACCTGGTGCTGCAGAAAGGCATCGCTCAAGGACTTTCCCCGCTGGATGTCTTGAATTCCTCCACAAGATGTTCATGTGTGATCCGCACTCAAAGAAAAGAGAGTAATGAGGATACATCCCACTCATGTGCCGTTAGCAGCATACCAGTCATTCCATTTTCATTAAGTTGCTTTTTTTGTGCCAATGCTAACCCTAAATCAACATTTGGAAACTGCAGGTAATGAATACCTGCAGCCCTGATTTACCCAAGGTCTCTCAAAATTGCTCACCAAGATGTTCAGCACATGTGCTACTGGAATTCCCCTCACTTTTGGATGTATGCTTACTCAATCTATGGCCTCAATGACTTATCACTCAATGTATACGTTTTCCAAGTATAAACCCAAAATTTCAACCAGATCTAAAGCGTGAAATCTACCCCTACTGCTGAACAGATACAAGTGGATGCAGCTGCGGGTCTCAGTGGAAACAAATGTCCCATTTTGCAGTTGTGAAAAACCTCCCTTTCTATCAATAGACTTCGTTTTTATGTGGTCTAAAAAATTGACAGATCGAGGTCCAAAAGAGGCCTTGAGGTATCCGCACTTCCAACAATGAGTGGTTCAATTATGACTCCTTAGCTCATCAATTGGAAACACGAGCGGATCTACCATCCAAGTCTATCCATCCTGAAGGAGCAACACATGTCTTTACGGGGCGATCCGCTCCCTCTCTGCACATCTGGGAACACTCAAGCTTGAGGGAGTGTTTATCATGGGTCAGTGCCATACTGTACCAGAGCTTTACAGAGACATATTTACATCAATAACCATCAACATGCAGTAATGCTACAAGACATGTACAAGCCATAAGGTCAAGTTCCATATGCATTACAGTCACTGAGAAGCAGTAACATTCTTACAAATGAAGAGTGATAGTGATTCCCTCCACTTTTCGTATTGTAATAAAGTCAAATAAATGACACTTTGTGATAGTATTCATGTTTTTTCCAATTTCAGAGATCTTTCTAGGCTGAATGAACAGCACAACGGGATATCTAGTACTTAAATACCTCTGATGGGCAATTTCTTTATGGGGGAAAAAAAGAAAAACAAAAAAATGGTCTCAATTAAATCACTTTTTTAATTATTTCAAATGAGCCTTTGACAAGCAACGGGTGTTGTCCTGCAGAAATAGAAGGACGAGGACAGGCGTTGCTACAGGAGCAGCAGAGAGCACAACGCATCTCATTTATCAACACTGTACCCATCCTTTCAATCGTGGCCCAAACAAAAGAGCATCTGCAATATTGCATCTCTTTCAAAGATTGAATTAAATTCGTCTCCCTGTCCCCTAATTACTGTCCGGCTGAAGTCAGTTTACAGAGCTGAACAGTGAAAAGGGCTTGGTCTAAAAAAAAAGGTCAGTGCAGAAGAAACCTGGCTGAGTCGACTTGTGTGAGCTTGTGAATAAATAGACGCTCTTGTTCTGGGTGCACTCAAAGCACCCCGTGATTGGGTGATAACTGCATTGTTATAGTATTATCACTCCTCCAGTTTGGGCCTCCTGGGTTTGATCCAAACACTGATAGTATGTTAGCCTCAATAGCAGCAAGGGCTCTGAGGTTTGTTGATTAGTCCCTTTGTATTCATGTGTGATGATGTTAGTCCCCATAGCTATTTCACAAAATGAGACCTTTTTGTTGTTGTATAGAACGACCTGTTGTGACCTCTAGGATAATCACAGCCTCATGAAGCTTTACAACCACAAACTAGAGACCTTGGGCATTCAGATGACACATTTTATTTCCAACAATAAGGAGGCTTTCCAGAACAGACATGCTCACCATCCACTCAAGCAAAAAAATAATTTCTTGCAGAAATCTCCAAAAGGTTTTGATACCAAATTACATCATGAGTTTTTCTACGGTGTTTCTCAAGGTCTTGGTGTCTAAATACTGTATTTTGGATAATCTTTCCAGAATGAAGTGAACACGCTACTTTGCATAGGAGCAGCTAGACAATGTGACTGCTAATCAGCCGTTTGCGGCTTGTGGCAACTTTGAGTTCTGGGCTATTGAGAAGAAAATGTTGTCACATACTTCTGCTGCGGATGTCTCAGGATTGTTCAATGTCATTACATTTTTTTTTTACTGTTCAACGGTTGTCATTTTGGATTTTCTGGATATCACAATCTTAGATCTGATACTTGATGTAAAGCTAAAATGTGTTCCTGTTTTCAAAAACCATGGAGGATATTGCTGTGTTTTAAATGTACATATTTCTGTTGGATTATTCCCTTTTATTTCTGAGAAGCAAACATTAACATTTAGCGAGGTTTTTAGTGAGTTAGTTTCTTTTGTACTTCCCTCAAAACAGTCAGACAGGACGATGGCCGCGCTCTAGGTTCTCCAACATGCACTTCAGAGATGAAACGAACATTAAGCTTTGTGACGACTTCTGTAACCTTTTATAGGCTGCCATTAAAATATAAAAAGGGTCAAATTCAAATAAAGTGGAGCAATGAACAGCTGTCAATGACAACATATGGTCGACTTGGTATTTTAAAGTACTTCAAATGCAGCCAAACTCCATTTTTAACTCAATTTTGGACTTCAGCAAAAAGCATAAACGGTTTGCAGTTCATGCGCATCTTGGAAAAACTAACCATTGGTTTATTTCTTATGCTACCCTTTTGGATGCATTACATAATATATAAAGATTACATACATGTAGTCAGGTCTTTCCGTTTTAGTTTTAGTGATTCTTTACTGTTCCATCCACTAGCGTAGCATTGTGTGTAGTAACACAGATTAATTGAATCCTAAAAGGTGGTACAACCAGCTGAAAACACTTTAATTTCCTTGCAATGCACTTAAAAAAATACACGTTTTAGAAAAATTCTGCAGAGCTTCAAACCTTCAAGATATTTTAACTGAGGAATTTTGTACACTTCATGAGACGAGTTAGTCGAACATGAACTATAAAGCTTCACACAGCTTCTTATCATGTGGAAGCGTGTCCTTTGTTCTCAAAACCTAAAGCTAGAAGATCAGTCAAGTGACAGATCAAAAACTACGAAGAGCCATCATTCACACAAACACACCTCTATCTATCACTGCATCAGGATGACTCATCTCTTCCTCTCTCTCTAATGCCATCATTCATTAAACACTTCAACAGAATTATCAAACAACTGTAGTCCAGGACAACAGGCTCAAACACTCAGCACAGAGACACTTTTGTGTAGATGTCAATGGCAGAGCTGGAAATCCTCACTGAAAGGTGTCGTCATACACACTGAGACTACAAGGTTGGACACGGCTGAGGTTTCCATTCATTCACGTGCATCCTGTGCATCAATAGATAAACCTACACTAGTGGAGAAATATATACACAAACTGAACTTTTTTTTCTTTCTTTTGGGGAATTTTTCTTTTACTAAATCTTTGAAAAAAAGAGGAGAAAGAGGAATACAATTATTTTATATTACAAATACAGATTTATTTCATTGCGTTGCAAAGAGGAGTTGTTGTGGGTGGTATCCTCCACTCCACAAAGTAAATCAATAAAAATAAAAATATTAGTAAATCTAAATCAGAAGTACCAACACATTTCTATTTCAATTTTAAACATTTATATGACAGCTTTAACGGCTTAAACACTGAGACACTGAACCCAGTGTCTCAGTGTTTAAGCTGTCATATAAATATTTAAGTTCAATCTATAGCGTAAAGTCTCCATACTGGATTCCTCTCAAAAGATCTGATGTGTAAACAGACAATTATGTTAATCATCAAATCAGACCAGGTATCCGTGCAGCCTTTATCAAATAAATAAATAAATAAATAATTTTTCAGTGTTTGCATGAGGATAAAAAAAAAAAATCAAATATCTTTTTTTTTTTTTATTATTGTAAAGCACTTTGTAACTTTGAAAGGTTATTATTACTTTCTTCCATTTTATGTCACCTGACACTGGATGTCATGTTGGGGGAGCGTGTGTTCACAATGCATAACTAAACTGTGTTTGAGAAAAAAAAGATGTGACGGCACTTGTTATTACACTGCAGATTGACATCAGATATGGGAGAAGTGATGCACGTACATGAGCAGCTTTTTAAGAAAGGAATGTCAAGACTTACGGAGAGCATGTCGGCTGTTTATTTAATTAATGTATATTATTATAAAAACAATTCTAACAAACTGTGTATTATTCATAATATGCCCAGAACAAAAACAGCAGCTTCTGTACTGTAACCAAACTGAAACAATGGCCAAAGCTTGGCTTCAAAACAGACGTTGCGCTGAGATCATTCACTTGAAATAGCATACATTTCAAATACTGGCCGTCGTTCTGTGTAAACAACAGTTTGTATTACAGTAGCACTACAAGTACAATGAACCTCATTTATCTATATACTGTGTCAGAACACCACAATAGACGCAAACAAAATCGCCAGTACTGAATTACTTCCCTTCCACAATACATACTGTTTGTGGTTTGGCTAAAATGACACAATGGCTATTTAAACTTTAATTAGAAAAGGGCAGTGATTCAAACCACAAGATCACACCCTCACAAGCAATACCAGCGTGTGAAGACTAGGCTGTTTCTTACCATCGCTGCTGCCGCGGGGGACCAGGACGTCCGGCGACGGGGTCTGTCGTGAGCGTGAGCCGAAGGAGTCCAGACTGTCGAAGGAGTCCTCGCGGCCGTGGCGTGGCGGGGAGAGAGAGTCGCTGCGCTCAGAGTCCCAGCAGTCGATGTAGCCACTGTCCCGGATGCTGCGTTTAGGGCTCTCTGCCTCCTCCGCCTCCTGAACATTTAGAAAAGACATGCCCACTTTAACTGCCATGAATATTATTTATAAGGATTGTTTATATATTATTATTTGTACAACTTGTTTCTTGAATATTGATTCTGTTTGTGTTTACACTTGATAGGAACCATCTTTACGTCCTATGTTGTGTTGGGACGCTTTTAGTTGTGACAAGCTCCTAAAGAAGTTTTGTACTCCGCTAAAAGATACAAGTTGAAGTGACAACGAATTGTTGTTTTCTTGAAGATTATTGTTATCCAAGTGGACCCATTTCCCTCTCGCTTGTGTGCAGCCAGCAAGGTATGTTGTTTATGTTAATGATTTGTCACGCATATTATTTCCTTTTTTTGTGTGTTTATTGTGCAACGTGAACGCCAACTTGTTTTGTGTATGTTGAAATGCATTTAAACAGTGTGACGGTGGATTGATGACGGTGGTGTTTACTGAGGCACACGCAAGACGAATAAATCCATCAGTAACAGAAGAACCAAGGTGTCGTGTATTTCCTGGAGGGAGTGATACCCACCTTATATCAAATGTCCATGTACCGTATACATCTCACTGTTAGTCCAAGATCAACCTGACCTAGCCTTTCTTTTGTCCTTCGTCCTCTCATCTGTGTTTTATCATCTTTTCTTCTGCTCAAATCCCTCTCGCTCCCTCTTCACCTCAGCGACCCCTCCCTCTGTCTGTCCACCGTTGAAACACATCTATGCAGCTAATGGAAGGTGGGGAAAGGCCTTTCCCGTCTACCAGGAGACTTCCTGTTCCGTCTGTTATGCAACTCAGCTGTACTGCCACAGAAATTCTGTCTCACTTATTTCTTTGTCCAACATACATTTAGCCTTCTTTGATGAAGCAGCAGTGACACTGTGCAGTAAAGATGCGTTGTATTATATTCATAGCTAAAAGGGTTTGTTCACTCAAATTACTCTTCTCAGCAAATCTGGCAAGACGGCACATTTATTATTGATATTGGATTTTGATGATATATTATATAGATTTTGATAAATGATACAAATGCATGCTTGCCAACGCTTTTATGTCCCCTCTCCCTGCCGTTTTCCTCCAGTTCAATTTCCCTGATTACCCGCCAACCAATTATCAAATAAAAAAAATCTGCTCTGCCACTATATTTATTTAAAAAAAGCCCTGTGTCACTGTGCTTTTTAAAATCAAGTAAGCTACTTATTACAAATATTTGTCAGTTGTGTCAAAACAGGGATTTAATGTGATTAGCAGACACAAATACACAGAGAGAGATTATCTCTATAGAAAAGAGCAGAATTGCTTGTTGACTGGAGCGGAGTAAAGCTCTTCTGGCTTTTACTCACACAACAATTGCCATAATGCGGTGCATCCAGCTTTAACCGGGCGTAAAGAGAGGGATAAACCTGGACAAATAAATCCAAATCCATCTGGCTAGATACTTACTATGTGTTGTAAATCAGGTGGTATATTATATTTTCCTAATTTGAGTGAACGGATCCTTTAACTGATGCATTTACCCTGAGCTCTAAGTAAGTGAGCAGATGAAAATGCAGCTGGTTCACACCTGCTTTTTGCATTTTTCCCAAAAAGTTCCAGTTTCCATTTCATAAGCATTACAAGTAAACTGTTAACTGACACTTTAATTTTTTTAATAGACGCAACTTACGCGCTTTCCTTGATTTTCAAAACCCATTTTATTATCAGTCTCTTTTTTTGTTTCATAGAAACGTGGCTTTGTTTTGGTCAGCGGCAACGTGTGAACATCTGGGAAAGTTCTTCTGCCGAGTTGGCGGAGATTTCTTAGTTTAATAGAACAGAAAAGGGACGTCACAGAATGGAATAAATCTCATGGAGGTGACATCATGGTTACGAGTGGTTGTTTTTGTGCGTCTGTATGTGTCCTTTTGGGTCGGTGAAGAGGTGGAAGCAGAAGATTGACACAAGAACCCGGTTTAGCCGAGTTCAGGCCTGAACATTGTGTTTGTGTGTGTGTGTGTGTGTGTGTGTGTGTGTGCGTGTGTGCGTGTGTGCGTGTGTGCGCGCAGGTTATATACGGTCTAAGATAATTTCTTAGAAGTCTGTGTACATTTAATAAATACACATTTATACAGTGCATCCTTAAATGAGTGGTCCAGTATAATGTGTGTTTTCAGTACATTTGGTTGCTGCAGGGATGTGTTTTTCTGCAAAGTAAGAGGACAGCTTCTCACTACCCGTTATACCAGCTGCGGTTGCTAAGAGAGTTCTAGTACAACAGCAATGACTGACTAAAGTGTCCCTGTGCTTTAGATTTAGATTCTTATGACACTTCTAGGCCTAGACATTACTAAACGGGACTGGGCAAACCTTTCGCATCTGTGACAGCAGGCCCTCAAACTCTTTCAGGTCCAGCGTGGGACCGTTGTAGGAGGTACAGCCGTTGGCAGCACGACCCAACCAGTAGATGGTGATTAGAACCTAAAAAGGAAAGGAAACAAATACAATCAGACATCATGATGAGATGACACTTAATCTGTAAAGAAAATAAAGTACAATAGTCCTTCTCTGTAAGGTTTAATTTGCTTTTCAATAAATCTAATTCGTTTGAAGCCTGAGTTAGCTATTCCAAACCAATGCTTGGAAAATATATATATATATATATATATATATATATATATATATATATATATATATATATATATATATATATATATATATATATATATATATATATATATATATATATGTTTTTCGGAAGAATGTGCAATTCAGTCAAGTAAACGTACAGATGTACACGTAGCAATATAGGCCAACGTTTGAAACCTTGAAGGAAAGTAAAGAGTGCACGAAGCAAACACTAGAAATCATTCTCCACTTTGTTCATTTCTGTTTTCTCCCTACAAAAAGCAATACAAATGTGTTTTCTGGTTATTGCAATCCAGCCTCCTGCAAAGAAGTTGCATGTCAGCCATCACCTTCTGCACAAACACGACAAGACTGAGCCATTGTTCTGACCCTGAAACCAGTAACGGGCACTTTTCCTGCTAAAATACAGCATCCCTTCAGGGGTCACGATGATTTATATTTGTCTGTTAGCTAGCTTAGCCTTGAGTGCATAAATTACCAGGTCAGTCTCATCTCTCTACACAGTAACCGTGTAAAATTAGTAGCTGAAGGAGGACGCACACCTGCTTCTTGCTTGCAGCCTGACGTCTTGAAGTTTTGCTGAATGTGACTAAGGGAGTGACGCTTACAGCATTCAGAGTAACTCCCTACAGAGTCCGCTTGATGCCTAAAATGCAGAATGTACAGATTGGCCGGAGCCACAGGGAGATCACACGGAGCTGCACCTTTCGCACGGTTGGCCAAGTCGTCCCAGCTATATTTACTGTGTCCATGTCAACCGGCACTCTGCAGGGACTGCTTTGATAAGGAAGCTCAGCATGGCTTAATGTGTTTATTTCAGTCATACTGTCAGTATAAACACCCTCTGCCGCCGTTCAAACACACTTGGAGGAAGAATAATGGAACTGGCCTGCTGTTTAGAAGACGCACACCGTTTTTCATGTGTGTTATTGTGCTGATTCCTGAGTGGAATTCATCTTTTTAGCCCCAAGTAGAGAATCAGCTAAGATACTAAGATACAAATCTACAGAAGGGAGGGATTTAATGTTTAGTTCAAGGACACTTCAAAAGAGACACCAGACCACCGGGGATAACAGAACCCTTTTTAAATTTTTTTTAAATAGATCACACTACAGCTAAAAGTTTTACAGTTATGGCAATTGTCTTTATGTATATTAGACGCACAGGATATTTCATCTTTCTTCCTCAAAGAGTGCCACTAATCTACAAGTACTAGTGCTTAAGCCGGACTGCAACCGCTGTGATTATGCTTCATTATCTGCACACTTTAGCACCCCGAGTTTATTGCTTCTGTGTCACCAGTATGATGCTAATTTCCGTGCCAACTCCCACTGGAAGTGGGTCAGTGCCAAATGTGTTTCAGTTGCTTACTAGTATGCTATAAATCCATATTGATCCCAACTGCACAAACTGAATGAGAGAAAATACCACAACTGTGCGCTGCATGATTCAGGCACGCTGCACTAATCCTACAACAAGCAACTACACAAAAACAGAAACGTGGACGCGAGTGCCAGGCCACAGTAGTTCAAAGAAAACACGTCAGTGCAGTGTTGACTGGCAGAAATGTAAACAACAGGCCCGACAGTGAAATAGTGCACATCGTCACACTCTTCAGTTTCAGCAGCTGTCTGATCTGGCAGCTGCTGAAAGACCTGTCAAAGAGGTTCCATTGGAAAAAACAACAATCACCTCTTTGTTTAATGTGCAAACACAATGAAGTGATGCATACACAAGGGAATGAAGAAACCCCCGAACATGCACCGACAATCTAAACACATGTTGTGCACACAAGCACTTGCATGCACAGTGCACACATCTGCAGACCTGTAGTGGTGCATACAGATGCTTGAAACTTCACACGCAGCACACACGCATGCACAATCAACCCTTCTTGTTCACAACTGCACTGCTAAATGGTCATCTCCAGCAATATTCCACCCATCCATGCAATATCCACTTTTGTACGTCAACATCCAATCTACCTAACAAAACCTTTATCACAAAATCCGCAAACTCTTCTCGGTGCAGTCCCTTCACCTCTCAATATGTGATGTGCTGCAGAGACAGCTGCTATCTAATCCTAGTCCTCAGTTTGGCAGATCCATAGCAAATCCGGTGTAGCAGGTCCCGGCTAAAGCCTTTAGCTGCTGGGAGTTTTGTGCTGCAAAATGCTGGCCAACGTGGCTGAGAGTCCCAGTGTGTAGTCAGCTAAATGAGCTAGCAGGCTCTCTGCAGCTCGGCACAATTGTACAGTGCACAGCAGCATCCCAGGGAGAGAGAGACAGAGAGAGGCAGAGAGAGGGAGAGGCCCTGGTCTGACTGCAGAGTGGGCAGGGCTAGCATTATGTGTTCTACTTCTTAAAGCAGCATTAATAGAAAAGGAGAAGAGGTACATTTGACTGTAAAAATGGATAATTAGAAAGGGAGACGGAACTATGACTACACAGATAATTGAAATATGCAGAATGAGAAAAACTAAACTAGAAAGAATATGCAGATGAAGAACAGAAAAGGTTATTAGTGTTCAAATATGTACTATGTTCTGTTTATATATGTACAGTGCTTCCCCTAGGTTTACAGCTTCGGGGGTGACGGGGGGCGGCACAAAAACACTTAAGCAGTAATTGTCAAACTTTTTCTGCAAATAACATAAAAGTATAGATGGAGTAACAAAATGATAAGTAACAGAATAAAGAAAATTGCAATCACTTTCACACAAACTCACACTTTCAAGCAAATCAGATTGCTCCATTAGTCCTTTTTTTTATTGCAATCACTTAGAACAATGAAAATAAAGTTTGCTGTTATCTGTGCAAAAAATAACTAATATTTAGTTACTATTAAATAGCTCATTGAGGAAAACAATAAGCTTTTTTTTTTTGCCAAACAAAACAGAATGACTGCAGATATGCGAGCCGTCAGCCATTAGTGGCTGCAGTGAGGTGCTTTCCTCTACACATCTTTTTAAAACGGGGTTGTAGATTTGATATAATTCATGCTCAACGTTGAGCTGAGATCTGTATTCTGTTTTGAGAGACGCAGCAGCAGAATGGACGTCACGGAGACTTGTGGCAAAATGTTCTATAGGAAAGAGAACCTTAAATGACGACTTGTGATCTGGCGCTATTGAGAAAATTACAGGGGGGCGCCCCACCGCAGGTAGAGAACATAAAATTGAAAGAATTGGTTGAGATGGAAAGATACGTTAGAAAAGCTTCAAACGTTTGAGTCAGACTTGAAATAGTTAAAGTATAGATTAGAGTAATACAGAGGTGAAGAGCGCTGGTAGAGCTGGAACAGGCATGACAAAATCAGAGTGTGACAACCACAGCACAAACAGAAACACTGAACAATAACAACAGTTTATGTCCAAACATACATTTAGCACACAAACACATTATTCCACTGTAATCCAGAAGTATCACTTACATTCTTGAGCTTTCGGCTGCAGTCGCTGCCCCTGAGAGAGAAAGAAAGAGAAAGCGAAAGAGAGTGAGTGAAACATTGACTTCTGGCACTTTTTAAATGGAATTTCTTACATAGAAATAACAGCACACAGCTTTAAAACCAACCACACTCCCACAGATCCATGCAAAACAAAAGCAAAAACAAAACTTTTTGAATAAATAGAGGAATCTGAAGTGAGTGTAGCCCACGCAGGGAGAACTAGCAGACTCTACATTTGCCTTTCAAGGTCTACTTTGTCGTTTGGTGATTCATTTATTCAATATTTCCAGCAGTTGTGTTCATCGGCTGCAGTTTGACTATCCAAAATATAAACTTCGCAACACAATATAAAAAGCGAGGGCGCCTCTAGATCCTCCATTTTGCACCAGCAGTCATCATTCACAAAGACAAATCCTTCTTCAACAGAACGTCAGAAGAGACAGATGTGGTGGCGACATGGTTTGACTGCCAAGTGTTTTCTGGGAGGTGAAGTGCAGAAACACCACATCAGTGGGCACTTAGCGCCACAGATGTTGCCAAAATTAAATTATGTGGATCTCGGGGATCATCAGTAGAAGATATAAATGGGAGGCGGAATGAAGCGTTTGTAAAACAATAAACACTCGTGTTGTGAAACAGACACTTCGAGGCGAAGAGAGGGAGACACAGCGGCACCAGAGGAAGATGTATGTTTGTTTGTTAACATGTTTTTCAATGATTTCATCTTTGCAGTATTAGTAAAAAAAATAATTGTGAATCAAAATTAGATATGTTTTCAGCCCCAAGTTTGATGTCACAAAGTAACATAAAGCAAAATAAAGTGTGAACACACACACAAGCTGAACATCTTAAAAAGAGTTCTTAAGACAGGGTTGAAGGCAAGCGTCTTCCAGCCAGAGCTCCCTAATGTAGAGAGGCCTCAATGAAGCTCCTCATCTGCATATATATATATCTCAATGTAGCTATAGAGGGGATCAAAGTAAACACCCAAACAAATCTTGGAAACCAGATAATCCTGTATGGATACAAAAGAGCTTATACGGATGTACTAAATCACTTTGTATAGGAAATGTTGCCTGATTGCCCAACATAAAAAATAAAAAAAATGCAGATTTAGGTTTCGTTACAGGTTAACAAAAGCCACGACATTGCCTGGATCATGATAAAATATTTGGAAATAAAGATACTTTTGTTTTAGTTCATAACTAGTTTCAACTGTCATAAAGCTCAACTCACAAAACACATAAGTAAGGGATTCCCAAATTGCAGTTGTGTGGGATTTCCACGGCAGAGAGGGGTGAACTAGATGGAAAGGAGCAAAGTGAAAGTAGCTGGAGGGAATGTTCTGTTAACCCCCCTCCTCTTTCTGTCAGCTGACTAAATAAACACGCAGACAGGGTGCTTTTCTCTGCCGTCTCCTTGCAGAAGTAAAGCTGATTGACAGATTCCACGAGGTATGACGTCATACTTAGAGGCATTTTAGTTATTAGTCACACAAAAATAAGGACAGCTGAGGGGAAAGTCTCAGCGAGCAAGGTTTAATCAATAAAAAAGTACAAACTTTTAAAATAGGAATGGTTTGTACTTCCACTGCTATTATTAAAGAAAATCTGTCAAGAGAACCGATCCAGACATGGCCCAAGTAGGCTCCAAGTTGTGTGATGGAGGGTTGAGTTGTTTATTATTATAATAATTGTATTACCGTTATTATTATGCTGTGTATTTACTTTAGATCAAATTATGACACATTTCCAGTACTTGCTGACGGTAAAGAGAAGTACTAACTGAATACTTCTCTTTTTCTTGTCGATTTCTCACCAAACGGAAGGAAACTCATTCATACTTTTATACTTGTGTAATTTTTTGCAGCATTTCGAAACTTTGTGTAACATTTATTTGGGATGAATGGAAGCACAGCTTCTTTATTCTCTCATTGACTGCGCCTGGAAAGATCACACTGATCTTGGAAATCAATCTGTTTCAGTGGAACAGGGGGTATTTCAGGCCTGAGCTCATCGTGCATCAGAACCTGTCCGTCTTTACGCCCGCCTGTCCAAAGTGGTTTCCGAGATGAGTAAACACCTGTCCAGAGCACCGAAACTGCTTCCTGTCATGGATAAGTGGCAAGGAAATAGCATCCTCCTGCCAGAGGGTTACATAACTGCAGGAAATAGCACAAAGAGTGCAATGTTTCCTTATCAGTTTGTGCCAACTGTAGGGATTGCCCATATATTATTTTATATTACTGAAGAAATGGAACTAAGGCCCATAATTAAAATCACAAGCACCCCAGTTTAAACTGGGGCTGAATGTGTGCAGCAGGGTGATGGTTGCACACATGCTCAGAAACAAAGGCCACATAAACAACAGCATACACACACACACACCTCACTGTTCTCAAAGAATGCCTTGTTCTGACAGAACCAATCAAGCAGCTCCTCCTGAGATCAGCTAAGATCAATACACATACAGTATGACTTAAGAACTGCATGCACTTCTCTTTGTTTACCAAGCAACAAAGTGGGAGTTGTGCTTCAGTGGGTGAGTGTTGTATTTGGACAGAGACCAGTTGTGTCAAACAGATATGGTATTGTTGCTTCACTGACTCCGGGTCAGTTATTTATGTTGGTTGGGAACTGAGTCATTGTCTGATGCACAGAAGAGAGTGACACACAACCAGTTATACAAACGAGCCATCTATTAAGGCACAACTGAAGTGTTCATCATCAGCATCACTCGGTCCATCCACTTCATAAAAATCAAGCCTTCAGTCATTATCAAAATGTGTAAATATGTATAACAACTGCAGAAAAGCTAATACATCGACTGAGATTGTTTGGACTTCTGTTTCCAATGTCAAAACCAGAAGGTCGACTGGAAGAAAAGTCCTTAAAGCTCCAGAGCAGCTAAGACTGTGAGTGGACCTTGATATCAGTTTGTCAAGACCAGCATCTACCTCAGTGAACTATCAGAATAATGTTGTCAACTACTACAAGTCGGGCTTCACTGCAGTTTGGTCACATGATTGTTAAATCAACTGTTATACGTATTTTCCAGCACTACTGCTGCCGTTACCCTGTAAATCACTGCTCTATTCTCTGGGCCTTCTTATTTCACGCTCTTGAAGAGGATTCAACAGTCAAACACGTACATCATTTTGCTTTGAAAGAACAGCTGTTGTGTGCGCTAAAGCACAAAAACATCAACCCTTTACTTAACCAGATACAAGTTCACTTAAAGTCATCTACAAAGCAGCTGGTGTTTGCAATCACGACGGTGACTTATGCTGCCTTCTTGACCAGGTCTCTCACAAAGACGATACAAACGAGCACAAAAGTCTAAAGATATTATTCAGTTAAAAATACAAAATGATAAGTCTATTTCTCAAATAACAATCCAAATAGATAAAACGCTGCCTTGAAGTGATAAACTCTTTCACCTTCACACACACAACTTGGTGGATATTGTGCCGAGGAACACAATTAAAGCACACAAACACTTTTCCGTCATATTACATTGACTTAGATTAATTTACTGGAGACTTACCCTAACCGCTACTTGACTAATCTAATCATTAATGTAACCTTTAACCAAGTCGTCCCCCTAAAATGTAAATATTTACGTTATGAGGACTTGTATTTTGTCCCCAAAAGGAAGGTGAGTCCCAACAATGTGACTGTATAAACACTTTTCCATTCCCACCAAAAGTATTACACACACACACACACACACACATACACACACACACACACACACACACACACACACACACACGCAGAGCAGTAAGGTGACACTGAAGCTTTCAGACTTACTTGGCGGTGGGGCGCGTCGACGTGTCCTGGAGGTCTCCAGGGTCAAACAGTTGGGTGCCTTTCAGTCCCAACTCCTCACAGCCACACAGAAACACACTGAGGTTGTCCTGCACGAAACACACACACAGTTTCATCAGGATAAACACACTGCTGGCAGAGACAGAAGGCAACGCGAGGTCAGGTCCATTAACGGCACAAGGTTTTAACTCACTCATCACACACACACACACTTTCTCTCTGACTCACTTAAATTCATACAGTATCATAGAAAATAAACCTTTGGCGTGACAAAGAAAGGAACGTAAAGTCTGGCTCAATAAAAATAGCACACACTGCTAATCTTAACATGGACACATACATGTAAAGACACTTCAATACTCAGTACTTCTAGTATATCTATTCTCTATGCCATAATAACTTCCCTTAAATAAAACATGTCCATAATGAAACTCAATTATAACCTGAAGTCTTAACCCTCAAACAGACATTTACAGACCTATAAACAAACGTTCTTTATAGTCCCAACATGCCCTCATACTTAGGGTGTAACACTCAAATAAGTCCGTACAGATGAAAATATTGGCCAGAGAAGTACAAGAGATGACAGGAGTCCTATTTTAGGGATCTGAACAGGAGTCATCTCGTTTGCTCGCATATAAAAAAAAACAAAAAAACATTCAACACACAAAAATCAGGATACCTGCTCGACAGAAACGTGACACCGCCGGGTTTCGTGGACGGCTTTCGTGAGTCTCCTCTCAAATTACTCCTACTTTCACTCTTCACCTTTTTGCTTCCTTCAAGTGGCTTCCATTTTTTTGTTATCCTCCCTCCTTCACCTGCTTTTCTCTCTCTTCTTCCCTCTCACTCTCTCCCCATCCCCTCCGTCGTCCTCCCTCTCTCCTCTCAGACTCTTTGTGGGATGCAACCTGAGCTGAGCTCTCCTCTCCTATTCCCAGGTTCTCTCTCTCTTTGTTTCTATGCCTCTCTATCATTCAGAGGGCCACAGCCCTTCCCTCTCTTTCTCCCCACCCCTCTCTCTCTCTCTGGGTGTCACCATTTCCTCTCCACCCTGATTGTCCCAAGCGCTCTCTCCCTCCCTCCTCCCTCTCTCTCTCTCCTTCCCTCCCTCTCCCTCTCAAATACATCCATAGACAAAATGCTGTTTTAAATATCCTTTGATGTGCTCAGACTCACACAACTCAAGACTTATTTACATGTCCACACTAGCTGGTGTAAGAATACTTGTATGGCTACGAACACATAAACAAACATACTTGGAAACACTTGTTCTCACGATCTTTCCCTATTCGTAGCAAAACACCAACACCCACCCTGCAGCTTCCTGTGTTTTTGGGACAACGCCATCTCTGCTCTCCTGCTGGCAACCCCGCCCACCAACACACACACACACACCCCTTTGAGTGAGGACACTGCAATCTTTCTTTTTGACAGTTTTTACTCCCCTACTGTGGGTCTCACACTCACACCGCTCATCAAGGTCACATTTGACTTCAAAATAAAAATGCTTCAAGTCCAGTTCCCTCCATGAATATCAATGGGGGCTCTATGTAGGAATATTTTCTAGATATTAGAAATTAAATCATCACTTGTGGAAGAATAAGGGACTCCCTTAGGGAGAGGGGACAGAGGGGACAGTCTATAAACTTTTTAAGACCCAAATAATCCCACTGGATGTAAAATGAAACACCTGAGAGAATTTGTTTTTGTGAGTGCTTTCCCATTTTGCTTATGAACTAATTTCATGATCACACTTTTGCAAACAGGTGGAAACATGTTAAGAGATTGGAAGAATAATAAGTGTCCATGTGCAGGCTTACTTAGTTGCAGTTCCCGTTTTCCTCCTCTCTTCCAGCTGCTCTGCTCGGGAGAGGAACTCCCATGTGGGGGGGAAAGATGATGGAGACCTACGTTTGATGAATTGTCCGGATTATGTACACATGCTCTCTACACCTCACTGAGAGCCAAACTCAATGAGAGCCAGGCCGTCTCGGCTGACCTGATCCCAATGTGATCCAATCTGATCTCGAAGCGTACAGACTTATCAGTTTATGGGTTCTGGCATTAAGAGAACAAAAGTTGCATTTTAAAGACAAGTGTAACCACGGCCTTAGACACTGCCTCAGACACTGCCTCTTCTCTATGAAACCAAGACGCATACATGTGATGAACGATCATGATAAAATAAATATAAACGTTTGCCATAATTCTAGAGCCTCAGCCCCAGACAGCATATTGTGCAATCTTTAAATATTGTCACTGTAAAGACATATTTTCTCTCAGAGAGGGGCCCCTTGGCAGCTATTTGATAAGGAACCACCAAGGAAACCATATTTCCAAGATAATTCATCAAAAAGGGAGCGCTTGTTTAGTCTAGTTTAGCCGGGGCTAGATGGGGATCTGGTGGCGTTGACAACAACAATCGCAGCTATCACAGAGCAACTCAAACTTCAGCAGCAAAACAATGTTGTCTCACAGTTGTTCCGCTATTTTCCAGCTGGTATTTCACACGGTCTGGACTTGAAACAACAAAACATGGCAATAAACAAGCCGACACACAATTAAACTGGCAAATTTAGGAGCAACTGGCATAATGACAAAAATGTAGTGGGTGTTGGCGTGTGCGTGCATGTGTGTGGGTCTTAAGAAGTGAGCATGACTTTTGATTTACAGGTCACTGCCACAGGAAACTAGGCGTCTACCACAAAAGGAATGACTGGAAGCTGAATATGTTTGGAGAAGGATTGGAAGGTAGAGATTGACCCAAAAGCTCCTGTCCACTGCATTGCAAAAAAAGGTTATTGGTGGTAAAATTAACAATAATTTACAACAACTCTAGATAGATGTTGAGAGTTAACAATTTTTAAATTAGCACTAGATAAAAGTGTCAATATAAAGTAAAACCCCTAAAGGCCACATATTCCAAGTTTCAGTATTACTGGCTGTGTGTGTGTGTGTGTGTGTGTTTACACTTACATGTGTAAGAGGGTGTGTGAGAGAAAGAAAAGGCGTTCTTTGAACACAACCCTCATTGTAATCAATATCCGACAACCACGATTAGACCACCAAGGTTTCTCAGGGAAGAGGATCAGTGCTCACGCCCTGATTTTGGACCTTGACAGAATCCAGAGGGAAGCCTTTCAGGATGAGGAAACGAGCCACTTGAGTGTCAGTGAGATATGCTCACGATTCTTTTTCTCTCCTTGCGAAGGACAAAACCCACAAATAAGACAAGAGGAAGGTGAAGAGGGAAAGCCCCAGCATGATGCACTGTGTGGCCTGAGTGTCGGTCAATATGTAACGAAAAATTACATCACATAAACAAAAAAGATATGTTTAAGTTATTTTAGAAAATATGCTGCTCTTAACGGAGGTGATGCTCGGTACAAGTCTGGGTCACAATTCTAAAAATGAATGAATAAATAAATAGGAGATCCATATTAAAAACGTCTAACTAAGTAATGGGTTTGTTTTATAAATATATGTTTAGCTGACTAAAGTAAACACTTTGTATCATTTTATTATCCGGTTATTTTCAAGTAAAACCCTCTTAGTATTTAAGATTTAAGCTTAGACTTTTGCATGACTGACAGGGCTCTGAAAAGTTGAATCTTAAGATCCTAATGCTGATAACAAGGTTTTTACATAACAGTCTGAAGTGCCTTTTCTTTCTACATGTGCGTCACTGTTGCTCTAAACTTTATGTGTGGAAAACAACACATTTTCAAACATGTGAATTACTACCATTGAACTTGCAGTGTCTGTTTACACACCGTAAAACAGGAGCATACCAGTCGACCCAGAGACGGCTGGGAACAGACCATGCAACAACCAACCTGTTCAGACGAACACTGAGCCATACAGGGCCGAGCTGCCAAAGCACTGAGGTAGCTGCTCTAATTACTAAACAGCCAAACCTCCTCAGAGACTCATTTTCCCATTAGCCCCCAAACAGGAAGGGGGAGTCGCCTGTGTTTTATTACGATGGTCCAGATAACAGCAGAGCGCTTGTTTATGTGTTTCTCACCTCTTTAATCACAGCCGAGAGGAAGAAAAAACCCAGCAAAGCCACAGGAAGAAGCCGAGGCCCAGAATTATAAAAACTTACTTATAGAGGGTCATATTGTTTAGACTGGAATTAAACCAGCAGGTGTTATTTTGTATTTTCCCTTTAGTATGTTGTCCTCAAACTACTACTGTAAACATGTTGTCTTCAGTGGATGATTTATCTACCCCCGGTGGGCCAGTCAGTAATGGTCATGTAATGTTTTTCGTCCTGCAACTGCACTGCCTCTCCTTAGACCACTAACTAACTAGCAAACAGTTAAAAAACCACACAATCTGAGACGCATATATTTTTGTATCAACGCCTCATTTGCACTCTCAAAAAGTATGGATAAGCAATAAAAATGGTCCCATTTGTTGGCATTACTGAGTCCACCTACTTATCGATTTAACTTTTAATGTGAAACTGCTAATGAAGTTAAAATTTTAACATTTGTTTTCTGCAGCTTTGATTTGTCTTTTGAAAAATCAAGATTTGACAGCTAAACCCTCGATTAAACAACTTATGAACGTTAAAAGTATTCACAGCATATTGCAGCTTTGTAGATACAATGGCACTGCAACCCGATGGATATATGACCAACCAGCACAGACTAACTGATTAGAGTCCATTAGGCTACAAATACAGGAAGATTTGATCAATGTGAAGAATGCAGGATAGCAGAAACAGATAAAGAAAAGATGACAAAAAACAAATAAGAACATTAGGGTGGAGAGAACAGAAGCTTTTGGGGTTAATGGCTCGACAGGATAATCAATTGTTATTCTAGCGGTGATTGTATGGGGGATAAAAAAGGCCTGTAAAGAATGTGGCTGTGTAATTATCAGACACTTGTAAAAAGCCAGAGACGGCTCATTGGCTGCAATTAGTGACGCCATGAGATAAGAAAACCATTTAAGTCCCGCACAGATGTTATGATCCGTTTTGTCCCACTGTGATCCAAATAATACTCAGCTCCCTTGACACTTCAATTCCATTTTAACCTGCTATGTCTGTCATAGTGACTCAAAAGATAACTCGAGGTCAACCTCTATCGATGTCATTAAGGAAATAAAACAACCTGTAACCTTTAATTTCTTAAATTACACTAATGTGGCCTGTTGTTGATGATAAATGAGAATTGAAGAGAAGAAATAACTCAGTATGTGGCCAAGTAACCATTTAGTGATCAGTACTGTTACACACCGATAAATACAAAGTTATTTTCTTGATCATTCATTTCTGTAGTGTAACCTGGTGTATACTAAACAAGATAATCACCAAAATACCCACAATGTTTTTATAGAAACAGTCTTTGACACAGAAGTTAGGAATGCAATTAAGAGCAAGTTAGGCAGGAAAGAGAGACGGAAGTACGTTCAGCGCGAGTTCCAATGCGATCAACTTTCAGTGTGGCTCTGTTTACGTGCCGGACCTGGTCCTGAAAGGTCACTTCATCCAGATCAAGGTTGGCATGAAAGGGCTCCACTGTACTACACCGTGCTCTACTCTGAAATGTATCAGTGTTCAGTCTCCTCAACTTCACAGGCTCTCTTTCAAAGCAGGAGGCAAGGAGAAGATTCTTTAAAAAAATATGGACAACAACGTACATTATTCAGTTCAGGTTTTAGCATCTGGAAGAAATGTCTTCCTGCTCAAGATGAAAAAATATGTTTTGACGCAATGCAATGGAAAGACTGGAACATACGCTCCTGCCGATAGGTAATGTTTTTATATGAGAGATATTTATTTCTGTTTTTACAGAGAGGGAGTCTACAGATGATCTGTCTCACTCTACACACAGTGAGCCGTTAAGGGCTCCGTGTGGCACACGGCTGCTGAAACGGACAACTTTCCGCTGCAGGTACCTGTAATCAAACCCAGATTACACACCTGGTACCGTAGAATGCATGTCACATGATCGTTGTCAGTGTATGTCTGTATTACCAATTATTTTCTTGTCGGCACTAAGTTTATTCAGTGCGTGTTCTGTGGATATTTATAACCAAGAATGAAAAGAAATGTGGCAAACTGACAGAAATTCACGCTCAAACATAAATAACCTGAACAGATACAACAATGAAGTTATATGGTGACGTACTTTATACGAGGCGTCTGGAGTATGACAGGGCTGGAAACCTTTAGCACTGAATAATACTGTCTGAAAGCATCTCTAGAGAGGGAAACAAACGCTAAAAAAGGAGAAAAAGATGATGTGACAAAGAAGGAAAAGCAAAAGACAGAAAAAGAGCCAAGAGGATGACAGGACCCTTAAGTTTGAGTGGAAATGCTCTTGGGTTGAGTTAAGGTAGAGGACTCACCAGGCCAGCTATGGGTGTTGGAAGCCTGTTAATTTTCTTCACCAGGCCGGGTTTAATAGAGCTCAGCAACCTGACAAAAGACACACAGAGAAGGCATCACAAGCTGAATTTGAATTAAAATATGAAACAAAAACGCAGAGTCACGCCTTTTAAATTAGTCTTCACGACAAGTTGTGTTGAATATTTCCAGAGTAAGTTCAAACCTGCCAGCAAAAGAGATAAAGAGTGTGTGAATTGGTGTATGCGTCCCTCTTTGGAGAAAGAGGGGTAACAAAAAGGGAGAAATAAACATGTTCTTTTGAGGGTCCCACAGTGGCATCTGGTAGGTTTATAACGACACAGATCCTAAATCAGAGTGCAGAATCTCCTTCCACCCACTGGGAGCTGTTAAATAGTTTCAGTGCACTTCATATCGCACTGAACCACCAGGTGAAGAGGTCTGACTTTCTGCTGTCATCTCATCTCATGTGCACGCACACACACACACGCAGAGAAGGAAAACGTTTCTTTAGAAAGTTACAGTACATTCTTGCAATCTCAGACTGCTTGTCAGTCACGAACAAGGCACGGTTTCAGAGTTTCCTCGCTCTCTTTGTCTCCAATTTCATCTTTTGTGCATGTTTTCATCAGAGGAAGCACTGTAATGATTCTGCCCTGTAAAAGAAAAGCCCACCCTTGGATACTATTACAGTATTAGATATCAGCGGCCCTGTGATGTTGCTGATGGCATTCCAGCAGGTATTTTGCTATGAACTAGTGTAATTTACCTTTCTGGTGAACGCTCTTCCCCTCATATTGCCTCCTCTACTTTGGCTTCAGTTGGAGACTTCCTGCTGTACTGTACGTTTCCTAGTATAACTTTCAACAACCCCAAGATAAGGGCATACTCAGTGATACATACAAGATGTGTAGGTGGGGAGAGTGGGCAGTGGCAACAGTGAAAACGATATTTCCAAAGAAAGACTTGAAAGACTGCCTGGAATGAGAATAATGCGAAAGTCTGCTTTATTTTATTGTGTATATTTACTCCCCAAAGTTAATTCAGTAGATTTCTCCATTTCATCATCTCTTCCCAGATGGAATGGTAAACATGACTTGAGATTTAACCCTTGTGTTGTCTTGGGGGTCAAAATGACCCGTGTACGAGTGTATATGTATGTGTGTTGATGGGTCATTTTGACCCCCAAGACAACACAAGGGTTAAGTGATTTAAATATTTAAGACATTTGAAAATAATTAATCCACATAGTTGCCAGTTATCTGCAGGAATATGAGGCCTATTTGTGTCCAGTGAAGCGCGTCACAGTTCAAACTTGTTACTGCATCAAAAGGAAATGCCAATGACGACGGGAGAGCGAGCGAGAGAGAGACAGACACTTCCTGGACTTTAAAACACAGACAAAATCAAAACAAACAGAGCACAAGCAACATAAATACATCATCTTATGAGGGACGAACACATTTCCTGACGCCTTGTGTATCAAAGATAAAAAGAGGAAGAGGTTATGGAGTGTTTCACTTGTGGAAGTAGTGAGATTCAAAACAAGCCGAACACAGGAAGTCAAACATGCTGTGTCCTCTGCTGCTTGAATAGCGTTTACATGCATTACTTCACTTAACGCTTGCACAGAGTTATAACAAAAGGGATGTAGGGTGATGATTAGACCCCAAGTAAATCAAATTTGCAATCATATAGAGTAGAGAAAAGAAGCAAATCTTCACATTGGTGAAGCTGGAACTAAATTGCTTGATAAATGACTTAAATTATTAATTAGTTATCAGAATAGGTGTCAATTAATGCTCTGATTGACTAATTCATTTCACAACTATAGTTGGTGATTGTAACTGACCTTTCATATCTAATGCATCCGACTGATATAGATTTTGTTAATATTATTTCCTAACTGTGTGAATCACACATTGAGAGAACAATATTATGGCCCGATTTTTATAGCCTGTAGTTACCTCTAGATGTTGTATGATATCCAAGAAATTCCAAAACCAGTGGGGACACTTTTAAATTGGTTATGATGTCTGTGTTCACAATGAAGATGGTGTAAACATCGGGGTTGTGCAACTGAACTCGATAGACAGGAATGTGGAAGAAGCGTCTCTGCGTGCTTTCAGTCTCATTGTAGCACCTCGCCTAATTATGAGTGTTCAGACAAGAGTTCACGGTGTCGCAGTGGAGGACAATTTGACATGACAGCAGTCTCTCTGATCACTGGACCACGGTGGTGTAACAAGTCAGAAAAGCCTGATGTTCTTCCTATTCATTCTGAAACAAATGTGGTTGTTCTGGGTGAACGTAAGTGTTTTTGCTTTTAACTTCTTGTTAAGGTAAGGAAGGAAGCACCAAACTGTATACATTATAAACCTATACATTTGAATGTTATTATTTTATGCAAGAAGAAGGGAGTGCTCTCTTGATCTATTTGTGAACATTATGATTCTGACCCTTGCCCTCCTACTCTCTGGAGTGGAGCTTTCTTTAGTGTTGCACCCTTTTTAAGTCACCATACACCACAATATGATATCAGTGCCTAAAATAAAACAAACTGAGTCAGATTAAAAGAACCTATATTTCACAGCCACTGACAGACAGCAGTTTTCTTAATTAAGGAAGAGAATAAAAACAACAAAGATAAAAGCCGAAGATACAGTTTGTGGACAATTTAATTAAGGCAGCTGGAGAAGAATAAAAATACCGTCAGAACTTACTCGCATAGCAGTATCCCATTCTCCAAACCTCCTTTGAAGTCCTTGTCACCAAAGCATCTTCCTGTGACAGCCTATGGAGAAAACAAAGGGAGCGAGTTAGCAAAATATATATCGATAACAGGGCTTAAGAACAAAGAAGCATGACATCAAATTACCACGTCAGTATCTGAAGCTGAAGTCGAGACAAACAAGCGCCACTTGGAAACCAAGAAACAGCCCGACAACCTTTACAAACACTCCTTTTTACGTCTTTCCTTCACGGTAAATCCTCAGAACGGTATGGAGAGGCGCACAAAGAGCTGCCGGCCGTATATCAAGTCTCTCTCTAGTAAGCAGCGCCAAACACTAACAAGCTTGACATAAGCCGCAATCATCCCGACCAAATGGCTCTGGCAGGCTAATGTGTTGTGACAGAGGACTTATTGGGTAATAGTTACCGAGACCCTCTGAGGAGGAGAAGCCGCCTGTTTGCATGTATTTACATGACTACAGTGCATTGGCAGGCATGCATTATCCTTTTTTTTTTTTTTTTACACAAACATTCCAACACATTGTAAATGCTTCTTATTTGTTGTAGGACATGAAAGTGCACAAAACGCCCGGGGCGGCAACCTTGTTCACGTTCCAAATATGTAAACGTTTCAGTCACAGCAAAGTTTATCAAACAAACTAAATCTAAAATTGAGGGTTTCTGCTTAAGTTTTGACCTTTTGCATTTGTTTACGCGAGTAAACGGGACATCTCATTAATGCGTTTGAAGTCCCACATGAAAACACACAAACATCTCCAGTGCAAACAAACAGCAGTGAAATAATTGTCTCCCACTCCATAATATCTGCCGTTACGGGACATTTAGCACCAGGCCTACTTAACATCCATTTATTCTCACAAACACTGGCAGGGATTTGGCCATAAAAAAAAAATCCCCCCCGACCCCGTTGGACTGCTGGTTTGAAAGCCAAAACAATTAAAAGATTACATTTCCTGAGAGTTTCTTTTACATTTATTTGCACAGCTGTGGAAGGAAAGTGTGGAGGAGTTTCTGGGCCGGTTTCTGTGCGCTTCTTGGCTTCGTCTGGGATCCTGATTACAAAAGAAATGGACTGCTGTGTGTCACCGAGTAGGCCGACAGTAGGCCTCATTTCTGCTGCTGCTAGGGGGGTGAGAAAGATTGCCCCCTAAATATTGACATTTAGCTATTCACTGCCACTATTCCCTACTGTGCCAGCATTTGCAAACATTGTGTTGTGCGCCTGGTGTTAACAGCACTAAAGTGACGAGAGAGGCCACACAGTACAAACATATGGTTCTATGATTACAGTCATGAACCTGCTCTGCAGGAAGACACAATATTTGCTGAATTAAACATCTTGGTAAGTGGCACATGTGTTACATCTAGTTTGTTTAATCTGTTTGGGGGGGGGGGGAACTAATTGTGATAATGACAATTTGTGGTTGTAAAAAAGGGGGCTCTAATGGAGCCCAGATAGCTGTTTAATACATTTGAAGTCCTCATGTTAAGCTAATAAGCTTCATATGTACCACACAGAGAGTTGCATCAATTTTCTCAGACAGCAAATTAGCTCACTGTCCCGAAATAAACTACTCTTTAAAACATATAGTAGAGCTGCAGGAATCAAATGACGTTTAACGGGCTAGTTAACACAGACAGCCTTATATTGCTGGACGTCATTTTCTCAGTTAGAAAAACTTTTTGACGATTAATTTAATCAATGAGATTAATTCTTTCTCCAGATCTGCCACTGGAAAATGTTTGGGAAATAAGTTCAATATTTGGTGTGCAACTGCACGACTAGACTATAACAGATGGTAGATAACATCATGTAGTTTTACACATGAGTAAATTACATCCCCAGGTGTAAATGTACAGAAATCCTAGAGATGGAATGTTACAGGGATCATACACATTTTGACCAATGGATTTCCATGACTTTTCCATGACTTTAAACCAAATTTCCATGGCCAAACATTTAGTGAAATCTCAGTGTATACATGAAAAAGTGGTTGCTGCAGGGATTGAACCTGTGTATTTGTGAGAACAGTGTTGAATAACTAGGGCAGTTCTTCACTAACCATGTCATTGAGTATGAGTGCACGGGGAGATTACAGTGTCACACCACCTTCACACGGAGAGATTACAGTGTCACCACCTCAACATAGATTTGACTACAATTTGAGGACAGCATGCAGGCAAGAGCAGGAGAAGAGTTAAGGGCACACCAGGACTCGTCATTATGATGTGAAAAAACTTCTGGAAAATGTACTCCTGCGTACTCACAGGAGGTATTGTAAAAAAATAAAAATAAAAAAAATTTGGAAACAGAAACTGCTCACACTCATGATTTAATAATAGAAAGATGACGAGACTCAAATATGTGTCTGCATTTGAAGGGAACAAATTTACAGATTCAATAAATCCCCAAAATAACTAAATGGGACTCTGGTGGGACCCACACCTCCAGGAGGGAACCGGTGTTTTAAAAGGTTAGGTCATATAATATTCCGTCCTTTGGGGTTCATCTACATTAACATAAATTGCATATAACGTTCTGGCTATGACAAGAAAATGGCAGGGATTCCGTTGTTCTCATTATCTTGCTGCTCAGTTTGGCAGTGACTGCAGAGCTGCTATGGACCTTGATTCATGTACATCTGTTGCTCCCATAGGTGTCACCCAGAGCTGAAGTGCCCATGAAATTCCCGAGGGGGAGGGGAGAAATACAACTGAATCAACATTTCTTTCTCTTTGCAAATGCGCTGTGGAAGAGCACAAGCACACACTTTAAGCAGACCATCCAGTACTACAGTTACCATCAGGAGGCTGATTGACAGTGGGCTTTGTTTCCTAGTGGAGAGCATTACCTTCCTGTCTAATAAAACACCTCCTGAGTTACAGCAGGAAGCTCCAGCTGTAGCACCATTGCTGTAAAAGTTGAGGTGGTATATTCAGTTCACATGCAAGTGTTCTATACTACTAGTTTCTGATCTCAAAAACAAATCATCAGATAGGAACATTAGGATACAAACAGTTTGATATGAACCGTACGTGACAAATTAGATATTTTTAGTGGAATTTAAACAAAAGACAAAAGTAAACAAACTTGAGCTGTAGCCTATATGATCAGACGGCGTGTTGTTCGTGGTATTAACGAGTAAGAACCACATAAATTTACATTATGTTTAATGTGCAGCATCTAACCCTACAAGCTCATGTTTAGAGTGAACTTGTGTGTTTGTTTGCTCATACAACAAGCTAAGCTGTAGGACAAGACATGTGCTCATGTGTGCATGTAAAGGACACTTTAACAGGAAAGCTGATGCGGGTTGTTGTTCAACTGTCTGTGGCTTTTGTGTTGTTTCGCAGGCTCCTGTCTGGCTGGTTGTGACCGTCTGCTCTGCCGATGATAGACCGTTGACGTTACTGCTTTATGCAAGATTTGGTTGGCTGTATTGAAATCATTTCTCCATCTACAAAGTCACATCCACATCCATAAAATTTCCCCTTTTTGGTCTATGATTTTAAAACCAAAAGTATAACACAGAACAAGTGATTTAGAGATCATGCTGTAACTTTAAATGAAGTCAAACAAAGGCTGCATCCTCAAAACGCTGGAAACGTCTGGATCTGAACAGTGTTTTCAAACCACAGCGGGGTCATATGAGGGGATTCAATTATAAAAGAGGAATGTGTCGCCCTCGTTGTTTTCAGTGGAACGTCGCCCGCATTGTTTCACAAACAATCAAACGATGCCGGTCGGCTTTTTCCCGTCCTTTTCACTTCCTTTTTTTTGGAATCCCATCATGTCCAAACTAAAGTCATTGTCATGCATTCATGTCCAAAGCGGTCATTGCCATCATAGTACCCAAAAAGAAAAGCCTTTCTACAGTTTGTTGGTTTAAAAATGCATGAATGAAAATTCAGTTTCTCTGAATCTTTTTTCTGCTTTGATGCATTATAAAATAGAAAACCCGATGAAGTTTGAGCATGAAAACTCCCACGAGACCCCGCTTTCATGTCCTATCAATGTGATGACAGGAGACTCCTCCACGGTCAAATCATGTCTGGCAGTGGATCACAATTCAAAGACAATATACTGAAATAAAATCGCCAAGAAATAAACAAAGTTTAAAAACAGGATACAGATGAAAAATTGCAAGTCCACACACCAGCCAAAGCAAGAGTTGTCCTTCAAACAGTGATCAAGTCCACGGCTGTGTATCAGTACTCGTACATCTCCCTGTCCAAACTAGCTTACTCCAATCCCTCTACCCTGGGGGGCATCCAATGAAAACAGATCTGTTGCATTGCAGCAGTAATCTCAGAGGCTCTGCGTCGGACAGTTACCTGTCCCAAATTAACGACCAATGATACAAGGTCGGAAACAAGTTGGTTTACGTGACTTGGGGAAAATAAATCACCACTTACTTCAAGGCCCTGAGGCGAAGTACGATCAGTCTGTTAAAGAGCTGACAGCTGTTGCCTCAAGGGCTGGTGAACATAAACAGAGACATGTGCTTCAAATGCACACGCCTGCTTCAGAGTCACACGCCTGCTTTGTGGTCAGAAGCATTCTTCTTGACAGGATGTCGTCGTATGTGTGTTGCATAATCCTGACTGCATACAACAGTATGCCTCCTTGTTCAAGTACGCATGTAAAGTCTTCTGGCCTTCAGATAGTAATCTTGTTAATTCAACTTGGCAAGAAGAGAGCTTAATCTGTAAATGCTTCTGATTCACAGGACAAAAAAAAAAAAACACAATGTGCAAACTGTGCCATTCAGAAATACAAACTGAGCAAGGGCAATAGAAACAATACTGCTGACGCATGATTTGTTTAGTCTGGTGTCTTCTTAAAGCAAGAGACACAACAATGAATCCACTCAATCTGATCAGTATTGAAGAACCTAAACCAACTGTTTCCTGACAAGATAAGACACTGCTCTTGGCCGAGAAAAACTGAGTCATCTTATCATCATAAAAAGATTTAAATTGTGTATTTGGCTTCAAGAGAAAAAGGTTTTGATGGAAAAAAAACACCATTATTGAAATTGTTAACATCTGAATTTTTATGAGGGGGGAGGACGGCCCTCTGGCTGGAGGTCCCCTTAACTCATGGAGTTTCAACAAGTTCAGCCAAAAGTCAGGAGCAGTATCTGCCTGCGGTCAATCATCCGGACCTTTTGATAAGCTGCCACCACAGCGGGGATCCCCCATTGTGACTATGGACTGCCTGCTCTGTGCCCAGTGTGTTGGCATGTTGGTGGATCGACTGAGGGGGAGGGAGAAGAGGATGTTAGATGGTACTTCAAATAGTCCGTTTCACAGGAGTACATAACTAGAATAAAAGGATGAGAACTTTGAATGCCTCACAGAATGTTACATTAAAGATGAGCTACAAAATATGATAAAGACAGCACATGTTATCAGGGATATGTTATAATCCATGTTGTACAAAAGTGCGCTACAACACGCCGTTAAAAACCTTTCCTTTCAGAGCATAACAGAGGTTCTAAAGGCATCTGGGGCCAATGTGGGCCTGGAAAACTGAATAGCTTGTGTATCTTTTCCCTTGTTGCCAGATTTTAGCATCCATCATGGGGTTTCCCCGAGTTGGCAGAGGTTTAAGAAGATTTGGGCTAATATTGGATCATGCTTCTAAATCCTGCATGGCTAAATCCCCACAATCAGTCATAGATCCAACAATTTACCGTGTCAGAGTGATCTGGAGACAGAGACGCCAGCAGATACAGTAGAATATAAAGTAGTAAGAGCCAGAAGGATGATAAGACGAGCACGTTCACACAATCTCGAGCCAAATATAAGAAAACTCTGACTAGTGATATTTTATTAACACAAACGCAATGATTCATGGTCCCTCAATGGGCCACGCACACGGAAAGCATTCACTCACCCAGTGTAGACATCTGATGTCAGCATGTGTTTACAGAAGGCCGACTACAAACACCCCACTTTTCCTTTTTGGCGGGAGTTGAGACGGATCGCTCCGAGGAAGCAGCGGAATTTTGAGATCAATTGAGTCAAGCTGGAGCCGCTGCCGGGCCAGAGACAATGAACAAGAGAGTATTATGAAACAGGGATCATCACAGGTAATGCCAGTTAATAGAGTATAATTGGCTCACTATTATACAGCGGAAATCAGCACTGGAGCGCGACAGTCCAATCCCAGATTCGGACCACGGCTTCTGAGGGTTATTATCAGACTGAGCTTAAAGAGTCTGCTTCCATCAAACCAGTCTGTTAGAATAAAATGTGTAATGGCTGACATCTTGAGAGACCACCTTGCAAAAAGGTATAATGACCTCCGTCAGGTAAAGGACCAGACGTTGATTCAAAAAGCATTCAGCTACAAGACCATCACATCATTTTCTAAAAGAAAGCAAATGTGAGAAAAATTATGTGTGGGGCCGAACGTTACGCAAGTCTACCATTCACATGTGCCAACCACACACTGCAGGCAGCAGCAATGCATTATGGTGATGTGTAGTCATAGAGAGCATAATAAAAGGAAAGGAAGACAAATAAGTGTGCCGTTCAAGTGGGGAGAACAATCACCCTGAGCCAGATCACTCAGACAGAAATTCTTGGTGGTATAAAACCCAACATTGACCATGAAGAAACAACATTTTATGAGAACTCTAACAAATAACCAGATTGTTTACACTGTAAACAAGTTGTACGACTCTTTACAGTATACTGATGTTCATGTTCACACATGTTGAAGTATGTGAAGAGGGATACAGCTCGGCTCCTTATTTTCAAGTATCTAAAAACACAAACACAAACACACACACACACACACACACACACACACACACACACACACACACACACACACACACACACACACACACACACACACACACACTTTCTGCTGCACAAACGTTCCCAGGCAAATGGAGGATCCTGTGAGAGTCATTTGGTGTGGGAGACCTTACACAACCCCTGATTACTCATGTAGTGCTCCTACTCAGCAAGACGCACTGGTCTCATCTGATCAAAAGCAACAGTATATGTACATGTTAGACTGGGAGTGGTGTGTACATAATTTCATTGACTAAAGAGCATTTTTTGCTCTTTAGTCTAAAGACACCAAGACTAAAGACTAAAGACACTATGTTGAGTGCAGACTTGGTGCAGACAGATGGACAGTTGTGGGGATTAAACCCATGATCCTCACGTCTCATTACAAGACAATCCACTAAGGAACTAAACCAACCTACAGGCTACAGACAAGACATGAGAAAATAATATTTATAAATGACACAAGAATCCTTTGACATTTCCCTTTATATATTTATATTATATTTTCATTAAAGCTCATTGTTGAGCACATTTGCCTGTAAGCACACGTGGAGGTTCTCCATGGTTGACCACAGCAATAAGGCAAATTACTTCTGCAGAACGTCAAAGAACTCCCCAGCAGACTCACTGTAACGACTCCAAACATTTGAAATAATAACAATAGAAAAATAAAATAAAAATCAGGGGTAGTCACACGCTTAATTAGAAACCGTAAAATAACAACACTTCGGGGAATAATGATCCGTCAGCTGCTCGAGCCAGCAGGAACACATTTCCCCAGAGTGGAGCTGTTTTCAATGTCACGCCTTGGCCTCTGGAGACGAGCCCACTGACTGTATGTCTGTCTGCTGTTTGTCTTCACACTGTAAATATGGAGACCACCTGGAATTTTGGTCCATACATTCTCTAACTTCAAATCACTATTTTAGCACACACAAAGAGCAGATTTAAGAATAGACTGTTTGTAGGCTCAAACTAAAAATGTAACTACGGGCAGAGGATGGACAAAATAATGATTGTGGACTAAAAATGTTCACCATAAAAAAGGTACTTTGAAGTAACACTAACAACACCGCAAACTCCAGTACCAAGATTGGTGTATAACTTTTTACAATGTAGTATTTTATTTGTAGAACAATTATTAATTATTCTTATTTGATATACAGCAGTAAACCTGTATCCAGGTACAGATGATGTGATGTGTTACAGTCTTGTGCTGTTTACATACATTTATAGAATACAGTGTTGTTCTCGTCAGGATTGCAATTAAAAAAAACAATGTCTATGTAGCTATTTGGAGACATAAAGTCTTAAACCAAACAAAGCGAGTGGTTTTAGTTTCAAGCTAACATTTGGTTCAAACACAATCAAGCCAACCACTTTCCCAATTTACAGTACCGGTATACAGTAAAATGAAGATTGTTCTAGTCAGTGAATAACTCTAGTCAAAGCCAAAACCATCAAGGCATGGCAGGCATAAATGATAATCACAATATTTATATTTAGGGAAAAAAATGTTTTATTTGACTTCAGAGCACAGCTTTCCCTTCCACATTGTTCTACTTTTCTGCCAATCAAAAAATAGTTGCATAATTGGAGAAAGACTGATTCACAGTGCATCCCCGACAAGCAAAGTAAAATTGGACCGAAAATCTAAATCAACACAGCACTGCTTCGACCTTCACGTTGTGCTCCATTTCTGCGTCAAAATAAGACTCCAAACAAGGTTCTTCTTCAGCTGAATTCATAGCATTTCATTTAATTTGGACAGTCTGCTCCCTGACAAAACTAGTATAATAAAGTACATCTCTCTTCTACTCTGGACTGCAGCTTTTTTGCAAACTTTTTCATAGGATGTTGCTGCAGGGTGCGCACACCACGCAGCCAAAACATCTTGATCGCCCCCCCTGGAGGCTGGCTGTTAGTCTAGGAAGCACTTTGATTTGATTTTTTTTTTTTAGCAGACCACGTGTTGTAAATGTCAATCATGTTCGTTTAATTGTGTGGAGCCAAAATCGTGAATTTGATAAATGTTCAAAGAATTGTTCGACCCTATCCTGAGTGCTGACAATCTGAGTTCTCTGGTGTTGAGAAATTGATACTGATGCCGTCAGACCACTGATCAAGATAAAATATAGTTTTCTGCAACAGTTGTGTCACCCGATCACAAGAAAACTTGCAGAGCAAGCACGAAGTAACACACACCGTGCGGAACCTGTCGTATTCAACTAAACCCTCCGTGATGGTAGTTCCCAAAGACAAGTGAGGAACTCGGAGTGCGAGAAAGTTTCCCTGGCGTGAGCCGTATGACACGTCGATGTTAACACTGCTTCAACAAGACACGCGCGTTCAAAAGGGCAAATTATAACTCTGCTCCTTTTGTCTCTTTTCGTCGCTCTCAGTAAGGGAGTGGACTCTAACGAACAAGCTACTTCGAAATTTGCTGGTGACACATGTCATCCAAGTATGTTGTGAATCACCTTTAAAAAAGGTCCTGAAGGTGCATTCTTTCCCTTTCTAGCATCAATCAGACTTTAAATGCATAGTGTCAGTGTATGTCAAGGACAGTTAAACACATGATGTCAATAGGGAACCATGCGAGAATTGCAGGCAAAAAAATGTGGCTCTTCAGCAGAGTATACTTTACTGGATATTGTTTTAGCTCAAGGTCACAGTCCAATGAAAGATAAGTCAAGCATCCAACTATTTGCTGCATTACCAGCCAACAACATTGTTAAAAAAAAAAAAAAAAAAGTAAAGTAATTGGGACTTTAACCAATTACTATGGCCATAATGCAAACTGTTATTCTGCACTCAGTTACAATGTAATTGCAAACACAGTTTAGCGAGGAGAACACGTTACTTTTTTGTTATGTTTCAGTGGTTCTCCATGGATTTTAAACCGCCGTTGACCTTGTTAGATTTCTCGGTTTGGGTCTTGTTCTCGGCTTCCTTTCACATGAAAGATGAAAAGTTGAATGGCCTCACGCTAATGTTCACGTAAACTCATTGTTTGAGGAAGCTCGGAACTAAACAAGGTTGACTTTCAGATGTCTAAAGAATGAAGCATGGCAGTCTCATGTTTGTAGTCTGCACAGTCTCCTGTTGAACATCCTTACATTAAAGAAAATACAGATACAGTATTCGACACTAAAGCAAGCGCTTTATAGTTACAGCTTCATAGATATATGACAATATATTATGCAACACTGAGGACAAGAGGAAATAATCATCCTAGACAACAGAGAAGTGATCAATATATCACTACGTTGACAAGGTAGTAGGGCTGAATAATTAATCTACATTTGATCAAAATCACAATAAGGCCTACTGCAATTTGCACATCGCAGCAGGTGCATTATTTGTAAAATGTGTGTCTAAACACCCTTTTTGTATTATTTTGCTGCGCTGCAGAGTCCTCTTTGTTTGGTAAAGATCCACACAAAAATATCATCATAATCATTCCAATATGTTTTTCCAATGAAAGTGATAATAATAATGTAAAACAGTGAGTAACAGCTCTGATTCAGATCATCCTCTGAGCTCCTCTGGTCCAGCACATGTGTTCACAGGCCGGTTTCTATAATTGCAGAAGTGGTTCTTGATCATGGTGTGTTGAAATGCTACTTCTTTGACAAAGTAAAAAAAAGAGGACTCAAAACAGTGTATATTCATAATACACTGACAAAATCATTCCAATCAGTTTAAACTTAACCCACAGCAGAAAATGTTTTCTTTACAACTGTGTCTATCACATTGTGGCAGTGATTGTTACTCAATGAGGCAAACAGCTTAGCAAGTGTGCCACACACTCCCACACTGCAGCCTTTCATTGGTGCCATTTCTCCTTAGGCTCGCCCAGGGCTGTTGTATATTCAGCTGTGAATCAAACCGTCTGCCAGAAGCACCAACGTTATGCATAACATCTCTAAAAGTTCAAAAATAAAATGTAGTTTCTAGGTTTGCAAACACACACCAAGCTATGACCATGTGACATTTGTAACAGTGTGCTCTTTGCATTCAAACCATACACCTGGCATTCAGGCAGAGGAGACTGCTTGCTTCCAAACTTGTTTTCTTAAGAGCTTTAACAGTCTGAATTCCAAAGCTCGGTTCCCATCTTTATGCCTCCCGCTCCCCTCGACCCTCGATAAGCCCCTCTGATTAAACAAGCCACATTTCCTGCGACTAAAATGGGCTAGCCCTAAGCTAAATGTTAGTATTCCAGCCAGTCCGTCCCATTTCCACCCTGATTAGATGATGGAACAATGTTTGGGTTGTGGATTAACCCCACTCCTGGCCCCCATTGGCGCTACTCACTTCCACCCCCATTCCCGCCCACGTTTCTCTCCCCCAATTCTCTTCCAGGCTTGGCGGGGCCTTCAGCCCACATGAGGGGCGAGGAAGAAGTATTTGGCATGACGATGGCTTGGCAGTTTTCGGGGATAAAGGAGAGTGAAAAGGAGCTGCGCTTAAAAAGGATGGAGGAAAGTCTGACAAGGGTCACATGTGAACTAAGGTGCTGGGTGAGGGGCAGTTTTTTTTTTAGCTGCAAGGTGATGCTGACAGTTGTGACTTGTCTGCCAAGTCATCTACCATCTTCGCATGCAAGTGTGTATATGAGTAGGAGTGACCGTTGAAACAGTTCATGCCACTTACTTTCCTCTGTAAGCCAACACAACACCAAGGAACCATAACATTTACGGCTGACAGTCAAGCTTTTGAAAATGAAATCTTGAGAAAAGTTCACATCATAAGTAGCGCTGACACAACATACAAGTATTACTTGAATAGTAAGTGATTCAGCAGTTGCCTTCATTGAGACAAAGCTCAGTGCTACATTGTGAACATCTTATTCCTATTTTTCCTCCTGTAAGTCTAAATGACAGAGTACGTATTGCTGCAGCAGAGAAATGTCACATTTTAACGATTGAACAAGATGCTGCAGACTCACCTTAATCACAATAACATCATTATATGGCGAGTTAAAGTCCCTGGTGGGTAATAATCTGTGGCAATCTTATTTTGGTCTGTTTAAATCCATAAAGAGTTTCCTCAAAAGCAGTACGCAAGAACTTTATTCTAGAGAAAGCTTAACTCAAGTGTCAGACCTTATTGACCGTGTCAAAGTTCCCTGTCTACAATAATACATTGGCCACATTAATACAAACGTCTGAGGTGTTTGTAGTTAACCAATATCTGTAAATGACAAACAGTTCCCCCAACTGCTAAATAACAGCACAACAGATTCACTTGCTGCCATTTGATGCTCACCGATTTACAAAACTGCTCTCACACGAACATTTGTGTCAAATCAGTCAAAAATAAATATGATCTTTTTGCCTCAAAAGGCCAAATCTTTTATGTCCTTTATGTATTTTACGTGTGATGCAAAATGAGCTGTGTTTTGTTTTCGTGTGTATTAAAAGGCCAGTCAGTGTGATAGATTAAGGCGGTGTTGTGACTATTTTGTATCCTGCACATCTGCATCACAGTTTGGGCCTCTGAAGTTTTGATAAGCCTCTGCACACTTCGCAGTGCAGATCCACCACCAGGCAAAGAGCTGCTGAGGAAGGACTGCGGTGGAAGGAAAGCTCAGCAACAATGTCCCTTCGGAGGACCAGGGAGACCAGTTGGGTGGGACTGGGACACACAGGGCTTTGATTGTGTCGCCCCACTCTGGCTTGAAGAGTTGTGTGAGAGGGGGAATGGACCTTCAAATCCTTACACTCAATGCTCACTTCAGGGTCTACTAAACTTCCCTCAATAGCACAAATGCCATCACAACTTTAGCTATTACTCTGGGAGAGCAGTTACAAATCCCCACTCGACCATAGCTCATCTCATACACAATCTCATTTTAGGCAAATTAGACACAGGAAGTGAAAGTAAGAATGAACACACAAAAGAGTACTGCGGAAAGTTTAAGAAATAAAAGAAAACATGGGAATTTTTCTCCTCCATGAAGTCTAAAAGGCACATTGAAAACACTGGGTGAACAAGTAAAGCTTCAGTTGAACAAAGACTGTCATGCATGGATCATGATGCCTTAAGGTTACAAGATAGCCCTTCCAACAACTGAAGCCTTCGGGGTTGTCTACGTAGATCAAAAACATCCAGACTGGGGAGGTTTCCGATTTTACGCGATAACCAACCCAAGTAGCCCACAGAAATACCTTTCCATACCATATATCCCACACCTACCAGGATTTTAGTGACAACCACCCTACAGCTCTGTAGGATCAGAAACAAAGAGCCCCCGTGTTGACACCAGCTCTCTAAACTAAGCTTCCTAAGCAGCGGGGCTTTTCCAGGGGCCTCCACTGGTCTCCAATATCCTGCCTGCTACAGTTTCCACGAGACTGAGGGCAGCATCCAGCCAGCAGCCAGCAGCCTAACTGGGAGCTACAGTCAGACAGACAGGCAGACGCCCCCGGTCTTGACATCTTGACGCCAGTGTTGGATCAGTCAGATTGAAAAAAGACGCTTTCATTTCGCACAGAGGCTCATTTACAGTTTACCTGATAAACATGTTGACAATATCCACCGATCGGCATGTTTTTTGTGGATTTTCGTGCAGCCTCAGAATTGCAACACATTGACATGGTGGGGGAAAAAAAAGCTAAAATCGTCAATAACAGAGGATGCTCTTTGGGTCAACACTGAAAAAAGTGTAACTTTTTAATTATAGAGTTCAACCGAAATGCATATAACCGTCATCCAGCTGGTTCCCCTTTCCTGCTACAGAAATCCCACCAGGGTCAAGGTACAACTTGTGTTCCTGGGAGTTGGATGGGAATAGTATCATCACGAGTATTATCACGAGACCTCCGTCTTCACCCAATTACTGCAGGTACCGGATTAGCATCACTGACAATTGCTGCAATTATTTTAAATCACTGGATGTCCCCAGCTGATAATAATCCCATAGAAACAGGGCTTTAGCTTCAAGCTCATTGAAATTAGTGAAGTGTAACCCAAGTGTTATTTTCTTCTCGACTGAGCAATACAAGATTTGGCACAGTGTGATTGTGAAGTGCACCATGCTCAGCACAGTATCCAGGCAACAGACGTTGATTTTTAGTAAATACTAGAAGGATGATAAGAAGTAGATTCATCTTCATGCTGTCATTACAAGAGGGGGAGGCATGTATCCCAGCCAAACCACACAAAAACCGATCTAAACTTTCAATGCGATAAGATCGTTCTTCGTTGAGGACACGTTCAGACATGCCCTCCTGTCTTCTCATTACAAAGCTCTGCCCTCAGCCAGGCCAAGCTAATCAGGAGCTTCACTGACATACTGTGTCAACACCGGAGCACAACGCGGGTTAATCAGCGTGTTTATAATGGCTTCTGCTCTCACAAGTGTTGGGCACTCTTTGGCCGGCGGCGTAATCATGCTGAAACATCTACTTGAGACACAAATCAACACCCATTCTACTACAAATTGGTTTCCATTACACCGCCAACATAACAGCCTGCTGGCATTCCCAAAATACCAGTGGGAAGTTATCTATGGTCCAATGTGCAGAAATGAATACAAAATAAATAAATATTCTTGACAATTCAACATATTTTCCAAACTTTCAAAAGAGGATCAAGTTTTTGACGACATTCTTTAAAAGCCAAATTGCACTATAAATGTTGGATCTGCTTGATCAAATGAATCAAACTGCTTTTTAGACAGGATTGGCATGAATGCAGTTTAGACACTTTAATTTGAATTGCTCAGGTGAATCAAGTCCAAATGTGTTTACTGTAGCCTTGTATGCATGTACCATACAAAGATGAGCTTGCTTTCTAAACTTGTGTAATCGCGAGTGGATTCTGTTGGATTGATGCTGTCTGGAGGAAACTACAGGATAAGTGAGCACGTCAGAAAAAAGCCTTAATGACTTAAATTAAATATGATCCCACACTAGGGACTCAAATTCTTGAGTGGAAGGTAAAGGAATCCATGTTCCTTGACAGTTTCCCAAGGCTAAGCCCCACTGTCACCCCTGGGAACATGAGTGTTTGTCAGTCCAAGTTAGCACTGAGCTCCCCATTAGGAAAAGGAAGGATGGAGCCAGGCTGTTCTTACCGACAGCACAGAAATCCTGCCATTGTGCTTCCCCCCAGGGTTTCAGGGATTTTAAGAAGGAATTCCAGGGCCGATAAAGTATCTTCCCAAGAGAACAAAATAACAGACTTCACTGTCAAATTCTTTAGAGGTTGCAGTAGGCGTGAGATCATGTGGATAACAATGTCACTAACATTCTCTCAATCCCCAAAAAGCACTGGCAAATTCTGTTCTTTATGGATTATTAATATGCAACATCTATACTGTGGAGTTAATTCAGCTTTAGAACATGTTTATTTAAATGTTCTACTGGGGCTGCAAATAACAATAATTTCCAATGTCAATGAATCTGTGTACCATTAACCAACAGTCTAAAACCTAAAAGATACTATTATTTATGAAAGACTAAGAAAACCATTGATGAACTAGTCATTTTGGTTCACAGTAACAATAGATCAAAATTATTTCTGGACTAAGTGATAGATCCTGAAAAGTCTCAGCTCTACGCTGTACAAGAATACAGTAAATATACAGTAAATTTACAGCTTTGACATACAGCTATTAGTATTTGTATAATATTCGTACCCATCCATCCATCCATCCATTATCAGCCGCTTATCCAGGTCGGGTCGCGGTGGCAGGAGGACCCCGAGATACTTTAACTCCTTCGCTTGGGTTAGGCAGTTTGTCCCCACCTGGAGGGTTAATATTGTACAATTAATAGTTTGGGAAAACAACAGTTAGGTAAAACATTAAATCTTCTCCTTCAAATAAATATTGGATGTGTTTGTTCTCAAATGATGCGGTTTGGTTTAGGCCCATGTACCAGATTGTTTTTTAAATCACACCTTTCCAGATAGCTAAATATTTTCACTGAGAGAAAGAGGTGAGCTGCATGAAGACACGCACTAGTGGCTGCCAGATTGATAACTGATTTATTAAATGAATCCCTGGACCAGATGGAAAAAAATAATATAGGGTAGAGACAATACTCTCCTCAGGTAACGGATGAGGTGCAGTGAAGCGATGCACTAGCAGAAAGGTCGATGAAAAGTAAGTGTCACAGTCATTTCAGTGTCACAAAAGAGCTGATGTCAACCAAAGTTTAAGTGTCCTTTAACAGCTTAACTTGCATAGCCAGACTTTTATCCACAGGGCCTTCTAAAAGTCTTGCTCTGCACATTATCATTCTGTATTTCTTTAAATCAATCACAATTATCTTAGGCAGCACTAAATACAGGAGGCAGTGATAGAGGAGGATGGAGAAGAACTACCAATGGCGGGCTTATACCCACAGTCTACAGCCAGTGAGTCAGTCTACTGAGCAGACAGGAAGCACGATGAAGCGCTACTCCGAAGAGTCAACAGTACTACACAGAACCTGACGGCTATACTCTGTAATGTTGTTACAAATGTGAATAATGCAGGTCCAAAGACCAAATAACAGCATTGTGGGATTGTGAGCTAAACCCTCAAATCCGGTAACATGCAATTCTTCTTCGAAGCCGATTTTAAGAGGCATTTCTTTAAGATCAAGCTCTGGTTTCCACTGTAGGAGGACGTAAACCAATAGCCTACACTATTTTACATTAGTAGCACCTACTTAGTCATATTATTCATAATGCCCACACACACACACACACACACACACACACACACACACACACACACACACACACAGGACCGATGACTGATCAGGTCGGGGACTAAAGATTAACATTAGAGTTGGAAATAAGCTTTGCAAACTAAATCAAGGAAGAAAAATGTGGGGCGGTTCTTTACTGAAGCGTAGGCTTTGTTCACATTGTGTAAGTTGCCCAGTAGCGATTTTAATAACTGATTATATTATGTCACTGACAACATTACCAGTATAAAGCTTAAATATATCTACTAATGTGTTGGTCTAGGCAAATTCACAGATATGGTCATAATTGTAAATTTTCTTAAAACAAGAAAGTGTAATACAAGTAGATGTGTTCTATGTATGTTTGAGGCCCATGCACTGAGAGTTAGATCAACCAGACAAAAACAAAGATGGGGTTAAAAATGTGTCTTTCCCCAAATTCCATCAATCTGTTATGTCTATGAAATTCTCTGTGTTGTTTTTTTGCGATCGCTCAACCCGTTTTGTTCACTTTCACTTAAGATTAGTGAATTCCTCGAAAGCCTTTCAACAACCCCCAAAGAGGGATCATGAACTGTTTGCTTTCAGCTCTAGACTACACGTGAAGATGGGAAAAGGGATAGCAACACCATAGAAACTGTGACAGACATATTCCAGTATGAAAAAAATAAAACATTATGACTCTTTCCTCCAAACAGCAGTATGCCTTGCGGTTGACCTGTAGAATGGCAGTGTTTCAATTTATGTACCAGAGATGACGAAGTATAACGGTTTCCCTTCCAACTGAGTTTCTAAATTTCACTAGTTCATCTCTACACAGGTAGCCGGCCTACTTATGCTCATCGTGGCATAGTGTTGGAACAATTGGCTGTGTTCTGTCAGCTGAGGAACAAACGTGAGCCGGATCTGCTGTATGTGGCAGCCTGATTTGGCTTGGCTTTGGGGTGCAGCATTTGGTCCGATTTGGGCTGAGCTCTCAGACTAGTTTAAGGGTACAGGGCACGTTGAACCAGTTCTGGTGGCGAATGTACTGCATCTAGAGTCTGGCACCAAGGCAAGCTGGATTTACTCCCGTTTGCTGAATATCAATGTAGAATTGAATTTATAAATAAATACAAACATGATGCTAAATTTCTCTAATGGGGAAACTAATGTTTGAGATCGTCCCAAAATGTATGTACTATACATCACCAATAACTGCTTCTTTTGTAGTGATAAATGAGGCTTTATAATTTCAAAAAGGTAAAGGTCACAGTGCCGAGGTATCACATACAGTGATGGGGCTTGGGAACCGAAAGGTCTCCAGCTCAAACGCCCTTTCAGACCAAATATGGGACTGGTAGCTAGAAAGATGTCAGTTCACCCCCTGGGCCCTGCCGAGATGTCCTTGAGCAAAGCCCTGAACCCCCAAACTGCTCCAGGGGTACAGTAATATGTCCGAACCTGCACTATGACCCCTCTGAAATACAAGTGTGTGTATCGGTAAGAAGGATATGTGAAGAATACATTTCAATTTACTGTGTAAAATTGCCTTATTCTGAATTGCCTTGCGTGAAACCCTTTGCATTGATCGACAAACAAAGAATTTAAGATACGCTTCCTGTATCTCTTTAATGATTTCAAAGTTGGACTTGGGCCACCCAGGGGAGCGGTCATGGTCACCCCCATAAGGAGGGAGGTGCAGCTGGCTACATTAGTCAGGATTAGAGTTTATCCTTTGCTACCAGCAAGCTGATGAGGATTACAGCACTCAAGAGACCAGTAGTGTAAGCTAAGGCATTCCTCTGTAGGTATTTAGTTGACACTTAACTAGAGAGACCTGCAGTAACTGAACTGTTACGAGTTTTGATCTCGGACATGATGAATAAGAGCCGCAGCACTGGACCAAATCAATCTGTTGCTTAAGCAGTAAGTCTCTAATGGGCTACGTTGCATTCAACATAACAACCTAAAATAAAAGAAGGTAACAAGACCAAAAGGGGTTCTTTTAGACAGCATATCAGGACTGAATTTAGCCAGTTGACTCCTTATCACTAATCTGAAATGCTTTCTTGCAGTGTATATATCAGGTTTGTACTTCAATGAGAATTGCTAAACACCCTGTCACAATCAAATTGTTGCCAGCACTTGACAAACGTGAATTGCAGGGGCTGGCGGTGGTCCAGGCTTGATGGAGCCTGTGGAGACCTCTGCCTGCTGCAGTCCTTACACAGAGGATGTCCTGCCGCAGTCGGGGAGAACAGGACTCTTACTGTAAGTCAAACATATTCTATTTGGCGGATGCTTTTATCCCCTTCACTACAGTGACTGCTTGTATCTTCAGCATGGCTGGGCCCAGCGGAAAGCTGAACCCTTCACCCTGGCAGTGGCAGGCGGTAGCCACTGAGCTACAAACAATTGACAACTGAAAGTTATAGTTTGAAACTGGTTGCCAGACTCGTAACCAGCCATCAGCATGTGGTTGCCAAAGCTGACAGAAGGGTTGCTATAATTGTACTGTTTGTAAGTGGTGCAATGATGGTCCTGTGTAATTATATCAATACATTTGAGGAAAACAGTGATGTCTTTTTTGGATCTCTCCCTTTCTCCTCCTCTGTCACAAACAAACAAAGCTGCACATTGCATGGATTTTACATTTTGCATGCTTGTTCAAAAAAGGGCCTCTCGCTTGGTTCCCAGTATAGCTGCTTACAGCGTTATGGTGGTGCCCATCTCCTCAGAGTTTCAGTCAATGAGGTTTAAGTTTCTGGACAGCAGGTGGAGCCATTTATGGACTGGGTCATTGTGTTTTTATTATTCTTTTACCGATTACACATTTTTTCTTCTGTTCTGCTCACATGTTATTGCTGCCTGTAGTATCATAAAACATAAAGCTTGTTCTTATCCCATAACAGACCTTCCCCACACCAGGTATAGAGAAGGCTGTCATGCTGTATTGCATCAGTCGACATGACAGTAAAACATTGTTTCATGACAAATATCTTTGAGACAATACATTTCAACATTTTCTCATGCTAAAGCAAATCTTAATTCAGTTCAATGCTAGTAAGAGCTGGGACAGTAGTTAGCATTAAGTTAACGAGGCATTGCATCTTTCCTAGAATAGAAGAAAACGAGTCATGGCCATGTTTTGTCTTTAGTCCCCTACATTATGCACATGTTCTCGCAGTGAGCGTGTTCAGAGCAGACAGATACTGACAGAATAATTCATCGGACAGGTTTACTACTTAAGATCTGAAATGTATGGGTGTTGTAAACTCCTGACTACTAAACTTCATGCTCACTAGTGACGTCTTTGACAAGTGTAGATGGAGAACCGGAAAAGCTCAAAACAGCTTTGCTGTGCGGAATCATTCTTATGAAAAGATATCCAATAAATGATCAATTTCTTTTATACCAAGTGTTCCACAAGAGGTATTGTATTACTCAATACCCTTTTCTGATAAACTTCTTGAAAGACCACTTTTTTAAAACAAACGTATTGAATTACTCCTGTAGACTGCAGCTATACAGAAATCCTTTTCTGAAATGAGAGAAATACAGTAGTGACAGCAATGCTGCATCATGCAGCTCTCTCCAGACAAATGCCAGTCAGCTGAGAGACAATTGTGTCACTTTCCAGAGTGTGGTGACAGCATGCATTGTTGTTGGGGGACCAGCTGGGGAGCTCTGCGAGTCAGTCTGTGTGTGTGTGTGTCTGTGTGTCTGTGTGTGTGTGTGTGTGTGTGTGTGTGTGTGTGTGTGTGTGTATGGGATGGGGATTAAGGGGCTCAGGAATGTCAGAGTGTGTGTGCATAGAATCATGTGTATGAGACTAAGTAAGAAGCTGTAACAAACCCATGCACATTGATTCTGACACCCAACAACATAGCAAGGCAACATCTCCAATGCAAAACTTTAGCCCATTACTCTGAGGGGATTCATGTTTGCCTCCAGTCTTTCTTTGTTTGCCTCCAGCTAACACTATGATGTCATGTAATCATGACATTTGCTGTAAAAGGGTCTATTTGAATCAGTCAGCCTGCCTTCCAGTGCAGGTTGCACTTGCTCCCTCGATAGTCAGAAAGAGTCCAGCTCCCCAGTGCCCCAACTCAGAAAACTAGGAAACCAGCTCAGCCTGTATGACCCAATTAGAAAATATCCCCTGGACAGTGGAGAAACATCAGTCTCTGTCCTATCCATCAAACAGTCCCATATGCCAGCTAAGAAAAGCTCCAAATGCTGCAAGATACAGGAAGAAGTGTGAACACCACCTTAGGCGATATGCTTTTATGATTTTTCAACAGCATAAAGTATCACACATATACCAGAAATCTAAGACTGTTGGGCACTGAATAAGCTCAGCAGGTGTGCGATGGGGACAGCCCACTATTTACTAAAAGATATTTACTGGAGGATTGAAGAAGAGTCTTGCACATTTGAAAATGATTTCAAATTAGTCTAAGAACTTGAACCTGTAAGCTTTAGGTCAAAAACCAACGAAACAAATCAATAAATCTGAGTTGAATGGGAGGCACGCACAGTGGCCCACATTGCCTTTGAATAAGGGCAATCAATAGAGTGATGGCAGATTATAGGAGTGAGGAGGCAGAGCCTGTATTTATGGCAAAAATGTGAGAACAGGCTCGTGACTCGACGGTTTGAATGGGTGAGATGAGAAGATGGTGGTCATGGTGACTGTACAGAGCAGATTTCAGGTATGGTTGCCTTCACCCTGTATCTACTCTACAATTCATATTTTAGGATTCACTTGATATATTTTAAAGCTGACAGAAAAGAGAACACTTCTACCGAGGTTTGTGAGCCTGTTTCCAGGTCGTCTTTGGTTTGCGGTTGCTCCCTATCGAAAAGGAGAGCAGATCCTTCAAATAAAACTTAAAAGTCTTTCTAGTTCAAAGGAATATTACGAACTGAAAACAACTCCAGGGCTTTTCGGACATGCTGTGGCTTTCATGATGAAGTAGCATAGCAAATTGCAAAATGACTACATCATACATTCTACTTCAAGGGGGCCTTGCAGGGCCTTTGTTTCTTTTCTTTAAAAAAATTATTAATGGCAACGTCTTAATTGAAGCAGCTTCGGTTAGTGCGGAAACCAAAAGAATGGAAGTTTCTCCGGCTCATTAGCTTTAATTTTCCACTTGAATGTCTCACCATTATACTAGGAGTAGATTTTATTTTCTTAGATTCAGGCTGTGCGGAGAGCCTGACCTCGAGCTTGCCTCACCCACAGCAATGGTACGACCAATGAAAAAGCCAAATTCAGGCAAAAAGGCAGATACACAAGGGAAATAACAGAAAGTTACTGATGGTGAGGTACATGTACACATTTCTAGTACAATCTTGTGCCTATTATACTATCATATTTTGGCAGTCTTTTTGGATGAAGGGATTCTGATCATGTTTGAAATTGACTTTTAAGCGCCTAACCTCGCAGTAACATGCTGTCAACATCTGTCAGTTATGTTTCTCTTCAGAGGGAGAATTAGCTGCACATGGCTAGTGTGGTAAGTCACAACAATTGTTAACAGCTTCCCTGCAGAGCGTGGCTGTGCAGCCCTGGCACACAGCCGGCTGTACCTCCTTCACTGTGGCGCTTATTTTAGCTTGAGGCTGTGTGTGTGTGTGTGTGTGTGTGTGTGTGTGTGTGTGTGTGTGTGTGTGTGTGTGCGTGTGTGTGCGTGCGGGTGTGTGTGTGTGCGGGTGTGTGTGTGTGCGGGTGTGTGTGTCGCACTGCAGTTCGAGTGCCAGGTTGCCTTGCTCTCTCTTTCTTGAAAGCTCCTTTTCTCTTTCAGTGCATGAACACACAGACCTGACAGTTGAACAAGACGAATATGTTCACCTTGGCACAGACAGACTTTCCACATCAGGGACTAACAGACAAAACACACAGGCGGGCAAACAAAGCCAGAAAGTCAAAAGAGACATCCAGACTGGGCAGCTGATATTCTCAGTTATATAATTTAATCTTTCTATTGATCCAACGGTTTTCTATTCTGCTTATTGCTTGTCGAATAGAGGCCGGTTTTAGGAAACCCATCAACCTACTCAACCTTACAAAAATGTTTAATGTATGTTTTAAAGAATAGTGTTGCGTGTGATGAGTTGTCATCAACCTAACTGGATGAAGTTGCTTTCATCCTACTTTATTTGAATATATTTGATTGTAAAATTAAGTACCTGCTGATTTTACTAGATAAGTTGACCCATTTGGACGCTCTTTTCCTTCCTGCTTCAGTGGCGCAGGAAGTGTGTGTCTAGATTGGCAGGTACAGCTTTTAAATATCCACTTTGCTGTTATTGAAAGTGAACAGCAGCCAACAAACCGTCTTGAGATGAAGGGCATTGCTCAAGTCAGCTACAGGCAGGACACACGAAAACACCAGAATGGCTGATGATCAGGGATGTTGCGTTCAAGTTTCGAAAATGTGAAAACAAAAACTGTGGTCATTATGTGCCTAAAAGTCTACCATTATGGAATAACCTTAAGTGGATTCATGTTGCCTCTGTGAGAGGGGGGCAGGGGGTTAGTATCCCATCTTCATTGGTAATCCACCACATGATCAACTCTCAACACAAACGTGCGTGTGTTCATAAAGACCCATCTGGCCCCAGACTGGGAGACATTTGCTGACAAGTGCATTATTGTTGTTTACTAGGTGGGTTTTTGCTTGTATGCAGAGGCACTCCTAAACTGTCCAAATCATACACACACAAAATCTGACAATACATCACACACTGATGCATCCCATAGCACTCATATCATTGCAAAAGTATAGCTAGAATATGAAAAGATGGTTGTGTTCTTTGGGGGTTGAAATAATCAACATATAGATGTAATGACGAGGCTTCTCTGAAACATCTAATCCCTTGTTCTTTCACTAATGCTGCAGTGTCAACACGCCAGCTCTTTCCCTGCTTCAGCAGGAGGACAGACAGCTTCTGCTGAGATTAAGAAGATCATAACCACAGGATTAGTGATTAGCATCTTACTTTCAGGGATTTCTTATTTGTGTGAGTGACTGAAGCGGTTTGGCACCGACTTATGTTTTGGCAAAAAAGGAGCTTCAATCAAAGTTGTAAAAACGACGGCATCCAATTTGTAGTTGCATTTATATCGGCTACAGCTCAGCTGAGTAGAACGTGGATGGTTATATTGACTTATTCCATTAATGGTGCTTTGGATGCTTTAATTTAGGCAACATAGATAAATGACAAGCCATGACAACTAAAAGCCTAAAAAGCTTATTCAACAAGCATTTGGAGTCTTTTACCCTTCATGCCATAAAATATAATCCTTCAGTCTTTTCAAGACTGTGAATATAGCTAAATGTAATACTCTCCCATGAGAGATCCATAAAAGATATAAACTGTATGTCAACTGAATAAACTGTCAGTCTATAGCTTAACATTGCAACCCTCTATCTTGTTAACACAATCTATTTGCTCTGCTCATGTAATTTGCATGGCTCTGACTCATCCATTTTGTTTAAATTACTTAAATATGACTTTACGTAACTATGACCAGAAAACACACTGACAGCAGACGTCATACATTTAGCTCTGAATGTAGATAAATAAAAGAAAAAACTTGGGCTCCTGAAGTTAATTATGTCCATGTTTCAACTTAATTCTTATCCCGTAATAATACACTTAACTGTGTACTCTAAACTCATCACAAAGAAGCACAGGGTTGAAAGGGGGTTGTGGTAGAACATTGATTTCCAGTTCATCATAGCACTATGGTGAGTGACACCCTCAATCTAGACTAAACCCTTCTCTGACAGACATTTCCTTCTAAGATTACACTCTTCCTTGCATCTCATACACTTTGATAAAAACTGACAAGACATCACAGCACTTAACACATCAGTCGACTCTGTAGGAAAGAATGGCAATGCCCCCAAACTGGAAATGACATCATGAAGGAATTCAGAGGAGACTACAGATCTTTTTAAGCACATGGCGCCAGTTTCCCAAAAGAGCCCTGGGCCAAAAACAGAGAGGTGTGCTGCACTGAATCTCTCAAGTTCGGTTGATCCAACGAGGAAACGAGCCTGTTCCAGGGCTGTTTCAGAACATTAACGTGGTATAGTGCTGGTGTCACTCATGAACCTTTTGTTAATGGATTCACATCATTACTGTGAGATTGAGCTTGTGATCTTTTTTGTCAAGGACCTGTTTCGCTAAACATCAGGCTATCATGACTCTTTGAAAATCAGACCAGAGACAATGGTTTCCTCATGAGTATCCATCGACAGTGACAGTGCAACAAAAAACAAAATGTACTTCAAAAAGCCCGACAGTATCAAAACACGATTGCAAAAGCAGCTACAAAGGCCATTCATATCAAACTGAATGCCAATTAGAATGTCAGCTTTAAATCACGCCTCCACTTTACCACAGGAGTTCAAGCATCACGAACCAACTAGCACAGTTTCAAGGATGTTGATTATCTGGTGCTCAAATTTAAGCTGCTGATTACAAAGACATCAAAACAATTCCATATTTCAAAGGGATTGAAAAAAATATTGCAACTATGTTTGCGGAAAGTACATTATTTCTGTCAATGAAAAAGTCCTTCTGACTGTTTTGTTCCACACAATGTAAAAAATAAATAAATAAATGAACCTAATCACACAACCGTGGTGGTTTATTATTGGCACAACGAATAAACTCTATTCAAATAAACGGTTTTGAAAAGAAACTTGAATGCATCTTCAACCAAACTAGCTCATGGAAGTGTGGGGATATGACACATTGCCCTTACAATGCGTGAGGATCATCATCAGTGTGAAACACTCTTGGCAACTCTTACACCTCTTCCGCCCATTTGTTTGGGTTGGTTCGTCATTTCCTGGCACATTAACTCAAACGTTTCCGGAGCAAACCGCAGGAGCTGTCAAGTCTAAGCCCGTTTGGCACTTTAACCTTAAACTGCTTCATTCCAGTCTGATAAGGTTGGTCCTAATTGTAGTTATTGCAGTTATGCATGTTGATTGAAACCTGTTTGTTTAGCAAAATAGTATAATGTCTACTGGATGTCTTCCATTGCCCCTTTCCACAAGATTACTCTGTGATTTTAGAATGTAAAGAATAAAACACACAATCCCTATTTATGTGGCGACTCCTATACACACATACAACACTGCACACATACCAAAAACACTCGTACCTTAAGTCTCCAAATTAAATAAATTGTCTATACTCTGAAATACTGAATGAGGATTAAACCTCGAGTGACATGAATCAGTCTGGCGATTTGTCTGTTGAGTACAATGATGTCACCGGAATGATATCAGCCATTGACATGTAGATGACATCACCTTCCCTTTCAGGCTTGTCACAATGGAACTTTCTGTTATTCAGAGCCCCCTAAACATGCCATAAACTTAAATAGAAGGAGGTGGGGGTTCAGGGTGACACTCAGACGAAGCAGACCCATTCGAGAAGAGACACCGAACTAGTTGCGACAAGGACGGGAAAAAAAAAATGAAATAAAGGACTTCTTGCCAAGAATAATTATTTCCAATTTGTTTGATAAGTCAAACATTAACAAGATGATCGTGAACAGGCATTCATTTCTGTAGTGATCTAAATGTGACCCTTTTCTGCATGGACCACAGCACAAAGCTTTGAACCTGAACAGACTGTAAAAAGACTGGGCAAATCCCACATTTAATATTGTATTTTTGGGAAGATGCAGGCACAGAAAAGAACACACTGACATAAATGGCCAGCTTGAATTTGGGTGTCAGCAACTTGTTTTAAGCTTTACAATACAGCCTCTGTGGCAACACAGTTTAACTGCTAGTCAATATCGACTTGATTCATTCTTAGTCTATTTCCACTGGGTATGGCTGACAACAAGGAAAACCAGAAAACAACAATACCTCAGTGAGTTAATCTCTCATTCTTGGCTGACAAGATATCTCATTACACTCCACATGCCAAACTGGATTTGCTTTTCTTTGCATGTTTTAGGTTAAATGATTTAAGCTTTTTTATTTGTTCCAATGCAAAGTGTTCATGTCAATTCATCAGTTGAGTGTTTTTCCAACATAAATGTATTTAATCTTAACAACACGAGAGTTATTCTCTCGCAGTTATGCTCTGGTTTGAATTTGCCAACAGCAAAGTAGTCCTCAACCACCGTTCAGAAGAAAGACAATTCATCAAACCACTAAGATGTGTGCTGGGCTCATTGAGCTGCCGTTCATGCAAACACCCTGTGGCTCTGTGACACAAATCAATCATCCTCATAAAAGGGCCAGTCAGGCTCTTCTGAAGTTCAGAGGAGCCTAAACACTGTCATTAGCAACTGCATCACTGACAAGCTGGTGAGAGGAAGTGGCGAGCAAGGAAGTAATGAGTGCAGGTGTGAATGCTTCATCAAGGTGTTGGGCTGTTGGTTGCCATTTGCCTGAGTTCTGCTCTCATGGTGACACATTTGACAGAAATTTGTTGTCATTAAAAGTGGACGATACGAGTACTTGCGTGAGAACAAAAATAATCTCTCCCAGTCTCCCATCTCTGATCTATAACGCAACAGATGTGAAGAATTTCTGACGGTATATACAACAAATGTCTGACAGTCATTTACTACTCTGTTGGTGCTATGCTAACCTACAGGGTGAAATCCTACACTGAACTGTATATCAGTTTCTACTCCGGATGCAACTATGGCGGGACCACCAGAGCTCGTTGACAGAGAGCCATGAATCTGGTTTTCAACAGGAGTCTTAAGTTTGTGTGTATGGTTAGCAAATGCACAACAGAGTTCAAATTATTCTCACCTGCCATAACAAACCAAGATTTAAAAGCAACTGCTCTTGGTTATTAAAAGAAAAATCATGCCAAATACGTGTAGTTTGAACAGGCCCTAAAAAAAGCACGATGAAGTAATAAGACGTTCCTCTGCAAGACCTGTTTGTTATCTGATTGTTTTTTTGTGCAATATATGCAACATGGGACGCCGTTGTTTAAGAATGGTACACCTTCAGCAGGTCAGAAGACTGAGACATTCCTTTGCAATCAATAACTCAATATTGCACTTATAAGTATTTATGTTACAATAAACTTAAAATGGAACAAACAAGGACAAAGACAGTGAAACCTTCGCTTACAACCAAGGATGTACGTCTGACAAAGAGTTTCTTTGCACGTTTTTGCTACAGACAATAAATGGCAAACAGGAGACCCAATGTTATAACCTCTAACTTGAGTCTTGACACTTTATATGACACAGCATGTGAATATAAGCTGTCAAACACTGGCCGCTGAGATGCTAACTGAGGCTCTGTGTTGCTTTATGCATTCAGGATCCCGTAACCTGTCCCTGGTTCCCTGAGGTGACCGAAGAAGCGTCACCAGGTGCGCATGGGTAATGAAATCAGTCCCGGCGGGGGGAAGGGCGACAAAAGAACCACACAGGAGTGGTATCAGTTCACTCCCGCCTTTTGAGCTCTTAGTCCTGATCTGCCTCAGAGATTCTAGGTCAGTAGTGGCTTTTTAAAGACTTGATATGGGCCTCCGAGGAGTTTGGTGCCGCTAAATAGGTCTGTAATGGCTCCTGACACTCTTAAAGAGGATCTGTCCTTTTCAATACTAATTTGAGATGTAATACAGTGTGATTAGTTTAAACCCTGTATGGAAATAACTACACATGAAAACATAACAGTAAGATAACCAGAGTCGAAAACATTAAAAAAATACCAGTTGAAAACTAGACGTACTAAAACAAACAGACATGTGTTTATACTATTTATGTAGAAATGTTGTTTTTGTTTTATTGGTGGTACAGAGGCAGTCAGCCAAGTCACAGCAGTGAGACATGCTTTAAATAAAGCACTTTAAATGATAGGTGGAATAGTTTGGCCAATACAAATGCCGCGTGGGAGCTAATGACAAAGATCAAATGAACATGCAGGGATTCAACATTTAGTAAAAGCCAATACCACGACCTAATATTTCCCCTATTCATGTTCAGCAATATTGACACTGGTATTATTGAGAGTCTTAATGTGAGTGCTTTACAGGGAAAACTTGTTAGACATACCTGGTTTCAGGCAGTTAACAGATTTGTTTCTATATTCTGCTGGAAATCAGATATTTAAATTGGGTTTCACACATGGGATCTTTCAAACTGTCCTCTGATCTCATCAATAAGAATAATACTGGAATCATACGATGCTGCTTTTTTTAAAGATGGTAACTGGTAACATTAAAAGGGTCATGAAGGGTTACAAATCATTCAACACGTTCAACATTCTCTCTACCAGATATTCTAAGCATTAATAACATAGCAGCAAACAAATATTTGCTGTGTAAAGATGCAGTAAAGTAACATCTACCTGAGCAGAGAATGAAGTCACTCTCTCTCTGTGTGTTCTTGTTAAGTTTCTCTGTATTTTGTTTACGTAGCCGGACCGCACATGTGATTCAGTGCATGTTAACATGGCTCATACCGAGGTTACAGCTGATAACGCCCTCCCTCCCGACAGCGGTACTGTTGCAATCGTCTGTACTGTTAGCGCCATTAGCATGCGGGCCACTAGCTCATCACAATTCCCCTTGGTCTAAACTTTACCTTTTATAAACTAATAGTATTTAGTATTATCTTAAAAGACTAATATAACCAGTAAATATTCACTTTTAAGATGCAAGAACCAGAGATTGACCAGAGACTTCAATGTTTAAATAACTACCATAATTATATCTGTCAATCGAAAAATAGACCTATCATCTCACACCTACAGTCAATATTGGTTGTCACAGTTTGTCAAGGTTATGAGTGTAGCACTCAATGTGTCAACGATTAAATGAGAGAAGCGTAAAGGGGGGGCCTACAGCCCCATAATCCTCCTCCACGCCCCTGCTACACTGCATCATTCACTTTGTGCCACAGCGAGCTTCAGATCAGATTTGTAAGCCTTTATGTAAACCTGCAAAGCTGTGACTGCATTCCACCGACATGCAACAGATAAGCAGCCAGCCATAAGCGTTTTGAAGGCTGACATGCTGCAGGATGACAAAGTCAAATGTGATGGGGGCAGGCATGTGTCATGATTCAAATTTCTCCAGGAACAAAACCTTGTTTGTTTGATTATTGTCCACCAGGCTCGCAATGAGGCAAAAATCCATTCCACATGATGCATTCTTTGTTTTCGGGCCAAACACACACCCGGCCCCGCAGCAGCCACAGCTACTGTACAATGGCCCCCACCAAAAACAACTGAAGGCCTGCTGCAACATTTAGGAGGGTCGAGTAACTATGTGCAGAATCATAGAAGTATCAGTAGAGATTAAGAATGACAAATTATATTTTGAGGGTTATAATGTAGTTTTGAACTCAGTATTAAGATTCAGGCACAAGTTAATATAGCAATGTGACATTGCAGAAGACTAAAATACCAAACAATTTGAGATATTTCTGAGCAAGAAGCACACTTTAACCTAACAAAGAAACTTCAAAAAGGAATATGGCTGAGAGGATGTTGTCAAATTTTAGTCAAATAATTGCGGTTTGAGTCACCTTTCAACAGGTGACGAAGCAATAAATTCAAACATGCAGTTCGTAGGAGAAGGCGCTGCAGAAACCGGCTGCAAACCAGTAACCAGAGCCACGCAAATGACAACAAAAACACCTGCGCAAAATACGGGAAGCAACATGCTGCGGAGTTAACAACAGTATTCCGACTCTGTTAAGTGCTCCGTGTGACTCACCTCTATCCATTTCTGCGCCTCCTGAAACGCGGAGTCAGCGGCCGACTCAGTCACAGGGTGATGCTGATGAGACTGTCCTATGTCTGCAACCGGACTTGCCATTGGCGAAGAAGCTCTGCTCTCCCAAGTATTAAAGCTTGTCCAAAACAAATATAATATGTTTAATTCCACCGAAATTAGACTTGAATTGTGTTGGTCAGCTTGTTGCAGCAGCAGCAGACCAGCGAGGCGAACGTACCAGTTGCTGCTCTCCGGTAACGCTCCTGTTGGAGTCTGTGGGCAGACAACCAGCATCAAGTCAGCAGAAGTCACTCATATGGCTTCCGGTGAGACCGTTCAAAATAAAAGCCTCAGAACATACTGCACAATTGGGAGCGTTCAAATATAACAGAAGTAGTATTAAAGGAATTATTGCGGTAACAATACACCCTTGCTGCCACACCCTTTACAATGCCTCGTAATTTGGATAATTTCAGCGTTTTCTAACGTAACGTTAGGCCGTCTCACTGAAAAACTGACCGTTAGGTTAGTTAGCTTCCTATTGCTTCCGGTGAGACAATTCGAAATAAAAGCCTCAGAACTTATTGCATAATTAGGGGCATTCAAATATCACACAAAACTAAATTATGGAATAAATGCGGTAACAAGACAAGCTTTAAAATCTGCCTCGTAATTTGAATAATGTCAGCGTTTTCTACCGTAATGTGTGTCTGTCTCACGCACACACAAAAAACTACCAGTTAGGTTAGCTTAGTCTCTTGAGTTAGCTTTAACCTCGTCAGCGTTAGCTAGGTTAAATATCTGACAAAGTTATAGTTTAGCTCGCGTTAATGTGACAAAAAGTCGGATAACGAGCCAAGAACGATACGTTAAACTTCAACTGGATAACTTAAAGTAAGTAACTCTGGGAAAGACTTCAAAATTGGAGGGCGGTAAACGCTGGGAAAGTAGTTACGTGACGGACGTATGGGAGGTGACGTGACCGTTACCGAATCACCTGCAGGCTAATGACGTACGCTATCTAATTTTCTTTTGTACATAGAGCTACAAGATAAACACATTACTTAACCTACCGCTTGTTTGAACACATTTCCAGATTATTCAAAGACTAATTTATCCACTTGAACTGTTACGTTAGCTAAATTATTTCAAATTGCCGTTGCAACTCGCAAACTAACCGCCGATGGCAACCGGAAGTGAACGTACGTCTTAGAAAAAAAAGAACGGTAGGTAACCGGAAACTGTACCGGAAATGATTAACACATTTTTAACAAGAAGCAATAAACACTGGAAAATACATGAATATTTATTAAGATTAATTTGTTTAAACTGGATGGATTTATAAGGAACAACTGTTTTCATTATTTATAACTTGTCACTGTTATGACTTCTCATTGGCCTCCACTCCACCAGCAATTTGCTTTGGTTCTTATTTTGGTTGCAAAGCCGCTTTGCTTCCGGTAGTAATCTAGCTGTAGCTGGCCAACTTGATGCAGATGGACTGACAGGACTTGCACACCGCAGCATGATCCGCTCCAATGGCCAAAAATACACAGAGCAGCGCGACTCCACCGGCAGCCAATGAGGGCAGCAACACACTGGGGATCTCACACCCATTTCAACTATGTGGGGCAACTGAGAGAGCACGAAGTTCACTGATTTAGAGCAAAGCCACCAAAAAACAAAGGGCCGACTCATGTCTGCAGTCATTGATCATTATGAGACAATTTACGAAATTATGCTATTAAGAACATGTATTTATTTGTGTTAATTCATCTATTCTTATATCTCCGTTTTTATGATTTTTGTTAGTCATAAAAAAAGAAATGTTGCAACATTTTGACAAGTAAAACTTTGGGTAAACTATATATTCACAGGTTTCCCTCTACAAGGCCAATATACAACAAGTTCAATAGGTTTTAATGAAACAGTGGAAATGGCGATAGGGTGGGAGGCTTTTCTAGTTGCCCCTTTTATTTAGTTTTAAAGACAGCCCCAAACCTCATGTTATATGAGACAATTCCTTTCATGGTGAACTCAAATTCAATTCCCTCAGTAACACATTACGTATTATGTCATGGTTGTTGTTAATGGCTGTTTTGGGGGACATAAGGGAACTTGCACTTGAAGCCCAGGGAACATTTATTGAAATATGTAACCTGTAATTTAAATCGGATTTCTCCTTAGCTGAAAACATGGTCAGTTGTGTTTGCTTAGGCACACAGCCAAGCCTATACTGATTACAATAATGTGTTTTGTCCCCTTAAGTCTTTATAAAGACATGTTAAACCGCATTTAAAGCATTACACATGCTCTCTGTTGTCAATGGGATTATAGAAAAACTGCTTACATAATAAATCAGTATGATCAAGAAGAGGCCACACAAACATTGTTTAAAACACAATACAAAACAACATTAGTTTATTAAACTGTATCCAAGGTTTGATGACCAATAATCAAGATTATTCCAGGTCCTGCAGATACAGACGTTTTCTCACATATTTGCTGACCTCTTGTGGAAAAATGCAGCAGTACTGATAAGTAGGAGGAGGAGCTTGAGGGTGTGTGTGTGTGGGTGTGTGTGTGTGTGTGTGTGTGTGTGTGTGTGTGTGTGTGTGTGTGTGTGTGTGTGTGTGTTCATTTGTAATGATTCACTCGCCACTCCTCTCTCCTGCTTCTCAGGCTTCGATTTCCTGGAAACTAAAAAAACAGTTCAGTGGATTTCTTTCATGCAGTCTTTGTCCCACAATATCTCTGTTTAGGAGACAATCATGGTCTGTTTTTTAGGAGGCCGGCTGTTTCCTTTATGCTGCTCACCTTTCTTGACTTCCAGGAGTGACAGTCCCTTCTGTGTTTGACAGGACACACTCTCAACCTGGACGGGCAACCGGGCAGCGTGGCAAGTGTTACACCTCTACTGCAAATATGGTGTTACTTCTGTCTCAGGAAACCCACATTCTCCCAATGTTGTACTTTAACACCATTACCTTCAGTGTAACATTTGTTAAAGTTGTATATTCAGTCATTTGTATTTATTTATTCCAACATGCATTAGCCTATACATCCATGACAGTGCCTCTAATAAATATATTTATGGAACCACAATGATAGCCATTCTGCTCACAAAATAATTTTTGAACATGCAAAGGGAAATGTGATCAGTTGGAATCGGCCAAATTCCCACCAAACCGCATCACTTTAGGTGTTTACTCTTTGCAGGAGACCCATCAGTCAGAATCCTGATGTATTTACTGTATTGTGAGTTGGTTGAATTGTTATGATCCAGGAGCAGATTTATTCAGAGGAGGCACTTCCTGTGATATTATATTTTGAGTCAAATAGGCAGGATCTCTGCATCTCGTTACTTATATTTTCTTACATTTAAAAGATGAGTTAGGAGTTGATATATTAAACATCTTAAATACCATAATGTGGCTGCAGGGGGAGCCAGAGCTCAGTTATTTGTTTTACTGGTTGCCAGTTTAAAATACTTATAAATAATAAAATGCATATATTGCTTCATGCACTCCCTAATGCTATTTATTATTACTATTAAGTGATGTGTGAAGTTGAGTACAACACTGTCATTTTGACAATTTGAGCTGTGTATCACCAATAATGGTAATAATGGCCATATAATAACAAAACAATACTTTAAGTGTTTTATAATGTCCCCAAAATGCTATTTTAGACTAACGGAGAATCAAGTGTGATACAATGAATGCATCATGCCAACATCCTCTTTTCATCTCCAGGTTTTCACGGGTCTTCCTGTCTCTGTCACATCTTTTGAAATGTGGCTCGTGGTCGCTTCTGTGCCGCTGCTTCTTCCCGCCCTCCTCATCGTGGCGTCCGGTCTTTATCGTGTCAAAGTTGCCGCGCTGTGCCGTGGCGCTCTGGCCTGGGCGCTCAGGATGCTGCGAGGGAGAGTGTGTGTAAGGAGCACCCACGCCTTCGTGTTCACCGAATGCACCCATGGCAAGTCCGACAGCGTCCTGGAGACCTTTGACCTCTACGCCGACACACACCCGTCCCTCTGCGTCGGCCCACAGACTGGTCAGTGTATGCAGAATCACTTTAGCGCATTAAGTTATGAGGAACTGTCTTCATGAAATCAGGGAAGATGATTTTATATGAAAATCTCACAGATACAAAGCTGTTGGAAGTTCTTTTAACTCTTAAAATCAACACTGCGATTGTTATATTATACTCGATAGTGTCACATCATGTTCTTTGTGTAATATTTGACATAAAACTGTCATATCATTCCTCACTTTATAAAAATAAGACACCATTTAAGTTTATGCTAGTATTTGACCAAAAAACATATATAAAAGGATGAAGTCAGCATCAATCCGATGTGGGGATCAGCATCACCTGTCATCTCTCCTGTAGGTGAAGCCCTGGATGAAGCGGTGAGGCGTGTCCGTCCCTCCAAGGTGTTGGAGCTCGGGATGCACTGTGGCTACAGTTCTGTCCGCATGCTGCGTCTGCTGCCCCCTGCTGGCAGGCTGATCACAGTGGAGCTGGACCCACTTACAGCAGAGCTAGGGGAGGAAATCATACTGGTGGCCGGCTTCAAACACTCCCAGGTACGTCCAGGGAAGGATGAGCTTCTTCTTTTTCTACTTCACTGCACTTAAATAAAAGAAAACATGACAAATTATACTCCTTAAAAGGGAAAGCTAAATTGAACAGAAGGATTCTGAACCCCTCTTCAGTTCCAGGTGTTGACATCGAGCTCAGCGGAGGCCATCCCAACTTTGGGTTCATTTCTTGACCTCAACCGAGGGACCAACGAGGGGCTCAATCTGGTGCTGATGGACCACGACCCCGAGCGGTACCTCCCAGACCTGCTGGCTCTGGAGAGAGAGGAGCTCCTCTGCCCCTCTGGCTGCTCCGTCCTTCTGATCCACCAAAGAGCCGGAGACCGCAGAGGAATCCTGGGTCACATCAGAGCGAGGCCCGACTGCTACAGCGTCAAGTCAGAGCTTCAATTCATGACGGAGATCTTCTACCAAAAGAAAAGCACAAAGGTTAATATGTGAGAACACAATCTAAAGATGCGTGCTTTCAGTTTGTGTGGACTATATCAACCAGTGTAAAATACTGACTGTGGCTCCAAGAATTATAGGATAAAAAAATGTGATATATACATTATTTTCAACAAAACTGTTGTTAAAAAAATACTTTTTTCTCATTTCTATCCTCAATATACTAAATTAAATTGTTTATTTGTAAGTGATGTATTACAATATCAGTATGTACAAAAAGTATTAATTCTATAAATTACTGAGAATTTTAAATATCTGATTTACAGCCAGGAAGGAAAGATTAATATTGCTGTGTATATTTAATTATTCCGGTTGCCTCATCATATATTTGGCCCTCAAACCACAAACAAGATAAAATAATCCTTTTAGTTCCACAGCGGGGACATTTGCAGTGTTACAGCAGCAACAGGGTTAGTGCAATAACAAGAAACATTCACAGTTAAAAGCTTAATATAATAATAAGTAGTAGACAGTCTGAACTGCTGAATTCACATTATTGCATATGAAGTATTGATATTGCAGAGTTTAGTATACATTGTCAGATTTGGTATTTGCAATAACACATAATGATTCCAATAACACACACAGGTGGAGGAGACACAAACATACGACTTCCTTTGGTTTGAAATATTAATAACAAAATCACAAAGCTGCTGACATCATCGGCTCCCTTCACAACAAAGGAAACAAAGAAAACACCACTAGATGTAGTGCACAGAGAAACCACTTGATGGCGCTCTCTGCTTTTTAAAAGAAGATGAGCTCAGGCGTTGATCCTGGGTTTGACACAGCCTTTAAAGGGAGATGCCACCCATTTTAAAGACACACGTTATCCCTCCAGGACACATCAGTAAATACTTGTAAACCTCAGGAAATGTAACCTTTGAATTTATGACCTAATTTCTCTTCACGTGTCCTGATTCAGTCTCGACGAGGACGACGAGCCACACCACACTTGTTTTGATTCACACTCCCTCTTGTGCATGTTGTGATATTTATTTTTCAGACCCCAGTGTCAATGTTTACAATTCAAATTAAAGCATTATTCAAGAAATAGCTCCCAGTCGTTTTAACACCCCCCCTTTTCTCTTTTTTCTTTTTATGCCTGCACTAACTGGCCATGAAGTGTACGATTTGGTGCTCCAGCATGAAGTGCATCTCAAATGAGGAGAATCACTGTGGTCCTGTGGGTAGAACTCAGATGGAGTTTTCCAAATGTGCCTCTAATGACACTGCAGAGGCTTTCAAAGCAGCAGGAAAGCCATTACATGGTTTAGAGACAATTTAGTGCAGCATTTAAATAAATAATATTGCTGCAAAAACGCAATTTAATTAAATGCAATATTTCCAAGAGCCGTAGGGGCGGGTCTCGACTCGAGGTCATTATTGTTGCACAACAGCGCGATGAATGTAAAATCATACAAACGTTGAGAGCTCACTGCAGTTAAAGAGACACAGGTAGAAAAAGAGAGTCAGGGGAAGTGGTGTGAATTGTCAGCTCCTATAAATTAGACATTGAGATTGGGTAATACGTGGTCGGAGAGGAGGGCTTTGAAAAGCCATCCAGTTAAACTGTGAACGTCTCCACAGAGGAAAACATGTAATGGAGCTGGGCGAATCTGACGAGCTGCATGAATACTTTATAATCTCATGCATGGATCATTATTTGCACAGCAGGAGAAATTGCGATTCTGTTTGCTGAACACAGAAAATGACACAGGAAAGTGTCGCTGTCTGCTCCCCAACTGGTAATACGACTTCTGTTATTGAGAACTGCAGAAGCAATAAACAACCAACTGATTAGTACACACAGTATCATAATCAGCATCAGAATGTAACAACTTTAATTCCAAATTAAGACGTGTTACATTTGGCAAAAGGTGACGCCCACTCAGAGGAAGTGATTTCCTGCATGAAAGTCAAAGTAGTGAATATTATTATCACTAATTAGCAATCTGGAGTGTTTGGCTTTGAAAATAGCAGCATTCAGTTTGGGTGTAATCAAGTCGTGTCTTGATGACAACAACGATTCAAGTCTTTGGATTCTTTTTTTCTGGCACAGTGTGTTGTCTTTGTAAATATTTACTGCAAGTTTCTGAATCAGCATATGTATACACCAGTTTTGAATTATGACTTGATTATCCCATTTAGTAAAGAAAAATAACATGGCATAAATGACACAGTCATTGTACTGAAAAAAAGTGAAAATAAAAGCCGGAACACTTTTTGGTTGCAGGATTTACACTCATCCCATTGATTCCCCGCCAGGCACATGTATACATATGTTTGTGTGGAGAATTAGGAGTAAAAGGTGGGAGGTTGGGGGCAAAACTGTCCTCTAGGGCCCCTTCCTGTAGATAACCAGTGGAGAAAACATGATGAAGTGCCCTATATGTTGCCCTTCCAGTGGAGAAAACGTGATGTAGTGCCCTATATGTTGCCCTTCCAGTGGAGAAAACGTGATGTAGTGCCCTACATGTTGCCCTTCCAGTGGAGAAAACGTGATGTAGTGCCCTATATGTTGCCCTTCCAGTGGAGAAAACGTGATGTAGTGCCCTATATGTTGCCCTTCCAGTGGAGAAAACGTGATGTAGTGCCATCTATGTTGTTCTTCCAGTAGATAACACAATATGTAATGCCCTCTCGGGTGCTATTCCAGTGGAGAAAACTGAATGCAGGGCCCTCTCTGGGTGGCTTTAAAATTGAGAAAACATGATGCCATTGGCTGCCATACATTCTGCGTGCTGATGCCCCACTATGTGCACCTGCGGCTTTATAGTATATGTTTCACCCCTGCCACTCACATAGCCTGTCTGCCACTGCTCACGTTGATGTTTACATATTTGTCTATTTGCCTTCAACAAAGTGCAATGCACTAAGAGATGATTTTTTGATGTTGCCAGGCTTTTTGGAGACACTAGCTGAATTACAATAATTTGATTAGTATGCAGCATGTCCCAAAATAGCCAGTGTGTGTGTGTGTGTGTGTGTGTGTGTGTGTGTGTGTGTGTGTGTGTGTGTGTGTGTGTGTGTGTGTGTAATTACACAAAGTAGACCATCCGCAATGATTGCTCTTTAGCTTCCACTGCTATCTCAGCCTAGAGAGTCTCCCAACTTCCCACAACACAAGTGTCAGAGCCAGGACGTGGTCAATTTCTCAGCTGTCAGAGATGATTTAACATTTCCTTGCACTCCTTTCAGAGTAGCACCAGTGTACACAGCGATGTACAATCAAGTGTAAACACCATGCTCTACGACCACCACAACCTTTCGCCCCTTCCTCCAATTTCCCTAAAAATTCCAACTTTAATGGGTTCAATTTCTGGGTTCCTCCTTCGTCAAGCTTTGAACTACTCTCTGTGCTACGGAGCCTGGAGAGCTGATGTAAACACAGCTTTCAATTATAAATCAAACTCTAAAAGAGCGACGCTCCACTGCCCTCGGGCCCTCTGCACAAAGGCCCAGCCTTCATACCCAAACACCCCACATCAGACTGCTGGGAACTTATATGGCCATTCACCAGAATAACTCCACAACTGAGACACAAACCTCTTCAGTGGCTTTGAGCGTCAAAGTTATGCAGAGAATGTTATGCTATATCTTTTGTATGTGCTGGCTGTCATACCATCTATGACTCTATATCCGTCTTAAAGATAATGCTTTGGCAGTGTGAGCAGTTTTGCTGGATTCTGGTCACATTTGTATTTGTCTTGATTTGCAAAATGTCATCACAGTTACAGATTAAGATAATCATAAACTAGATATTGTGTCCGTTGTATAACAACTTTCTTTGCTATTTAATGACATAACTATGTAAACGAGCATGCTTGGCTGCTTTTGTCTCTCATAGTGTGAATGTAGAAAAACTGAGGAGTAACATAAACATTCATTTGAGATCCTGTTTTGTGTCACCTGGCATAAGCAAATCCAACTTTCACTCTTCTTTTAGCTCTGTTTTGGTCTCTTTTGGACTCTTTTGCTGCCAAAAGCTCCCCTGTTTCCACAAGCTAGTCGCAAACCTCGCGAACGATGCTGATGAGAACGTTGAGAGTGAAGCAAAACAGGAAAGTTGCGGCCCAGAAAAACAAAACAACTAGTTTAAAGTCCCGCCCCATAAGGCTGACTGGAACTGTCAGGTAATCATAAGAAACCATTTGAAGAACCAGCATGTGCTGTCATTTTGTGGAGACAGTTTAAGGGGATACACTTCATAAAGTCACTTGACCCAAAGGAAATGTGAAGCTCTTTTACCCAGTCAGAGTTGAAAGAGTGTGAAATGAACATGACATTTTGTGATCAGTGGAAACAAACACTATCTGTGAGGAGCTCCACTGTTGAATTCTTTCCAGTCGACAATTACGACTGCATACAAGTGAATTGGCCCCGACTGCACCGCTGTCTTTTTTTCTTATTTTCTTTTCAAGTCAGCGTGTTTGGTTGCAGAATAAACATCGTTTTTACAGCAAAGTCATTTTAAATTCTCGCCATGTTTCTTCTCAGGCAGTGAAGGAACAAAGCCTTCCCCTCTGCGTCCGGTTCATCAACTAGAGTGGGTTGAGTCAAAGGAGAAAGGAGACACTTGATGGCCTCTCCAGAGACCAAGGGACTTCTATATTTGGTACACTGTGATAGGCTGTGATTATTCTCCCCTCACCCCTCCTTTTCTTCAGGAGTGAGGACACAGCTTTATTTTTAAACTGTCTGTGGAGTTGTTTATAAGAGAGATGCAGGCTTGTACCTACCTGTATCTGTCTGCACTGTGAATCCAAAGTACATTGATTTACATTTATATAGATCTCTTTCTCTCTCCCATGATTCTTTTTAAATGAAATTATATTTACTATTTTACTGAATAAGTCCCTTTCGTCCTGTACCTTCAACCTCCGTTTTATTCATACTGTCACCCAGTTACAATTATTAATGCTATTGATGCTACAATGTTAACATTGTCTCTGTTAATAAGTGTGCTAATATGCTACTGACAAAAAACATACATGTGATAACATTAAATTGGATAAATAAAAAGTATGAAGATTAAGCTATTTTACATTCACTTAAAACACACACTTGATAAAGGAAGCTTCCGTTAAGCCATGATCACATTGAGGAGGTCAGCTCCTTTGCTCCTCATTGTTCTGACGAGTGTCAGCTATTGAAAAATGAAAACACAGCTTCTCTTTTTTAATCTGTGGAGGGATCTGACAATGTGAAGTGAATCTACCACCCGCCTCTGACCCAGACTTCAACCTGCAACATATGCATTCACACACACACACACACACACACACACACACACACACACACTCACGCGCACACACTCACGTACACACCCTCCCTGTGGAGAGAGGGAAGATTGAGAGAAAATAGACCTCCCACCATGCGGTGTCTTAAGAGGGCTGGAGCCTCTCAGAATGTACTTTCTCTGCTCCAGGTTGAAGAGGCCTCCTACGCTTGAGATTTTGTAGTTACGGGGAGAAGCGAGACATGCTGTCCATGTCTCATACTCCAGACGTTAAGAGCACTTGCGTGGTGCTGAGGGAAAATTGGACACGCACACAACTGTCCTTACACATTTTTCATTTCGATATGTAATGGTGACAACATGGCTCCAATAGAAATACGAATAGCTTTCATCTTATTCAACCTGTTTCATTATTGAAGTACGCACTTCAGAACTGTACAATACAAATACACCATAATATATGTATTATTGACATGGTGAATAATCTAGCATTGCAACAATACATTGTTTTATTTCAGAAAAGTATTTCTTTTCCATTTCATACTCCTTTCAAGTCACAATTTCCGATGCGAAAGGATTTCCATGAATGGGAAAAAGTGAATTGTCTGCTGTCATTTGCATTACGGCATTTAGTATCAAGCTAGCAACATGCTATAGCATGCTATAGCTATCTGAAGCGTTAGCTTACTGAACATCATTCTACTGTTATTACCGGGTTAGTTGCCTAATTATTCGGTTAAATTCTAAACTGGGATAGCAGCATACTTACACACGTTGGTTTTCCGCTAAGATAGAAGCTATTGTAGCTAAATGAAATATGCTAAATGCAAGCTAAAAGCTAAAGCTAGCTAATTGTTAACTGATAACACAGGGACATTCCAAATTGTGAGTTGAGACAAAATGCAAATTGCATTTTAGAGGCGGCGTATAAATGGAAAAACATAGAAACACACATACAGAGCTACTTTTCCTCCACTGAGGGAACTTTCCATTTTTCATGCTTTATTTTTGTATGTCTTTTCCAAATTTCAAAACCTAACCAGGCCTTGTTGTTTTCCTGGTATTACAAACGGATTCCGCTCATCCAACGGGCCCATATAAGAGAGAGAAAGACACAGAGAGATGCAGGACAGATAGAGAGGGTCGATGAGGGAAGTGGAGGGGGAATACTCTTGGTGAAGAGATTGAACAAGTGCAATTACTTCAATAAATGTACATCGACAGGACATCTTATTATCATTGACCTGTTATGTATTATTCAAGCATTTGCTTGGCCCACCAGATTCAAATAGATTGGGTGACTATGTGTGTGTGTGTGTGTGTGTGTGTGTGTGTGTGTGTGTGTGTGTGTGTGTGTGTGTGTGTGTGTGTGTGTGCGTGTGTGTGTGTGTGTGTGTGTGTGCGTGTGTGTGTGTGTGTGCCTGTGAATGCATGTAGCCAAATGTTCATTCTCTTGTTCGGTATGGATTGGACTCAACTGTTTTATTAATGGCTCAATTGTGTTTCTGCATCATCAACCTTTCAAAGCCCACTGAGGGCGCATCGATTTCCGCACAAAATACACACAAAAAGGTGAGCCTGAGAAATGAACGCATTGATCTATAATTTGCCAGGAAAATAAGACATGAATGGCCACTAAAAAGTTCTCACAGGTGAGCAGAAGAGAGGATTATTTGATTGAAATGCATGGTGTGTATTCTTCATCACTTATCCCCGACTTTAGAGAGCATATTATTTCAAGGTGATCAGTGACAGTCAGCAAATTAATTGTTGAAGTTGTTTGTCCTCTGATATGGTAATCTTAAACTGGAATCGGGACCTTTGTATTATGTGGCAGAAACAAAAAAAAATAATAAAAATCTCGGCAAAGTGACTCCATTTATACTCTCCACATGCTAACAGCAATAACTTTACCACGCTGATGTTTAGCAGGTATCATGTTTACTATGTTAACTATTTTAGTTTAGCATGTTAGCATGCAAACATTAGCAAATGAACACCAAACACTAAGTAAAGGCTGATGAGTAGGTCATGGTGGTGCAACATAGAACAATCAGGGAATCACTAAAGTCAGGAGGATGCATCTTCTGGGGATCATGAATCTCTGTGTAAGATTGAATGTCAATCACCCTTTATGTTGTCGAGGTATTTCAGTCTGGAACACACTGGACACTAACATGGTCATCCCTGGAGCGGCTTGCTAAAAACCACTGTGTGTTGGTAATTAATAATAATCTGAAAGTGTGTTCACAGTAAAAAATAAGAAAAGGAGCTAGATTCAGTTTCTGACCATATTCAAGCAATGTGAATTGCAAAGTTTATCTAAATATACAGTATTTAATAAGATAATGCCCTCAAATGCCCCATACATGCTGCATCCTGCCCCCACAAGAACAGGCTTTGTAACGTCCTTATTTCAAAATGGAGAGTAATTCCAACCCACCGCCATGGGTGGAGCAGAAACTGTTATGAAGCCACTGAGTTTATTTCCCATGAGTCCATTACTGCCGAAGTAGCCGTAGATATATTACGCCTCGAAGCAGAATAAGCATCATGTGATCCATGGCTGTTTTTCTTGCGATAGTTAGTAGAGTCACAGTATCATATGAATTTTAAATTAGACTATTTGATATCTGACCAACACACTTGAATTGAGGCCATCTTGACGAATCCCTAATGGCTTAAATTCACTTCCAGGGCCCTTCGCTGTTTTTTTTTCTTCCACTGTCCGTCTTATTTGCTGTGTATTGCTTGTGATTTCTGCAGAGATTCACCTGCACGCAGCCCCTAATGACTGCTGTGAATGTCTAATCTGATGCATCGCCATGGTCTCTTTCATCTTGTTTGATAATGGAGGACAAGTGCGCCTCAATCTCCCCCCGTGTAGACCCTCGTTTTATAAGCCCACATGAGAAGAGAAGGCAGCATTGCTTGTCGTCCAAATGGACTTTTCATTAGGACACAGAATGGGTTTGGGTCACAGCTGATCAAATCTCAAACAATGGAGCAGCTTGCAGACCTGGAGCAAGGTCCATTTAGTAGCGGTTTTCTTTGTTACTGATGTGAATCAAGGTGCGTCTGAGTGTTTGTGCTTGTGTGCTTTATGTTGGCTGGAGTATAAGAGAGTCTGTTGCATTCAGTGCATTACTGTGAAATGTGAGTTTATTATTACAGAAGGTCAGGAAGATGAGACTGGTCAAGATGGTTTTCTTAAAATGTTGTTATTTCATCATCATCTTCGATATTTGGTCTCTCAAGAAGAAGAAAAAGGTAAATTTAGTAGCTTTCAATTACATTCCCACCATTTCTATCAGCAGAAGGTGTTTGCTCAGTTGTCATGTAACTGTAGACGTTAGTATTGCCACTTTAAGTCCATATCATTTTAAAAGCTAAGGTTCCTTATTGACCTTGAAAACAGCAGTTAAGAAAACAATCTCACCACATGGTCCATTTGTTAGCAGTTCTACAGCTTTAAATGGCACCTGCTGCACTTTCACAAATGTTCTGCGGTCTGATTTGCAGTCAAAAACGTGTGTTCATGCAATTTAGCATTTTGTTCTTTAGGGTTCAGTGTCCAATAAAAAGTAGGGCATGAAAACAAAAATGGGAAAAGGTTTTGTTACTTTCATACTGCTAATTTGGCTGTTGGGGAGTCATTATGCTATGTTAGCTTTTCAAGCACACGGAACTAATGATTATTATCAGATCTCCAAATCCAAATGCATATGCCACAACATCACAATATTGTGCTGTATTCCCAGCTGCACGGCGGTGTTTGGTACAATAATATTAGATTTCTTCTCGCTATCTCTCTGCCCCCCATATCATGGCCATTATCCTCTGTAAGCGAGCTCAGAGCAGAGAAGAACAACCCTTCAATAAAAAATGTTCCCTTTTTTTTCTTTTCTCCACAGATTTATTTTAGTTCTTTGTATATGATGTGAACGTAGCACTGGGACATTAAGTGGTTAGAGGTTATAAATCAGACACTGATTAAATCTGTCTGGGCCAGAGTTTTTCCATTTCTCCTTGAGTGCAAAACTGACCTGATTTGGATGCTTTTCCTGACAGGTCTGTATATCACGGTGGGTGTAACTGCACTGTGGCACATTTCACGCCATTAAAGCTATCTGTGGGTCTATTATACTTCAAAGTTACAGTATTCTTGATATGAGCCCCGTGCGACTGGTGAGCGTTGCATTGTGTTGGCGGCATCTTTACAGGACGGTGGTCTTCAACGTGGTCTTCTCTAAAGATATTTTTTTTACTACTTTTTACTTTTTGTAAAACATGGATTTATATAAGAGAAAGCACCACATGCTTTGTTCTTTTTCCTCTTGTGCAATGTTTCATCAGGCGAGTGCTTTTTCTTCCTTTTGAATCGTCGGACCTGTCAAGGCCAGTTTAAAACAGAATACTTTCTCTCCCATTTTCGCTCTCCTCCGTGCTGCCGGGAGGTAGTAGGTCACCGTGCTGCAGGGTCTCAGGTTCCCCTTTAATCAAGTAGATGTGGAAATAAAAATGAATCATTTAATGAATCAATGCACTTATACCTTGAAAACCATTTTGTGCCGTTATTAGTAGATGCAAACTAGGAGCTAAAGTGCATCTATTGTGAAAAATTGTATGTAGGCTGCTTGTATTATTCGTTCACCAAATAATAGAAGTCACGGTGCTGCATTTCTCATGTGAATGAAGCATTGGAGATGTGGAATATGGCATCAGAAGCTGCATTTATTGTGAATTAGATGTGGCTCCCAGGGTCATTTATCAGTTCATCTTTTTAGTTAATACGGTTAAATACAAAAGCAACTCAAGGAAAGATCCATTCAGGCAGCTGGCTTTTGGTTGGCAAAGCTGAACATATGGTTAATCACCTTTTATTTCCACTAGTTCTAATTAAGATACTCTGCAGCTTATTAATGAAAATGTGGCTTAAAAAATAAATAAAAGCTCTGTTATGAACACATTTCTTGGAAGTTTTTATTTTATCTGATTTTATCAGTTTTAAGTTTGATCAGATAATGTGTGCAGCTGTCGTCATTTTCCTCACAAATACCTCGAAATGAATCCAACAAATCACTGCTTGCTTGTTTGGTTTTCTGGACCTTTTGTGCCGATTCCCACCACAAATACATCTGCCCTTCAGCACTGAAGTCTTGGCTTGCTTATCCTGCAGATGACACCCTCATCAGCCTGTCCATCATCTTCACTTCCAGAGATGACATCCAATCTGTCATGATTCTGATGAGTTCCCTCTCACACACTGAAGGGACTGGGAGATCCAACTCCACATCATGTGACTCGGAATACATATTGTATCCAACTCAAATGTCACTAACGCCAAAAGATATATTCATTTTGAGACACACATTTTGCTGTTTTGCTGTCCCTTGTTTTGACAAAAAAAGGTTGCCAGCAACCAAAGGCCAATAATTGGTTACCAATTTCAAAAAAAGGTTGCCAACCTGGCAACCCTTACTGTTGAGCCTTATTATCATTGAACAAGAGCTTTTTCCTTGTGTAATATCACAGAGCAATTTTGGTTTTCTATGTTTGAATAGTGAAAATTGTTGCCTGTAATTTTATGAGGCTAGTTCAGGCAAAGTGTTAGGCAAGTGAAGCTATTCACAATTTAACAAAGAACCAACATTTTACTTTACCCCAATCGTTATTAAAGGTACTTCAAGGCCCAAGTCTATAATAACTCTTGTCATTAATAATCAAGCTGCAGAGCAGCTAGAGAGAAAAATAACAAATGGATGTCAACACCAAGACATATTAAATACAATCACATTATTTATAACAACCAGGGATCACGACTACTTCTGTGTAAAAGGAGAATAATCACCTGACTCTTCAGTTCTCCTCAGAGCTTTGTGCTGTGTTTCCGCTCATTGTTTTCCTTTTCGGGGTCGCAACTTCACTGTTTCGGTTCAATCTCACCGCTCTTATAGCGTCACTTTCTGGCACAGTTAAACATCTAGTTTTAGTAATTCCACTAATAAAAAGATTCAAACAAAGTTGAAAATACAATTTAATTTCAGCAAATCCAGCTTCAGCAAACAATAGAAGTGCAAAGTTGATCTCATTGTAACACAGTGTATCTCAACATAAAGCAGGTTACAGTGCTTTGTTTCTGAGTTTACCCTTTCTGCCACGTGTAAAAATAACTCCACTGATACAAACTGATATTTCAACATAACACTGGCTCCTCAGCTTCCGCCTCACACGCATGCAAATTCCCTTTATAGTTTTTGTTGGAGAGCAGCTCCATGAATCCAATAAAATGCTGGTTTAGTATTCACAAAGCATTTGGAATCACACTACATCCTGTAGAAAACGGGGCTCGACCTTGTTTTTCACATCATTCGCATTGCTGCGCATTATCATATGTTACGTAAATATTCTTGTCAAGTGCAGACACCATAATAATCTGCGGACATTCGGGAAGATAGAAGCTACTATAATTAGACCAATCTGCATGCGCGCTGTGTGTTTTGCGCTGTTAGTTCTAGGATTCGAGATGCAAATTGGATCCCAGAAAGCCTTCAGAGTCACCTAACGAAACACTTAATGCAAGCTTTGATTGCATTTCACTTGTCATAAAAAGTGATTTGAAAGCCCCTCTCTCTGCATTAAATCACCATAATGAAGCAAGACAAAAAATGCCGTGGCCATTAGCACATGGATTACAATTTTTAATCTGCTGAAGCTCATTAAATTGAGGCTCATGTGCAGGAGAGAGATTATTCCGAAGGAGAAATTGTCGTGCTTCTTTTATTATTGGACTGAACGTCTGTTGTTTGCTCTGATAAAATGGGATGTGGCCGGACAGTAACACACAGTATCTGTGTTCACTGCAGGGCACTTCATAGAGCGTGAACATGGCAACAATAGAGGAGCAACATTCCCCATATAACACATTTATTTTGTGATATTCTAATACAAGCCTGTGATACAGGCAACCTGTCCAGGATGCGCCTAGCCTCTCGTCCAATGCATGCTGGGATATAGGCTCCAGTTACTTTTGTAGGTTTTGCTTAAAAGATGGTTTTCTCTTATTCAATTAATGTGAATACATTTTTTTTTTCATCAATTAAATGTGCAGATATATATCATAATCATGACAAACTGGAAAGGGATGTTTGATTAAAAAGGAATTGTTTTCGGAGAAATGTACGCTGCTTTGCTTTCTTTCCAAGAGTTATGGAATTTATATCAGCTGGATTCTGGATTATTGTCATCATCACCGTGAGGTACCAGAGACTCCAGGAGTTTCTTTGTAGCGATTTAACAACCTTTGACATGACGTGTTACTTCGTGAACTGTAGATGTGCTTCCCACTCTTTATGCAAAGCTAAGTTGGACATCTCCATTTCCAGCCTTATTTTCAACACACGGACATGGAACTGATATTGACCTGCTCATCTAAATCTCAGGAGGAAAGCAAAACAGTTTCTTTCCCAAAACGTCTAACTGCACCTTTAAGACATTCAGCGGGATGATAGTGATTCATCTAACATGCAAAACATTTCTAATGCATTTGAAAGTTTGCTGTTTCTGTGAAGACCCTCCTCCTCCTCCATATCCGAGGTGTCCCTGTTATTTTTGGTCGTCTGTTGCAGGTGCTGATTGGAGTGTCGTCAGCTGGATCAGGTGTGGCCTGGCCTGAAAGACCTTCTTCATTTGGCAGCTGGGTCTCTCTGGGGGAGGAAATCCTTTGTGTGGCTGGCGTGACACAGTTGCTGTGGCTTATGTTCTAGTTCTGTTTCTTTGTACACACTGACACACATCCATACATGCACTTCACTACTGATAACTGATACTTCCGCTTCACATGGATTGACTTATGTTATTATGTTTATTAAAAATAAATTGCTTCTTGTTAGCAGCCCGCTCGTTTGTCTCCCTGTTTGTTGTAATCTCTGAGCCGGGTTGTGACCTTTGTTTCTTTGTTTCTTTGCAATTGTGCAGCAGGAGCCCCAAAAAGTTTAATACAAAAAAGTAAAGGTCACTTTTTCAACGAGGACGTTTTGGCCCACAGGTACTATCTGTAGGTGTGGTTGCTCCCTACAATAAGACACATAACAAGGAAAGAAGCTCAGCTGTACAGCTTCCTTGCATTTTTCCAATTCAACTTTTCTGTAAACTTTTCAGTGCAAGTGGCGCAGCTGCACATATCCTGCAGTAACAGCAGCTGACCTCGTGGGTCTCGCCTCTTGACAGTACTCCGTGTTTGTCTCTGTGTTATTCCATAAATACGAGATAAGGGCCATGGCAGATCCCATGTGTAACTGTGTGGTTAATTGAGACCTAGCATCAGTGACCCCGGTGTCGGCCCAAGACCTCCTCGCTGCCACCTATCACTCACGCCGGGTAATTGGTAGCGCTGTAGCCGCAGAGAGCTAAAAACTGAAGCGCTGTGACTGACAGAGTTTTGTCTCTTTTGGACAAAGCATATGTTTCCTTTTAGAGGAGGTTTTATGAAGAAAGCTAGAGAAGGAAGCAGGAGATACTTTTATGTTAAAGGTTTTGTGAAACGGTGCTTTCTTTTGATTTACCGAAGTAGACCAAATTCACAAAGTGGTAATGAGACAATTATTGTAAAGCTTTCAAAACAAGTAGTAATAGATGGATAGTTTACATAAAAAAACAAGTGTATAATTTCTAGATTTTCCCCTTTTCAGATAGCTATTACTCCCATTTCAACACCATCTCTAAAAATATGTTATGTTCAGTAATTCACATCTGCAATTCAAATCTTTTCAGCAACGTAATGCAGTCTGGATTACATTTCTGGAGAACGTTTATGTTTAATACATCTGAATGACCTTCACTGTCAACAAATTATATTTTCCAACTACGATATTATTATTGTTTTCTATGTTCAGGCAACTCCAAGCACTTAAGGTCAGGGAAATATTGTGGACTTAGTAAAATATTGAAAAACGATGATTTGAAGCATGAGTGAATGTGTTTTCAATATTTAAATCTCAATCTTTGCTCCAACTTCCCAAGCATCTTAGCAGCCTAAAGCTAACAATACGCGCCGTGCAGGTAGCGAAGACTGTTGGGGAAAAGCAATGTTGCCAGGAAACGTAATCCATGCAGCAATTATATTTCCCCCAAAATGTACTTGGCGAAGGAAAACATCATTAACAAAATTAATTTTTTTGGACACAGGTTGGCTATTTGGAATCAAATCAAGGTGCAACACTGACAAAAAGAGATTTGAATAGAGGTTTAAAACACAAATGCATAATGACACAACAAGCAAATATTGCATGTGTGTGTGTGTGAGTGTGAGGGTTTTATGTTATATCTCTGCATGCAAACAAAAGACTTAGCAAAGCATTAAAATGCTTGTGAATGATATTTGAAAAATTCAAACATCCTTCCCCATCATAATCAAGCCCCCTCAGCGCTCCCTTGCATCCCATATTCATCAATCAATAGTTAATATCTTCCTTTAGATCTCCACTTTCCTTTGAGTTTTTTGTATTCAATTAGCATGACCCTCACAAGAATACTGCCTCTGCTGTGACTGCGTTCACTTCCATCCTTTCTGAATGGCATTTCCACCCCGAGAGAGGTGACACAATGAGCAGCCCCAGGTATTTTTTCACCCCTCCAGAACCGGGGAAGGGGGGCGATGTGTGTGTGTGTGTGGTGGGGATTGTGGTGAGGAAGAGGGGAGGTTTCAGTATCCCCAGGGGAGGGCAGCACAAATCCGAGGGAACAAAAACGCATCCATATTTGGCAGGGCTTTTGTCTCCCCTGACAGCCGAGTGTACCGAGGGGGGCCCGCAATAATGAATTGGATTAAATGCGAAAGTAAGAAAGCATGGCTCCTCAAAGGCCAGTGTGTGTGTGTGTGTGGGGGTGGGGGGGTATGCAAATGTATGTACAGTTTCAACACTGAAGCGGATCAACGGTCCATTTTTTAAAAAAAAAGAAGAAAAACAAAAGTTGCGATTAGCGATATAAGAAAAATAATTCCCTTATTTCTATGCTTGTTAAAAGAGCTCTCTGGAAAAAAAGATTGCCTCCTAAATGCTGCCAGCGCTCGCCTTGTTGTCTCTCGTGTAGGAACATGTAAGAGGGCCCTAAGAAATTCCCTCTTCAATGAGAAAAAGATGAGCGCGGCGCCGCATTAAATCATACATATGAAGTGTGTAAATCACTGCTCACACACGGCCTGTAAACTGATCAAAACACCTGATACCAAACAGCACAGCGCATGCTACGGAGCTAATTTAATCCTGCTCATTATATATTCCATTACTCTACACTCTTCCAACATGACCTTAAACCTCCGCGGATTCCTTTTATTGCTGCACTTTAATGTATAAATCTCCCGACGGGAGAACAGCGGTGATTTTGATTTGCATTTTATTGAGCTTTAGATTTGTCCCGGGATAATGATGAGACGTGAGGGCAGCGTTAATGCTCTCAATGTTGACCACCGCGGTTCACCCTCTTTGTCTTCTTCGCGTTGTCTCTTCTAGATCTGCCGCTTGTAATTACTTTCAGATATCCGGAGCTCGGTAAAGGACAAGGCGACGTGACCTCGGCGTGCGCCGCCGACAAGGAAAAGAACACAACGATATGAATATATGAATTTCTGTTCAAATGTTTGAGAGGAAGGAAATCTCTTCACACATTAACGTGTTACTAATGTGTAGAGCTGAACACACACTAAATGGATTAAACCCCCAAATGTGGTCCTTGAGTTTAAGTTTAGCATTGGGCCAAAGTCCTAATGGATCGGCTGTTTGACCTTCAGTTTTCGAGGAGTCACGACGCCCATAAATTGCCAGGATGATCAATAGTCAGGCTGTTGGGCGACCGAATGGTACATGAAAAATTCTGGTCGGCTATCTTGAGTTTGAGCTGTAGCGTGATCTGATTTCCCACATGGCTGCTGTCCAAGGATCCATTATTAACCATGATTTAATATTACTGGAGAACTTTAGTCGTGACGATGCTGCGATGGAAACAAAACCGAACTGGCCAGTAATCTTCGGTCTTATTTTTGCTTTCCACTCAAAGTACAATTTCACAAAGCATCTCTTATTTTGTTGTTGTCAACTTTCCTTTAATGGGACTTGTCCCCTGAAGCTTTAACCCACTCATACAACCTCTGATAAGGAACTAATGTGAAGCACCATCCCTTGCATTAAACACTCAGCCCCTGTGGGCTTGACATGTGGACTGTTTGAAGATGTCAGTTTACAATTACAATCATACAGCACATGTGGTCAGCCTAAAACATCATATCTGTCACGTGAAGTTTTCAGAGCATCAAAACGTCCTCAAGAACTGAAAACACACACGCTGCATGATCCACTCTCCTGCTCTCTGCTCTGTATGCTCACCATGTGGTGTGACAGTCACAGTTGTGCATGTTAGTTTTGTTAGATTTATACGGCCACAATATGTCTCAGAGAGGCGGTTTCCTGGAAGAAAATTCCATTTCTCACTGTGAATGTTTCTCGTGATTGACAGCAAGGGAGCAATAATTTAATGCAGCAGTCATATGAAAACACTCAACTCGGTTATAACAAAATTAAATAAAAATACAACCGAAACGTTGACCAAACAGAATTACAGCCGAGCGTTTCCTGTGATGAATCAACTTGCTGTGTGGAAGTTGTTTTTCATATTTTGCGAAATAATGAATGGCAGCTAACAGCCTCGTCTGGAGGGAGGAAACAACTTTGTGGAGTTACAACACAAGTGACTCGCACAAACCTACAAAAAAACACTGGTATTTCTGCTCCGTGCCATCCATCATTATGTCAGCCAAGCATCGCGTATTTCGGAGTATGTGTACAAATATTGTAGCACAAGAAAATGTCTGGCCCTACAATTTAACACCACCTGGCACTGAGAATGTGGATGTTTGAACGTCCACCATTTTGTCAGGTCTGCGACAAAACAAACATCTTTTATCTAATCCCTAAATGCTCTTGTTGGAACATTATCTGCAGGTTCTCTTTACGGCGCTTTTGCAATTGTTTATTTGTCGTTTGTAGCCACATTTAGTTTTTCTCCGACCTGTTCACTGCTATAAAAGTGCTGAAAAACAAATTATATTCTGATTGCTTAGTAGTTCCCTTAACAGCTCTTCACATAACCAGTTGACAAGCAAGATTACCCATCAGTCATTGAACCTTGCGGCTGTACTAGCATAGGGCTATGCTAGCCCCCCAATATTGTTTGTTGTATTACAACGATCCCAAATGGACGGCTCTAACAATGTCCGTTCACACCTCGCAATAGAAAGCGTCTCGAGTGACCACTTGTTCACTTCACCGCTCTATATATGCAAATAAACACTTCCTGTGCCTAGTCTGCCGGAAATTAAAAGAAGAAGAAATCCAAACCGAGATGTTTCACAGACTGATGACGAATCTCTGTAGCCTTTCTGAAATGTTCAGACATCCTAGACAAAGCCAGTGCTAGCTGCAGTACTTTGTTGAGTTGCCTCTTAGTGAAATAGGAGAAAAAGGAGGAACAAAAAGAGAACAGTTACTTTGATGACATGTTTTATCTGTTCCCTCCTTGTCTGGGACGCATTAACTCGCATTAGTGTTCACACTAGCAAAGATATCTGGTCCAACATGCCCCAGACCACCTGGGCGAGAGGTGTAGTGATCGGATCACAATGCACCTTGCTGGTTGTTGTATTTAGAGCTGTCCACTCGCCCATGAAATGCCATGTGTACACATTTGTTTATTACTCTCTCTACATTTACACAGGTGGACTTCTCTAATAATGTTGCTACTTTGTGTCCTGGCGTGAAGGTTAATTGCACAAATCTGACGGCTCGGCTCCATGTACATGTTTGTTAATCCAGCTTCCTCGTTCCTGCACTGACATCTTTGTTTACGGTTTGTTCCCTTTCTCAGAGTCGTAATCCCTTTTGTTGTCTCATCCTGTTTTTTTTTCCTTCCCATTCTCACAATTGCAGAGCTGTACCTGGGGGGCTGCAATTCCTCCAAGCTTAACAATGGGTTTAGTAATGCAATGCAGAGAAATGACTTGGGAATATTCTCTGATCCGCCACCTCTATGCTTCAGGGTTGGTCGAGTTCACGCAACACAAACTACTTGGTTAGGAAAAGATCACCATCGGTTAGGGTGGTTGTTAGGACCTGAACCCTCTGCACACGCCGCACAGTGACGTCTTCCCGTCCTTTGCTCGTTGTTAAGGTGGACGCGAGCGTAGGTCATTTTGAGTACCGTCTCATTCTGGGCTTTAAAGCTGCACATTGTAAACTAATCGGTCTAGCGGCCTCAAGCAATCTTTCTTTTTAGTGGAGGAAAAATATAGAATTCCTAGAATCAATAAACCACAACACGCTGCATGCTCATGTTTTTCAACAAAGCCACCCTGTGACGCTTTTCACTCCTGAGGAGGACGAGGGAGGCAGACGACGTGACATTGGAGCTGCTTCCTTTTAGTGCACCGAATTGTCCAAACCAGAATTACATCACTGATAGATAACACACTGGAATCCTCCGCTACGCTCATCATCCTCACAACTACTGTGACTTGAATACTGCAGAGCAAAAACATTTATTGTACATGTTTGCGACAACACCTCTTTTTTTTTCAAGTTCAGTTGGGGTAATACCAGAAATTGTGCACTCAAGGCCTCCCTTGACACGGTTTAACTACAGTGGAATTGCACGGTATTGGCCTCAGGCTGTAACGCTCTTGAGAGCCCAGAGGGGAGCGCCTCTCCTGTGTGAATTGTAAAGGTCACGGCAGTTTCACTCCCTCTCTCTCTTTCTTTCTCTGTCTCTCTCTCTCACTCACCACTGAGAAAAGAACACAAGCTGATGGCCTATTGAGAATATTGTTTTCTATCTCTGGGCCCCTATAGCGCATTTCCAACGCTGCCCTTGGAAATGCGTTTGAAAGGCAGCTCACAGCATGGCAAAACACACAACACGCTCTTGTTGATGCCCTTGGTGCCTCTCAATATGCAGACCATAGATAATGGCATTCACTGCACAGTAGGTACTGACTTTTCTTGCCCATCCTTTGAATGGGTACACTGCCTCATACTGTGCTTTGTGTTGTGCTCTCTTGGTAAACAATGAGAGCTGCATTGATGGAGAAGGAAACTGATAAAACGTAGACACCGGCAACCCTGGGTGGACGATGAGCTGGCGTCTCTTGTAACCAATATCATCGTATTTTTCAACAGGGACACAGTTCGAGAAGATTGAAGTCGTCCCGCCGCAGATAACAAGCTGCGCTCACCGCTGATTGTGTTGCAGCGGAGTAAACAAGATATATTCTTCACAGTTTGCTGACAGTCAGGTGAACTGATCAGGGGGCCAGCCAAGCAGATGGTGTGACGTTTGGGGAAATACTGTTGCAGTGTGGTGAAATCCGCTCCCTGGTTTTGTTTAGTTTTATTTATCCAAATCAAATAAGCAGCAAGCAGAACAAGCAGGGAGTAAAAATGGTTTAATACATGGAGATTTATCGTTGATCCGATTCGTGCTTCGTATTTGTGGTTCCAAGTTGTGAATAACTAGATTGTTTCTGTCAACTTAATCTTGCCTCTGTAGCTTTCTGGGTTTTTTTTGTCATGAATTACACCCGAGTAAAGGAGGGTGATAAAACAATATATACCATGAGAAGATATAAATGTGTCTACTCTCAGTTTCCTGATTTATCTGCTTTGTAATTTACAGGATGTGATAACTACACATTCCAATCTGGTTATTTTATTCCTCAACAGTTTCTTGCTTGATTTCCAAAATATTCACTACATCACACAATCTATTGCAATATAAAATTACAAATACGCCGATGGAGGATTTGATCCATTTTATCACTCCGATATGTGTTTATTTGGGAAATACACTTACCTCTTGCCTCGAGTGAAGGATACCATGTCATTAACTACGAAGCTACAGCTGAGAGTAAATTAGCTTAGCTTAGCCTAGCAAATACACCAGAAGTAGAGAAACAGCCTGTTCTCCTGTTCGTGTGAAACCAAAAGTCAACGTTGATGTCACAGTTCAGCCGTCACTCACCTGCCCACCCTCCTTCTTCTTTAAGCTTTATTGGCAGTTGGCAGACAACTGTTTGGTGCATTGCCGCCAACAACTGATCTGGAGTGTGGATCAGGATGTCTAGTATTTGCAATACTTATTAATACTTTATTTTATTTTTTTAACACAAAATACCTGGCCACCCTGCTACACTCATTCCCTTCTGCATTTCCTCGTCAGCTCTATCACTCACCTGTCCACTCTGCTGCACCTACTCCCTCTAGTATTTAATGTCTTATTTTAAGTAAAACATTATCAACATTTAAAACTGCGTCCAAAATCTGAGAGAAATACAATTCTCTTGAAAATGTAGTTTAGTTGTATGGAAACATGATTTTTGTAGGAGACAGGGTTGATAGCCAAAGTAAAGAAATACTCATACCAGCACCGCTAAAGATCACAAATAATACTACGTTTTGTTAAATAATTAGAATGAATTTAAGCTTTAGAGAGAGAACCAGGCTCACTTGTTTCCTCTTGCTTCCCGTCATAATGCTAACATACAGAAAGCTAGTGGACACCCAGCTCAGCATTATACACAGATATTACAAATATTATAGTCATCACAACTTTGTTGAAAGAGATATCAAAAGCACAAAAGAACCGGTGTTATGTTTGCGAGGCAACAAGTCGTGCAGCAGCAGTTACCCTTGAAAAGACGAGCAGAGACGGAGCACACAAACACCTTCGCTGACTGACAGAAGTGTTTGAGATGAGTTTTAAAGAAACAATTGCGAGACCATCAAGGAATTTATTTTAATATACACTGCCAGTGGGAATATGAATAATTGATGTGCGTGCATGATAAATGCTGACCTTGTATGAAAACGCATCGTCTTAACAGTACAGTCCTGAACAGTACTTCATTGTTGCAGGAGATGGAAACACGTTGAGTTCGTGCACGGCACATTTGTTTAAATAATTAATTGGAAGAACCACATAACAATGTCATATTTTAATTGTTTAAAAAAACATTTGCTGTCAATGCACCAGTTATAGCTCAGCCTCAGGAGCAGTAACGCTTGTTTCTAAATGCATGAATAAACACTCATCACGTGTTCTTATATATGCTTACCACCTTTTTAGTGTCGCACAAAGCATTTATATTGCGCTTGGAGATTCTAAATGGGAGCGTTAAGAAAGTGTTACCCAAAGGCAGTGTTGGATATGGCTTCACTTAGACCACAGCTATTATGCTGCTGTGGCTATGTGCTGGATGTGAGGCGGAAGATATATCCACAGTGTTTTATATTCTAGCTGTTGTTCTACCAGGCAGGTTGACTAAGCACGGCCTCATTTGCAGCAGCAGCAGCAGCTGCCTGGAGGAATAGCTCCGGTGGGATGGAGGGATAAACGCACACACGCATACACATGGCTACTTGAGCACTTTGATGGTACTTGTTCAAGGAAAGTAAGTGTGTTGTTTATTCAAAGTTGCACTCGGCAAGACATACATCTTGGAAAGCCTGAGTAAGTGCTGAATAGAGATGAGCATCGTGACTAGGGCAGGGCATCAGTACTCAACACCTCGACTAAAATAACACCGGCATGTAGTCTCAAAACATCTCCTGTCAAATGATACCTGCAATTGATCCTTTTTGTGGCGTAATCTAGAAAAAAAAGTGTCTAGTTGTATGGGTTTGTTACAGCCAATCACCTCAAGTGTTTGATTTACGTGTGTATATATATATATATATATATATATATATATATATATATATATATATATATATATATATAAATATATATACATATATATATATATATATATATATATATATATATATATATATATATGTATATATATATATACACACACACACACACGCACACACACACACACACACACACACACACACACACACACACACACACACACACACACAGATGTCATTCACATGAAAGGTATCAAATGAACAGTGTTGGGGTAGTTACTCAGAAAAAGTAACTAGTTACAAGTTACTAGTTAATTCTGAAAAGTGTAACTAGATTACTTTACTAGTTACTGCATTTGAAAAGTAACTTCACTACTAGTTACTTTACTTTCCATTTTTTTAAGCAAATGTCCAAATTAACTGCAAAGATACATGGACAAACATCATGGCCCTTTCATCACTTTATTTACAATGTTCAATAAAGGGCATCTCTTAGCCTTTCCACATAGTGTATTGTAAACATGTAAAACAAAATGGCATATAAAACTCAGCCATTAACTTGAACGAACATTAATCCTGTTCACACTGTCTGACCAAAGAAATATGCCTCACTTTAAAATCCACAAACAACAGGATACAAGAGGCTGTGTATGGTGGGGACATTCAGGTCAAACAGCATCACACATTGAAAACAGGCTTTGGGAAACATGAGACCCCACTAAACCAAATGTTTAAGAACAAAACCAGCTTGTTCTAGGAATCATTGTAGTGGTCTAAGAAAGATAGAAAAGTAAATGGTACTTTTGGTGATTGGACGCTGCAGCTGAGCGGACTGATCGCTGGAGTTTCATACTAGAGTGAAGACGATCACAGATTAAACTCAAGTTATATAATAAATCTGTTAAATTATTCACCATCTGGTTAAAATATGTTCATTGTAGGTCTGAACCACAAAAGGACCACAAACTACTGTCTTCTAAGATTGTATCTGTTGTTTCCCTCAATAACTTGTATTATGTATGTCATTAAAATCAGAGAGCTGGAGAGAGGAAACACTTTTTACAACACGTAATGAAGAGAAACTATATTTATAGTGTGGGTTATTTTATAATGATGTCACAATCAGACTCATTCCGCCAGTAGAAATGGATCCTGCGCGTATAAGCAGGACACATCAAAGTATATAAATACTCAATGCAGATTATTAAACGGTAACAGACGACAGAGAAAACATCTCCACTCTGACACTCATGATAACTGTGTCTTTATTAATGTAAGTAGTAGTTTAATACCATTAAATCAACTATTTTAAGTACATTTTTATTGGAATGTTCGCTAAAAACTCTCCGGACAAAACTCCGTCAGCTGTTAAAGCGACTAACAGCTGATCAGATGTGATCAGATGTGATCAGATGTGATCCGCTGTCAGTCGGTCGCAGTCATCAGAAACCTACGTCGCTTCAGTGACGCTCCAGAGGAAAGGACGTCTCATGTCTATTAAAACATATTTCCTCGCGTCTTCTCTTGGTTGAGGGAAACGGGGATGCAGTTTAGAGACTTGGGACGTACCTGTGACAGACTGTTCATCAGGAAGTGTCGTGTGACTCGCGCGCCGCTAAAAGAGAACTTTTCGGACTGGTACAAATGTCTTGGGTAACGCAGGAACGCGCGTTACTGAGGTCTAGTAAAGTAGTGTAGTTACCAATATTTTGAGTGTAATGCGTTATTTTACTTCATTACCTATAAAAGTAATTACGTTACAGTAATCCGTTACTTTGTAACTCGTTACCCCCAACACTGCAAATGAATGATCTTTATTTGTATCAGAACCACTTTAAGTGTGCTGGTATTGGTACTGGCATTGCACATTTTTAAAAGATACCCATCCCTAGTTAAACCATTATATACTGTATGTATATGACTGTATTCGGGTCTGTGCAGTACCAAAATACTAATTGTTTGCCGAGTAAGCTGTTTTTCTTTCCTTCGGTGTAGCATTAGATAAACATGAGCATGATTTATTTTTTTACATGCCGTAGGATTCCTAGGCACTGAAGTTAAAACTGCCCCCTGCTGACATCTGGAGCTGCAATACCTGCAACGGTTTCATTTCATTTGTGGAGCACATGCAACAACATAAAATGAAACTGATATCAAACAATAAAAAGAGCAGTAAAATCAGCTGGAAGAGAATTATACTATAAACCCAGAAAGTGAATAGACAGCGAACACTAACATTTATATTATAAACAAATACAATGCCAAGGTAGTAAAGCAGAATTTACACTTTGTGTAGTGCTATAAACAAGCCATTGGACATTTACTGCAACCTACTAGATGGGAAAAAAATCAAATATAATATGCACCATGATTCTCTTACGAGCTGGAAATATGACTTGCTCAAGGGGCTCCTAAACAGAGCATTGTGTTAAAAATGCACAGGTATAAAGTGTATGAATGTGCAGTTACACTATTAAATACAAAGCAAAGCCAGAATTGAATTACATTTGAGTTGTCCTGCATGTGCTCTGTTGCAGTAGAACATCCACACGCGTGTGAGTCTTGCTCAGCTACAGGGTAAGCAGGTTCCCAGTTAAAGACTCAGTGACTGACACTAGCTAAATAGCTGCTGCCTAAATCTGTTGACTGCAGGTTCATTTCAATATTTATCATATGCATATTGCACCCCTAAGGGCAGCATTTGAAATTACGACAGTCAGTCCGTTAATTGCCAAAAAATGCCACACAAGCTTTGGGATCTAGATGTTCCATTTTATTATTAATGAGCCAGAGAGCACAGTTTGACATTTATGTTTGGCCTGCAGATGCAAATGAGTCTCAAATATGAGTCCAAAAATGAATGCGCGTGCTCCAGTAATCTGATTTGTGCTATAAGAGGACTGCCGGTTTGTAGAAGCACAAAGCCAGTTTTGTTTCACTTAATGCTGCACACATTACTTAAAAAAAATCTAATAAGAAGATGTCATTGTTTCAGTCAATCTGAAGTGTGACAGAACAACACAAGTTTCCCTTCTGACAATGTCAGTTGATTGGTTTTAGGAAGAGTCCTGAGAAAGTAGGAGGGACATTTTGAGTGACACCGACATTGTCCATCTATTCCTAGAAAAACAGAACATACTCCATCTTCTCACATCTTTAAGCTCAGTAGTCAATCTGCAAAATGCAGTATGTATGTACAATATGTACTGTATGTGTTTGACGCAAACGCTTCTTACTTTTTCAAGATGGCGGATGGTTGCCTCTGTGCGTTACATGAGAAAGGTTTCTTCCCGACTGCAGCCAGCCTCAACAATAAGGCCCGAGTTCCCAACTGACACAGACTCGTATCTAGAGCTGCAAAGTTTAAATAACTGTTTCGATAAGCGATTAATTGGTTGGAGAAAAAGCAAAAGAAGTCAAAATTCTCTGAATCCAGCTTCTTAAATGTGAAAATGTTCTGGGTCCTTTAGTCTCGACAGTAAACTCAATATCTTTTGAGTTCAGGACAAAATAAGACATTTGAGGACACTGATCGGAATTTTTTCACCATTTTCTGATTTTGTAACCAACAAATAATCAAATAATCAAGAAAAGGATCGTTAGTTGTTGCCCAACTCTTATCCCAACCCAACGACGTATGTGACATCAATAAAAATCCTCTGACTAAATGAGTCACATCTCTCGGTTTATTATATCTTCACATTGCTCACATTATTTATAATTCATACTGATCACTTTTGCACATTCCTTTGTGAATATGTTTTCATTCCATCCTCTTCATTTTAAACAGTGTGGAGTTGTTTTCATAAAAAAAAGATATATTTAAAAACATTTGTTCAGATTTTCCATTGTAGATTCTTTTATTTTCTATGTATGATTCTTTCCTTCTGATAGTTTTTTTTCTCCTTTTTTTCCTCATAATATGTTTATTGTTATGAACTGAATTCCTTGTATTTGAAAACCTACATCTGATTCTTCAACCCTATCTTTGTGGCATAAATCCTAAAAGTAATACATGTGTCTTCAAAACAAATATCTCACACGATTAATAGCTGTTTTTCTTTTTTCTTATCAACACTGGATGGATCGCTTGTCTGAGTTTCCCCCAAATTCAGACATCAATAGACATTCTAATCCTCTCAGACTCAAACCGAGTCCTTTGTGCAGGTAATGTCCAAAATAATGAAATATAGCATGGACGCGGGGTTTAAAAGGTCGTTTCTAATGCAGTCTCTAATGGGCTTTCCATATGTTGTTTGCTCCTGCCACCTGAATTCCATCAGGCCAGCTAAGTGGGGGGAAGCCGGCTTCTCCCATAAACATCTGCCATTAGAGTTCGGGCTGCAGAGGGAGGGATTTAAGTCTCGCAGCGTTCCTGACAAGATAACTTGTAAAAGCTTTGGCTGAGGGTCAAAGGTCGCAGGCATCAGATGAGGTGTATTCCTCCAGTGAACTGTCCTGTAAAGACATATAAATCACCTGGACAGTTGCTGCCGCCTATTTGTATCTGTCTGTCTCTCTCGGCCTTTACTGCTTTTTTTTTCTTTTTTCTTTCCTTCTGCGAGCCTGAGATGTCCGCACGGATAATTCCTCCACTGTAACTCCCTGAACTTTGCAGGTTACTGAAGAGAGGAATGAGGACAGGGGAGCTGCTGACATAGTGACATTGATAAAGCACTCCACCAAGGCTTTAGACCTCTACAATTTAGTAGAGATTGATTATCCTATTAACATCTGGCACGATAGGGAACTTCACAAGTTGGAGCGGCACTAACAAGATGCAACTGTCCAAGTCATGCTTTCTCTGCTCTTTATGTAACTCCTTGTTGGCAATGGAACAATTGTAAACAAGAAAGAATAATAAAAACATGTTTTTTTATAGTGCTGAAAACATAAAGTATCCGATCTGCAATATAGGCCTAAATATAACTCATTAGCCCAGCTTCTAGCTTTGTGAGCACCTATTTTATGACATAAAAATGTCTACTACATGGATTTCAATAGGACAATAATACAATTGTGTGAAAGATTGCTGTGATACAAACACAAGATAATGACTTTCTTCAAGCTTCAATCATTTGCTAGTTTAATTTTGGAGTAAAATAATAAGCCCCAACTGCCAGATTAAAGCCACCAGGAGCTGTGGAAAATGGAGCCCTCAAGTTCAAATTAATTCAACGTTTTTACCCCGTTTCTGTAGTGTGTATGCTACTCTCTGTAAAAGAAATATTTCCTTTATCTTAATTAAAAACACAATTGACGCATGCTGTAAAATGGTTGGCGGTATCATCTTGTATTCTGCTGGAAGGGCTTTCCCTCAACAGCAAGACGCCTGTTGGTGTCCGCCTGAGAAATGAGATTAAGACGACAATATTCGTGGTCGTAATGTCACGTTACACAGGTCATTAAGCTCGCGGGATAACGAATGGTTAGTCGAGGGCCACATTTGATCTCCCCTTAGCTCCATTGTTGAAGTAAATTTGTGTCAACACAATGGCAATAAGCCGCCCCGTGTCAAGTCAGCCATTCAAAAACAGGATTTAAAGTCTATTGTGTTTCAGCACGCATGATGTATGTGAGGGAATTTGGTTCAGATGCTCCTAATGACTCCCCATGGCGAGTGCATGTGGGCACTTATTGATTTTATGCCTGCCATCCTATGCATTTCCATAAAAGCTTTTAATGGTGGGATATTTTACCGCTGCTGATGCTTTGATCGTAATATCGATTTGTTTTGAGTGTTCGATAAGCGCACAAAGAGCAGCTTCACTTTTATTAATGGCAGAACATATAAGTGTTTTTCAGCCCTGCTTTTCAGTTTACATTCATTCACCAATAGAACTGTTTGTATACATTGCTGGCCAGTAGGACATTGGGGGAAAGGTGACTTATTTCAGGGGATTTGATGGTTGTTATTGCCAGTATGTGTTTGCTTGGCGTCCACCTTAGATTTTTTTCAGCTGGCCTACAAATCCGGTTGCAGACACATGTATTTTTCCATATGGGTTGAATTAGGGGTGGTAAACTAATGTGATGCTGAAAACAAACTCGGTAACATGATCTGATACGTTTTCTCAAAATAATTTTCCTTCAGATCCCAAAGGACTTACAACGGCACATGGGCCAGAGCATAAAAGATGATGAAAAGAAAGAATTTCCAAACAAATTACGGCTGCCGATATTTTGTATTCAGATTACTGTAATCCCCTTTACGTCGAATCTGTTGCTCCTTTACCATTCACCTCTTTCTCTGGGAGCAATTAAAACAAACTCTTGAAGCTCGAGTCCAACAGGAAGCATTAGCAGACTTATGACTTCAAAGGCTGAGCTCAAATGTACCACAGTGAGATGTGTTTTCCGCCATGGCTCCTTCACAACAGACAGGCTTTCATTTCTCCTCCGTAATGCACAGTATCAATCAGGTCTTTTGTGTTATCAAAGAACATGCGGGGGAAACAACCTTTTAATTCCAAAGAGAGTCAAACAGCTGAGCGCTACAAATGCTGAACATACAAAAGGAGCGGAGTCGGTCATTGGACCCTGAGCAGTTTCAGGAGCATTTGATTTGCTCTCAGATCCCCTGGCAGTGTTTCCGCATGCAAGTGGGTGGTGTGTACTTTGGCCGAGCCATGGCTGACATGGTACAATGGTACAACCATTAAAAAGCAAAAGCAAAAAAGTATTTACATTGGGTTTACCTCCAGGTAGTAGTGTTTATTAGTGCTTATTTCAGCTCTGCAGGTTTTTACGTAGAAACGTAATGTTTAAGAAACATATGCATCTTCTTCTAACCTCTCCCGGCAAAGAGTATCATTAATAACGTTGAACCAAGACGTGCTCCAAATCCACAAAATCAACCTGAAAAATGAAGGAAATCTTTAATGCTTGCATTAGAGTCTGAGGGGCAAAGACGTTTAGTCGTCGGACCCCAGTCGGAGCCGGTCGGAGCCGGTCGGAGCCGGACGTTATGATTGGCCAATCTGCAATGATGGGGAGGGACTTAGCAAAGTACCTCTATTTGGTCTATACTCTGCACAGCCCAATGTTTAAAATCTGAAAGTAGACATGTTTCCACTTTTCTCTGCCAGAGTTTATATTTCCTCCACAAAAGCTCTGATTGTAATTCAATGCTGTTTGAATTGTTTTCATCCTTATGCCTTAGTAAGACTTTGTGGGAGCAATTACCATATATCTGAAACCTCTTTATGCACAAACACACACACACACACACGCGCGCGCACACACACACACACGTGCACAGCGTAGTATCTCTTCTAATCCTAACTGCAAGAAGTGTGAAAGAAGGATGGGAAATTACAAGCTGCCTCATGCTGTTTAAATGTGACTGTGACGAGTAAACTGTTCTACTCCACCAGCATGATTGGCAGGAAGCCAGCTCTCATCTGGACTAAAATCACCTGAAGTCATTTTTGTATTTAGGCTGTCCATCGTGGCCATGGATGAAAAATATCCTTCTCCGGCTATGATCTTTTCCCACAGTTTGAAGTCTCCAGGAGTGGACAAATCCATTTCCTTGGTTGTGCAGGCCGCCTTACTGCATGTTTGCACGGCACTTCAGACATGCTACCACTGATTAAGCCAAGTATCTGACCTCCAACCCCGACATAGCCTATCCCTTCCCAAAATTCAGCTGCGCACGGCTCATCCATTTGTCTTCGTGTAATGGAGTCCACAAGCTGTAGCACCTCAGCGCAGGAGCTATTGAACACATCGTCACAAATTACTGTTGCACTCTTATCACTGACGCCGTTAATCCCAGACCTCTTCCACTCTGCAGCCCAGATGCCACTAACGTAATAACCCTAAATCAATGAGACGAGCGGTGGGATTTAACTAAGGGTGCAAAAAGAAAAAAACGTAAACAAACTGAAGGAGGTGTGATTGTGTGAGCAAGCTGGTGTATTTCAGTTGTCAGCGTTTCTCCTGCTTATCTTATTGGAAATGTGATGCTGTTACTAGACCATCAGTTGATTGGAGTGGCCTGAAGAAGCAGAATATACTTTTTAGCTTAACTTTCTGACACCCAGAGCAGGAAATTGATTGCAGTTTGCCCGTACTGCCTCGCAGTGAGGTTGTAAACCCTAGAGGTTGTAAACTGCACATATGCAGTTTACAACGATGACGGGCAGATTTTAACCCCTTTAAAATTGTTAGTACTTCTCTAAACATTGGGTCCTTGACAGGCAGTGGTAGAAAGCTTCTTATTTAGCCAACAACTTTTGTCTTTGTTGGCTGAAATGACCGGCAGATGAATCGGTAGCTAGCTAGCTAGCAAGCTAATTGAGCTAGCGTAAGCTTCATGAGTTGGTTGAAAAATGCGCCCTCAGTTGACTTTCAATAACTACATAAAAGGCTAAGGGTAAAGCTACATGTTCCAGGTATGCCGTCGCATCTCTCAGCCCTCACTACGATACTCTATGAGCTTTGACAGTCATTTACCGTTTCCACATTTTGACCCATTATGACCATAGACGGCAAGAAGTTGACAAAGTCACTGTGACATTGCCCATTGGTTTGTGGACTGATGTTTAGAAGTCTCAAGCTCGACATTTTAGCTTGGTCTACCAAAAAGGTAAAATCTACTTTCATGAAGGGTTAAAACAACATGGATAACTCCCAGTCAATCACAAGGTAGCCACTCTCCAAAGCATAACCTGCTTTATGATATATTTGACTCTAAATTAACCATCATTTACTAAACAAACATCATGCTGTATTGAAGAAGACTTGAAACTAGAGATTCAGGTCATAAATCCATGTTTACAATGTTGTAAAGACGAGTTACTGAGGTAATAAATCAAGTGAGAACAGAGTAATTTTTTCATATACCTAATGTCTAACCTCCACAAGCTAGACAAACTAGTTTCCACCAAGTGTATAAGTATATGTATGAGCTTCCACATTCCGAGTGGAAGACAAATTTAACAGCCCAATCCCAAATGTTGTCGTCATGAGACATGCGTTGCATTTCTACAGACATAAACAGTCAAAAATAGCTGCAATAATCATAGTTCATATATCTTTACCAGACAGGGATGATGTTTCAAATTTCTATTTGACTTTAGATTTATTTTCTCCAGCACTGGGTTATTGTTGAAAGTATCATTAAAGTCAGGGCAACCTGACCCTCCCCTATTCCTATTAATGCTCTGTGTGCCCTTGAGAAACGGTTAACGTTTTCCCTCCATAAGTAATATCCCTGATTAGATAATAACAATGATGATTGTAATGGACTGTCTTCACTTCGCTAATTACTTTGTGCCATTAATATACAACAGTGAGCTCTCACAATCAGCAGTGAGAGCCAGCCAGAACCCACTAATTGGATTTGTAAAATCCATCGATGCTGATTTTATTTTCCGCAGAAGCACAAAAGATTGGATTCACTTCACCAACTCAGACACATTGCTCTCAACACAAACAAGATGATGTAATGCCGAGGATTAACATAGTTATACCGTGCAGCTTAATCCACACCAAGAGTAAATCAGGAAACAAATGGAAGCGGGAGCATGCAGTGGCAGTGGGAATATAGTTTCTAGTTCACTGAGCTGTAGTGGATTTCTGTGTTTAATGAATGCACACCATGAACCACCAGCCTCCACCTCCTCCCAGCAGGAAGACCCCTCTTCTGAACACAAGTGTGCAAAAACACCGTAGTGTGTGAGTGGCATCATTTCACCACCTGCATAAGCAGAAAACAAGCTTAGCCCAGCACTTTGCAAATTAGCTTCAGTATTAGGAGGATGCAGGTCGAGTTTATGGCGTTTTGTAATTCCATTAATTGACGCTGAGCGTGTGTGTTTTCTCTGACTGCAGAGGAGGCCGTGTATGTTGCTGATGCATTCAAAGGGTGCAAGTGGTCAAGAGGTGTTTATTTCATGGGCCTCTGCCCCACTGGCAGCCTTTTCATATCTGGACATGATGTAGAGCCCTGACCTGGGGGCATTACACTTCTGGAGTGCAAAGATATAGCTCTTCTTTTTGAAATCCAGCAGACCAGCAAATGCAGGAGCCGTGAAGCAGCTAACCCCTCTTGTCTTGTGTTTCAGTTCAGAAAAAAAGGGGCCTGTAGGTAAAGTATCATCAAAAGCGGCACAAAAGCCACGGTACAAATAGGTCAAGCTTGCCTGACAGAAGTGGGAGTGTTAGGAATCCATATCTCATCCTCAGCCTCCTGCATTCTAAGGTGATTTATTTGACATTACACGGAGCCTGCAGTACCAAAACAAAAAGAGGAGTTCATTGAAGGGAAACATGGATGATTTGACTTCAAAAGTTTCAAGCTTTGATGAAGATACGTCCACATTTTGTGGCTTGGCCGTAGATGTCGATCTGTCTGTTTTGGTCCACACTGAAATATCTCAACAACTATTAAATGCGTCATGAAATTTGGTCAGACATGAATGGTTCCAAGAATACGGAGCCGACTGACTTAGGCGACTCGCTGATTTTTCCTCTTTTTTTTCACTTTGTACTTAAGTTTATGTAGAAATATCTGCAAAACTAACGACATCGCCCCATTTGTTTTTAGTGCCAAGGAGTAAAACTATGTGAGCATGAAGATAACAAACATTAGACTTGCTTAACATTAGCATGACAGCATTTTTTTTAAAATGCTGTCAATATGAACAATATGTTGTTCTGCTTCTTTAACAAGAATAAGAGTCTAGTGACTGTACTGAGCTAAATGCTAATGCCAGCATGCCAACATGGGTTGCACTTTATAATTACTACACACTATTTAGCATTAGTAAAGCATGAGTAAACACTTAATTCATCAATTATAAAGCATTGTAACTACCTGAATTAATCATGAATTGCAGTATTAAATACGTTTATAAAGCACATGCTAACATAGTCCCTAACCATTAGTGCATATCTAAATCATTATATGTATAAATAAATGCATGAATAAATGACCATTTAACATTTTAATCATTTACTAACACTTTATCAATTATCTTATTATCAGCTATAAGTTCTTAATACTTCATTTACAAATGGAGAATCCATCATTTATAAAGTATGAAAACCCAAGTTTAACAATCAATAATGAAACATTTATAACTGTGTTTATGAATTGCATACTAATGAGTGTTCATGTTGGAACAATGCTTTATGAATGATGAATTAAGTGTTTCCTAATGCTAAATAGTGTGTAGTTATTATAAAGTGACACACATGTTGGCATTAGCATTTAGCTCAGTACAGCCACTAGACTCTTAGTCTTGTTAAAGAAACAAAACTACAAAGAAAATCTATAAAATATTCTTGGTATTACAAATATATTAATGGATGCCCATTTTCTTTTTAATCCTCAGTCACTAAACTATATGTGATTGTTCCCTAATAATCTCACAGTAAATCAGCAGCTATGACTGAACTATGACATTCACTCCATGAAACGACAAACCATGAAAACTTTATTATTATATATATTTTTGAAACCCTTCTTCCCTCCTCTCCCAGCACACTTGTAATCCAATATCCTTTTCAGAATGTAGATGAGGAATAACACGATTAGGAAACACTTTATTTGAGTCGCCTCATGCTCACTCACTGTTTACACTTTCTCGAGAAGGAAAGGTGACTGCGGTCTCCATGGAAACTGTGGCTGGCCAAGTGGTGGGTGTTTTCTGCCTGACCGTGTGACGCGCTGCTGCCTGTTGAGACGGGCATTGAAGTTGGCAGTTGGAGTGTCGACCCATAATTTTCATCGCAGAAAGAAAAGAAAGTGGGAACCAGGAGAAGTGCATTACCAGATTTTAATTGTTTTACTCCTGTCAGGTTTCAGTTTGGAGTTTGTTTAGACATTAAATACACCCAGAGCTATATTTAAATATGTAGCTGCTGTCACAGTCATTACTTAAAACAATAACTTCAGACTGAAATCATGGTTGAAATGTTTAGTTTTATGATTTTAAAAGTGCTGTGCTTTATGAAATTGTATCTGCATTAAAATATCCCTCCCTCCCGCTAAAAAAAAGCGCATACATCTGTTTTTTCAAACTGATACCTCCCTGATTTTATTGTCTGTAAAGCACTTTGTAACTGCATTTTGAAAAGAGCTACACAAATAAAGTGTATTATATAATGTAACAGGCAAGATACAGCTGAGCCCTACAGGAAAATGTGCTGCTCCCTGTTCTGGGCAATACGAGCAGCGGCCTTGAAACTACCTGTCGACATTGATCAGTCACGCGGCGGGCTTTTCTCTGAGATGGGACTTGCAGTTATTAGAGCGAGAGGCTGTTAGATGGAGAAGCCTGTCGTCCTCTGCCTCAAGACAGCCCAGGTAAGCCCCGAGGAAAACTGCCCCCCCTCGAGCATATCAGCCCTCGGCATCACTCGAATTTCAAGTCAGCAGGACGGTGTGATGTATCGGCTCTCACCAGTGTGCTCTCAAGAAGAAACTGTATGGCTGCTGAGTGCCTAGCTGTAAATTAGGACGTCAAACCATACTGTAGATGCATTTTTTTTAAGGGGGTAATAAGTAAGGTTTTTATGCTCCACGGCAAAAGAGATGACATCCATATCTGTGGTTTGATGGGGTTGTTGATCAATACAAATTACTTCGCTCACCGTAGATGATATCTGCTAGAAAACGGACCTGCGCTGTTTTTTTTTTTTTTAAACCTTCCTGCTCTCATTTTCAGAGGAAGTTTTGTTCAATGACATGTTAGTCACACTCCTCCTCGAGCTGAAAACAAGTCAAATCACACAGCAGGGTTATTATTACTCTATTTTTCATGGTGACATATTGCCTTTTTTTCACTAGACGTTTATGTTTGATTTTAGCTCATAATTAGCTTTCCCTTCTCTCTGCTGTGAAAATATGACTTCATAATATGCATCAATTACAGGCCGTATATATAATAGCTCAAGGGTATGCAAGGGGCTGTGTGCTGGTAAAGAGTCTGTCTAGGCTTGGAGTGGAAATATTCTGCTGCTATGAGTAGGATATGATAGAAGTTATGTATCACAAAATGCCCGTTACGTATAATAATTTTCAAGATTTATCGAGACAGATCAGTTGCCATTGAAGAGAGCCTGTTCGCACTATTCAGTGCTGGAGCCTTAAATATAATTTCATGGATATTAAGCTTGTATATATTATTTCTGAGACGTAATGTAACTTGGTGTCTCAATCAAAATGTTCTTTTTCATTCCTTCCATGCAGATTTAGATGTTAATCTTTAAATGATGTGCAGAGAACCAACAAAGAAGATCTCTCAGAAATTAAGCATACACAATACTAATTTATTTCAGCAGTTATGTTTAGAGGTGTGAAGGCTATTTATAGGGAACAAAGTGTCATGTTGTTGTACATGGAGGAGGGCGGGGTGCATGATGGGAGTATACTGGTGTGACTGGAGTTGCATCCTGAAACCTGCATGCGGTACCATTTCAGTAACAAAAGCTTTAAGGTTTAAAGTGAGGGAAATATTGCGGTTTAGTATAATCATGCTGTAGCTGCCGAGAGCGGATTTTGTATCGCAAAATCAAATTTAGTAGAAAAACCTAATATGCTGTGAGTGAACATTTTGCTGATGTATGCAGTAATGTGCAGTAATTAAAATAATGTCCATTCTGTGGTGATTAAATTGTTTCTTTCCAAATCTGTTTGCATTTACAGATAAGTAGTCTGCAAATGTAATTTCTAGGGGAGTGCGTTCATCAGAGTTAAATTTAATATTTGTTGAGCAAACCAAACATAACGTACTTTATCTGCAAGTTAAGTGCAATCCTAGTTTGATCAGGATACTTACATTTCACTACCGATGTAAATACCAATGAGCCGTTGAATGCATTTAAAGATGTGTCTTAACGATACTATTTCACCAATTTAGAAAGACATCTTCGAGGTCACGTAAGTGTTTTGCATTGAATTTAGGCCACAAAAGAGATACAAATCTCCCCAACTTCACAAGCGCCAGAAGCAAAAACTAAACATACATGTTTTTTTTATTCATCAGAAATGTTTTTCTATGTTTTTTTCAATCCCGTTGATCATCATTTGGTCGTTCTTGTGACCCACAGGTAAGGAACCGTTGCTCTGCGTTTTTAGATATTTCATGTTTGCACTGACAATGAATGAGAGAACTGCTTTTATTTCCTTGTGTTTTCTTCGCTCATCTGTCAATATAAATCAAGGTGTTCAGAAGTATTAAAAATAGTTCCTAATGGCTCTGTAGAAAGGCAGCACCCAGCAGTCGTTGCCTGCTCTCTCTTATGCTTTGTCAGTTTTTCTCTAAACCTCTATTCACACGACCCATCCAGCCGCCGTCTTTAGAAATCCCCCCTTGTCCTATAGACCCACACAGCAGGTAATGTCTCTCTGGGGCTGCCAACACCAATGCCTTTCACACCAACAGCCCCATCAGACGACATCAGAAAGCAGCCCGGGGTGTGTTCATCCATTTGCCCTCCACTGTGGTCCTGCTCCATCAGGACTACCCCCTAAGACTTGGGAACCCATTTAATCAATGGCGGAGATTACAGTAGTCACGACCAGCTGGCGCCTGCTCGACACCGTCGTCTTTGGTGTCCATGCAGGGGCCTGTTATCCTCACTATGAGGGGGCAAAGACCACCAATGGCCCGCAGTCAAACACACAGCGCCTTATGATTGACGGCGCTGTTGTTGCGTGGCTCCCCCTCACAAAGCCGCCTTACAGTGCATTGTAGAAGCAAAGTCGTGAACTTGTGTTTACCCTCTCGCGGTGATTTGTATGTGCTTCTGCGGGCTGTAATATTTGCCAAGAGTTAGTGTTTTCCTGCTTCTCGTGGCGACTCGATCAAGGTTTTGTACACATCGAGTTTGTGATTAGACTCTGCCTCCACTGTCGTTTTGATATTTCTCTGGCTGGCACCCTGTTGCTACTTCCCAGCATGCACGAAAAAACATTCTGAAAGAGACATCTTTATATCTCGTTTGTTATTTTTCCTGCGGCAGAGAGTTTTAAAATATTCACGGTCATATTGGGTAAACCTTGGGCTTCAAGGTTGCCAAGGAAGTGTTGATAGAATTTGTTTCCCGCAGCAGCTGCTCTCTTGAACGCGGAGCTCTATACAACATCCCTGCTGGACTCCATCAGATGAGTCACTGTGAGTTTGTGAGTGGCTTGTTTATGTTAATTCGGGAGAAAATAAACCACACATTCGTTTTTAGTGATATCCTGATGAGAGCCATTGATTCAGGCAGATTGGGGATCTGTTGACATTGCATAAAACAATGTAAGTAGTTTACTTCACTGCCGAAAGTTTACTATTTAAAGGAATATTACACAAAATGACAGATTCTGTCAATTACTCACAGAATTCTTCAAGGAAACGTTGCTTTTTCTCGCAGTAAATCCTTGATGAGTTAAAGTAAATGGGGTCCAGGTTTAACAACAGCAAAACTATTTCAAAACATCAGCAGTATAATCCAAGTCTTGTTTAACCGGTCTTATCTTCGCCCAAATCAGACTATTTAAAACACTGTCTGTGGGTCCGGTTGAGTACGGACGTGTAGTGCGTCTGCGAAAACATGTTTCAAATTAACTTTGATTTATCCATCCTTTCATCCATTTTATGAGGTATGTGAGAAAAACACTATTTTCTTCAAAGATTCAAGGCCACACACGATGAATAATGGGTATACAAATGGTCATTTTGTAGGTGAAGTATTCCTTTGAGTAATCCTGGAGTTACAGTTTGGGACGGAAATCGTTGTTTTGTATATTTTTTGTATACGTCAATAGAAAAACTAATGATTTACTTAAAGCTGCTTTTCTCAATATTTGTATGCTCTCAATAGATCAATTGACTGCGTGAAGTGAAAGGTGTCACTCATCACCTGCACCCTCAGCTCTACAGAGTTGCTTTATGGCCCAACAGCTCTGGTTCGCTCTCACCGTCGTCACCAGTTTTGCTTTCAGTCTCTCTCTGCAGCTATTTTCACCAAAGAAGCTCTTAAAAACAACATTACTCCGTCTGCTGAGCACCAAACAGAAAACACAGACAGATTTAGCCAGTAGCTGGTTGAGCATTTCACAGCTGAAGAGGCAGACGTTTCCCTCAGCAGAAAGTGGTGACCAACACATTAGTTACAATAAAAGTGAATATTGGACTTTCATTCATCCAAGAGCCAGAAACCCAACTGTCAACAGCTGTTGTTGTCATTTACTGAACTTTAGTTGGACCTAAAAGTAGGTATTCTAACCTCAGTAGCTTTTGTTGATCGGTAAAAAATGTTTTCAATAAGACTAACAGCTGTGTCATTTCAAGAATGTCATAATCTTGTTTTTCATTATACTGAATGACTCTCCTCCTAAAATGACCTTGTATGACTCATCTAACGAACTCTCCAGAGGGAGCGTTCTGGTCGAGGGAACAAGCAGCGGGATGAAGGAGTCCTTGTCTGAGCAGTCAGGTATGAGCTGTTCAGCTTCATGAATGTGCATGTTATATCCTCAGCCAGGTGGAGGTACAATCCGCGGGCTGTTAACGGGCCGTTTGCTTTGGCCCTCGGGCTGCAGAGGAGCGACAGACTCAAAGGAATCACACAGATCCTATTGGCTGCTGGACCTGCTTTACCCTCCCGAAATGATGATAAAGAGCAGCTACTCCGGCGATGCTTTGAATTTTGATGGGATGCTTATTTCCTTTTGGCAGAGGAACAGAAGGCACAAGAGAGGGTTGTTTGCTGGAGCTGGTTCACTTTGCTCTGCGATTCCTGGCATGATGTCTGGAAAGAGTGCCGGTCATTTTATTTAATTTGAGTTATGCTGATTAGACCTTGTACGTTTGTTGTGTTTCAGGAAGGTGACCCGTCGTTGTGAAGATTGACAGCCACACGTTAATCCATCCATGACCTCGACAAAAACCACAGGCATCATGCCCACAAGGACTTTGCCCACACATATTCTATCTATTCTGTCCGGAAAAAAAGAGCAAACTTGTATTATTATTTTCTGTTGTAAAGCGTAAACATCCTAGGGAACCAAAAGTGAGCGGCTTTCCTCCTGTTCTCTAAGATTTGCTGTGATAATTTGATTAAACACAATAATTTAAGAATATGCACCGCAAAAGGTCATGAAGGCTTTGAAACGGGACACTACTCGATATTCTGCAGACATGGCGTATTCCCAAACAAATGTTTTATTTAAACTAACACAAATCAGTTGATGCATAGCACGTCCAAAAGGTTTTTGTTGATGCCCACTTTGCCGGCTTGGCAATCCATTTGAGTGTGTCGTTTGCCAGCAGTACCAGTGAAACAATAAAATATTCTAAAATGTAAAATATGCGGTCTGTTTCAGCTCCAGAACACCTCATTTATGCAAGATTTCATACTCCAAATTGTTCGGAGTTGTACGTTTTGGCCGTCATTCCTATCGGTAATAAAATCATTTTATTCCACTGTGCAAAGCTACATGTTGAGAGCTGGAAACATCGTCTTTGTTCACGTATGAAAATGGACATTCATAACATCCATGGTTCAACTTTGACCATATTTACTATAGTTGTGTGCGCACACAGTTTTCTAGTGAAATGAGGGAGTATTACTGCTACAGCTGTAACCGCCGTATGAGAGCAGTGCAGAGCAGCGGCCGTGGGCTGCCCAGCGGTGCACGCTCACGTGCACTTAAAGGCCCGTGTGGCCGGCCGACTAGGTCAACAAAGCAAGCAGAAGCTTGGATAACAACACACACGCACACGGAGGGAGAGCGACTTCATCCTCTGCTCAGGTTGACGTTACTCCACTATACAATATAATAGTTTGCTGCTATATCAAAGCTCATAATGTCATTTATTGCTGCTTTAAGTACCATATTTAGTGCTTTAGAATAGATGATCTGGTTTAAATTATATTTCTGATCATCTGACTGCTGGCTCCGTCCAACTTCTTGGCAGCGACGTCATTTTGTTTCCAGATTGCAGCATTGAACTACGAGTACAAACATTATGAGAAAAAAAAGAGAAAAGAAATCAAGACCTGACTATTAATGAATCAGAAGAAGCCTTTTCTGTAATTGATCTTTATAGACAACAGTACTCTTCTAAATTGGCGAAAGAAATCCCAGTTTGGTATTAAAATGAATAGACTTATACATGAATGTGTCTTTTTGACTTTGGTGTTGTGTTCTGTCTTTGTGCCCGATGCATAAAGCATCATCAGAGGAACTGGACTCTGCAGACCCCTGTGTACACAAACTAAATAACTGAAGTTTCCGTCATAAATATTTCATAGAGAAAATTGCTTTCAGTCATAAATACATCATGTAAACGGGGGGGCGACTGGAAGCGAGCCAGACCTCCTGTAACAGAGCAACACGATATGCATCGCCTCTTAAAAGGCACCAATTAACCGGGTCCTCGTATATCAGTTCCTAGTCACTTACAAAGTCATTGCCTTCCTTCCGGCTCTCATTATCATCACATACAGTGAGCACCCACAAGAGTTCACTTCACAGTGGTCAAGGGGAAGGGGATGTATTGTTTTTTGCAGTGTTTTTTTTTATCAGTGAGGGGTTTCCTCCTGTGTTCTCCAGGGGCCCCGGGGGTGGAGAATGAGGCTGTAGCTTTCCACATGTCCCAGTGTGACATCTCCATTGTGCTGGGAGAAAACGCTCATGCGGCGCGGAGCAGACGGCATTCTGAAGTGTATGATTTTTGACAGCGAGACATATATCAAAGCACCTACTCTGCATATCGCGACGTCCAAACCACCAGGTTCACTGGTTAGAAACAATGAGGCGGAAAGTAACAGGCTCCTCCAGGAGTGTTTGAGATTTTCTCTGACTTATGGGGTTAGACAGTATTTGTGTCAAAGGTTGCAGAGGCCTTGTGTTCTGCAGGAGGACTTCATTTTACAGCTTGGATGCTCATCAGTGTTTCATAAAATGGCACAAACAAAAACACGAAAACTGTTCTCAGAAATGTCAAATAAAGAATCTTAAACTAGAGCAAATATCTCATCATATTGCTGACTGATCTTACCTCTTATATCCATGCAATTCCTGTTTACTCCTTTTTTTTAACTGAATTATTAGGTTATTTAAAAAATGGACACTTGATGTGATGCAACATCAGAAATGCTGCTGAAAAATAAATTCTGTTTCCTTGTTTTTCGTGGCTGTAAGAATTGTCACCTCAGTCTTTCACTTCACTACTTTGGTGATCCCCTGATTTTCTTTTATGTTTTGCCACCTGCAGGTCAAAATATTCACTGATCCAGTGACAAATTTCAACATCTTAAAGATGGATCGGCGCAAAGTTTGTTTCAGACGTTCATGGTTTTCAGAAGATGCATCTTTCTGACTTTTGTCTCATTCCATGATCAGGTCAAAGTTTATAGTTGTCGAACACTCCAGTTTGTTGATTAAATACCTGCAAAACTAACAATATTCCCATCATGTTCATCTGAATGTTTTGTCCAGTGCTAAGTAGCAATTGTTAACATGCTAACACACATGGTAAACACACTAAACAGCATGTTCACATTGTAACTGTGACAATGTTAGCATTCAAACGCACGGCTGTGTTACACAAAACACAGTCTTGATTCTTCCTTCATTGAAATATGTTGATGTCATAGCAGTGCAGGCAGAGCAGCATTAAACACTTTAAATCATGCACAAAATCTGACAGAAGTCTCCTTTACCTAATATGGAAAAATCGGGCAGAAAACATGTCACGCTTTGCCAAAAAAGCAAACACAACATCTCGTTCAAACACATTGAAAATCTGGCCGGAGGACTGTTTTGCTGAAACGGTGCGGCGGCGGCAAACAGGAAAGTGAAGCCGCTCCGATTGAGACAAACAGTGCTGCTGTGTTTTTATAGCCTATATCTCCACACAGCAAATGGTGCTTCGCGCCGTATCGGCCCCCTACATTATTTACACCTCATTTTTATTAGGGCAATCTTGACATGTGTGCCGGGTGATCGATGGGGGGGTTTTTCCTCCTTTCTGTTTTATACTCGCCCTGTCGGGTAGCCGAAGTGGGCCGCAGGCCGGCGTCTTTCAAAAGAAATGGAAAAAAGCGGGTAAATATAATAATGAGGTTTTTACTGCTTTTGTTTAGATTTTTGTTAACAGGAAGGTTTTAGGATTGGAAATGTGTCCAATTGATTTAAGCTGATTGTTTTGGGGGGAGTTTGTTTCAACACCCAGAGGGGCTGAGAGTGTTTGATGTCACCAAGGCAAAGACCAAATGTAAATACACCTCTCAAATGGGGTGACCCCGAGAGTCAACATGGATCCAATTATTTCTTAATTTTAATCACATACAAACTAAATCCCGAAGCTGTTATTCATCCATGACCACAGTATTTAATTTGCAGTGCGGGTTTCAACAATTCTGAGTCACTTTATTTGACAAATACATGAAATAAACAGGAATTTCTGTCATGGAAAAGCATCTACAACTGCGCGTTGACACAATCATGACTCAAGCACCATGCTGCTCAATTCAAGAGGTGATATGCACGGCTCATTATGCAGTCGGTGCGTACTGCTGGGTTTTTGTTACCATCATGATTGACACCTCCATATACAGTACAAATGTAGAGTGGAATTCTGAAAAGCTCACCTCAATAATGCATATTTATATTAGTTGTGGTTGAAATGTTATCCAAATAGATCTGACCTTGCCTCAGCTGGGGAGCAAAAATAAATTATATATAACCTATACAGACTTCACTTGGCAAATAAGGGGGAATAATACATACTATGAAGCGCTGAAGATGCACTTTTCAAGCCGTTAAGCCAGGGGGACATCCACATTGGTGAAATGTCAAAGCCTGAAATCCACAGGAGATACATTCCTGGATTTGTAAAGGGATTTTCTTTGAAGCAGATGCTGGTGAATATTAATGTCCAGAGGAACTGCGGTTATCTGGCTTTGTGCGGCTCAAAGTGGTCACGACAGCATGGAGAGAGGCTGCACAGGTTGTGCTATTTAAATTAATAACAGAAATAACCTTAAAATTAGTCTTGAAATGACTCCTTTCCTTGCCTGAGGTCACATTTGCTTCACTGAATCTATTCAGGAAGTGGCTAAAAATGGTCTTATAGAGATTTGTATGCAGCCTACTCACATTTTTGGGTACATTTTATGCTACTCTGTACTTCTGCTCCACTATATTTCAGAGAGAAATGTTGTACTTTTAGTGCAGCACATTTATCTAAACACATTGGAATGCACTCATAGAATTAAGTGGTAAAATATTGAGGTTTTAACAAACTACAACTTTAAAATACTGCTTACACATCAAGCATTCATATTAATAATCCAGTTATACACAATAATACTACACACAAGTGCCTTTTCCAAGCGGCAACCTCTGGTTCTGCCGAGTGAAGCCAATGCGGAAGTGTCTTAAGACCTGCATTATCTCTACTGAACAGCAGGGGGCGACTCTGAAGTCTGTGAGAAAATGACTCAGAAAACTTTGGAAAAATTAGTTTATGGTCTCAATCTCTAGTTTCAAGTCGTCTCCAATACATGAGACTTTAGTAAATTATGGTCATTTTGAGTCAAATAGACCATAAAGTGGAATATGCTTTCGGTCGGGGCTAACTGTGATTGACATGTCCGCTACCGTGTGGCGTCTCTAAGTCACTCCTCCACATTCCAAATATGGTAACTTCTGCTTATCGGTTACGAAAAGAAAAAAAGAACATGGCGACGGCCGTTATCCAAAAAGGCAAAACGCTGAACTCAAGGCATAAAAACATCCGTCCCAAACGTCATGCTTTGTGTTCAGATAATGACGTCACAACCGTAACAACTTGACTACCGTAAATATATGGCGAGTGTCACTAGTTGCCGTTCATCACGTGCTTTGAGCGCATGCAGAAACGTACGATGCATACAATCTTTTTTCCACTGAACTGTGCAACCAAAACACGAGCGCATGATTAAAAGCTACTGCGCTTAGATCTGCAGATTAGAGAGCTATACTTCTTTGTTGGTTCTTTACTGTGAACAAACCCTTTCACATTAAGCATAATCCTTTCATCCATTGGTAATGTAAAAACACTGATTTGTGAAGGTCATAAGAAGGTCAATTAAAAGTGCTTGTTCAAACTTAACGGCTTCTTCTTCTTCTTCTTCACGTACAGTATATGAGCAGCGTGATGAAAGGGAAGGCTCACCGTGATGGGTGGCTGAATATGACTCCCTCACCTCTATCATTTCAATCCGATGTATTATGTTCGGCCTCCATCACTTTCAAAGGATGTCACAAGGTCACGCTGCAGCAAGGAGGAAGTCATGACTCTATTTTATTTTCAATCTCCTTTTGATTCAGTATTTTCCTCTGATGGTGAAGGCTCAGCAGAGTTCCCACATTAGAACACAGTCTCCTAATAATGAGTTATTCAGACTGCTTTATTGAACTTGATGCATAAAATAACGTGAATGTGTTATGACTGGAGGATAGGAGGGCAAGAAGAGAATACGATTGCTTGAGAGGAATACTTTCTTTAAGCATCCGTTCCTCTTAGGACCATGTCTCCTGACTTTTACATTAAAAAAACATAAGAATGCAATGTACAAAGGTTAATTACTGAACAGTATACGTGTACAGCTAATGCATTAATAGTACTTATGAATCTGTCTCCCTATGCAGTGAAAATATTATATTATAAATAATCATTATTACATTGAGCAATGTGAACAGTGATATTGTGGAGAGCATAACAAAGCCGGTTGCTCGTACATTATTAGTGCTGCTATAGTTTTCTGTCTTTTTGCACGTTTATACATGCTGTTGATAAATTTAAGAGACATTTTTGCAGAAAAAGTATATTCCAAGTGGTTGGTTATAGGTCCACATAGTGCAACATGGATTGAGCCTGGTGTGTTAAAGGCCGTTATATCTGATACGACATTTGACGATTACAAATTGATTAAAAAAAAACTGCCATCTTTTATTGGTAAGAACTCTTAATGTATTTCATGGAAGAAAGAATATTTAAGTTTTTTAAGCAAGGAAAGAGTAAAAAGTGCCTTCCTGCCTTTCTGAAAGGCAGCATCAATAAAATATCATTCTTCTTGTAGCTCTGTGTGCTCTTTCTCCTGATTAACTCTGCTGTGTTTGAACACATCTGCCTCACTTCCACTGAAGCATATTAACAAGCTGGACAAACAACAACGTTATGCTTTGTCTTCGAGTTGTGTGGACTGGATGGCTCAAGTCTTTTAGTATATAGTATAATAAAGGATATTTTCTTTCTTTCTGACAGCAGGAGGTGATGATGTACCAGAATCGTCACAAGTAGACAATATCTATTAAGCCTATGGAAATATGAAGTAGCAAACAAAAAGGTGCAGGTCAATCTCTCAATACGAAACAAAGCAAAACACCACAGCAATGAGCTCATCATAGATGTTGGCAACGCTGGAAATCTGAGGGTTTATCAGTTCAATAAAAATAAGATTAGAACTAATGAGAACCGAACGGATAACTCGTCAACGCTTCACGTGAATAATGCGCTTTTAAATGAAGGGGGGCATGGTAATTAATTTGGGAGTAGCAGACAAAGGTGTTTGAAAGTCAAAGCCTGGCAGATATACTGCACCACACGGGCATTTGTTTTATTTTTTTATTTCATGAAATTTGGAATAAGACCTTGAGAGCTTCTAATCATCAGCGGGGCACTGCTGCAGAGAAATAAATAATGATGAAGAGGAGGCTGGGCAGACATGAGGACGGTGGTAATAGCAGGAGGACGGACGGAGAAGAGAGACTGGGATGAGAATTGCAGCGATTTCTTCTTCGACTGGGGGAATTGCCGGAGAACCCCATTTGATGTAATTGCCTCCATATGTGGAGGGGCTCTTGAGATAGTTATTCTCCCTCCATCAGATACCAGTGTCTAAAAAAATCATTTCTGTTGAGCACAGAGACCCAGAGCCTCCTGCCTCTCTGAGCCTGTCATGCTGCCGTGGATAATAACGCTACCATGTGGACCTGGTTCAGGGAAAACACTTCCATATGTTGTGTGCGCATGCTTCCCTTTCAAGATTTATGAATGAATAGGCTTCAATCGCTCCCGAGTCCGTGCAGCAGGCGGTTAACCGGCTCATGTTTGGAATTTAACAATGAAATCCATTCGCTCTTTCGCATTGTGTATGTTTGTGGTTTTTGCCAAAGACCTTTCTTTCGGATATGCGATGGTGTAACTGATGACCTTCCTCTTTTACAAATACTTTGAATATGTGGTCTCACTGGGACTCACTGGGATTGATTGTTTACCGCAGGGAGCGTAAAGACGTGCACATGGAAAGGCCTGAGGGAACTGTAACTTCAAACATGATGATTGAACAAGTTCCCCTCTCATTTGTGTGTGTCTTGCTGTCTCTGCATGTGTATAACTGTGTGTTTCTTTCCTTTATTTTGGTATTTATCATCATTATTATGTAACTGACCTGTAGAAAAACACACATAAGGCAGAAACACAACATTAAAGCACATATTTCAATATTAACACCAACAATTTGACTACAACTACAACATACGTTGTCAGTAATTGTCTTTCTAAATGTTGCATTAAAGTATTTTCTGATCTGAAAGTTCAGTTTGATTTCGGCACAAAAACAACGATGAAGGTTGACTGTTGGGAGGAAATAGGAAGCAAAGTGGGGCGTTGTGTTTCTCAAGCCTTACATCCGCACCAACCTCCACCTCAAAAAGAAATACTGTGGCTGTCTCATAACATCAAGTTAGTTCCATTTTTTGCTCTTAAATTAAAGGTTCATAATTCACCGTGCCGCCCGTGTCAGTTACACATTGATAATACAGTGTGTCACTTTTAGTAATCTAGACAAACGGCTAATGCTGTGGTTTTTCTCGGGAGGGATGCGTCAGCAGGATATTATAACATAAATTTAAAAAAAGGGCCATGTAAAAAAAGGGCCAAGACAAACGTCTTAAAAACAACATTCAATTCACCTGTCATAAACATTATTACAGTAAAAAGCGGCCAACTTTTGTTTTCACCTTGCTACTTCATGGGAAGCCATTTTTATTTTTAGGTTTTAAATCCAATACAATCCAATTACTGTGTGCACTTCTAATTATAATACTTAAAACTGACACAAAAACATGTGAACCAGAAACATTAAGACACAAAAGACAATCGATATTCCACATCACATAGAATCACAAACTGACTTCATAGATTGGATTAGATACCGGTTTTCTTTTGCAATCCAAGGTTTAAAAGTCTCTTTTCTTGCGCTGTTGTTGATCTCTAAGAAGAATCTAAAAAGGATCAGTTCATTTAAAGCTTAAAAAGCTGACCCTAACAATTGATCTTGAACCCCATCAGATCAAGGGAGTCGTTCACTCCCTTGTCCGTCTACGACCTTTGCTCTCGTGGCTGGACGCTGCTCTGCAGAGTCGAGCTGAACCTCTTGAGGGCAGTGCAAACAGTGAGCTCTGCAGGGGCCTCAGCCACAAGCATGCTCGCCATTGACATTTCCCATCATGCCCACACAGCCTGCATCAGTATTCACAACCTGAGAGGAGGAGGCCACGGGGGAGAGGAGGAAAGTGAGAGTGAGGAAGAAGACAACACAGTGCAGGAATACAGCGGGGCAGAGAGCCGAGCTCGGTCATTTAACTCCCTGTCCGCGCCTTCCTTATTCAGCCACTGACGTTATCTTTTAGCTGAAGTTTCTAGCATTTCAGTGAATACAAAACATCGCATCTAAAAGACCGCTCATTGTGTTGGACACAGAAATAGGGAGTCGAGTATTGAGGGTTACAAAATGGGGGAGAGAAAGATAGAGGGGAAGAGACACAAAGAAAAATGGATTGAGACGGAAAGACGGGAGATGTGGTCTGAATGCTGGAGCGCCGCCTCAGCCCGGGCCGGACCCGCAGCCCCAAGGTCTCAGGAAGTGATTAACCCTCTGCAGATACCACAGGATGATGTGTACATGCACGTGTGTGGGAGTCGGGTGTGGGCAGCCAATCTCTAAGCCCTTCTCCTGAGGCTCTCCCTAAAAGTGGGGTCATCACCCCTTGATCTTGAAATTGAATTCCGATGATTCTGGTTTCCCCCCCTCCCGTGTACACCCTGCACCCCCAGGGCTCTTTCACCCACACACATCCAGACCTCCACTGCAGCGTCTATCCTCTTCACGGTGTCATCGGAAATTTAATTCCGGATAAACCGGACAGTTTTTTTTTAGTTTGCCTATATATATAGTTTTGTAAACGGTGTGTTTGTACTGAAAATCTGAGCAAGATCCAAATTCTTTGATTATCCCAGCAGCCGATCAAACAACTTGTTTGCAAGTTTCTGGAGAAATTGTTGTGTCGGGCACAAAAGCTCAACAGCAATCTCATCGAAGCTCAAAGGTGATTTAATAATTTACCAGGCGAGAGCGAGCTCCTAATTTAGATTCCGGATTTTGGATTTGAACCGGCAAACAGTGGATTTTCAGGTGCTTTGCAGACGAAAAGCGACACATTGGCTGGCTGTCGTTCTCTTTCGGGGAGGCAGATGTTTGTTGGGTAAATCTGCCAGACGAGGGAACCCGGGCCAGTGAAGCGAGTGAAGAAATGCGCACATCAGTTTGTTGCTCACCACAGAACCCAAACACACCGGATGCCAAGCCTGAAGTACCACATGCCACAATGAACACAACAAAGCAGATGCTGCTCAAGTGTTTGCTCCGAGCGGCGGCCGCAAGCGCACTTTGACCTACACTGGACGTCTTTGACAGACAGGGGAGCGGATGCACAGTACTGTATCCATACTACTCATTTTAATTTTTCAGTTTTGCATCAAGTATAATGTTGCCTTGCTTCATTCTATATAAAAAATAACAAGGCCCCTTATCAACTTCTGTACTCCAGTATAAACTAGCTGTAAAAACAAAAGAATGAGGAGTTGAGGAAAGGCCAAGGAGAGCTTTATATGTCCCTATGTTTGTGTTATGAAAGCAGTAACTATAACCCGGTGACACTTTGTCCCCTTCTTTTTGGGGTTATCGTCAAGAACACAAACTTTTCTTTGTCTAATCTTGCCAATCTCTGCCGTTGCTCTCTGGGAGCTCTTTCAACTTGAACTTTAAAGCTAAAGGGACTGTCTGTTTGTTTTTTAAAGACATTCAGCTCTGCTCCCGACACTCAATATTCCCTCTTGGATTTACTCGAGTCGTGGAAGAGCACACAAGCACAAGCAGTCAGGTTTTTGGACGCCAGAGCTCACATCATTACACCACTGCGCTTAAAAAGGCGAGCAACAGGCTTAACAAGAGATTTTGACTTCACCTCTGACATTTAGCATGTCAATGAACCGCTCAGTATCTCTGCTCTCTCTGCAGCTCCTCTCCTCATTACCCTCTTTGGCAGGAGAGCTCTTCAGCTCTCTCTCTCTCGCTCTCTCTCTTTTTCTATCTCGTAATCTTTCTCCTTTTCACTCCCTCCCTCCCTCCCCTTTGCCGCTCGCCACCATTTCACTCTGCAAATGATTGCACCTGAAGTCAACTGGAAAGCAGAAGGTCTGTTCACGAAGTCGGACCACTATAGGAGTTAGTGGCGCTTCGCTCTTCCCCCCACAGGCTCGGTAACCTCGAGGCTATAAGGCTCAGCCCCATTCTTTTCCAACCTGGATAAAGTATGCTCACTGTCAGCACTTTCTCCAGCAGCCTGGCACTCTGTTTATTTTTGCAAGACACAGAGCTGAATAGACTTTAATAAATACCGTGGCCTGAAAGTCAGGGAGCCATCTGAGCTTGTCACAACTTGTAACTTAGCTGGTTCAGACCTGCGATTGGGTGTTCACTTAACGGATGAGTGCACCGCTCTCTCACCGGGGGGCGGGGGGGTCACCTCTGCACGCATTTACCTCACATGAGCACAAACACATTGAAACCACCGCAGAGTTGAGATGGAGAATCCAACACAGCTCGGTGCTGTTTGGGAGGACGCTGAACAGAAATCTGTTTGTTTTAGTCCTCCATGCAATCCTGAAAATCCATTTTCTGAGGATGTTATGATTCCAAATTTAGCTGGATTAGATGGATTAAGACACCTGTAGAGGACACAAGAAAAGAACATAAAATACTGTGGCACTTTGGAAAAGAAAAGTTGTTTCTGGAGAACAACCAGGTTTTTACTACTTTGATGATGTTTGTTCATTCAGATCCTTTTAGAAGTGTGAGCTGATGTGATCTGAATGCAAAATACCTATTTTAAGACATTTTGGTAAATACTTATTCGCTCTCTAAAAAGATTATTACCATTTATATGACAGCAGTCGGTTAGCTTAGTTTAGCACAGATTGGAAACAGCTAGTTTAGCTCGGTACAACGGAAACAAAACTCCTGGTTCAGATCGTATCTCGAGTCACGGATCAGACCATCAGAAAAAAAGGAGTACATATAACTTTTAGAGATGCTTTGATCATCTTGTTTTGCCTCTGCCAGCACCTCAGAAAAGCTCACAAATAAACACAGTACATCTCATTTGTTGTGGCTCATTACTACCCCTGAATTGGTGATTAAAGGTTGTTGCTTTACCACTTTAATACACACAAGAAGGCTATTTGTGCTAAGCTAAGCTAACTGTCTGCTTGTAGTAGCTTTGTTTTACGATGATCTAACTCTCTAAGAAATGTATTTTCCAAAATGTCAAATTATAACTTTAGTTTTGTAAATTCTGTCAGCAATTGATCTGTCAAAGTTGGTCAGAGTTTCTTGGTTGTTTTATTAACTAATTAATTATTTATTATGCAAGTGTTATAATTTAGTTTAGCACTTTCATATATATCATGGCAGCATCATACATTTCGTGCCATCTGCAAATCAATGTTGACCGAGTGCACCTCAGTATGTTCAGTGGTTCTGCTTCTTTTTTGTTCATTGCAAACTATTGGATTGACAGGAGCAGCATTAAAGGGATTTTCCTTTCGACAACTGATGTTTCATAAAAGTACAAGACAAAAGCAAAGCTATACATAATACAAAAGTGCACAATGTTGGACATGCTGATGGTGAGGAAATGAAAATGCAGAATGAAAGAGCAGCTAAATGCCTTTGAAATATGAAACAGCATTGAGTAAAGAGGATATGGCCATTTAGTTTAGCCCTGGATTGGCTCATCATTTCAAGTCCGGCTCTGTTGCTGCTATTGACTCCTCTTTTTCTTGCCAGTGGGTTTCAGGGTTTAACTCGGAGTTGCTGAAAATTCCACAGTGGTTTCATCCGGTGTTAATCTTTAGAGATTTGCATTAGTGTCCAGAGACACCTTTGATCTTTCTAAAGACTTTGATTGGATGTGTGAATGAGGGGGCCACTTTCCCATCATGCATCCACTGGATTAAAGGAGGGGAGGAGGGGTTACTTATAATTTTGGAAGTTGTTTTCAGGTCAGTGCAGGCTTTCAGAAGCAATCAGACAAACACATTTCAGTGGTGCAGAGACAGAGGAAGGAGGCGGGCGCCCGGGTACGATTTCAAACTCGGTGAACCTATGACGACAGCGCTCTCTGTTTCAGCGGTTTGTCTCTGTGGTTGGATGAATGGAAGTCAGAGAGCATACACGGTTAAGACGGGCAGGGGGAAAACCCTGACACCGGGGGTTATTTAAGACAGTTATAACCACAATTATTTTGAAAGGAGACATATAGTACTCATGCACAGGTTCACACTTGTACTTTAGGTTAGTATTAGTTTCTAATGGAATATGTTTACATGCTTTCATGTTCATAAATAGTTGTCTGAATACACTCAGCCTCCGCCTGAAACGGTGCGGAGCTGAGTCGCTAGGCAGCGGCGAAGTGGTCCATGTGTACTTCCTGTCAGCTGATGCCATTCACATCCACTGCAACCGGAAATGAAACGGGACACATTTAGAATGCTTACGTACAGATATCCTGACAGATCGTTGAAAGGCATGTACAAATTCATGTAATTAATTTTTTTAACGACCAAATTACAAACCTGGCTCCGTGACTTGTGTGTTTCTGGATCATGTCCTGCCTCCGGCACGCTCGACCGAGGTGCCACCCTTTGCCTAAAGCAAACGGAGTATTTCCAGGAGGTGAGAAGGAGTCTCTGGTTCTGTGCTCCATGTGTGAGAGGGAACTTTCTCATGATTATAAAAAAACAAACGTTTTTATTGTGTATGCGCTGCAAGAACAAGGAACAATTGTAGTTCTTAGAACGCCATTTTGAGGGACTTTTTTTGCTCTCATTTCGAGAGTCGGTACTCTCCCAGCGCAAGAGGAACCGCGAGGGCCGTAATTGAACACCGATCGATTGACATGCAACAGAGTCTCCTGTTTTGTGTACAGCGGCATACAAATTGTCCGCAGTCTTCTGCAGAAAAATGCACTTTGTTTATTTGGGTTGGGCTTAAAATACCGACATACAGTTACATTAAGAAAAACAACATATTGGGTTCATGTTTACTTCCTGTCAGCTGATGTCATTCACACTGCAGCTTTAAATAAACTAGGTCACATTCAGAATGTTTGTGTGCAGAAATCCTGGAGGCTTGTTTGAAGTCACGCTTTCTAAATTCGGGCTGTGCGTATTTCTCCCTGGATTGAGCTTTTCAGGCTTTCACAGTATTTATGTAGCAATAAGGCTAGCTTTATAATATAATAGACATGACAATCTCCCTTTTATTACAACATGGGACCTTAAAATGAAAGTCTAAAAGCTGATCATGAACAGTGAAGCTCTCTTTCACTCAAAAACACACAGCAGGTTGTCATATCTTAAAAAAGCCCTGCTTTTAAAGATCATATTTTGTACTTTCGATCACAGGTTGAAAGCATGGATTTTCACCCTCGGTGGTGGGAAAGTCATCCTTGAGAGCAATCATTATCAGCAGATCCTCTTTGCTGACTCAAATCCATCGGGCTTCACCGACAGCTGGTCTCTGCTCCCCCTCCGCCCATGCTTCACCTTTCAGGAGAAATCAGAGCTCGTAAACATCGTCTCAGTGATGCCTGAAACAAGTTTCCATGCCGCATTAATGTGTGCAGCAGCGAGAGCGAGTCTCTCGTCGAACAGCTGCCACCCCTGTCTGCCTGGCAGCAGCGCCGGGTTAGATTTGCCATTAATTTGTCGCACCTGACAGCCGACTCTGCTGGGTACCCTCCATCTACACCACTTTGCTGCCTTGTGCCTCGGAGGGACATGTCTTGCCCTTGTGAGAATAAGCCTGAAATATGGTTAGGGAAGAGAATGGTACAAAATAGGAGCCCCGGGCTGTAACATTTCATGTGTATCTAGGCCAGGCTGCATCATTCGGTAGAAAGTTAGAACTCCGGGGTTGGCGTCCGTGGGGTAAAGCGGCTGTACCACCTACGAACGTAACTGGGGCGGTAGACATCATCACCTTTGCCAAGTCCAGGTCCAAGGAGGATTGCAGTAAAGTCAAGACGAGGCCAGTGAATCAACTCATTCTCAAGACTAAAATAACCATGAATCATGTCGGCCGACAGTGCCACTGTATCTACACTAATATAGGAAGTAGTTTCTCTGGATTAGTATTATATTTGGGGGACTATACGTTTACATATCCACACAGCAGACGTTCTGGCTCCTCCGGAGTAAACGTGTTACTTGACAGTGTTGCTTGGTGAGTTTCTTCATGTCTGTTTGTAGAGCGTCGGTTAATTTAAACCTCCCTGCAGCCCTGAACAAATTTAGACATTACGCGGAGCAGATGTACTGTATGTGAGAACGGCATCGTCGGAAACTAACTTCACCCTGCCAGCACGCCAGAAACGAGGTCTGTTTATCGTCCCGATTGAGCCTGAATAGAGCCGCTGTTTGTCCGGTGAACTCACAGCGAGCGAGTGTGCGTCTCGATGATGTTTCCGTGCAAATGGAACAACACAATCCATACAAACACCGACCTTTGACCTAGAAGCCTGTTGTTTGTTCCCGATGTGAAACGAGAAGTCAACGTTGATTTATTTATGGCGTAACGTGCGGCATCTTTTCCATAATTATCATATTGCTTAAACAGGCTAAGGGTTAGCTGGTGGAACGTAGCAAACTTTTGCTTCTGTTTTCTGATTGCAGTGAATTGTGAATTTAAACAGAAAAAAGTCCTTAGAGGTGTGTAGTTCTTTGGGGAGCTTACCATGATGATTCCCTTTCATTGAGTACCCAAAACATTTTTTCCCAGAAAACACCTGGAGTTAGTCAGGCCTAACAGGAAGTAGGAAGCCCAGTTGATCTACAGGAGTTTCTCATTGTCTAACATGTTTTGTTGCCACAGAGGAAGTAAATCCCAGATGAGTGAAAGACTTTACTGCAGAAACAGAGATGGGACTGAATCATATCATGATGTGACTCATCAGCTGGAAACAGAGGTTATGTTTTCATGGAAGCATTATATGTTTTACTTTCACTAGAGAGGCTTCAAGGAAAAGGAAGGTATTTATTATCTTCAAACACAGGTGCAAAACCTGGGGTTGTTGTTTTATATCAGGGTAGTAGTCTTATATTTTGGCCAATATGGTTTTGTAATATGTATGAAATGTTAGAGGAAAGGGTCCAAAGTGACATTAAATAATATGTTTTGTCTGACCAACAATCACAAACTCAGATTTTTATTTCACACTGATGTTATGGGATGAAAGATAGCTAATGTTTGAACTTCATAAATCACTCCAAGGATCATAAAACACATAAAACGTGTGTTTGTGTCAATAAACCCAGTTCCGATGTTTTCAAAAGGCAAATCACACCAATATAAGCTGATTTAATCTTGACTGATTTGTGTTTATTGAATTGATTGGACATATTTTACTGTGTGTTTGCAGAGCCCTTATTATGTTCGATGAAACTGCGCAAGCTGTCGCTTCTTTCCCTAAACACTATCTATCAGAAAATATCAAAACAACAACAAAAAAACAGTCATTACTCACCATATTGTCTCATTAAACAGATATGGTCTAACACTATGACATCGGCTGACCATCAAATGTCACTGTACAATACTTCCCCTGTGCATTGTGCCATCTATCTCTATGTGCACAGATGTCAGTAAGGTGGAGAGGCAGTGTGCGTCACACATTTTATCTCATTCTGAAGCAAATCTCCTCATGTTTTGTAAAGGGCAAGTAGATTGAGCCTGACTCTGATTCATCGTGCAACTTCAGGCTAATCTGTTACCTTAACATAGGCAATGATGCACCGTGGCATATATCATTACCTGGATTGACGTGAATCATATTTCAATGTTCATCTTCCTCGGGCTGAGCCTGTTCTCAGCCCGCTGACATTAAGACCCGTCTCAGGCCACTGCGAGCATGCCGAGGCACGAAGGAAAAGTCAAAACTTGAACACATTATGAAGAAAAATCCTCCCGCAGACCTTTTTTTCTTTTAGTAATGGACGTGGCGTATTTTGTTATTGATGAGGTTGACATTCGCCTCAGTAATGGAGCCGGTGGTGAGTTTGCAGAAGTTGAAAGCGGCGTGTGCGCTCGCAACTGAGAGTGTTGAACGCTTAAAATCAATGGCGTTGTCCCATCGAGCGGAGCACTTACTGCGACCCCACCCCTCTGATGTATGCGCAGCCATACGCCGTGTTATCATTATGCAAAAAGGGGAAATCCACAAGCAAACATCACTGCAGCGGAAGCAAGAGCCCACCGTCTCCCCCACCCGGCTCACGGATGGACAATAACATTTCACAAAGAGCAGCAATAAATGAGCTGTGAAGGCCGGGCCTCTCATCTGTCAACATGTGACACTTAAAACAGTAATTTGTTCCCCTCGGGGGCTGTACTTTTCAAGGTATTGAATTTCCCTCTGGACCCAAGATTATTCAACTATCACCTCGATGGAAAGCAATACCTTTAAAAAGACGGCTTAATGTCAAGCCAGAAACTGCACTTTTGAGCCGGAGCTGGTAAAAAGCAAATGAAGACACAAATTAGGCTTTTCTGTGCTTTCTGTACACGAGGCCCTAACATGTGAGGATTTGTCAGAGTGTAATAAAGATCCAGCCCGAGATATCCAGCAATAACATTTCATAGCTGTCATCGTCGCATGGCTCATAATGCCTTAATCTTTTATGCATATTTTACCTTAGAACAACATAACGTCCGTGAAACAGGCCCTCCTTTGTCGTCGGTGAATGTCAACATCCCTGTTATCCCATCAGTTCCCTCTGCCTGAAACCGTAAACCGCCAAACACCTGTTCTTTTGTGTGAGCTGGTATTTTACAGCAGGGTTTCTCGACATGCGAGGGGGGGGGGCTCTCACTCAGCCCCTCTCATTTGGCCCGTCTAACTCTCTCTCTCTCTCTCTGTCTCTCTCTCTTTCTCTCCCCTTTTACATGTCGTCACCCCTCCCCCTCCTCTTTTACACTGCTCCGTTTCCTTTCACTCGCTATTGTCATCTCTCTCTCCCTCTCTCTCTCTTTTTCTGTCTCCTCGGCTCCATTTACCAAATCTCCCCTCTTCCCTTCTCATCTCTTCATCTCTTTTAGACCCTTCTCTTCCCTTTCAGTACCCCCTACTCATTTTCTCTGCCTGTTTTCCTCTCCTCATTTCCTCTATCCTCACTTTTACTAATGACTCTCAGGCTGATACTTGACTCAGTACTCCTCTGTCTATCACTCTGAAGCTTCCTCATCTTCATCTTCCTTGTAACACCCTATCCTATTTTTTTCTTCTTTTTTTTTTACCTCTCTGCCACTGAAGTCGCCTCATTTAACTCCTCTCTTTGTTACTGTCTTCCTCTTCTAGCCCTTAAATTGGGAAAACCATTTCTCTTTTGACCTGATTAATGAGGCAGGAAACCCTCCCCAAACTTGAACACGCTCTTTACTTAAAGTATCTTTACGCTTAAAGAACAAAAACAATACATATTTGTTTAATTACTTAATACATAAACTAATGGACGAGAGGCATCAATGACGTCCTCCTGGGTCGAGCTGTAGCGTCAGCTAGGTCAGTGGTGAGTAGAGTTTAGAGTGATACGGCTGCCGCATGTAGTTTGGTAGAAAGAAGAATAGTTCCTACAAAAAAAGGCACAAAACAAGTTCTGTACATTATCTTGAGTAACTGGGTCACGCTTTCTGGAATGAGATATTACGGTTGAGTTTTTCATATTTGGGTACTTTGAGCACCTCAAGCCGAGTGGCATCTAATCTCATTCAACGTATCCTCACAAAACGGTTCGTATGATATTTTACGAAAAAGTTAATCCTCATATTTCGTGTGTTTCTACGAAAAGCAGCAACACGTTTTTTTATGCAGTAAAAACAGTTTTTTCAACGTAAACGTCCGTCCTTATAGGAAATAACAGATAATAGCACTGCAGGCAGAAGGGAAAATATGTATTTTGGATTTTTTGGTGAACTGTCCCTTTAAGAGTTCCCTTAATTGGAACCAAGGAGCCCATCGGAAATAATGCAAAACATCCCTGGATCAAAAGTATAGAAAGTATGTACCCAGAACTGTCACACACAGTTCCCATCCAGACTTCCTTCTGTGGTTAGGGTCAGGCAACAACAGCACTTTAGTGGAAGTTAGGGAAAGATTGTGGTTTCTGTTGAATGTAAACAAAGACGTCATGTCTCAAGTCACTGTGGACCTCTTCTGCATTAAACCAGACCACCATCTCAACCTGCACTTTAACTATGTGCTGTGAGTGACCAAACATGGCCATAAAACAGTTAAATAATGCTGTCCTCAATATGAGCAGACCAGATATTTTGGCAGAAAGCAAAGGAAACCTTCCCTCATCATGTTTCAGTAAAAGAAAACAAAATATCCAAATGGCATTACATTTCCGTCAGAACATATTTGCTGTTATTTATGTTTCACAATAAACTTCACGTCTTCACAGCTGCAACAACTTCGTGAGTACAAGTAAGATTTAGGCAACAAAGCTACTGAGTTAGGTTTAGGAAGAGATCGTTGTTTGGGTTAAAATAACTAAGGAAGTGCCGTTACAAATACGTCAACATTGACGTTCTCCTGGGTGAAAGATTGGTGTTTGTTGACCCCTGACCTCCCAGCCTCTGTGGGCTTTCTGCTGTCTTTATTCTTCCTCGTTCATGATTTTGGGGGAAAATCTACAAATGATGTCGCTGCTGGATGAGAACAGCCTGGTTTTTCACACTGGTAGGTAGCAATGCTCTTGTTAGTCGTGCCTTTTCTCAATAAAAACACGTCTACACAACAATAAATGGACAGCAGGCTGTTGGCGGAGCTGCAGACAGACTTCTGGAAACCTGCCAGCATGGCATGAAGTCTAACAGCACCTTTCACCTTGCCGCGTTGTGCTGTGGAACAACACCCACATTAGCGGTCATGGTTGCTCATACTTCAGCTCGCCCCTCTACCCATTTTGAAAAACACTAATAGAGTACCTCTGAATCTCTTCAGCCCGTCAGCTCCTTCCCCCTCTTTCTTCTGATTCTAGCATCACCTTTCTTTGTGTCCTTTCTTTCCCTCTCCAGCAATATGCCGATCGTCTCTTTGCTCCTGGTGCCTCTCTCTGGCTCTCACACTTTACGTCTACCCACTACTCTGTCTTACTCCTACTCTTCTATCCCTTGGTTGTATGGAAGATGAGGTAAAAGAAAGAAGAAAGAAAGAAATCCTCTCACAATTCCCTCATCTCCTTTCCTATTTGAAAGCTGGCCTTTGTGGAGCTGCCGGGAGCAGCTCCAGTGTCTCCAACCGCAGCCAGGGCTCTTTTCATCGGGAGAGGTTTGAAATCTAACTGACCCTATTCATGCACTGCCAGGCCTTCGCTTGTACTCATGCTACATAATACGCGACGATGCAGCGGCTGGGGAATGTGAGTTATTCAGTGGAGGGGGAGACAACAGTAGAAGAGCACAGAGGGAGTTTGGATCAAATCAGGAGGTAATTTCAAATGCTGCATTTTACAAGAAGCACTCTTTAAGATTTCCTTTTTCCTTTAGGACGTGTCATTACTTTGAGGTCATCAATCAATAACTGTGCAATATGGCAGTCTGAAGTTTTTTTGTTTGACTGGAGTTTCAAAGTGGAACTCTCAAGTTTTTTTTTTTTCTTTTTCATGTTGGCTACATTTTTGCTCAGTAGTCATGCTGTTGTCTTTCTTGCACCGCACTTCCCAGAAATCCTCTGTCAGTCAAACAGCGTGTCCGACAGTAGGATGTCTTTCTCTTTGCTTTCTCTGCTTTTGAAAAAAAGAATTGAATTTTCTGTCTGTTCTGCATCGTTGAGACATGGTGGTTTCAACAGCTCACGCCACTCATTCTGATTATCTTGCGATCCAAACTAATATTGTAATGCTTTTCTCGGAAAAATGAAGAAGAAGAAAACAACAACAACATCCAGAGCACTCCCTGATCTGAGGAAGAAAAACATTATTTCTTTACTCGTCCACTTTCTCTGTGGTTTCCAGTTTCATGCCAGCATGAGCTGACGCTGTGCTGGCAGATTGTCCAGTGCAAAGCCGGCTGTGATGACACTGAAAAGTCATGGGTTGACCCAATTCCACCCATCGGGGCGACAAATATCATGAATCCCATCTCATTTCAACAGAACGTTGTCTGCTAAATTATAGTTCACTTCTGGGATCCATCAGCTTCCAGACAAACACATTCAATATTCAGCTCAGCCTAAAATAAGGAAATGTGTGCACTTTGACACATACAAAAGGAACTATTGATCACTAGTTAACCATGTTCATCATATCAGGCACTATATCATTTCCCCATAGTATCTCTATCTGATAGAGTTTAATACATTGAGCTTATCCAGACTGTGGGTATAAGCTTGCCTTTGGCCTTGACTATCGCTATCTGCGCTGTCTATTTTGCGAAAAGCACCGCGCTTTTTTGTGTGGAGCTAAGGTGGAAGGTGGAAGGTGAACACAGGACTTTCATCCAGTAGGCCACAGTTCATGTCCCGTTGAGTTATTTTTAGTTATATGCAGTTTTTTTTACTTGTTTTAAGCCAAACGGCAATCTTTCCCGAAACCTAATGAAGTGCTCTTGTTGCTTAAAAATAACCAAGTAAACCTCAAAAGCAAGTAAATAAAACAACAGAAAGTTGGGAGTTCATCTTGAAGACTCATCATACATGTGGTGAGCGAAAACTTGATCACCACAATATTCTGAAACGACCTACAGTGACCTATTGTACAGTGATGATCTCATTGTCATCAGTTTATGTATTTAAATCGTATGAATTCATCTAGATTTTTCTTTCTTTTTAATTTATCTCACACATCCCTTGTAGTTACTGAAAGGTGAGTCTATGGCATCGTTCTCTTATTTTCAAGGCTTTCCAGATAGGACAGGAAAGTCTCATGTGTTTCCGAATATCTTATACAGCAGTATTTAAATATATATATTAGCATAATACCATTTACTTGTAAGCTACTCCTGTAGAATCACAAGGTTGCAAAGGTTTTATATTCCTACACTTTAGGAAGCTTATAGCTTAACACGCACAGTGGGCAGATTTGGTCATTTTGCTATCTCTGCAGACCTTCAATGACACAGTGATTCTGGGCCGGAGTGCTGAGACCAGTATGTAAAAGGCTTTTGTGTGCTTCTTGTGGATTTAACTACTGTTGTGTCACATCGATCAGTCACACAGAGAAGAAAAACAAACATTTAATATGAAAATGTGGCAGATTATTACGCCAGATATCAGAGAAATGTCTTTCTCCATCTGAATAAAAAGAACGGTTCCACTGATTTGTGTGGCAATAAAAGTTACTTGAACTTGATCACAGTAGCACCAACGTGTTGATGGTGATTATGCATTAATGTATAAACATCATTCTATCTAATAAATAACATTACAACAAAACAACAACTTTGTGGCCTTTTAAAAACTCACTGAATATCTCCATGCATGCCTGGCATCTTCAATAAATTCACATTTGTAAAATAAAACTTGTCCACTTATCCGCCTCCTTGGTGGAAACATGGGCGTCTGGAGACGGAATCAATTGTACTTTCATTCATATTTGTTTGTTTTAGTCTTATTTTCAGTTGACTGTGCACACGCCAGTTTACACAGATTCCCACCTTGATGATAGTCAACAAAACTTCCCTGGAGAAGGAGGCACTACTTCATGTGATCGTACAAAATTGCCACCAAGACACAAATAATGAAATGAAAATATGAAAAGAAACATAATAACGCGCTCAAATGTGACTCTGCTGGGATTGATATAATAACCAAATACCAAGGCTATGATGTAAGTCCTTTATACTTTCAGTATCACAAATACAACTTGAATGTACTTTATGTCTTGTCATGGTTGCTTAGCTTACAAGGTAACAGATTACAGACCCAAAGTAACAACGTTAGCTGCTAAAACACGCTACACAGCGGAAACATTTAAGGTTAACTTGCAGCGCTGGCAACGTCCCGGTCTGAAAAGTGACCGAATGTGGAAGTGTCTTCAGGGGGCAAAAAGAAGTCTGGTTCTATAGAAGTCTATGAGAAAATGACTCTACTTCTCTTGATTTATTCCCTCAATACACATTGTGAACATGAGTTTATGTCTCAATCTCTAGTTTCAAGTCTTCTTCAATACAGCATGATGTTCATTTCGTAAATTATGGTCCATTTAGAGTCAAACAGACCATAAAGCAGGGGATGGTCTAGGGCGGGGCTTACTGTGATTGACAGGTCACTCTATATATTCATGGATATGTACCGTTGGTTCGATAAAACAAGACTCTGGGCATTTTTCATGATGTCATGACAATATATAGACCAAATAATGAGTCAATTAATCAAAGATAATAAATTGATAATCGTTAGTTGCTGCCCTACTTTGTTTTATATACTCAGTATTATCATTGTGTGAATTATATTTCAAGTATAAAGACATATTTCGTGAGGAGTCACACAATAGCTGCTGCAGAAATCAAACCCGTGTTGTTTTCCGTCACCGGTCGCTCACACCACGAGGCCACTCTGAGTAGATGTGCAAAATGTGCTTGTGTCAATACAGACGAGCCTAATGGTCTGTGTGTTTAGACCCTTCAATGGGACGACACTGGGGCTTTGGCCGCTTATAATGGGAACACCAGTGTGTGAAATATGTTATGCAAAGGAAGCAGGCGAGTGATGTAGCAAAGGGCCACCGTTTGGCACTAAGTCCAGAGAGTCAGCAATAAAAGAGAGGACTAAAGTCAACAAGCCGCTGACAGTCAGTGTTGGCCGCCGCGCCGCAAGCAAGAGGCGCCTTCCAAAGTTGTCCGAGTGACGCTCAGACGCAACTCAGTCACCGAGCTGGAGGAAGAAAGCTCCGTTTTCATTGTTTGGTGCAAATATAATTGTGTATAGTTGCTATGGTGCAGCGCTGCAGGTGACGTCCTCAAATAAATTTGTTTCGGATCTTCTATATTTCATCTAAGTTATCATGAATAATACACTTAAAATAAAAATAGCATTTCTTAGCAGAATTTACAGAGTGTTTATTGATTTATAATTTAAAAAAAATATATAAATATATTCCCATACTAGAAACATCTTAGCTTGAGAGCACTTCCTCCTCTGTTTCTTTATTTTATGTGGACAATCATTTCATTAGATTTGATTAGATTAGAAAACTTTATTAATCCCCAGTGGGAAACTCATTTGTCACAAAGTCATACAGACAACAACAGACTCATACAGACAACAACAGACAAAATTCACAGCAGACAGGAAACACAATACAAGGAACAAACAACAACAGAAAATAACATATGAAACAAGACACATGACCGACTTCAGAAAGATGCTAAATCTAAATCATATCCTATGAAGAAAAAAATGGCTGACTTAATTGTCTGTGAATCGATAATTGTCTAAATGTTCATTTCAGAGAAAAACAACTTTTGCATGCTAACGTCTGCATGCTAACGTCTGCATGCTAACGTCTGCATGCTAACGTCTGCATGCTAACGTCTGCATGCTAACGTCACGCAGACGTTAGTCAAGTAGGTGCATATTATGAGTCTGAATGTTTCTTTTCCTTTATTTTGCTTCTCATTTTCATTATTTGCCTTTTTCATCTGGCCTGTCCTCAACATCTGACCGTGACAAATAACTAAATAAATGTAACGAGTAACAGGTGGGGATGGAAGGAATGCGTACAAATCTGGATTCCTTTATCTATTTTCATGTTTTCATTTCTTTTCCTGGAAAGGCCAATCTGTCAATCGTAATATTTACATATTGTATGGGGAAAAAAAGTAAACAATGTCATGTTGAGTGGGAGTTCTGTGGTCAAGCTTTGATGTGAATTATTATTCTGAGAGCCCATTCATTTGTCGGCCTTGGTTCACTTTCCATTCTCTCAAGCAAATGCCAAGAGAAGTCATTGCTTCTGACAGTTGAAATATTAACAGCAAGTGGTGTGGAAGTCGCAAATTATGAATAAAATATAACGTGTCGTGTTTGACAATTCCATCAGCGCTAATAAAACCGTGGGCGTACTGGGCTTTTGCCAATCATCACACTGACGGCATTAATTGAAATGGCAACATAATTAAAAATCCAATTAATCATGCAGCCGTAATGGACAGAAAAATATAAAAACTGCGGATTGACCTTCAAAATGGAATGTGTTCTTTGCTCAAACATTAAAAAAAAATGTTTTATATATTTTTGGCCTTTCAAATTAATTGGGGAGATACATTATTTGTGCCCGGAGAAAAGCATGCAAACAATAATTTGGGGTTGGATGGAGCAGACAATTTAATTATGAACAGTCATTGAAGAATTAGGTCATTACTGTCAGATACTGAATGTGATTGGATGCAGGTGACTGCAAAAGAGCAAAAAGATAAATAATCATTTGCAGCAATTTGAGCAAATGCTAAAAATAGTCACGAATAACCAGCACATTTTGCCATAAATTGCTTTTTGCATAAGTAATATGCCATGTTTATTTCTTTGAATGTCAACACTGCCACCTTTTCTATTTCTGTATTTTTAATTTATTTATTGGAAATATACACAAACAGACAACATGAATTACTTACAAGAGAGAGCCATGATGAATAGACATATTTATGAAAATATAGCAATACCACCAGATCGTCACTCCTATGACCTCTTAAAGTTCTCACCTTCATCACTTCTCTCTCTAACATTCGCTAACAAAGATTCCATCCATTTTAAATACCTGGAGAGGATTTACTTTTCCATAATCTGAGGATCATTCGGGCAGCCGTGACATTCATTCCCCTACATTCATCACCACAAAGTCATATTAAAACAGCCCACTTTTTCAAAATAATTGCAACACATAATTACATTTTTCATCATCAAAATCAAGTTTAGCATCATTGGAAAAGCTGCACTCTTCTCTCAGGGAGCATGCAAACCTCCTATGCCTTTCAAAAACAAATAAAAAGATTATCTTTTTTATCCCCCACCAGCAAGAACGCCGGTATTGTGTCGATCCATTTGATCGATCTCTGGACGTGTGGGAATAAGTCTAATCCCATCCCTCCCCCTGACATCGACCTCTGGGCCCAGTCCTGATCCTGTTTCCAGGATGAGCCTGACTCCTGGGCCGCTGACACACAAACCATTTGAGCTTCAGCACACATCCCAGAAAGAAAGAAAAAAAAAATCACCCGGACACATTCAGCTACAATAGTGTCACGCTCGGATTGGCTCTGTGAGCACTGTCATGGCCTTTTGAGCACGAAGAGGGGTTTTGGGTGGCAAGGGCTGTGAAATAACAGGAGGAGGTGGTGAAAACACTCTGTGGTGTGTTGACCATCTAAAATGAACCAGTATGCGATAAGCAGCTGTGATCAACAATAATGCTAATCAACACTACAATGACGGGGGACGGTATTTGTCATCACTTTACGTATCTTGACACCTACTTGCGTGCCCGCTTGGTGATTGCTCCATTGTCTTCTTCTTCCTTGGAGACGTAGACAACAGTCGAACCTGGGGGCTAAATCGTTGTTGCGTGTCGGCTGAACTCAAGAATCATCCCTTTTATGTCAAAAAAGCAGACCGCCCTCTTTTTTTTTTTTCAGCAGACACTTCAGAAAAGCAAACAATCGGGGTCCAGGAATAGCAGCGGTATTGTTGCGTCCCCACGTTTCTCATAAGGGCCCTCCACTCCTCCTGCCCTCCTCCCGGAGTTTCAATCCGAACCTGAATGAGGCCCAAACAAAGAGGAGCTGTCAGTGGTCTGCGAGACGTGGTGGATTAAGCTGAGAAATGAAGACCTGTCGCAGACTTCAGCCAAATAGACTCCCTGTATCTAAGCGGCAGTGGCAAAGAGCCACATGTCTTTCACCACGGCCTTTTAATGAGCTCTAATTAAATTTCCGAGGGCTCAGCATTTGTCCAGGAGTAAGAGTTGGATCGCTGGCCACCTACGATCAGAATAAGGGAAAGATAAAAGTCTAAAGAGATAACCTACTCTGTCTTTTGTATGTTGCAAACCACTGGTGTTCAAAAAAACATTTTGCACAAGTACCTCTATCTTATCTATACAAATCAAAGACTCCAGTTCACAACCTTTCTACGTGAGACTGTAATGCTCATCGTAGAGAAATGTCTTCTCATGGTCGTGTGTCTCATGTTAAGCACTTGCCTTGCTCTCGACAGATGGTAGCAAATAAAAGTGCCTTTTTTTTAATACCAAATTGAATGGTAATTCATTCAACAGTTGCAGAGGCATTTCACTCCGAACCACAAATGTCAACAGGCGAGCGAAAACGTCCGGGGATCACCAAATTCATTAGGACTCATCCTTTGGGGGACAATGAATGTCTGCACCAAAATGTGTGCCAATTCATCTAGTTTATGGAGAAATATTCAGCCCACCGGATCCATCCAGTGGGCACCGGGGGGTACCCGTACAGCATTTCATTACAATCCATTCTACAGCTGATATTTCTCAAAACAACTAAAATGTCAACCTTAAGGTGACCCTAGAGGAACAGTCAGGGTAATAGTGTAGCATTCACTGTGCATAATGTCACGGCAATCAATTGCGGAGATTTTTATACCTGGACCAAAGTGGTGGACCAACCCTCAGGCTGCGCCACTACAGGAGCTAAACAACGTATAACAATAATAACATAAACAAAAATCTAACTTGAAGCATCGAGGAAAACATTAATGCATTTATGTCTTTTTTCTTAAAAGAGTTACAATTAGTGTAGGGGTGTCAAAGTGTCTGAAAGGTGTGTTGTCAGCCTGCGGTATGGTGATGTCATCACCAGCAGTTACAGTCCTAAAACCAGGAAATGAGTCGGCGTCTTTGCTCTTCCGGTTCCCAAAGTCAAAGGGTTTTCGGTTACATACCTGGAATAAGGTGTGTGGTGAACACACGCTGAAGAAATATACCATACAACAAATGCGTTGGTAAAAGCTAAATGAGACAATAAAAAACGACATCACTAGAACAGTAGTCCTCCTTTAGCTTAGTGGTGTGAAGTCATGTGACCGTTGTGTGGTTTGTTTATAGCCCAATGTTGGCTTTTTACTTCTCCCGATTGTATTCAAGCTTCAAAGTGGTTTGGTAATTTGTGATGAACAAAAGGCGCATTGTGTACTCATTTCACTTTTGTGTGTTGTGTCTGTATGTTCACCATCACATATTGTGCAACACTTCCTGTGGGGACTTTCACTGGTCGTACTTTGCTTCTTCCTGGCATGAGGGACGGTGTAACTCACTTAACAGCTGGTCTCTGACTTCCAACTCCTGTTTTCAACCTTTACCAGAAATGTGTTTAGTTCGCTGCACATCTGTGCATCTACTCGCACGATAAAGGCCGACAAGTCAGTGTGATGTAAATTCTAAATTAATAATGAATACGTTTGTTGTGAGTTACGCTTAAAATGTATTCCACAGAGGAACACTCAGAGGTTGATGTGCTGTCGCTTCTCATACTCAATTTAGTTCAGTGTTAGCACTCAAATTAAAGCGTGAAACTGGAAACTAGTGTGTTTAGGCATGCGTGTTGTTTCTCCTAAAGTAGTTTTGCTCCCTGGGAAGGATCAGGTTGTCCATCAGCTACTGGAGGCTACTCGCAGAATAACAGAAAAACAAAAAGCCAGCTTTAATGTATTTTCCTCCTCATTCTCTGTAAGGCCACACTCTTCCTCCCACTCTATTGTGGGAGGAAGAGTGTCTGCATTACAGTAAAAGCGGAAAGCCTCAGTCTGCAGCTCCCGAGTCTTCATCTTGTGTCACATTGCTGTGCACCATCCGTGTGAACACCTTCCAGCAAGTGTGATTCCTTCCACCTGGCTGTGTTTCATTCATGGCTGCTTCTCTCTGCACCATTAAGCAGCAGCGGTCCCTCCACTCTGGGAGGATGCGTAGCGTGTGGTACACTTACAAAGGAGGTGATCAGGTACTCTGGAGTCTCAAAAACATATACTTCAAACTGCTGGAAGAGGAGCATTTTATGTAGCAGAAGAGTGAGCAGTACTATACAAGGTGTGTCATTCACTGACTAAATTACGACTCATACTCAACCAGAGTTCTGCTGTAAAATCACAGCATCTGGACATAAACCAACACGACCATTATGACTAAACAGCAATAAAAGTCTGTGTTTAGTTAGCAGACTGGTTAACCTCAGCAGGGACCAGCTTTATAGCTGACAGCCAAACTGGAATGGCATCGATGGCACGCTGGTCAAGATATAATAAAAGATAAAAAATAGCGATGACCACTTGCTTTCAGTCATACATGACCATTTATGTCCCTGGAAGCTATGAGCTAATCTGGCCAGAACTGCCATGTATTGCTTAGCACCCATTTGTAAAGATATTTCTAAAAGAGTATTATGTTTGTCACATACATATTATATGAATAGGCTTTCACAAGCTCGAGGAAATTACTCTAACGTCATACAGAATGAGTATCTCATCTTTGGTTTGTAGACTACTGTAGTACTTAAATGAAAATCCTGCATTACATCTTCTGGGCATGGAGTTTTACTTTTATGACGGTTGAACGTCTTGAAAGATATTTGCATTATGGCAAGTGCAGAATCCAGTTATTGACCCATAAAAGTCTGAATATGTCGCTCTCTGGTGCATCGAGTTCGACCATTCTTTTTTAAATTGGTAATTTCTCATGTTTTGACTATACTGTCATATTAAAACATGCACCTTTGAAAGTTGCCACTAATTGGCAGCAAAAAAATATTCTCCATGTCAAATTGCAGAGCGTTTTTTGCAATGTGCCATGACATTGCCTTCTCCTTCTTTTACATATTGCCTTTTCCACAGAGCTGCAATCTAAAACTACTTACCCACACAAAAAGTTCTCTTGGTCCAGCTGCGGAGGTAAATCAGCCAATGAGATTATTTCTGCTTGAGCAGCTGAGAAATGTCCCCAATTCTGAAATAAGGATTTGGCGAGGATGATGTGGTTATAACTGCTGCCTTTTCCTATATGAATCTCTGTCTTTTGCAAAACTTGGAGTCATATTCATGTTGATGTTTTGTCATTTAAACTTGTTTTGATTGCCTCAGTTGATACGTGGAGGAGGGAGAGAGACGAGGCGTACAGAAGAGAGAGAGACACAAAGAGAAAAAGACGCCCGCACCACCGAAGATCTGTCTCATGACTTAAACATTCTGGGGGATAAAATATGCCCACACTGCAGGGATTCTTTCCCAGTAAAAGTTGCAGCTTCAGCAGCGGGAGAGGCATCAATGGAGTATTGTACCAGTGATCATATTGCGCTGCCTCACGGTCGGCATAAAGCTGCAGTGATTACACGGTGGAATTATGGGGAAAGTGGTAAAACAATACCTTTGCATGTCAGAAACAATGCAGTGATAGGATATAATGAACGACTATGATACTCAGCAGGTATCTGTATGCTCTTACAGAAATATTCTTCGGTATTGGAAATATATAGCACCTATGACTTATGCATACTGGTGAGGCTCTTGCAGCATGTCCTATACTCCCCTTGTTTCCTATAAATCTCTGCTGTCATCAAACACATGTTACCCCAGATATCCCAAAATATCCTGCCCAACAATCAAAGCTGGGACCAACACTAGGAAATAGTCCTCTCAACAATACCTTACATCAAAGTTGCAGATGTACAGATAGGTAACAGACTGAACTCAACCACGAGCCTGGCTCTGATTCTCCAAGTCTGTGGGATGAACATTATTCATCCCTCGTTCAGTGTTTTGACGATGGCGATGAAGAGCGCCTCTCTAGAGTCACATTACGCTTTTACGGATCACAAATACGTTTCAAATCAAAGACGACGTGTGTGTCCCGTGCAAAACCACAAATAACACATGTATTTCAATCCTTTTATTAAACATAACCAAGTACTTTTGTTGCCTAAATGTAATTGAGAGTGCTTTTTCAAAACACCAAAAGCTCCACAAGCAGTATAACGTGTTTAAACATACACGTATCTAGAAATGTTGATATGAAACATATTTTTAGTTCAGCAATGTTGTGATTCATATCGTATCCGTGGTTTGCAGAAACGCACAATGCCAACTTTGTAGTCTGGTGACTGGGTTGAATATTTGCTTCATCTCCAATTCACTTCAATTGAACCCTGCATGAAGGACAAATACTTCTCCAGACGGATCTGGCAGACTCTGAAAGAAGCATCTGTATTAATACAATTCAGAATACATACATTATTATACACACAAAAGAAAATAGAGCTTCAAGCGAACTTCAAGTGCCCAGTCTCTGAAGTTAATAAGCAGCAGAAATAAACCATATCTAATGAATTCTGGAATGCAATCAGCTGAGGACTCTGAGAGCCGAGGACCTGCAGTACTTCTGCCAGAGGCTGTCTGCCACACTTTACATTAAACAGCAGGATGCAGCCGCCAGCACCACGAAGAGACCCCATTTAAGCTCCTGGGCATTTAAACATCATCAGCATTTATCATTTATCGTTGAATCCACTTCTTTTAACTCATCGGCAGCAATGGATTGTCATAATACAACCAACATTGTGTGGCAATAGCAAAGGTGATGGTCAGAATAAACAACAGGGCCTTTTTAGTCACTATGACTTCATGTTCAGCAATCAATCTCATCATGGGGTTTAAAAAAGAAAGAAAGAGAAAATCATGATTTTTCTCGAGGTTCATTCCTGATTGAACCTTGAACTGATTGGCCACGACTTGCCACTTTTACACTTTTTGTATGTGAGCGAGGTTGGAGTACTGTATCTGTAACAGGCTGGGAAAGTAAGTCAGAGGGTCCGCTGCTGCTGTTGCTAACACTCGACAAAAACTGGAATGCAGTGAAGGTCAGATTCCATGAGAGAAGTGTTATACAACCCGGGGTGGGTGGGAGGGCACAGAGGAGGGCTTTCACTCGCCGGCCTCGCTGACTTCAGACGCACCACAAATTCCTCGGGGGTATTTATCTGTAGCCAGGTGATTTCCAGGCCCGACCGTCCTCGGATTGAGCCACGAGGGGAGAGGAGGGAGAGGTAGGAAAAAGGGAAAGGAAGACAGAAGAGATGGTTGCAGGAAAGAAAAGAGTGTATCTGAACCAAGGTGACCATTAGTGTAAAGGTTAGTGTTGACGTAGTTGTTTCCAGGTGAGTTACCTCAGGCTGAGTCAAGTGCAGGGTGGGAAAGGAAAGGAAATAAGGGAGATGGAAAGGAGTACGTAAAGGTTGGTGTTTATCTGTATACAGGCTTTGCTGTCTTCATCCTAAATGGGAAAGTGAAAGCAATTCAAATGTAATATCTTAGTTTTACCAGCGTCAGGTTGAGCCATGAAGAGGAGAGGACAGGAGATGAAAGGGAAGGAAGGAAGGGAGAGAGTAGGAGAAGAATGGAGGAGAGGAAGGTTAGGTTTCATCTTTATCAAGGGGATTTCCATGTTGAGCCATCTTCAGCAGGGAAGGAGAGGACGTAGGAAGAAGAACAGAGGTGAGAAAAGGGAAATATGTTCCCAGGTGATCCTCGTCAAGGAAAGGACAGACAATAGTTCACCTATCTCCAGATCTCATGCACCCACTCTCAGGAGGAGGCAAGGAAAAGGGAAAGAGAGGGCAAGGAAGAGAGATTAGTTAGTTAGTGTTTCTGCTTCCAGGTGAAACAATCGTCAGATGGAGGAAGTAAAGGGAGAGAATAAGGGAAAGATTTAAGAAAGCTAAGAAAGATTTCATCAGCACCGAGGTGATCCACAGTGTGATAAAATGGGTAGAAGGAAAGGGGAGTGGAGAAAGGAATGAAAGAAAAATAATTAACATTTATTGTCCTGTCTTTACTGTTTATTTATATTACTTGATTTTTATCTACTATGTGTCTCTTGCTGTTGTAATCCTGCAATTTCCTCACTTCAGGACTAATAAAGGATTATCTTATCTTAATAAATAAATATATATATATATATATATATATATATATATATATATATATATATATATATATATATGTGATTTACAGTTGAGACCATCCTTTGTTGCAGGGTTTCTCAGCCACAGACTGAACTAAAAAGGGAAGGGAATGGACATTTTTGTGCAATATAGTATACGCCCAATAAACCAGAATGCCTTTTAACTCAATCATGCCCCATCAACCTCCACCCAACCCCCACCACACACCTATACACCTTCTCTCTCTCTCACACACACACACACACAACCACATTCACACCCTATATCACACATTTCTGCCAGTGTCCTTCTGACAGAAGATACAATGCTATCTCTAATCCCTAATCCACAGCAGCACGGGGATACTGGAAGGCTCACGACACAAATTGGACATTTCAACACGGTGTGCAGGAGTGCAAGGCCCAGACTTTCCCTATCAGAAATCTAAATGACGCGTCCTTTGTGCCAATTCCTGTGCACGTTGGGGAAATGGAACATGGGATTGTGGGAGACATCTATTTTATGTTCTAAACCCTTCAATAAAACTCTCACTTCTTACCGCCACCGCGGCGATAACAAAGGGCGTTCTCTGTTTGCGGCTGTGCCTTCAGCTTGATGCATTGAGACATTAGCATTTAGATAACCCCTCTGAATATAGGATGTGAGGGAATTGAAAACAGGAACCAAATAAATACTGTGAAGAATCAGAAGTTACATTTTGAATTAACACAGGTTTGTCTTTTATCCCTGGAAATAAGAAAAGACCGGCAACGACAAGTGAAGCATCAGGTTTGTTTTTCGAACTCCTTTCGGATTTCTGGGGTCACAAAACAGAACTGAGAACAGTACAAAAACAAAAAAAACAAGGGATGTTTTTTATGGTGTCTCTGGCTGATTTGACTGATGATGTGAATTAGTTTTCACTTTAATCAAATCACAGTCATACGTTCCAACTTTTGACAAATATAGCATCCAGTCAAAGCACTTTCATGAAACTAAAAACGCAAGTAATTATGAAACATTTAACTATAAAAGAACCCATCCAGGTTTCCTAAACAGATGTATCTGCAAACTGTAATAGTAATTAATTATGTTTTCCATAACTTCACCATTTTCCTAAGAAATCCTATTTACTTTCCACTCAAACATTTGAAAAGAAGAGTGATACCACCCTGACCTGTCTGTACGTTAAACATGGAGCTATTCAAGGTAACTGACCTAGCTTTGAGAGAAGACTGTGATCTTTGGGAAACAGTTGGCTCTGTCCAAAAGTTTAAAAAAAGAATAAACCCAGCAGCAACGCGAAAAACTCAATGACTAACATGTTATATCTCTTTTGTTGAATCCGTAGAAACACTAACCAGCTGCTGGCTGTTTAACAGAAAGAGTGGTTTCAATTGTTTCATTTAACTCTCAAACTCCTGTCAGGTTCGGCAAAGATTTTGCTTTTTGGATAAATATAGCCTCAAGTCTGTGTTCATTTAAACCTCAACCAAGTGCTTTCATTGCCTAAACCCAACAACATGAGAGATGTTTTCAACCATCCTCTTCCCCTCCTCTTCCTCATGACTTCTGGGCAACAAGAACGTCACGTTAGTAACGCTGAAAATTGCCAGTGAGTGCAATCCCAACAGCAATCACATTTCCTATAAATCATATCTGGCAAAGCGAATCACGGTGGTAGGAATGTACTTTTCTGGTCACCGGGTTCGTTTAAAAGGAACACTTTTGATACAGTTGTAGGATTTACAAATCACACCGTTTTTCATTAGTTTACATCAGCTACTGAATGTAAAAAATAATCTGTAAAACAGTACAGTGATAGGCTATAGTTATTCAAATAAGAGATTCTTATTTTGTTCCAGTTTGGTCCTGTTCCCCGAAGTATCCGTTATCTTTGTCCAAGTCAAATTGGTCATTTAAAGTAATCGACTGTGGAGAAAGTGAGATAGAAAGGTCATCCTGCTAGATGACAATTTTGTCCAGTAGAAATTCATTCATAGGCACCAAAATGTCTGTCAAACTGGTTAATATTCAAACCAATTGCACAGTGATCTCACGGGCCTCTGAGTTCTGCCCTGATTCATCACTCATGATTCTCTCCCTGTGCTCATATATTATTTTCACATCCCGGCATTTTATTTGATTTGAGTCGCCAATCAGAGTGTGATGGAAATGGCTTGAACCTCACTGAGCTTTGCCTCCACATTGAGAACAAACCATTCTCTTAAAGGGGAAATTCCACTGACTTTGCCTTTAAGAACGTTGTTCTCAAAAAGAAGACTGTTTTTACTTTTGACATAGTGAAAATAAAACGTAAAAAAAAATGGAGTTACGTTCAAGTAAATCTAAACCAAATGTTGGTGGAATTTCATCCGAGCTGCGGAGAGAGAAAAGGGAAGTGTCGGTGCTGCGGGGAGACCCCGAGGCAATCAGTATTCCAGTCACCTGCTGTACAACATAAAGAGCATGCTAGCAAGCTGTGGACAAAGACACCCCCAACACACAGCCCACCAATGCATACGGAGCCACACACACAGCCACACACATAAACACAATCAACCGCACACACGCTTTCAAAAAAGCTTCATTGAAATAAATTGCAGGCTCTCCGGCAAGCTGCACCTATAGCAGTTTTCTTGGCTCCAGCAGCCGGAGGAGTGAAGGAGGAGGAGGTGGGTGGGTGGCCAGTCGGGGGTTAGAGAGCTAGCAACAGATGATTAAAGCCTGACAAAAGGTTAGGAGACGTGACAACATGGCTGCAAGTCAATCAGCAGGGCGCAATATGATCACCTTTCCCAGATTCCAGGTAACAGAGAGGAGGAGATGAGGGGGGTGGGGGGGGATAATGGAGAGATGTTGCACAACACGATCAACTTTCAACATCCCCTTTGAAGTCCAAAATGTACTCCCCCAAGAAAAAAGAAAAAACAAAGGCATTTTTGCTGGACAACATTGGTGATTAAACGGCATTAGAGGGTTCCCCCCCTTGAGCGCTCGAATAACAACAGGTCAAATGCAGCATTTGCGATGAGTAAACCTGTCTGGGTAAAAACTCCAGGGGTTTGGAGAGCCTGTAGCGATGGCAGGTGGTAGTTAACATTTCAAAGTGTAAGCCCTCCCGAATTCCTATGATAATATATATATATATATAAAAAGAGAGAACAGGAGGGTAAAATAAACAAAGAGGGAGAGCGCACATGAGACAAAGGCTTCACCTGAATGGAAGGTAGTGTTGTGGTGATGGAGGGAGTGGAAGGAGGAGCTGTCACATGCTACGTTTGGGTGCAAAAACAGCTCACCGTGTTATCACAAGGGCATTTTGTCATTGACGCATCCCCGGCTGCTGGATTTATAGTCGAGGGCAGCTATTACCATTGATAATTGATGGCCTGTAGGTGTGCATGTGGGTGAAAATGGGACGGCGAATATGTGGGTTAGAGTGTGTACGTGTGTGTGTGCACACTCACGTTCATGCATGTATATTCACTGTATGTCAGCGTGGCTGCTGCCTCCCCTCCTCAGGAACAACACCCCTCCCCCATCCCCTGCCTGTCAGTGGTGTGGGCCTCTGATTGGGGGCCCTGGGCTCAGTCGCCACGGAAACTGCACCAAAGCAAACAAAGGGGTGGAACGGAGCCGAGGGAATACGGTGACACAAAGGGGGCTACCTAGCACAGTGGAAGATTTCAGGAGAGGCTCTCGCACAAAAGCCCGAGCCGCCGCTGAACGGCAAAGCCGGAGTAGACGTCGCTTTCTTGTCAACACTCTGAGCTCAAACCTGCGCGCTCGGCTGCCGCGCACAAGTCCGGAGATTTCAGACTAATTCCCCCTTCCCACCCCCCAGGTCTTTCTCTCTTCCCCGCTTTGGAATTGTTTTATTAACATATGCAAATGACAACGTGATTAGTCAAATTGCACGGGAAAAAAATTCGGTGATTTCCCATGCAGCGCGAAAAATGGAGCCGGTCCAAAGTCATTTCAATTCATCCTCTGCTTATCGCCGTGCACTTTGTCAATCAAACTGCAGCGGCTGACTATAAACCGATAAAGCTTTAATTCCCACTGAGTGCAAGCGGCACTGGAAGATCAATTCACACCAGCCATGACAATAACAACAAAACAATAAGGTTATTAAGATTATCTATTGTCAATAAACTTTAAACCGATTATGGCAAATTAAACCCCTACAAGCCTAGAATAATATAAAATCCATTAATAAGGCTAAGATGAAGTATAATTCCTTTTAAATATTTCCTCATATTTCCTCGACCAAAGCACTGCGATGCCGGCTGGTGAGAACATGGGGACATACAGGAAGTCATTGTGCTAAAGCAGGGGATTACATTTTGTTAGGGCCCTGTGGTTGGTCCGGTCCACTGAGACTCATTAAGAATGGCCTTGACATTAAGGGCCCGCTCTCTTTCAACCTGTTTGCGGCCGTGATGCTGAGATCAAACGCAGTGCTATAGGTGAGGGCACTCTCAATGGCCTAAAGCTGGTCATTCATCCTTTTTAAAGACAGGAAATCAGGCTAAATGGAGGCCCGACTCCTCCCTCTGCCTGCTAAAGAGGCTTCAGAAGCTGCAGAGTTTTTGCAGTAAAGAATTTCAAGTGGCCATGGGCCTTTGAGGGGGAGTGCAGAACCAATAAAACCAAGGATTACTTGTGTCAAAGAAACACACCTGCATTTCATACATTTCCAGGGCTCCCCCCTTTCTTAATCTCCAAATGCAGGCTAAAATGAAATGCTTATTTTCCAGGAGAAACCCCAAATAATGTTTTTTTTTCGATTTTTTTTTTCACATGTTTTTACTTGTCTAGTTTGTATTTCCCAGTGTTTATGCTTGTGTGGTTGAAATACCACAGATGGAATAAAGGCCCTTTGTTTGACTGAGCTGACACGTCTCTGACTCTTCAACCTAGAAGTCAGCGCTGTGGTTTTTTTGTGCTTCTCTTCTTCCCTTCACATGAAGGGACTTTTACTTCTACATCTATAACAGGCCGACCATTGTTTTAAAGCCACACTGTGTTGCTGTCACATGAACGGGTCAGTTGAATGTGAACAGAATACAGTTGAATGTGTCACACGGAGATATAGTCGTTGATGTGGAAACGACACCAATGTGCGTAGACGCTGCCGGTGCAGATGTTCAGGGGCTAACGTCGCTGATTGTCCGTCTTTATGTCAGTTTAAATCTCTTTAAGTTGTAGCCCTGTCATGCCACATATCTGAAGGTGTATCCAGACAGAACACTGAGTAACATCGAGTGGAAATTGAGAGAAAAAGGCACACAGAAATATGCGATCGCGAGTAGCAGTTTTGAGATCGGCTGTCACACTCCAAACACACAAGCCAGTGCGATAGCTACTACTAGCTCCATGAGCTGTCAGAGCTTGTTGACGCGAATAAACGCTCCAGAAGACTGACTGCTGAAAAAAAAACCTCCAGCTATCAAATTCACGTTCATGAAGCAAGACGGAAATTTGCCTCCCACTTAATCGGAATGCTCCTTTTACAGGAATCCTCATAATTTATAACTCGACGCGCCAGATGGTTTGGATTTCAGGGCAGGAAGAGTTTTAATTGAAGGGGGCATGATTGGCCACGTCTTGAAATTAAAAATGATGTAATATACCTGCGAATGCTCTATCGGTGCTGCAGGAGGTTCAACCTTGCACAGTATCAGGATCCAGCATCTGGCCTCAGGGCTCCACATTAAGAGGAGCTGCACAGCCCTCGTCACTCTGCCACCCTCGCTCTCTCCCTCCATCTCCCTCTGTTCTCCCCCCTCCGTCTCTCTCTCTCTCTCTCTCTGTCCGAGACAGATGTGTGATTGATACCCGGGTTGCCGGGTGATGTGCCGCTTCTAATTTTAGCCTCGCTCACTTGGGGACTCTCCTAGCAACAGGTAAATTGGACGCAGAAGCCGGAGTCCATCTGTACTGTAAATAGGCACTGATAAATTATTTTCTCATGGCAGCCATAGATTTGAATAATGCAGCATGTGCCTCTCACAGAGTGGCACACACCATCTATTACAGCTCTATATTCATGTGCAGTGAGTGCTTGTACTTGTGTTCACATACGATATGTGAGTTTTTTTGTTTTGTTCCACTGTAGCAATTCAATGCTTTTGTTTCTGTTTTTTCTTTTGGGAAGAAATATCAACTTATAAAAACCATTGCACAATAAAAACTGAAAGAAAATGCTGGGTAATATGTATGTTGATGTTGTCAAATGTCAAGTGACGAGACAATGTGATCGTTTTGTGTGATTCCGCAGGGGATCGGACCCGATGAAGCATTGAGAATAACTATTAATTGCCATATATTCTCTCTGAGTGTCTCGTTTACTTATGTGGGTCGTATAGAAGCATCAAATTGAGACTGTTTCAAAACCAATTTGAAGTTCCTCACAGTAACTTTACCAATGAAAATATAATCATGCCGTAGAGAGATGTCTCGGTTACTTACACCTATCATTCAAATTTGCCACTGCACTGAAATTTTACTCGGCTTAATTGCCTCCAACCGGACACGTTTAACTCGACCAATAAGATCACGTTTTCCTCTAGAAGTGTTCAAACATGAGTAAAAAGCAGCAGAAGCCTCAATGAATGAAAAATCAGGGAACAGCATCACCCGATAATATTGGCTCATGGGCGAATGGCACTCAAAACAACAGCGGCAGCACGTCAGCGCTGCACTGAGGCACACAGTACAAGGGTTTATTTAGCATGAGCACAGGGAGGTTTTCAGTATGAATGAAGCATTCCACTTTTGGACAATGGGACACAAAGTGGAGTCTTTTTTTTCTCATCTAACTAACTATTAACTATCTAAAAATATAATTTTCCTATTCTATTTTTTGTTCACATCACACAGCCAAGAGGGAAACTGGGTCATTTGAATCATTTGGATCTCATAGCGTAAGCAGGCCGGCGTACTACCGGCTACATGTAGGTCAGAGTCCATCTTGGCTCCCGTGTGGTTTCTGACCGCAGCTCTCCCTCGACTGTCACTCGTGATTAATCTGCTAATGTCCGCATGCAAATTCTCCAAATGGGCCTCCTTGGTGTGACTGTACGACTAATGGGTGTCAGCGGAGAGCGTTTTTGCCGCGTCATGCATATGCATGAGTTTGTATATTTAGCAGCCAAGTTGCTTTTGATCACTGTGTGGAGAAGGAGTGGGCTGAGATGAATGGTGGGCCAAAGCTGGGGCACATTAGCAGCTGACCACCTGCATTTCCTTCCAAGCAGAAATAACAGATGGGCAAACACAGACTGCAGCACCCTGTTACCACGATGTAGAGCAGGGAGGCAGATAGTGGAATGATTCATTAAGACACTCAAACAGTGTGTAGTATGACCAAGAAGGGAGTTATTTAAAGTATTTCAGGATTACAGGCGGTTTAAATACATTGCTGCCTCTGAGGGATTTTTAGATCTTTAAACTGTGTCACAATTTCTTGAAATAATGTGAAATGAAATACACTTAAAAATGCCTTTATTAATGCAGTAGTGCTTGTTTTGTAAGTATGGTGTTAAATGGTGCTATTATACCGCGATGACACTATTCTCCCAATAAAAAAAACTCAAAACGCCACGTGTTTATGTTTTCCTGACGAGGACGAGGTCGTGTGAATTATGACTGTTGTCTGTTCGGGGCAAAGGTGGAAGTAGCATGACATTGTTTTAGAGGCTCAAAGCCCACATACAGAGGAGGTCAAGGGGGGTTGTCTGCAAAAGCATGTGACTTTGACACGGAAGAACATGGTTTGCTTCCCCTTTTCTTTGAAAAGTCAACAGGTTTTTGTTGTAACCAAACCATCAAAGATACCTTCACCGTAAACCGAATATTCATTCTAAGCTTCACCGAGTGGGTTTGGTCTGGAAACCACATGAAACCTTACATACACATAGAGAAAACATGAGAATCACTGTCATAATTATTTAGGAAGTCACTGTAAAACAATGTCTTCCTGCAAAAAGAGGCACCAGATTAAAAAACACTCATATATGACATGTATGTGTGGGCTCCAGAGAGACATTTGTGTATAGTTCTCCTCTGTGCTCGGCACACAGGAGAAGTTTCAGTTCGTTGCATTCTGCAACCTCACCGCTAGATGGCACTATATCCAAAACACACCGGCTCTTTAATAGTTGAAAGTAGAGCGATGACAAAACGAGAGAGATGGGGAAAGACGCGCCAGCCAGAAACAAACTGCAGACACAAGCCTGAAAAACATCAGACGGTGATGTCAAACAGCTCAGATAACAGCAGCAGCTTTTAATAACTGGAATTGTAAATGTCTGTAGTGAGCTTGATGGATGCACCTGGCCTCAATTTAGTACAAAACAGTGCAGAACATTAATGTCTTGCAATAAGATTATGTGTTGTATTTCAGGAAAGTGTGTTTGTTTACCACCTTTCCATAAAAAGCCAATTCAAAAGACATAAAAGGCATTGAGAGAAGATATGATAAACAGGAAACAGATACAACTGGGACACAGCTCAGTGCAATGCTTCTAACAGGCTGTAAGCCCCGATTTAAAAGAACTCAGTCTTGTTTCCTGGGAGCTTGTACAGATATGTGATGCACATCATTTATATATGGAAGTGGGATGCACTGTTGGTTTTATCAGTGCAGCATTAACTCTGATCCAAATGGCCCCGCACAAGGGGAAGTATTACACAGCAGCTCCTGCTCATCGTTAAGCGTTTCCCTTTCGTTGCATTAATATCATTTGTTTTGTAGAAGTAGTTTATTTTTACGTTTTAATGGCTTTTTAAAAACTTTTCTGTGCACTATGGACCATTGACTCCTAATTATTGCAAAGTGTTTTCAATGATGACCATGGACCCATTGTTTACACCAGGTACACAATATCAACATTTCATATCTACTGTTTCATTTATGCAATGTAAACTCAACCATTAAGTCCGATTATATCTCATTTCAGTTTTTGTTAGTTTTACGGTTTATTCATCTATAATATATTTACTGTTCACTGATCACTTCCCTATAACACTTTTTTTTATTTTACTATCCTAACATAACCTTTTGCTAAAATTGCTGTAAAATTGTTAATTTCCCTGCTGTGGGACGAATAAAGGATGTTATCATATCTTATATTTATTCAGAATCACCAAGCTAGTATTGTTAACATTTTGTACAAACAGATGTCAGTATATTCGGTGTGTTAGTAATTATAAAAAAAAAGAAATAAAGAAGCAGTGAAGCTAATCCAGCACGAGGCAACGGAATCATTTTCACCATGAAAGCATCGACACATTCATTCACTTAAAATAAAAATTCGGCACTTATTCGCCACGCTTCTTTTGCAAAGTCTCCGAACACAAAAAGGCTTGAGTGTTTCTGGGGACGCTGGGGCACATCTGGTGCTGCCGTGTGCCAGGTCTGGTATTTAGCAGACTGTACCAATGAAGAAATCTTTCGATTAGAACTAGGAAATTGCTTCTGTCAAGACCGCTCAACGAGAGGGGAAGATAGCTCTTGCCTGAATTGGGACTCAATTCGAAAAAAAAGAGGAGTAATTTAACGTGGCATCTTGATAACATGTTTCATGGAAAAGAAAGAAAGGACATGTCCTGGTGCCAGAGGACTTTGTATCTCTTTGTGCCGAGTTCAGACATGCTCCTAATGCGTTAAATGTGTTTAAATCTTTTTGTACTCTCACTGTTCTGGATCACACAAAGCACGATGGCCGCTAGCCACTGAGGATTCTGATGCACAAAAAGAAATTAAAGCTTGCTTAGCTGCACCGTTTTCAGGAAGAAAAAAAAGACTTGTTCGAGCGGATGTAGCCTGCACAAGATCCAATTAGGCTCTCTAAATGTTTAATAAGCACAATCCATGTGCAGAATGAGATCTGCCACATTGGGGCTTCAAACTGAGCGAAAGAACTGTAACTCACTCTGTTGGTTACCTTTACCTTATGGAGAGGGGGGATCAAGTCCTTTGTAAAGGACTCAGGCATTCCTTTGGTAACCATTTTAATGGCCAATGCCTCCTGGTCAAGAGGTGGTCGCTGAATGGACTAATTCTGCCGGATTAGCCCTCTGTGGTGGTGATCCAGCCAGCCAAACAAATGTGACCTTACGGTGGAGAATCTGTGCATGCACAACCATACATTGACTCTATAGGAGGGGGCAGCTCAGCCAAGGGATTAGTGGGAATCAACCATTGAGGCATGCTCCGTTTTTCAGTTTCTTTTTCTTGACTTTGAAAGACTTGTTTAACAAAAATTACATCGCAGAAGGGGGTAACCGGTGGCAACACAAGCGAAAAAAATACCAGCTAAATGAGAAGAGGGGAAATTGAAGGTAAGGTAGGCCTATAGGCAGGAGAGCTCAGCAAACTCATAACATCCACCGTCTGTGCTCCCGGGATGGGCTTTCAGTCTCCAGGGGCCTGAAAGAAGAGTGCTGGGAGGATAAAACCACAGAGAGGTGGACATGCTAGAGCTGGAATACACAAAACACTGGCTTCACATGTCAGGTGACCTTTTGTTCCCAACAGGGCTCAGTTCTGCAGGACTGCACAGCCAAATAAACAGTAAATGTTCCAGAGGATGGCCCAGTCTGTGGGCTTAAGTAGCATCTGACAGACGAGACTCGAGGAGAGATAAAGTAGCTGCAGCGCTCTGTGTCACTGACTACAGGCACAAACACACCAGTTACTTTTTGTTTTTATAATTTGCATGTCCAATATATTTGGATATGTCATAAGTACTTTCACACAGAACACGATTATTACAATTATTGCAGTTTTCTTTTCCAGAACAAGGTGGATTTTTCCGGAGCTTTCGCGTCATGAAAACAAAGGCATCAACCAATCACGTCGTGAGTAACGGACATATTCAAAATGTGCACCATAGTGTTCAACAACACGAAGGCTTTGAAGTCTAAAGAAACAACGGAAAACTTTATTTCTCCTTTCAAACTTGAAAAAAGCAGCGCATAAATCCAGGTTCTTACCTTTCACAATAAAAGACCCTTACAACTACGCTACTGTTTACCAGAGGGAACTACAATTCACTCAGAGTATTTTGCTCTATTCAAACATTTTATTTTTTTTGTGCATTTTTTAACACAACAGTCCTTGACATTTAAATAAACGTCATAAAATACAATAACAAGTAAATAATCAAAACAGTAATATCAGTATCAATAGTTTAGCTTATAGTGAGTATAAATGCTAACCTTTACATACATGCACATCTACACCGACAAATGCTTATTTCATGCTTATTTCAATGCTTACAAAATGTGCATTTCCGCCGGTATGAATAGTTTTGATGCATTTTCACATCGCTTTTCATTTTAGTTTGCATTTAGTAGCATTTGTCACTCCCCCTGTGTGCAAAGGCCTTCATACAACATGATGGTGATTCATGCTGTGTCCAGTTCACACAAAAGACATTTTCCTGAAAAAAATAAATCATCTAGCAAACAGGAAGTGGTGCCCTTTTGCGAGGCATTGTAAATAAAACATATTTACAGTCACTAAAATGCAAGCACTTTTTTTAGGTGCTGGAGTGGAAATGATGGGGGTAGGAGGTGAATGATTGGAGGCGAATGAAACTACATTGATTTTGACATCTCCGCCTGGTGCATGAGTGCACATTGTATTCCCCTTCTGCAGGGCTCTGTACAGCCGAACAGTGCACACTCTGATTTCCCCGAGCAGCGTGCATGGGAAGAAAAAAAGTGTTTAAAGGTAAACAAACCAATCAACCAATCAATAAGCACAGCGAGCCCCGAGGTGCTGCTGAGCGACTAATAAACAGAACAACAATGAGGGAGCAGAAAAGAGCACCTCTATCAGAATCTCAGCTGTTATGAACAGAAGATCCACAGGAAGTCGTCACGGGCGGCTCTGACTGGTTGATGGATACGTTCTCTCTCGGCGCAGAGCAGGAACACTACGGCACGACCTGGAAGATATGAGGATGTCAACAATGATCACTATACGGGCGGAAATATGACTTCATATAGGCGCGTCCACTCGAAGATTCCTTGACAAAAAAAAACACTTCTGAACAATCTAATTAGGTACTTTTAGGAAGTTCTCCAGATTTGGGCTTGGATAGAAACACTAGAGAGAAAGAGATCAAATATATAGAAGTAGCGCCTTGAGCTATCACTTCGTAATTTTATCCTGTTAGACATTTATGTGAAATTGCCATGATTAGCAAATCAATTATTGAGCTATGGCCCAAACAAAGTGTGTTTCGTGAGGGCACAGTGAGCTTCACCTTTGACCCCCAACTTCTATCACTTTATCCCCGAGTCCTGGTGGATGTCTGTGCCAATTTTGAAAAAAAGAAGTTGAGTTCCCTCAAGATGTTCCTGAGATATCACGAGAATGGACCGGACGTACGGATGGATAAACCCAAAACATAAAGCCTCCGGTCACTGGCGAGGAGCCATTCAAATAATTGGCAGGGTGAAGAAAAGGCTGGTTTATGATGGAAGAAAATGTGTACGCAGAAGTGTGTGTGTAGCCTTTACTGACAGATTTGTCTTAAAATACACTGCATCTAAACCTCAAGATCGAAGAGTAAAAACATGAAGTGCTTTCCGATGGTCTATTGTTGGCGCCATTGGTGTCAAACAGCACCACAAACTGCGCCATTATGATATTTCATTATTTTTAAGCTACAAAACAATCAAACGACTACCCCTAATGGAAACCATGGCGTCCCCGAGAAGAAGTAATGATGTAAACACTTTCATTTGCAAGAATAAACTACTGTAGTGGATGAACCACAGGTTGTCCGTAACTATGGAGTCAAAGAATCATTGAATACATTCACAAACTAAAGACTGGTATAATTTGGTTCATTATTCTTTATAATGATGATATCCTTGCTCCATATTTTAGTATCCACTTTGTATTAATTATTGCTGTCGAACCCCATGGATGCATTAGATTTACCATCAGTCAGTTCAGTCTTAACCTTCCCTGTATCCCTCACTTCTCATGAACCACATGGGGCCGTTAACATTATCGGCTTTATGACACGACGGGTAAAGATCACTGGGATTGCTCAGGTTTAAGTCCTCTGACCATATTCTAATGCCCTCTCTATTAAAAACCATTTATGACGGCGATGACTGAAATGAACTTAACTAGTCTGTCATCGCTGCAGCTTTGTTAGCGTCCGTCGAGCCAATCGAATGTGAAACGGCTTGGTGGGTGACGAAACCCCCGACGGTGAGCTTTGAGGCTGAGGGATTTGGTCCGGGTGGACAGGTGGTTCCACCGGAGAGGCAGGAGCTCGGTACAGAGCCTTTGAAATCTCCTCAACTGGAAAATGTGGTCGCTTTTAAGACGACAAGAGGTCTACGCTGCAAAACCAAGTTGTTTAATCTACTGCAGGGTCTTAAATTCTCACCGTTTGGAGAACAAATAACGTCACAGAGTGCTTTACAGAATAGCAGAAATACAAACTTGAAATACAAAACAAGATGAAATCATTTCAACGATAACAAATACAACCAGTTAAGAAAGAAGCCATAAGAAAAAAGCATGAAACATTGTGCAACACAATGAAATCAATCCTCCTGCTGCTCCATTAATCAGTCTTTTTTAAGACAATGTCACCTTCAAGTAGGTTAAAATACACTGAAAATGAAGTTCTCATAGATGTAATGCTTGTTCTTGTACTTGAATAACATAATCACAAAGTGACACAGTTTGCAGTGAACTCCTTCCATCTGCTCTCAATCCCTTTGGCTCTGTTTGGCCCAGGCTGTCTCTTTGTTAGGAAGTGCTGCAGCTGATTTCAATCAATGTAACAGCATTTCAATTAAAGTGTTCCAGCTTGTAAATATTGCAAATTTGTGAAATAAATAGTGGATTAATAAAAGGTGGAGACAAGGAGATATGCGCTCACTTAATGCTGCTTACTCTGTTTATTGTGTAATGGTCTTGCAGTCATGCAGAACACATTCATCAATTAAACATATTAGGAAGAGTTATCTGCCAGTAAGTAGATATAAAACCTAATTGAGGAACATTACTATCTAATGCTTTCCTCCGTATTTGTTGTATCTCATACTTTATTTTATGCTGTCTTGTTTCTGTTATGATGTATTTCCATATAACACAACAGAAGTATTTGAGAGAATCACCAGACACGATGTCCATGAATTCTTCAAAATGACGCAGCCACAGAGTTTTCGAGAAAAAAAAAACAGTTTTTAAGAGTGAAATATGAACCGACATAATTGCTGCTTTGGCTGCCCCATAACATGTTGACTGTTGCAGGCTCAACCCAAACAAGAGCAAACTATGGTTTGGCAACGAAAACACTCGGTTAGCGCTGCGGTAGGCAGGATATTTCTGGTGTCATTGGGCTGGAATTCCATTAAAACCTTTCAGCATATTGTAATTCAAGCGGTCTGAGAGAAAACTAGACGTTTTCATGCTTTAGAAAGTCTAGCCTGTGAAGCCAGACTTTGGCCAATCACAGGTCCTTTCAGAGAGAGGGGCGTTCCCATTGGCTGTTCTGTAAATACAGATGCACGTGCACGCCGCTTCAGTGAAAGCCTGATTCAATGGCAGATCAATTCCACCAGTGAAAGTTGCTATTCAAGCATCGGCAACAACGGCCAACACTGCAAATAAACCCACAAAAAGAAGACGGACTTCTAAAAAAAGAGAGTCGGACTATCGGCAAGCGTTTCTAGGGAGGAAGAAGATGTTGCTAATAGTTTTGCCTTCTGCTAACCGTAGCCAAAGGTTCATGGCTAAGGGCCTTAACTCACAGCTACAGTTAACAGAAGGCACAAATGTAAGCTTTTTTTTCCAATTTTTTCTGTGTTATGTATGCTTTGGAAAAACTAATTAGCAACATTTTCTCTCCATCTCTCTGATAGCTTAGCTTTCTGCTAATCATCGCCAAAGGCTAAACGATTGACTATCAAAGTCAACGACCATGAGCTCAGGTCCACGGCTGGCAGAGGGCTAAATTATGAACATTTTCTCTCCATCTCTGAAACGCTTCGCTGATATTCTGTCCAAACCCCGCCTCCCCCAGCTTTAAAGGTGTGGGGATGCCAACAGTCTTCTCTATGCATGTCAGATGTGCTACAACAAACCCCAGCATCCACACCCATGCCACAGTGTTTCCCCTAACGACCTCTTGCAACGGCCGATGATTTAATTCCCAGGATACTGCTGGCGAGCCTTATGCAATGCAGGGATGGATTTTTTGAAATACGGTTGGATTTTCCGTTTAAATTTTTGTTTATGCCTCAATTTAAACCAATTTTTGTTCTGATACAGAAAATGAACAATAACATGAGCTATTTAACTGGTAAATAGACATATTTCACTTCATTTTGTCATTAAATCTGACCTCAAATAGGGTCGGACCTGTTTCTCTTCTCTATCAATGCAATATGTGAAAAAGCAATTGATTCGAGCCGCCTGTATAAACCTGCCTCTGGCTGCTCCAGTGAGTGAACCGTCCAGTTATCTGACGTTCACTCCTTCATGACAGCTGACAGGTGAGAGGAGAATATGTGGGGGCGAGATATCTTCCCGAGGAAATGCCAGAGAAACTGACCTCCAAGTTTCACTCGGATCAGTGAACACGGATATTATCTATCCCACACGCACACACACACACACACACACACACACGCGCGCGCACGCACGGACACACTTCCAGCAGTGGTGTGTTAAAGGGCCCACACAATACGCACACAATACACTCTCACATACACAAATCAATCACCTCGCTAGTGCACAATAATGTTGTTGGCGTTAATAAGGAAGGGGACGCGCTCATGAAGGCAGCTAACGATGCCAGTCATGGAAATGTCACTCTGATAGTCCGCGTAACCAGCCGTCATGTCGGTGATTCTTCAGATGATTTTACCGTCTGCTTTCAGGTATATTTTCATCTCACTTCTTGGCAATATTCACATATTTTAAACAGTTTCTTTCAAGTAAAAGCCTCGTGGATCAAATATTCCATTTTGATCTTCTGAAGCAGCCTTGTTTTTAATTTTCTTGCCACACTTCGCTGAACTTTTCCAGTTTGATTAGGAAAGACGGAAACGTTTTTAACATGAAAAACAACACATCAACGTTTTAATCGCATGCAATGGTTGTGTGTCACGGGTCAAAGGCAAGATACACTACATGGCAAAAGTATATTATAGTATATTATTATTTTCAAAGTACTCCAAAAGAAGTGTCAAGCTTTCAATTTTACTCTCAAATCTGCACCACCATTATGAGGTAGAATCAGCCGGGAAACAACAGCCAATGAAAGATGAACTTGTCATTGGCCAACATATTTTGAAAAATTGAACATCCAGGGCTCTTAATATTTTTACAACTTCTAAACTTTGAAACTTATTTTTTCAGGCTTTCCACAAAAGTTTGGAACCTGGCTGCAGGGGATTTGTTCCCCGTTACTGAGGTCCACCACGGATGTTGGATGATGGCTCCTGACTCACAGCTGGAGTTCAGTGCTTCCCAAAGGTGTTGGCTGAGGGTTGAGGTGAGGGCTCTGTGCATAGAATAGTTCTGCAAAGGTGGCGGCACACTCCAATATGTTTAATGTGGAGCAAGAAGAGTTCCTTTCAGTGCAACAAAGAGCCCCAGGCCCAAAATAAACAAAGGGGATGGGGAAAGGGGAGTCCACATTCTGGTGTGACTCAGGTTACTCTATCATTATATGAAGACATTCAATTTGTGGCGAATAGCTTGATTCATGATAACTGAGAGGGTCTCACCATAACCAAAAAGAAATGAAATGAAAGACACGCATTTATATGTGAGTAAAAAGAAAAATGAAACTGGAAAAAGACTCATATTTGAATTGCTGGCTTTGGTTTCCAGCTCACTGGCAGACTTAAATATCATTTACCATCCTCCAGCTGATTGCAAATGTGAAATCTGGTTTCCTTTCTATATCTAAATATTAATAGTCTCCATTACACGAAAATGACTTTCATCTCTGACTCACATGGAGGGATTAGATTTTAATCAACGCATTAAATATGGCTTTCTTTCGCCGCAGATGGGAGAGGATGGCAGGCAGTCAATTAGCATCATGCTCTATTTGCAGTCACAGTGAAGCCCGATAGAGTCTTTGTTATCACACAGGCTGAAAGCGCACAAACAAAAAAGAAAAAAAGGGGAATGCGGGAACGAGGCAACATAATGATGAGCTTCTGTCAAGGATCAATGCTTTGGAAATGAAAGATATTTCCTTTTAATAAATTCTCAACAAAAATGCATTAATGGGGTGTTTGTGTTCTCCAACTCAAGCGACTGAAGATTTAAACTGGTAACATATTGGATGCTCAGTCTTCAGCCACAGCTACTCTAAAATATGAATGTATTTTGTGCTTTTGACTTCAATTGTGATGCTGGTTATCAAAATGGCAAAATGCTGAGAATCATCTACATATTTTCATGAAATCAGTTTGGAGCTGCCATTAAAACTCCAACAGAAGACGTGTTACAAACACAATACATACATGTGTAAAATACATACAGGTAATCATGACCCACAATGCAGCTTATTTAAAAACAAATCAAATGATAGTCAAATTATAATTAAAAGCTTCTCTTGATTGGCTGTAATGCACCCGACTTTGTGTAGCCCCTTTCATCACGTTAAATCATGAGATGACATCTTTTTTTCTTGAATAACTTTTGTATTTATGTGTGTTTATGCCACAGTTTAAAATAGAACAGCTTCAAGTCATTGGGAACATTGAATCATCTCTCAGTAAAACAAGTTGCAACTGCAAGTTTGGTCAATTAATTGCTAAACTAAAAAGTAAATCAGTGTATGAGTCAGGAAGCTGTCCTGCTGATCTGACCCTGACAGAAGGTGATCGTTCTCTTGCTCCGTCATAAACTTTCACTAAACCCCAGTGAGTCCCAGGTGAGATCATTAAAGGCGGATTAGCTTGATTATCTCTCTGCTGGCTGGTCCGCTGGGTGTATTTATGCCCAACCAAAGTTGTTTGTTTGATGCTCAGATGCAGTTTGTCATTTTTATCTTTTTGCCCGCGACACCTGCTGATTCAGCAAAACACTTTTTTTTTAGCAAGAGGCCAAGTTGTTAGCAGCCGCTGCTGCAGGAGAGTGAAGGAAGTCGCCTGATGGGTTTCACTTTTTGTGTTTTCTCATCTGTTAACATCCAGCTAGCTAGCTAGCTGTGCTGTTTGTTGGGGTCTGAAGAAATTAAAAACATGTGTAACAAAAAGCGTATCAGTTTGCAATTCACTTTGTAGATGAGATGATCAGATGAGATATATCCTACTTGTATGCCATTAAATAATAAAAAAATAAAAAAAGGTCTCCACATGTTATTCAACCCACTTCTCTAAAGTACATTCTCATTGTGGTTTTTGGCCAACGCTGCACTTCCCATGCTGTGATCAAGCTCTAATGGGTTTAAGGTAACAGATGTTTGAGGTTAAGAGTAGATTCTGGGACTTGTACACAGCACACATTTGCACAATTGCTCTCATAGTCAAGACATTAACAGACTTTACTCATCAGGTTCTTGTTTCATTCAGATCTCTGTGTGGTTTGCCGGCAGCCTTGACTACTAACTGCATTATAATGTTGTCTTATGCTTTAATGCCCTTCCTTCAGTAGTTGGCTTGGCTGAATTTCAGAAATGGTTGAAAAAGGCTTTTTTTTCCCTCTGCTGTAACCTTTCTGTCGTGTATTTCAGAAACTTAACAGGGAGTCAGTGTCACTGTGAACCTGGTGCTCTCTAATCTCACTACTTGTAAAAAACACTCTCAAGCTTCCGTCTCCGGCAGAATGGCAGCTCGTCCTCGTGAACTTCTGAACCTCGTTCAGCCGCCAAAGTCCTGGGACTGGAGGAACGTAAGCGGCATGAACTACTCCGCTACCACTCGTAGACCTGCACGGCCCTCAGCACTGCGGGTCCTGCTGGGCTCAATGGCAGGTCAAGCGTTTCCCCGGCTGCAGCTTGTTCCATTTTGCTGTCAACACTTATACGTCTATCAATGCTCTGATTTTTTTATGTCTAATTTTTACAAAGACCTACATGATCAGACTTCCACTCGCATTCATTAAGATTTCAGGCAGCTCTCTATTCCTTCAACGTAAAACATTTATTGGTTTAGCTGGGACATTTGGGAACACTTTTTCCTGTGGCATACATTTTTTGCATGACTCCTGACCTTGCTTTAGTCTTGAGGTGTTTCATGCATGAACCCATTGTTCCGGCGCACCAGCTCTTGTCTTTTATCTAAATGTATAAACGGCATCACTGAGGTGACAAATCTGACTACATTCTCAAGATTAGCATGCAAATTAAATCTTGACAAAATAACAGATGGGGCCGTCAGTGTTATCAAATCACTTGAGATGCGAGCTGAGCTTTTCCAAAACACTTACTGCTTTTGTGGGAAGCTTTTCTCTGTTTCTTTTGTATGCAGATCGTATCAACAGACAGCAGAGAGGATGTGGTCAACTGCTCTGAGTCCGGCACCTGTCATGGAGAGGAACATGGAGGGGTGTGGTCATACGCCCACAAACACGGCATCCCACATGAGACCTGCAACATGCACTCTGTTCTAGTGTTGCATTCAGTTTTCATCCATGAGACACTTTTTCTTCTTTTTCTTTTTTAAACTTTACATCAGAATGCCAACTATTTACTTGCACAACTTTCTGGGAGTGCAGAACTACACTTTATAGAAAATAGGTGACAGGTGGGCTGTAGGGTGGTGCAGTGTCACCTCACAGCAACAAGGGCCCGGGTTCGATCCCCGGTCCCCGGTCCTGGTCCTTCTGTGTGGAATTTGCACATTCTCCCCGTGGCAGTCTGGGTTCTCTGGCTTCCTTTTTTTGAAACTAGTTTAGCAGGGAGTTGTGTGAATGCTGCGTTTGAAATGTTCAGCTCTCAAAAGCCCCCGACAATATTGAGTTTGAGGACGGCTAATAACTTAAAATTCTCCTCCAGCAGTGGCCATGAATGCCAAATTAATTTACCCTCTCCTCAAATCACATCCATTTAATCCCTCTTTCCTCAGCTGTGGACTCATGGCCACAGAGACACTCTGTACACCTGTGTACGTTGAGTCACCTGACATCAAGCATCGTGTCAGTAGCAGCTGGGCGATAGAACATTCCACTTCATTCAGTTGCTTTTCAATTTGGCATTTAACAAGTGAATGTTGGCATGAAATCTAGTGGCTGCCCTTGGTTTAATATCAAAGTGACCTTTTATGAATGTTCATTAGTTTTTCCTCCATTAGGGTGAGAGGCTAGCTCAAGATTGTGACAAGCGCCTACAAAGCAAGAAGTGGAAGCAAATACGATCTTACTTTGAAGGAAGACTGCATGTACGTCTTCAACCTACCTGATGTCAAAGACCATGTGCAATTTCACCGGACTTGTCTGTGGGACAAAGTAGTTAAACTAACTGGAGTTGTCATGGTCTGTGATTGTTCAGGACAGTGAAATACATTTGAATGTTATCCTGTGAATTGTTTTGAATCTGTATGACTAAAACAAATCTAAAGCGCACGTTTCCTCTAGCATGGTACGATAAGTTTTCACAGTGAGGCCTTGAAGGAGTCGTTCACTCAAATGACCTCAAGCGAAGGTTCAGGCTGAATCGATCACGGAGCCGTAACACCGTTCTGGCCAAAGAATCCATTGCTCCAGTAGCATGATCGTGCTCATTCTGAACTTATTGGCGTGATGTTTTTTAAAACCCTCCACTTCATTTAAAGAATTCTCCGGCTGTTTAGTATTAAGCTTTTAATGTAAAGGTACAGAATGTAAAATCAAAGAAGCTGCCCCATCTCTAGTATGGGTCAATATTTATATATTGAGATAACATGTAGTCCTTCAAACTTTTGGAAAACTTGAGAAGATGCAACTGGTATCTAGAGGCTTTGTGAGGGCAACTGAGGACATTCAATGCTTGCAGCAAACTGGATATCATTTGAATGTGGTGGGGGTTAAGGCTTGCTACACCTGAGGCCATATGCCCCACACACCTGCATGCGGAAGTAGCTGCCCTCTGCACACTGAAAGGCACTCAGCTTCTAGTATTTGCTAAAATCTTGTGAAATAACTTGAGATCTCCAGGGGAAATGAGCACAAATTTGCTCTGGAGGTACTTCACATGTGCTGACTCAGCAATGCGTGTTTTCTTCTGCAGTTCCGAAGGCGAATCGCAAAGCTTAATTTTGCTCCTGCCAAAAACGTGCATGCGGACTGATACAAGGTCAGCTTGTGAGGGAGTGTATATACAAACAAATTCAAGGCCGCGGAGCTCCGTGTCCTGAGACTGTTAATGAAAGATGTACAACAGCCCTCCTGTCATTACCTTGAAACTTCGGGTCGCGGGACGACTGAACCGAGACGGGTCGATTCCCAAAAGCTGAATGACATTCATTTGTTCTACATCTCTGAGCTTGATAAACAGACCCACCTCTCTTATTAATGACTGACATGCTTTATTAGTTTCAATCCTGTCATGCTCCTGGAGTAACATTCAGTTTAATCACCAGTTATCTACAGTGGCACACATAACCGTACAATGGCATCCTCTGTGTTTATGTGCAATTACAAAAGAGCCCATTTTCTTGCTGTTCAGCTGAGGGAACAAAAGAAAACTGAGCACTTAGATATTTTGGTTCAGGGGACGCAACAATAATAAAAATGCATGAACACAAGCTGCTGTGCTTTGCTGCCGATATGGAAACGCTTCCCATTAACTGCAGTTTCCATTCAGCGTCTCAGGGGAGAACAAAGGATAATCAAACCTTATGCGGTGCTTTTAACTTCAAGCCTCCAAACCCGAGGCAGACCGTAAGCCTATAAAGCTGCGGCGTGTCCAAGTAGAGGACCACTGTGAAAACAAATATTGAACATAATTTAGTTGCTCGATATTATGCGATCAAGTCCCCGCCCGCCCGACCGCCCTCGAGCAATCGTTCACGTGAAATCAAATTTGCGCACTGATTAAATTTCCTGCATGTTTTCTCATTTGCATAATCACAAACAGAGCTCTAATGGCTGTGAATGAAAACACATGATAATCTTTGGGTCTGAGGCTGCAACAGAAAGAGAGACGTCTTTCCAGTGTAACAAAAACTAAAAAGAAAATAACGGGTATGAAAAAATGCTGGATGCAAATGCACATGAGCCATTTTCATACTGAGCGATTCAGCATTCATCTTCATTACGGCAATCGTTATGGCAAGATGGATTTTTCGGCAATTCCTGCAAACCCATTATGTATTGTTTCGTGATCAATATGTCGCTCTGTAAACACGCAGACGGAGGGGGTGGTTGTTTTATACAAAAAGGAGTCTTGCTGAGGCCCATTGGTGCTGCCGAGGCCTGGATTATCAGCTTAAATAGAGTTGAAGGGAATATCCACTTCTAAAGTATCTTTGAGCAAGGCATTGACATGATTTATCCATGGCAGCTGCCTCGAGCAGCAGTGTAGGAACACGCACAAAGCTTCCCAATGTGTGTGTACGCGCTTTTGTGTAATCCTTCCCGATGCATTCACTCTCTCTCTCTCTCTCTCTCTCTCCAAGGCCACTGCTGAAACTTGCCTCATGAAATAAGCAACAGAGAACGAAGGATAACCAAGACGGCCACAGAAACACATTGCAAAGAAAAAGTGTGTTCTCTGATTTAGCTTAAGAGGTTACAGACACCATGTTAATGATTCAAAACATGCACAAATGATGTGTTTAAATTATTACTACAGAGTATGAGCGGATGCTGTAAGGGTGTGGGGGGGAAATAGGGGAGTCGGATTTCTTCATGCAAACCACAACACCATCAATCATTCATTTATAGCGTCAAATATGAATTGAGTGGAGTTTTTCCGCCAAAACACAAGGCCTAGATCAGAGCACAGAATGTGTTGATTATAATCGTAATGCATGAAGCAGATTACATCTACGGGATGGTATAAATCAGACATTATCATTCCCCTAACTTCAGCAAAAAGGCACGTCCGGGCTGATTTGCAGAGCATTATGCGTCTTGAGCAAAAAATAAATAGAATAAATTGTACAAGCAAGTCTCACGTTGCTAATGAGCCCACGCAGGAAATATGATTTGGTGATTAAGATCAAAGTGTCTTCCTCAGCCAGCCACCACTTTTCCTGATGATCTGCGTTTTTTTCCTCCTGTCAAGCTCGAAAAAAAAGAACAACAAAAAAAAACGCTTACACAACAATCACTTAGTCCAGTGTGATTCCTAAATCGATTTACAGGCAGCAGCCGCCCCGCTGAGGTTATGCATCATTCCACCGCTAATCTCACTTCCTTGTCCAATGCGCTCGTCCAACCTCGAGGCGGCGGTGGAATTAGCACGAGTTAATGGATGAGCATTAATCTCCCTCTTAGTCACAACAAAATTAAGAAATAATATGGCCATGAATACTTCAGTGGCACTGCAGCAACACGGGGAATCCGCTCGCACAATCTGCCCTGGCTTGCAAAAAAAAAGAATTGGCAATCACATCCATTATTAATGCCTCGTCATAAAATTCACATTTTTTCCTTCTTCTCCAGAGTGAAAATCCAATGAGCAGTCAATACTATTTCAAACTAACTTGCTGAACACACAGAGCCGAGAGAAATGGCCTCTAAAACATAGCGGCTCGTTGGACCGCGGCTTTTCTCGTCCTGCTTTTATCACGTATGTAGTATAAGTATATAGTGCGTTCCTTAAAAATAGATCTGGGCCTTCCGACTCAGTGGGTTCTCGCAGCCTCCCCCTGGAAGTTTTAATTAGAACACCAGTCACTCGTGTTATCATATTGTTTCAAGAGGGCCGCTTCCACATTCCTGAGCTGCCCACTTCATCACAGGATCAGAGGCCTGCAGCGAGCCGGCCGTCTATGACGGCTGCCTCTGGAGATTCACAATCTTGATCCCTTCTATCGCTGATGGAGAGCCAATGTGCTCGAATTTGATAGACGGGATTATTGTAGAGATAACAATTTGTAAACGTAGAGACTCCTAACAGGTTCTTTTAGAATAAAAAGTAAAGTCGCGGCAGCAGCAGATTATACTTATCCCTCCCCGTGCAATGAGCTTTCCAGATATGTGCATACAACAAGAACAGAAATAAGAGCCCTAACACTCTATACCTCCATGGAACGTTGGCCCCTGAGAGGTCATCTGTGGTTATTGATGTTTAAGGCAACAACTCGGGTGCTTTCCAGTAAAGCTGAAGGCAACATGGTCCATTTTGTCAAAGTGCCCAACAGTACAATAGTGTTTCTTTAAAAACTCTAACAACCCCAACAGATGTGTCTGTTTACAATGTGCAAAAGCCAACACAGTGTCTCCAGATGTGGCTCTCAGATCTAAATGATTGAATGAGGAGGTTTTTGGGGGGGTTCTGTGGGAAGGACTTGAGTGCCAAATATCACACTATTTCCCAGCTTCTCATAAAAGTGAAAAAAAGGACTCCAAACCAAAAAATATCATATATCAATGATGGTGATTGTGATTTTGTTTCAGTATCTTACCTAGTTTTGGGATAGGATGAAATTGTGTTTTTATTCACTTCTTTGTCATCTTATTTAATTGTAAAGCTGAAAAGCAGGCACAAATCCCGACCTATCTCTTAAAAGTTTTCTAGGGAACTACTTCTGAGCAAGGAAATAGTCCCTTGACCGGTGTGCTCTGTGGATCCAACCAGATTAATGGGCATGCCATGCTGCTGTTATGATTTTTCAGCTCTGTTAGTTCCACATGTACCCCTAGAGGTAAGTGAGAAGAGTGAACTGACCCTTAAACAACACACATACGTTGCTGTGTTTTACATTAGTCGTTCAGATTCCTCATTAGACCTCCACCCAGTCTTCATTCAGTTCATGAGTCCTGGTTTCATTGATCCGGGCAGTGTGGTCGTGTGCTTCTTGTTGCCTCTGTGGAATCAGAATATACTAATGACATCTGGCTGCTGGGACATCTTGGGTGACTTTCATCTTCCAGCCAGTGGCCATCATTACTGTAGGTTTTGTTTGGCACTCTCCTTCATTCAGGGGGAGGAGCGCCGGGACAGGGAGGGGGAGGGGTCTCTCCCTTTCTGAACTGACCTGTAATTGCACTATGCTGCCCCCTGTTGAAGAGCAGCTCTGCATGTTGTGTTTACATCAGGGCTGAAGGAGGACTGATGTGGTGTTTTGTCTTGGTTTTATGAGCTTTTAATGCCAGGGACTGACAGCGTGTCACAACCGAGCAGCAGTTTATTACACCGAGAAGTCATTAAGGGTTGTTTACTCCGATTACGCGTACAACCGTGGCGGAAAACAGACTCTTTTTTGTAAACAGAAAGTGGCATACAAGAAGTAACCTTGAGTTATATTGAATTATCTATCATAATCTGGTGGTTCTTTGAATAGACAATCTGTCTCTTCGGGTTGGCCTCATATTGGTTGCATTCCAACATGAATCTGGACGCCCAGGCTGGTAGAGAGGATGCTGCTGTATGGAACAAAGGGCCTCTGCTGCTGGCACACAAGGGGTTAAAGTGTGCGAACGCCCCGAGTTGGCTGACGGTATTCACGCGCAATGATTAAGGATATTGATTGACGAAACACGCGGAATTGTACACTTTTAGCACCAAGAGGGGAACAAAGAGCCGGAGCCATCCTCCTCTAATTGATCTGCGCTCGCGCTGTCACAATGTAATTAACTACAGTAAGAGCGACATTATTTCTCTGCTTCCAAAATCATTAACTATTAACAACTTATATTTAATGAAAATGTCCGACTCTCCAAAAGAATGATGATTGATGTCGACAGAAAGAAGAAGAGGAAGAAAAAAAGAAAAAGGAAAACATTGCTGCTGAAGAGAGGGAGCTGCTTTCATCCCGATCACAAACTTGGATTTTGAGGGGAGCGCGCCCCGCCCTCCTGGTCCTTATAACCAGAAAGCCTGTTTGCAGGACGCACAAACACAACAGGAACACTGGAGACCACATCGCCGCGCACGAACCGTTCCTGGAGACGAACTCTGGCTTCAAAGACTTTACGGATTACTCTGGTTTGCTTTCACCCTCATGACCGCGAGCGAACGACCAGAAGCGGCCATGGATTTTCTCAATCACAACTATTTGAATGCGCGCAACCCTTATGACTATACTTTTAATTTCTGGAACGACTATCTCGGGCTGACGACGTTGGTCACGAAGAACAACAAGCTCAGCATCCCCCAGAACCCGAACTCCATCACCGAGTCTCTTAAGGCGACCCTGGGCTTGGACGATTCCCCGCCGTGTCCGTGCGTAATCTCGGGCGGCGTTGGGGACAGCGGTCACCTGGACTGCTGCTGCCCGTCCGGGAGCCCCCCGCCGGCCTCCATCCTGGACTTGAAGGAGCGTTTCTCGATCCTGAGCCCCTTCCAGAACCAGCTGCCGGAGCGAGAGGTGGGCTTCGGCGGGAGCTTCGCCGGGTTCGATCTGTTCGGCATGGAGAGGAAGATGCGCAAACCCGCCTCCAGGAGCAAGCAGGAGCCCAAAATCTGCGTCTTCTGCCGAAATAACGGCGCGCCCGAGGAGGTGTACGGCTCTCACGTCCTGAAGACTCCGGACGGGAGGGTTGTGTGCCCGATTCTGAGGGCTTACACCTGTCCCCTGTGCAGCGCCAACGGGGACAATGCCCACACCATCAAATACTGTCCTCTGTCAAAAGACCAGCCATCCCAGCGACCGTTAAAGGGAGGGAGGGCTGTGGGTGGTAAGAGGATGAAAATATTCTAAACAGACGTGACTATAAAGTAAATTGAATTGCACTGACTGAACTATTTCCAGATGACTGTTTTGATTTCGGCTTTAGCCTTTATCCCAGTTTCATAAACATATTGATTTTATCCTTTTTCCTCTCTCTCTCTCTCTCTCTCTCTCTCTCTCTCTCTCTCTCTAAGATCTCTTATATTTTTATAGTTCTTTTATCCACATAGAACAATTTTATGCTTTATACATGGGATTTATTTTTCTTGCTAGTTTATAGTCATTTGAGCGTGTGCATATAAATACATGCATCAATAATCACAAAGTGTGAATACATTTGAAGAGAAGTATTTTGGTCATGTAGGGAAACACACTGACATTGGCAAAAGGGGATGAATGTCATATTTCTACCAAGTATTTTTGTACGGCGAGCTAAGCTCGCTGCGATTTTCTTTCTCGTCTTAGAAAACCAAAGTTATGTTTGCCATTAAAGAAGCTCAAGATTGTGTCATTGATGAGTGCTTGTGTGCGTCTGACTGGAGCAGGAACTCTTTGGTCCCAGCCGCCTGCCGAAAAAACTCCACAACATATTTTCCAACTTGCTCTAAAAGTTGACATTCAATCTGCAAGGCAGGAAGGAGGGAGGGAGGGGGAGACAATGTGGCCTCTGTTTCAGGCTCATGTTCTCTGGGGGACATTATAATCAATTGTTGCCAAGCCAAACTTTCACTCCAATCCAATGTGATGAGAATGTCATCTGACTTTACAAGCAGTCAGAAATGAGAGATACTTGCCTGCATTTCTTTATGTTTACATTCCCAAATAAGGGCGACACACTGGATTTCCTTTTTCTCTGTCAAGTCTCTCTTTCTCTATGGTGTTTCTTTTTTTCTCTTTGGTTTGTTTTGGTTTGCCCAACGTGTCTCATGCCTGTTCTGTGAGGCCTTTTCACTCTGAGCGTGAGGTGAAAAAGAGCAAATGAATGTTAGCAAACAACAACAACAACGACGTGCTATCCCGTTATTTCTTTACCTGAAGAATCCCCCCAAAAAAGAAAAAAAAAGATGCAAAAATGTTGTGAATGTATGATTGAAAGTGTCACTTGCAGGACTGCACATTTCTGACAGTTTTGTTTACCAAAGGAATACAATTGCATTGAAGAAAGAAGAGAGATTTGCTGTATTGTACATAAAGTGATGTTTATTCAGTATTTTAACATTACAAGTGACTTCAGAGGGCGCTACCTCAACAGGATTTTGTACTTACATGTAAAATGTCAACAGCAGTTTATTGATATAGTGCTGCCATTTATAATAAGGGTTTTGATAGTATTTTTGATCTTTGTATAACATAATTGTATTTTCATTTTGTCGCATTTAACAAGACGGAAGTGAATTTCCAAGAAGCTATAAGCATTGCTCACCAAAAGGTGATTGTCTGTAAATAACGATTATACCCATACTTTTTAAAGTTTAGTTGGTCAATGTTACATTCTTGGGTGTGTGCGAGAGAGTGGATATTGAAAAAGGCTGACACAATTTGCCACTTTTAACAGAGGAGTTTTTTGATTAAATGAATAATAGAAAAAGAAAACACTGTTGAACTTTGTTATTTATATTTTACCACAATTTCCTGTATGCTGCTGTGCAGAATAACAACATATGAATCCACTAGAGAAATAAAAACCTATCAAATATTTGGAGCGATGTGGTCGTGTTCTTCGGTTGCTTTACTCAACATCAAACTGAGCACAAACCCCTTTTTTCTTCTTATTTTTCTTTTGAGTTGGTGGGCAAAAGTCTAGAATTAACGGCTTACTGACTGATTTAGTTATTTGCAGATGGACTGATTGAATCAAGCGTGGAAGTCGACTAAAAAGCACACTTCCGAACGGCCTTGCTCGCCCTAATTGGCCTGCTAACCGCCTGCCTTGCTAACCAACCAATGTGTGGATCGTGTCAGCGTTTGAGCCCCCATGCACACGACAACCTTTTTGCTTTTGGACAAACTGAACCTGATCCGCCGCTCTGGTATCTTTAAAGATTTGTCTCCGTAGGACAAACACAGGGCCGCGGTTGTTCGCGGTTGTTTAGGGAGGTCTGCCCACACAAGAATGTCTTGGCTTACGCCTTCGCCATTCAAACGGATCATGTTTGCACTGAAGTGAGTTGAATAGCTGGCCCTCCCGGCCTTCTCCGCCTGCCATCTGTGGAATGGCTGCTGCAGATTTTAAAAGGGAGCTCAAAGCAGGCAGAAAGCTTTGCTGCTGCTGCTGCTTTAGCTTTTTTTTCTTCCGGGAAGAGCTGTGCACAGTTTCTTACAAATGTCCCATCAAATGAGTGAACAATAAATAAAACCGTGATGAGCTCATGAATGGCTTCACTGTCCTCACCAGCAAAACAACCTCAGACGTTGGTAATTGCTGCTGACGCTGAGCATGCACTACAAAAACACATCAAGAAGACTGTACATACATTAGCCCGAGGCAACCAGCTGGTGTCATCCACACCTTGGCTCTCCCCACCACCCCCAACCCGTTCCTCCCTGCCTCCCCCGCCCTCTGTCTTCATGCAACTCCCAGCTGAGGCTGCGCCATTAAAAATGGATGACTACTAAGTGCAACAGGGATTTATCTTTGTGAGAACAGTGGCGAAAAAGCCTGGCGGGCTCGCATTTCAGGCAAACACAGTACGCTAACAGGTCTTATTCCCTCTACGCCGCCGCCTCCATTAGCCGCCTCGCAGACAGGGCCCTCATAATCGACTTAGTTGCACCATTCATGAGATATGTATCTTCCGTGATCATATAATCTGTGGCTGTTTTTTTTTGCGCAATATACCATTTTGGGTGCACGACAAATCTCTCTGCGGAGGCTCGAGGGGCAGAGACACATAATGAGGTTTGTTCCAGATGTGAGGCGGCAAACTTCTGCCATCTACGAAATGATCGTGAACAAAAATGGGAGATGAGTGAGGAGGAAATTAAAGGGCAGCATTATCGGTCAGGTGTTGGAGCAGTTATCACCCAGAATGAGGCAACGGGATCCCCTCTGGCAGGTGATTAAGATCCAGCTAATGTTAGGCGGCATTAGTTAGTCTTTGCTGCTCGTGTGATTTAGAGGCGGCATTAATCCACGCTGTTCATCACGGTGGCTGAAGAGAATGTTTCCTGGTTAAAGAGCTGTAGTTACTGTACAGCAGAGGCCCGATCAGATGGGCCCGGGTGGTGAAGTGACCTGATACCATTACACTACAGAGACACAATGGCTGATCCGGTGAATCCATTCACGGTGGCGTTATCCTGGAGTTGAGTATGTTTAGTCTTGGTCTCTCTTTTCCTTTTTTTTTCAGAAAGTTCTGTTCAGTTTCCATTGAGGCTGTGATCTGCCAACAAAATGCAAGATTTTCAAAGAATAAGTACTCCATCAACATCACAGCAATTTTAAATCCCATGTTAGTCTCCTCTTAAGCACAGATATTTGGATGTAAATGACCAAATCATAATCATAATTGATATGTGTCCAGCTTCGCTGACGCCACACAGTCTCTCTCTGTAATTGCAGAGAGAATCCCTGCAGTAGATTAGAGGACTTTTTAGTGTGAAGGTTCTTTTCAGCTCCTTTCTTCCTGGACAACAAAGAATGCTAACACCCACTCGCGTCTTGGTTTTGTCTTACAGGTGACATACAGGTGACATCTGCATTCATTGCTGGGACAAATGTCTTTGCAGTCGCCACAGGTATTTATTTATTGACGATCAGCAGTGATGATTTTTAAAACACACTGAAATGGACATATAATACTTAAAAAATCATCAACAGGGATTCTGACAATTCTTAGAATTTATACAAATAAACAAACACATAATATGCTCTCCGCAAAGCCACTGGACTCCATTGACAGAAACAGTTCTTTTACCTCGCTGATCGTTGTAAAACACACTCCATTCAACCTTCAAACAAAATAAAACCAATCAAAACCATCTTTGTGAGTCTTTTTGCTCTCCCAACAGTCAACCACTCTGGTTTGAGGGTTTGAAAGTGAGACTGAATAAAGAGAAGATTTATATAATAAAAACATTTTTAGTGTTTACCAATCCTGCTTTCCATCAGGAAAGTGACTCACCAGAAAAACGGGTTTCTTCTGTTAGAAAACCTGCAAAAAATATTGGTGAAAAAAAAGGATATTATTTACTGTTTATTGACTTTTAATGGTAGAATTTCTCAGATGATGGTAACCATAATATATGAGTGTTTTCTTATAGACCACTGCATTGCCTTTCTAACATGACTACATTAAACTTTGGTCCACCTTATTCATATAGCCCTCCTCTTCATATAACAATGTTAAAGGCAAATAATAAGATCTGGATCTGGAGAATGAATCCATTGGTCCAATCAGCTGCAGTAAACATGTGCAGTAATGATGTGCAGTCCTCCTCATTGTTTCAGCAATCATAGCATCTCTTCTGGCAGCAGATATATATATATATATATATATATATATATATATATATATATATATATATATATATATATATATATACGTTTTAAAATATTCTTGAATTCCTTAATGGCTTTCTAATGATGCAGACTGAGAAACTGCATTAATATACAATAGATCGCACGGCCGGTCTCTTAACGTCGGTGTGTGGTGTAATTGAGACGAGGCATTAAAACCAGGCAGGACAAAGCAAATACTGCAATGACTCTGCTAAATGACCTCACGGCCCATTTACATAGCATCCCTCTCTTTCATTGACCCCCTCATGACAACAGTGCGGAAGGCTTATAATAAGTCACAGATCCACAGAATTCATTTATGGGTCCCATCATTTCCCAGAATACACGTGTAATGAGGATGCTCCTGTCGCCTAGCAACTCCTGGGGATAAAATTGGACAGCAGCTGAGCATGAAAGTCATTCCGCGGAGCGAGCTAAAGAGGATACCATCTTTGGCCTTCACATTAAATGGCTTATTGGTGCCGGTTTGATTTTAAAATTGGAATAAAGGTGGAAAAAAACAGAGAAAAAAAAACCTGAAAGGCTTTTTTTTGACATAGATGTCCATTCAAACAGATTATCACCCCCTGTGGTGATGAAAGGCATTACAAAAACACGAATACCTGCTTTGTGACACATCTGATAACCAGTGTTATTCAAAGCCGGCGATGTGGAAGGGCTCATAATGACGAGGACGGTGTTATTGAACCCTCTGTCAACGACGCTGCGCTGGCCGTTCGCGGCGCTGGTCGTTCGCGGCGCTCGGGCGATAACAACTCTGTCCCTCGGAGGGCAGCTCCCAGCTTTGATGCCGTAATTGAAATTTCACAAAGGATTTATCTGAAACCAAAAAGCGCTGCTGTTTAAGTGAGCCGGACAGGTTATTAAGTTTCTTTCACAGCGTGATCAGCTTATTTCTCAGTGGCTGTTGCGCTGGTGCAGATGTACTGTCAGTTGGAATAATCCTCCCAAGTCACCCGTGCGTATCCGTATAGGAGATCTTGCGCAGCGTCGAGTAATCTCAACATTTATTCTGCGGGTGTGTTTTTCTTCTAAAAGTTGTTCTGCATTAGAAAACAAATCCTCGGCTGTCTGGCATTCAGTCACTTCCTGGCCGTGGGCATCCTCGGCTTATCCGCCATCATTGGCATTTTCTGAGACATGGCAACAACTAAATCATAAATAAAACAAGACAGCAGGGGACTGGTTTTCTGTTTGTGCCTCATGGTATTTATAAATAGTTTCGAGAAGAAGGAATGTAATTTCCTGCAGATTTTCTTCGTGTCTAACCGCCTTCTGCAGACTGGGAGGACGAATCTGACTGAAAAAGACGACATCGGGTATTATTTCTCCAATAGACCTTTTCAAACTTGACAACATAACCGTTCTAAATGGCCCCTTTTATATTTTCCTCTTGCGATGTTTGTTAATGCAGTTGGCTGAGAGGAAGTACACTTGGACCAAACCTGTTGCCCCGGCAACTGAATGGCAATGCAATCTCAATGAATCCTCGTCTGAAAAGACGCTTGTTGCCACTCGCTCCCCGACTCTGTAGCGCTTTACGCTGCAACAGAGCGCCGCTGTGTCTGTGTGCCATTCAGCTTGTTCCAGGGTTGCGTACAGTTTGGCTCAATCCGGTGTGCGATCATTCAATCCCCTTTCCAATGAAGCTGACGAGGACTCCGGTGTTACGCTGGAGTCTTCACTCAGACTCAATACCCGATCAACAAAGATGTCACACGCGGCCAGACGATCAAGTACAAGCGATGCACACACATCACCAGGAGTACTATCGTTAACGATGAGGCTGCTCACATAGCTTCACCACCACGCAACAGAACCACACGTTCAGCTCCATCACTCAGTCACATGCACATATGGCAAAACAGATTCTATGTTACTTTAATAAAATAATGAGTCACAGGCCTTTGCTTCGGGTTCCCTGACTCTATTCGTACTGGGCCTGTACCTCCTGGGTGTCGGAGCAGAAACCAAATCCACTGCTTTTCATGTTGAAAAGGTAACGGTAGGTTTTCTAAGCTGCACAACATTTGCATCGTGGACCATTTGCAACAGCGCTACCCGTGAAAGAAGGCCTCACCAGAAGCAACCGGGTATTTAATGGCAGTAGAGGAGAAAAAAACTCCAACATTTCTGTATTCGCATTTGCATGTAGGACATAGTGAGCTTTCAAAAGCTATTTCTTCACTGACAAATCACAGGTGACTGATAGTTTGTAGCAGATTCTTTTCAGAGGCCACTGAACATAACATGGAGATACAACTTGTCAATGAACTTGCTGACAAAAAAAGAAGACCATTCTTGTTAGAAATCGGTTATCATTTCAATTTTTTTTTGATTCAGGCCTTCAAAAATATAATGTCCAGTTTTCTTTTTCCTTTGGTGGGATTCGTTATTCGTGACGTTTCGCTTGTCCGTACTAACAAAACAAAAGAGAGGCGATAGAGACACGTTCTCACACTGCCTGCCTTCTCACTTCTGCACACCTGGTCAATCACTGCATAATAAACTGAATAATAATATGGCGGTGCTTGCTTGATTGCAGTGTTTGCGTCAACTGATCAAAACAGATAATATGTCTCAACATTGGGTTTAATGGGGAAACAGCTCCTAAACCCACCCTCCCCTTGCAACTATCAGCACTCTCAATCACATTTCCAAGGGAAAGTATTTCCTCCCAGATTGCAGTCAGTTTTAAACATTATTAAGGCTGTAAATTCAAATAAAACAACAGAAAATCCAACTACTTTGTTAGGTTTAGTAAAACATCGGCAAAAAACAAATATCCGTGAAACAAAACACTTCAATGCAGTTTTGTTGAATGGGAAAGTAATTTTTATTTTTTTGCTAAAACACAAAAGGAAATACAAAAGATGTATTGAATCGTTGGGAAACTATTATTTATTTTGCTCCATTAAGTTTTCCCCCCCTTGCTGTTATCCTCTGGATCACATAGTGCTATATATTGGACATTAGTGAGGTAATAGTGTTTTGTTGTTGGCTCAGGGCAGGAGTTCAGTATTTGCTCTCAGCAGGGATCAGTGCGAGGAGACGCTTATGTTCTTATATATCATCCATCTGCACGGCAGCTCTGCAGAGCTCGAAGGTAAAAGACAAAGTCCTCTCACTCGTCACATCTCCGGTAGACTTTATTGACATTTTTAAATTAAAGAGCGGCTTATCATCATGGCTGCTACATGACACGCTCCCTGTTTAAACTTCTAAAGATCCTTCCTGCACAGTAGATCCGTTCTCACTGCACCCTGCTCTGTCATTGACCCGTATAATAACAATGTTGAAAGCAGATAATAAGTTACAGATCTGCAGAATCCATTTATTGGTCCCGTCATTTCCCAGAATACACGTGTGCAATGAGGATATTCCTGTCGCCTAGCAACTCCTGGAGATAAAATTGGACAGCAGCCAAGCATGAAAGTCATTCCATAGAGCGAGGTAAAGAGGATAGCATCTTGAGCCCTCACTTCAGGGGCAGCTGGTGATTTGGAGCCAGTCATGTGCACACCATTTGTGAAAAAAGTGGATCTGCATGTAAATATATATTTTAGGAGAATGACAAAGACATGAATAAAGGACTGGATATCTTTGTTGGAGTGTAAGTGTAAGAGGTGGATTACTTTTGTTATATGAAGTAACCTAACGTAATGCTTTAGCTCTATCATCCATTGTTTGGACAGGGCAATAAACACCCTGTAGTGTTATTATTATTAAATATTGTTATTATAGTGTGCAGACACATATCACTATTAGACACTGGAGATGTCCATATGCAAGACATGTATGTAAATGTGTACTAATACTTGTCTAGATGACCATAAACAATTTATGTACTGTAAAGATAATCAACAAAAAGGTTGAAAATGTTAAAACAAATCTCACTGATCTTTCACATGTGTGATGAGTACTGACATCTAAAGGCTTTGGCTTTGTTTGGCTTGTCAGGGGAGAGAAACTGAGCCATGATATTTTATATAGTCAGTCAGTCCATATATGAATCAAATATGGTGGAATTTTGAGTCTACAGAGATGCAAACTGCCCCAAACCAAAACCATTGAAACACATTGTGTTAACTCTGGTAAAACCAGATGCCTTGTATAATTTCCTCTTAGTAACAACTCATCCAAAACCCTATATTTCATATTTGCTAACTATAAAGACAACAGTTCCAAAATCTCAATCTACCTCCAAGCAGTGTGTAGTTTATTCCCAACAGAGCCGTGACAACATTGAGTGGAGGCCTATTTAAATGTCAGTATACAAAATAAAAAATGCAAATCACTATTGTCTGAAAATGTAATGCCCAAAGAAGACAGAAGAGCTTACAGCTGCAAACATTTTACATTAATTGTAGGAAAAGAAAAATCTACATGCAACAATAAAAGTAATGAATAATACAAGTTGTCCTCTTTCTTGTCAGTGTGGACATTTTATTCATCAGTATGCAAATTGGGACACGAGTAGTTAGATTGATATCTGACAGAACAAACACTGCACCGTGTTCTATAGTACAAGAACGTAATATGGATTTTTATAACTGCAAAAATGTAGACAATCAGTGTACTGTTTATATTAGTATCTAGTGTTGAAGTGCAGCCATGCACATTAGCATACAGCACACAGTGTCACTGCTTTGGTGTGGAATTGGGAGAAATACAATTTGATGATGTTTTTGAGCACATCGTGGTCGGTGACCTCCTAATAACTTGAACCCGAGCGCGGTCTAATCAGCCAGAGTGACTGTAAACATCTGACAGCTCACCAGACAGCTAACACACTCCAGTTTGACTGTTTCATGCATCACAACTTGTTCTCATTCACATCTACTTAATCCTAGTGGACGAAGTGTTCATTACAAATGGCTCAGGGTTGTTTTTTTCCCGTGATCGTGTTGCTACATTGATCACCGTCCAAGTGGTAAATTGATTTGTTTTCCATCTCTTCTTACTTAATAATGCAGTGGATTAAAACTGCCAGAGGGTGGTCTACTCTGCTCGCTCGAGATCGTTTCTGGGTGAAACCGATGAAAATGTTACGATGATAGGTTTCAGGGAAATGCACAAGATGTATTTCTGTTTAAAGAACAATCGATAGCAGCCCGGCTAATGGTTTGACCAAACTTTTCCATGCACAGTGTAGCTCACTAATACTCAGAAGAAGAGCTATACAAGATGTCAACATGAACAAAGAGTCATGAAGAGTCATGATGCATGAAACCAAAGACCAACGACGCTGCTGTGAGTCACTGTGACTTTTCAGAAATAAGAGAAACAGATGCTTTTTTTTATGGAGGATGGGGTGGGTGAACTCATCTTCATGCTTGCAAACTTTTTTGCAAGCACGTGGTTAACTGTTAATTTCCAGGAAGGAGAAACGAGGTGCATTTCTTAGAAACCGGTGTAATCTGTAATCTTTATCTGTCCCAGATTTTCAACAAAGCTCAACCACAACTGTTGGTTTGGCAAAGCCGGCTGAGACTGTAGAGCCGAGACATGAAAGACACACAGATGAAAGCCATGTACGACTCAACCGCCACCCACAAGACAAGAAATGAAAAATACTCAGCCGACGTTCACGTTTGACACGTGGTGATAAAGTAGATGGGCATATGTGCAGATGACGCTGCACTTCATTTGTTCCCATAAACACACAACAGGTGCTGCTAAGAAGAGGCTCACAGCAACAGCTCGGCACCGACCGGCCAGCCGGTTTGTAGCTCTGGTACAGTTAATGTGTTTGTGTCAGTGGGAAAAATTCCAGCGCTGCACCGGGTCCCATGTGGTTGTGGTTTGGGGCGAGAGGCACAGTAATGCGTTTGTGACGCAAGAGGGAGGAAATTGCAGAAGCTTCCTGTACAACTGTGCTTTTGTACCACTTCCAGGTGGATATGGGGCCAGTACTTTACAGGCAAACAAGACCTGAGCGACTCGGGCTGGAGTGCAGGAAGATGGTGCAACAGCACAACCCCAAGGCCGGAAGAGGTACTTCACCTGGGAGGATTTAAAAACTCATCAGCTTCATGAAATCAGCCATTTATTGCAACTGCACCTTCTATATACTTGTTTTAAAGTACTGGTGTTTTATTTTATTTATTTTGTTTACCATATTTATATATTATTGCATTGTTTTGAAGGTCTTAATTTGTACAACTGAGTGAGGTAGAGTTTAAAATCCTGCCACTTTGTCCAGACAACTTTGTTTCAATCCCTTTTGTTCACTTCACTTTATAGCCTTTAACGCAATGCAGAGCCACTAGATGACCATGAAACGTCTCCTTCTCAACATCCACCCACTCCTCATCCACTGGGTTCAAGACACAGACCACACACACACACACACACACACACACACACACACACACACACACACACACACACACACACACACACACACACACAGACACACATACACACACACACAGCAACATCACCATCAACCATCACCAGCGACCCCGGAGCCCCTCAGGGCTTTGTCCTCAGCCCTGTTGTAGTTCTCTAGATCGGTTGTGGTCTAGTCCTCTGGATTATATTTCAAAAACTAAATTGCCGGTGCGTTGTCTGATTCTTTTGTGAACATCATTCCTGTGATTGCTCAAAGAAAACAAAGTTAAATGATCACCTCTTCAATGCCTTTTGAGACATTTATCATGGTAAAATGTCACATCTGCACATACAGAATATAGCATCAAAAGTAGTGAATGAGGAATCTATTTGTTTTCTTTGGGTGCTTTTATGTTTTTGCATGTTTTCTTATTTGAATATAAGTGTGTCATGCAGCGGTCCCGGTCATGACTCGGTCATGGTTTAGGTGGTCTTGATTAGAGCACTGGTCCACAGTCCCTGTTCATTCACCTAATGATCAGTGACGGCAGCCACTGACCCGTCACCGCACACTGCCCAACTCTCACTACTCTTTTCTGACAGAAAAATGTGCACCGCCACAAAAGAATAATCTTACACATAGTGGCTTCAATTAAACTGCTGAATGCCTTTTAGTAGCATGACATACTTTTACATTGTTGTATTACTTTTGGAGTTGTACATAATGAGAAACACAATAAGAAACATAATGCATATAAGTAACTACCTCAGTGAATTCTGAAAGATGTCAAAAGGCTGTCAAAGCTCAGCCTCTCTAGCAGATGAATCGTGATGCTGAAATCGATCCGGCTGCAAAGAACAGGCAGCTCAAATGAACTGGAGGAAAACCGTCACATCAAAATGATATTCCCACCTTGAGATATAGATCATTCTTCTTCAGAGGCGGGACAGTTATACACATCACAGACATTTCACACATTATCAGAGGCTGATTGTGTGTGAATGTCCATCCATCCATCCATTATCAGCCGCTTATCCGGGGTCGGGTCGTGGTGGCAGCGGGTTCAGCAGGCCGACCCAGGCTTCCCTCTCACCTGCAACACTTTCCAGCTCATTCTGGGGGATCCCGAGGCGTTCCAAGGCCAGCCAGGAGATATAATCCCTCCAGCGTGTCCTCGGTCTTCCCCGGGGTCTCCTACCAGTTGGACGTGCCTGGAAAACTTCTAATGGGAGGCGTCCAGGAGGCATCCTGACTAGATGCCCGAACCACCTCAGCCTACTCCTTTCGACACGAAGGAGCAGCCACTCGACCCCAAGCTCGCCCCTGATGTCCGAGCTCCTTACCCTATATCTAAGGCTGAGCCCGGCCACCCTACGGAGGAAGCATATTGAGTGTGCTGCATCCATCTCTGCCTATTGACCACATGGATATGATGTGTAATAAAGGAATAGAGATTCCTGAGGATGTACGACACCAGCAGGTGACCCACATAAGGGAGACAGATTGGGTAAACATACTTGTAGTTTAACTCAATGAAGATCCATCACTAATCAAAGCGTTAGAGGAAGTTTTTGAGTGCAAAAGGCAAAAACGTGCATTTATTTGTATTCATTACATTTAGCTGACACTTTTATCCAAAGCGACTTACAATAAGTGCAATTCAACCATGAGAACAAACTCAGAACAACGTAAAACAACTAAAGTGCTACTACGGTGCTACTTTCATTATTCAAGGTGCAGTCGAAAAAGATGTGTTTTTAGTTTGCAGTGGAAGATGTAGAGACTTTCTGCTGTCCTGATGTCAATGGGGAGCTCATTCCACCATTGAGGAGCCAGGACAGCAAACAGTCGTGACTTTGTTGAGTGTTTAGCTCTCAGTGACGGAGCTAGTCAAGATGATCAGAGCCTGGACGAGAATCTGTGCCGCCTTTTGAGTGAGAAGGGGACGTATTCTCCTGATGTTGTACAGCATGGATCTACAGGATGTTATACAGCATAGACCGTCCATGATGTTGTACAGCATGGACCTACAGGATGTTATACAGCATGGACCGTCCATGATGTTGTACAGCATGGACCTACAGGATGTTATACAGCATGGACCTACAGGATGTTGTACAGCATGGACCTACAGGATGTTATACAGCATGGACCGTCCATGATGTTGTACAGCATGGACCTACAGGATGTTATACAGCATGGACCTACAGGATGTTATACAGCATGGACCTACAGAATGTTATACAGCATGAACCTATAGGATGGTGTACAGCATGGACCTACAGAATGTTATACAGCATGGACCTACAGGATATTGTACAGCATGGACCTACAATATGTTATACAGCATGGACCTACAGGATATTGTACAGCATGGACCTACAATATGTTATACAGCATGGACCTACAGGATATTGTACAGCATGGACCTACAATATGTTATACAGCATGGACCTACAAGATGTTGTACAGCATGGACCTACAGGATGTTATACAGCATGGACCTACAAGATGTTATACAGCATGGACCTACAAGATGTTATACAGCATGGACCTACAGGATGTTATACAGCATGAACCTACAGGATGTTGTACAGCATGAACCTACAGGATGTTATACAGCATGGACCTACAAGATGTTATACAGCATGGACCTACAGGATGTTATACAGCATGAACCTACAGGATGTTGTACAGCATGGACCTACAAGATGTTATACAGCATGGACCTACAGGATGTTATACAGCATGAACCTACAGGATGTTGTACAGCATGAACCTACAGGATGTTATACAGCATGGACCTACAGGATGTTGTGCAGCATGGACCTACAGGATGTTGTAGAGCATGGACCTACAGGATGTTGTAGAGCATGAACTACAGGATGTTATACAGCATGAACCTACAGGATGTTATACAGCATGGACCTACAGGATGTTATACAGCATGAACCTACAGGATGTTGTACAGCATGGACCTACAGGATGTTGTACAGCATGGACCTACAGGATGTTGTGCAGCATGGACCTACAGGATGTTGTGCAGCATGGACCTACAGGATGTTGTGCAGCATGGACCTGCAGGATGTTGTAGAGCATGAACTACAGGATGTTGTGCAGCATGAACCTACAAGATGTTGTATAGCATGGACCTACAGGATGTTGTGCAGCATGGACCTACAGGATGTTGTACAGCATGGACCTACAGGATGTTGTACAGCATGGACCTACAGGATGTTGTACAGCATGAACCTACAGGATGTTGTACAGCATGAACCTACAGGAACGTGTTGTTGCGGGGATGTTGGCAGTCAGGGAGAGTTGACTTTTCGTGTCACACCAAGGTTCCCGGCAGTCGGGGCCAACACTGAGTTGTTGAAGGTAATCGTGAGCTCGTGGGTGGGAGAACCTTTTCCTGGAAATCAGTTTAGTTTAGTCTTATCAAGGCTGAGGAATATATTTCACCCCCAAGTCCTTCATTGTGTTATGTGTCCAAAACAAAACCAGCTTGCAAAAAAAAAGTGTGGGAAAGGTTTTGTTAGCATCCAATTATAATGCTTCGCAAAAACAAATCTCTGTTTGGAGTGTAGCTCCCCAACGGGAAACAAATGTCAAACCATGGAAATGTTAATATCATGCATTCACCAACCAGCTGCAGGAAAACAAAAACAAACTGCAGCAACATTCTTCTTCTCACTTCATTTGGTTGTAATCACAGGGGGGAGTTTTGGTCAGAAATAATAACCATTCACAATCTGCCATCTGCCCCGATGTGCTTTAGTCTAAATTATGCTTTTTCCTCATAATTAACATGCAACATTTACCGTCTGTTGCAATATTTTGTATCCCGTTCCATAGACCGTAATGGCCTCTCTATGCACGTAACGAGATATTTACTTTGAAAACCTTTCACAGCAAAAAACGTACTTATAAAGTGAATTATAAATAGTTTATAGTTTATAGCCAAAGGTGGAAGAAGTACTCAAATTTACTTCGGTAAAAGGAGCAAAACAGTGAAAATATACTCTGTTACAAGTAAAACTCCTGCATTCAAAATGTAGTTTAAGTAAAAGTAGAATTAAAAGTATTAGCATCAACACGTACTTAAAATAAAAGTACTATTAAGCAGAATGGCCATCATGTGTTTTATTATTGCATAATTGTTATTATTGATGCATTAATGTGCAGCTGGTAAAAGAGGAGCTCATTTGAATTACTTGATATACTGCTGGGTAGTTTAACCAAGACATCATCATTTAAAGTTGTTTTCATTTTGTAACACTAATCTGAATCTGCAAAGTAATTACAATTATGAGATAAATGTATGGAGTAAAACTCACAATATTTCATCTGATATTTAGTGGGAAAAGATTAGTAACCATCTAGATGTGATGTTCATAAAGCATTAATATTATACAATACAGTATGAAGTTCAGTTCCAGAGGAGCTGTGTTGTGTCTTTTGAGGAGAGTAAAGGAACGTGTTTACCCTCTAGCGCCATCTGGTGTGTGACTGCTGATAGGTACATGCATTTTATTGACAGAATAAGAAAAAATACATGTATGAGTATAAATCTTTCAGACAATGGATTGATTCATTTGCAGTTGTTTGGGAGGCCGTGAAATGGAGATGAAGGTTTGAGTTTGACACCATTGCAGTATGAACGAGTCTGGGTCTATCAATATTGGACAAATTCAGTATTTCTTTGACCTTTATTTCATTTTTAATCAACTATTTTAATCATATTATTGGACTATAATTCAATGAAAATCTATTTTAGGATTGCTTTCTTCTATGACTGTTATTTTGGTGGACTTCCTGCATGTTCTCCCATGTAGTCCAGAGTCTAGAAGTATACTGGACGTGTCTGTATAATATAACGCCATGCACCCTGGGAAATCCCCCTCTTATTCAATGTCAGTGCGATGAGAAATCCTAATTAGGAGTAGAGACAGATGATGGCGGCGATAGGCTACAAAGAAAAAGTTGTAGTTGTAAATCCCATGACTGGCTGGATTAATGTGGACGGATGAGTGACGCTTTCCTCCTCCTTCAACAAAAACACTAACAAAGGCCGCTTGAGCGAGCCGCCGGAGCCCCAGACCGCCCCGGGGTGTGAATGTGTGAAAAGAAGGGCCACGCCGAGTCCATCGGTAACATTAAGAACATGCCGGAGCTGAATAATGTCTGATTGTGCTCCGAGTGGCTGTTAATTAAAACCAGCGTCAGCGATTGTTTGAAATACAACAGCTGTCTGGAACATACACCAGGAAGGAAATCAGATTCTTCTGTTTCCCAGCCAAAGTCTGACATCTGAAAAAAAACATGCCATACTCAAGATCACTGAGTGACTCATCACATATTGACAGCATCTTGTTACTGACACAGATTTGTCTTTTGTATTCATAATACAATCAATATGCTGTATTACTGTGCTGTTATGTGTAAATATTCTCCAAAAGTAACTGCTTCCAAACACCAAAAGCCCACAAAAAGCTGCTGCAAATCACAATTACACATCTGTGTCACTGATACCTCTGATCACGATTAACCACCATTGTCTCCTTTAATTACTCTTGATGTTATTAGGCATTTCCTGCCCTTTCATCATTTTTTGGAAAGAATACGAGGACATTATACTCAAGTACAGTTTGTTTCACTCAAATAGGAATACAATTACTTTGGTTGAAAAGTATTTAGAGCAAAGTATAAAACAGGTGAGTTTCCTACTCTGAGTGGGCCTAAATGTTATATTCTTAAAAGAGAAAGTGAAGGTGGAGGGAAGGTAAACAACACTTGTATGCCTGTGATGATGATGATGATGATGATGATGATGATGATGATGATGATGATGATGGTGATGGTGATGATGATGATGATGCTATATGGATGGACTTATTAAAGTAAAGAACACACTTGGGCTGCAAAATATACACAAATATATAGTGCAATAACGTGACGACCTACACACATCCCACCACAGGGCCCTGATGTCTAAATATACGGCGTGTTCCTTTGCTACGTTGCGTGTTCAGGCTACTTCCTGTCAGTTTATTACCTCCATATAAACGGAAACAGGAAACACACAGGGACACATTTTACCATGTTTACAACTGTGAAAAAGACCTTTTTCAAACTTGACAACATAAACGTTTTGAATTTTCCAACCTTTGTGTTTCCAGTTGCAGAAATGTGTGTAAATGCAGTAGCACACACGCCTTAAAAGAGGAAATAACACACAAAAAACATACACAAAAATAATACAAAGAGCTATGAACACCACAGTGGATGCAACAAGCATTATTAAAGAACATTAAATGTCAACAGAAAAATAAAACAACATCCAAGGCAGATATTTAAACACACACACACACACACACACACACACACACACACACACACACACACACACACACACACACACACACACACACACACACACACAAACACACATACGAAACACAACAGCGGCCAGGTGGTGCATTGCATCACTGCTGAATTACATTTAGAATTAAATGACTCAAGGAAAAGAGAAAGCACACAAAAAGGCTGCCTTTGTAATGTCACAAGTGTATAATGTTGTTAATTCATGACTTCCGGTTCCGCTGTGGGATGGCAGGTGGGATTTCTCCCTTTGATTCTGTTTTTGTGAGGAGGAATCAGATTAAACTGCAATCTCACGGGCTGCCACCAGGTGTCAGTCTTCTACAACCTACAAGAGGGAAGAAGCATTAGCGTCTCAGTCAAAGCAGAATAAATATCATTTCACCATCGCTTTCTAGTTAGAGGCTAAATACGCACAGTTCCACTTTAATGTATTTCTCTTAATCTGTAAAAAAAAAAAAAGAATAATCAGTTTAATTGATTATGAACATTTTCAAAGAGAGAAGAAGAAACAAATGTGTGTATATCTGAGTTTAGAAAATACATTAAATTAGTTAGTTTTATTGATTATGAACATTTTCAAAGATAGAAGAGGAAAAAAATGTGTGTGTATATATACATATATATATATATATATATATATATATATATATATATATATATATATATATGTGTGTATATATATGTGCGTGAATGTGTCCATATTGAATGAGAAACTGAATATATATATATATATATATATATATATATATATATATATATATATATATATATATATATATACCATGTTATATATATGATATATATATATATATATATATATATATATATATATATATATATATATATATATATATATATATATATATATATATTTGCGTGAATGTGTCCATATTGAATGAGAAACTGAATATTAAACCGGTCTGTTTTGTTGCATTGTCAGCAAAAATAAATACACCAACACCATCACTAATCAATAATTTTTACATTGAAATTATCCAGAGAGCTAACAGTAACTTCCTGTAAGCAACAACTAAAACACGTGTCACCTTACAATCATCAGTGAGGTGGTTGGATTAGATAATCATTTTTCCTCATCTGATGTTCATCATTTTTGTCGACAAGCCACATTCAGGAATTGAAATGCTCAACATTCCTTACTGTTGATTTTACATTTAACTTTTAAATGTTGTGAGCTTATGCTCTATACTCTCTTATAATGTTTATTGAAACATTAACCACATATAAATATTCTCTAAACACATAAACAACTCCAGTTCTCAAAGAGTGTTATCCTCCTCCTCTGATTGTCAAGCTTATTTTATTTCCTTTTAGTTTTCAGTAAGATATGATGTGTTTGGATTTCCTCATGGATGGGTCAACACATAAACGTCATCATAAAATGTATAAACCAACTGCAGTGAATAGGGGAGCTGTGTGCGTTAATACACGTATCGCCCTGGAAATCAGTAAAGTTGTAATACTTTCTTCAGAACTTGTATTCGTGTTCTGAAATGAAATGTGAATCCTCAGGGAAAACACATTCAGGAGATTTGCTTTGCATGCAGGTAAAATGAAAATGGACCAAAGTGCACAGTGAAATAAAACCAGATGCATTGAACTTCCCTAAATGCATTTAACGTTAATATCTGTGTGTATGGATTTTTGCTTTAAAAGCTGGGGAATTTAGTTGGATTTGTCGTATTATTAAATGTGAATGAACCCCAAATAAAATATGTGAACTCCTCACTGACTGAATCCTCGCTCCAAACAGCCGTTCCCTTCGGTTTTATTCCTCCTTTAACTCGCCAGTTAACTCACCGCATCCAGCAGGATCCAGATCATTTCTAAAGGAATTTAACCACTCACAGCCTCTAAAATCTCCACCTACCTCTAAATAATAGCTCTGTTTTTTATAACCCCACTCACTCACCCACACACTCTCTCACACACACACACACACACACACACACACACACACACACACACACCCTTCAATGAATGTTAATGCAATATGGTCGCAGCCTGGCCAGGGGTGGGGATTGACTTGTTTCCAAACACTTAATTCAATTTGTCATCGCCATTCAGGGCGGCTCAAGTGGTCTAATTTGTGTTAATGAGGGGTAATAAAGTCATAGCCCCCTATATTACTGCCAGGGGGGGCATAAGAGAGAGTGTGTGTGTGTTAAGGGTGTGTGTGTGTGTGTGCGTGTATAGGATGGGGGTTGTAGGTATTGACTTGCCTGGCTGTTCTCCCTCCTGCGTGCCGTCCATCAGGACACCACACACCCCTCCTTTCTCTCTATTGTACCCCTAATTAGATAGCCTTTGTTGGGCTAATGCTGCCGCCATCTGGTCGGCCGTCCGGGGGTGTCGGCCGCAGGGTTGATGTGGGACGGGGGGGGGGGGGGGGGGGCATAAGGAAGGGCCACTGTGGTGGAGGAGGCCCTTCTCCTCCCATCCTCCTCTCCGCCCTCCCCTCAGTCAATACCTCTGGCCAGGACCATCTTTCCCCCTTTGGCTGACACCACAAGGACCCTTTCACACTTGAAGGAATTAGTGAAAGATTGATGTCCCACTCTCCCTCTGTCAGAGCGAGAGGGCACAGCTACACAGCGGTGAGACTTTCTCCCAGCGGCCGACATATTGTGTTCCCCAGTCCAGACTGCAGGAGTGCAGCAGATAGAATATCAGTCTGGAAGGTTATGAGTTGTAGATTTGAGCCGTTTTGGTAGTAAAAAAAAAAAAGAAAAGGAAAAGAAATTAACCCAAAGTAGAAGGTCGCGGTCACAATGGGCATCTGCCGGCTGTGTCAGTGAGCGAATGTGTTGCAGGTGGCGTTGAAACATGTAAAGTGAATTTTCAGGTGCTTGCCTGGCTTTTATCCACATGCATCGTCTGACAGGAGAAACTGAAGCGCCGTTCGCTGTGTTCTCAAACAATAGAAGACACACATGTGGACGCGCGGGTCATTATCGCCACAGCTCTGGAGTCAGAGCTCCTAACTGGCTCGGATGAGTCGAATATGGAGGAGGAACTCAACCCCACGACGATCAATAAAGTATAACTTAACATCAGCATGTTTCTGTACGTCCACCCTGCTGCACATCAGGGCGGACGTCAAACACACAGCACCACGCAGGCACGGGAATAACAGCTCTTATTGGCCTGTTTGGACGTGACTTCTGGTTGATGGTTGAGTTTCAGAAGGAGGAAACATGCATGTGCACTGTCCTCTATTGCCGAGCAGTTGAATATGAAACAGTGTCTGGAAAGCCAAAAGGGCTTGGATTTAAAAAAAAAACAGACAAAACACTTTCTATTCCAAAACACACAAATGAACATTGGCTCTGATTATTATCCTCTTTGCATGATGTGTTATGGTCATCTTTGTTACCCTTTTGACATACAAACCAAAGGGAACGATGACACAGAACTGCTGGTATAGTTTGACTGACAGATGAATGTAATACTCCACAGTCACACCACGAGGACGTTTTCTCAGTGACGCCCGACTTGTCTTGTCAATCAGTGTGTTTGCTTTGCTAATAATGTTTGTGTTGGGGGGCTGCGCATGTGTGAACGTGTGTGTTTGTGTGAGTGTGTGATGGGGGGGGTTGAGATTCTGTGGCGGATGTCTTAAGTCGTCCGGCCTCTCTCTCTTTCAAGCGGAGAGCACAACCCTTACATGACCCTGAGCAGTTGGCTGACTGTGCCTCCTTCACGCCTCTTTCATCCCACCCAGAACAACATCGTCCATCTGACCCCCCCAAACAGGCCCGGACGCAAGTTTGTGTGTAAAGGCGTTTTCTTTAATCTGGGTTGGTTGTTGTTCTCGTGCCAAAAGTATGAAAGCAGAGGGTTTGCTCAGTGATTCGACAGATAGTCAGTTTATGACATGTTTTCTTCTTTATTTAAATATCCTGATCCATACAGGTTTTGGGTGTTTTATGAAAGCAATAGCTGCAGAGGTGGCTTCTGCATCCACAGAAACAAAGAAGAAGACGTCACAGTCGCTGCTCACACTGGTTGACAAGTGAAAGGAAAAGTGGAGCGTTTAAATGTTGAGGATCATCACTGTTTGGGAATGTAAAGAGGAAAAGCAAACAACAAAATATCTCATGTTTGTCAAGTGTGCCAGCTTGTCATCCAACATCAGTGTTTCTTTTGCCTAACAGGAGCCAGATTTGGCCGTTTTCATTTGAAAAATAAAGCAAAAAATAAATAAATATTTGATTAATGACAAACTGCTACCAGCTACTTTTACACTTTAATGTTATTTTCATACATTAGCCACTTGAATACAGACATAAAGACACGGTAAAGGCAACTTCATAACTCCTTAGCCACCTCTGGATCTTCATGTTATAAATCAACCTTCCTTTCACAATATATGCACAGAAAGCAACACATTCCCAACATGCCTTTGCAGACTCGGAGCTTCATTCCAGACATTCTTTTTCCACGCCGTGTTGAAATTCACAAAAACCCAGCAAGCAGCTTTGAAATGTATTATTTTAGCTGTGAAAGTTTTTCTTGGAATTATAAACCGTGCATAACTTCAGAGCGGCTCAGGCCTAAACTCTCTAATCCTGAAAGTCAAACTTCATTAAAGCATTCGATTTATCTTCCAGTGTTCAGTCGAGGTCTCTCACTCTTTTTCTCCTTAGCCACATGTTGAGCGCCCTTCGTGTAATGGTCTTATTAAGAGGGAGTTGGTCTCCAAGCAAACTGGCCTTCGTCTCCAAGCAAAATTAGCTCGAATGAAATCAGATACGATTAAGGAACTTATTAGTTCTTGTCATGTTCTTGTGGGTAGTACAATAAACACGGCCCTCGAATAATCACAACCATCAGGGGCTGCAATCATACTAACAATTGAATTCCCCACATTGCAGTGACTTGGCTCAGCTTGGCTGTGTGTTATTGTAGGTGTCTTTAAAGCCCACACCCTTTGTTCCAAAGGTGTTAGGCAAGACATCAGCGCTGTGAAAACATTTTCATAGCCTCTGTACAAACGGCCTTTTGATACATAAACACAATGTCACTACGGCAAAGAGCGAAGTAATACGTGTCAACTATGAATGCATACGAGGAGAAGAACTCCAGGTTTGGTATTATATACTATATTTAAATTGCTGTAGGGGAAAAAGCATGCAGGTGTTTGACTAAAAAGTGCCAATAGTGTATTAGTTGATATACTTTCTGTTTATGACATAAAGGACATCTAGTGCTGTAAAAGTAGCACTAGATGTCACCAAAGTCAGAAAATGTTAAAATCCTTAGTACATAGATGCCCGTTTCAGAGATAAACTATATTAGGATTCTAATTAGAAATATATTGATGTGTAAGGAACATTTCAGTGTTGTATCTGGTCGTCACAGAGCCGATTTGATCGACTTTAAGGCGGAAACTAATTATTTTGAATCATAAGTGATAAATATCTGGTTATTGTCTTCTGGTAAATAATTCATCGTTTATGAAAACACCCATCAAAAGTGCAAACAATATAGAATAAACGTATTCCCAAAGTGTTACATTTACAACGATGTAAAAAATGATACTTTCATCTGTAAAGATTAATAAAGTTTTATCAAGAGATCATATATTTGTACGTACAATCCATAATCTGCAAAGTAGTTAGCATCTCGATCGAGTAATTGCGAAGTATATGTTTTGAAGGAATACATGCAAAAAATGCAATATATATAAAGTACTTGTGTACTTCCTTTTCACAATAAATGAATAAAAAACACATTTAATCTGTGGGCCAAACCCTCTAATAGAACAGTTACACGTGGCATGGTTACCGAGAACCAGAACAAAACAGCCGATTACGCCCCACGGTGGCGTAAACCACCACGTCCTCAGATAAACGAGGACCCAGGAAAGACTCTTCACCCTTGAGCACACACACACACACACACACACACACACACACACACACACACACACACACACACACACACACACACACACAGACACTCTATCTTCAGGCCTTTACGCTCCTGCGACGCTCGCAGGGTTAAAATAAACGTTGCTGCTGAACCATATTGTGCCCTCCCTCCTCTCTCCATATCCTTTATTCACAGGCGCGTAATTGGTAGTCAATTTGAGCTCCCCCTTTGCCTATTGTGGGCACATTTTGCTCTGACAGAGTGCGGAAGATTAATGGCTACGAGCAGCCAAGGGAGGCTCGCCTCAGCAAGCATGAGCGCCCTAAATTCATTACACCAATTTCCCCCTGTCCTGCGCTCCCCTACTCGCACCCACAAGAGAGGGGGGGAGGAGGAGGAGAAACAAGAATGAAAAGGGATAAAAGCAAAATAGTCAGATGGTGGTGGTGAAAGAAGGAACGAAAGAGGTGCGGGAACAAAGGATTAAAGAGAAGGCTGCGCGTTAGTGCTGTTTCTGAGGTCGCGCTCACAGTCTGGCACTGAGGACCGGGGTGTGTTTTTTACAGCAGAATGTCGTCTGTTTAAATTTCCGTCTGTGTTGACCGCTGCAGTCGTCACAGGGGCCGGCGAGGGACCCACAGTTCACAAATACTCATAAACACACTTAAATAAACGCTTACATTGCGAAGGTACTGCACGTCGTTTTTTCTTTCTATATCCCTCAGTGCACACCCCTGAAACTGCAAATCCAAACTTTCAAAAGATTACTGAATTTAAGCGTGAACGCCTTCTACCAGAGTTTTGGAAATCCTGTTTGGATTTTGTGTTACGACAAGTTTTTGGAAATGAACTTGAAGTCGAATATTTTCGCTCCAATTTAACCAAAACGCTCCTGGCATGCAGCTACGAACTGCCAGGAATATTATCGATGCGCTCATATTGTTGCAACACTTGGACATCGCTGCCCGTATCAACACCTAGTCAACGTCGCTGCGCCTGCTGGGATGTGAGGAATCGGCTCTCGAGCTGCTGCCAGAAGCGTATCACAGGCATCCAGGGCGCATTTATATCTCACTGGCCGTGGCTCTGCTGGCAACGAGGGCCGGCTGGCTCGGATGAGCGGGAAACACCTTGAACTTGGGTATGATAAGGGTGACCTGTCCCCATTTACTTGGGCCGACCCATAATTGTGATGATTTATTTCTCCTGTCAAAGCCAAAGGGAATGCCCCCCCCCCCCATCTAGTCTCCCCTCTGCATTTAGTCTCCTTGGTTTTTCCCCTTTCTTTCCTTCACTCTCTGGCACACATTCTCCCTGTTATTGCCTCTTGGCTGCGGCGTTCGCTCTCTGGCTTGACAAGTATAAAATGTGTGCGTTTGCATATGTGACATGCATCTCTCTGGGAGTGCGAGCTTGTAAATGCTCCAGTATGACTGCATGTGTGCAGCTCTCTGGGCCTCCACGCAACCTTTCAACGCGGCCGTGTGTCGGACCGTCAGATGCTCTGCGCCCCCGGCGACGCCCCCCCCCACTAAAAGGACTCGCACAGACCGCTTGAAGAAGATCGGTCTTGCGCCGGAGCCGAGTCCATTGTCTGGAAGTGACAGGCCTCGTGGACGGTGCCGCGAGGGACGCCGCCGGGAGCCCGGCTAGGCCCGACTCCTGCAGCTCCACAATGAACCTGTCTGTCACACGTCGCCTCCCCCACCCGCTCTCCTGCCACGCACCACAGCCAAGAACGTCCCACCCCAAAATGTTACTGACACTTCCTGTCTGTTGTTGGGACCACTATGGAAATGCTACAGAAGGCTCTCAAGTGGGGAAACATGAACCCTCTGGCGGCCATGTGGGACCTGCTAGCAATAGCTGAAAATAGCTTATAGCGTTTCCACATTTTCCAATACGAACAGGTTTTTTATGAGACACTAATCGCATACTAGGGTTTGATTACATTAAACTGTCTCTACATTATATGGGGACTGCTCATTGTTCCCAGGGCCCGTTATTCAGATCCCGAAAATGTTACATTTGTCCGACAGCCCGAAAACACCGGCCCATATACACCCCCTCCCTGCAACAAATACAAGCACATGGCTAATTCTTCTGCAGAATGACATCATTTGACATTCACCATTTTTTTTCCCGCCCATGGGAGAAGAAAGAAGAAAGCCTTTTAGGGCTTTCTGCCAGAAATCTACTTAGGTTTTCAACAACCAAACTACTTGGACCGTAAAGGTCCAATGATGTCATTGTGCTCAATGATTAGCCATGTGCTTCTGTTTGTCGCGGGGAGAGTGTGTATTCTCGGAACAATGTGCCTTAATGGGTGTTTGTTTTCCAAATAACAGACTCACCGATAAATTCGGGCCATTGGGACATTTTTTCCCGGACTGTGAAGGTTTCGGTATAGTGTCGTCGTTGAGATGGCATTTAAATGAGATGGTTGCTCCAGTTGACATTTGTCAACATTACAGAGTGAATTCATGCCTTTGCTTTTCATTTCCATTAATACCAAAGTGTTCAGAGTCCCAGGGGCACTGAAACCTTACATTTGTATAATTTTACTTCACGCGAGAGAGAGGGACCAGTCAAGTCACTTTGAATGAAGGGGTCAAAGCAACCTCAGTGCTGTGGTTTCAACTCACATTTAGACAGTCAGGACTGTAGAGAAAATCCTCAATGCCTCCATCCAGGACTCACACAAGGCAGGAAACACTGCACACCGGTCACACCTGGACACAACCTGCCTGAACGCCCCCCCTCTAGGGGGCGCTGCAGAGCTCCGTGCTGTGCGTCAAAACAACCGGACACAAGAACTCTTTCTTCCTGCACGCTGTCACTCTGATGTCAATCACCATGCAACACCAAGGTGTTCACTGCTGCCATTCGAGATTATCATTTTACAGCTTTTATTCTTTAATATGTCATCTGTCTCTGTAAATGTATATCCCACATGCTGTAAATACAGTATAAATGCATATATTTGCATATACATTCAGTCCATGTACATCCATTCAGTATGTTTTCTTATTTGCATGACTTGTATTTTTTAGTTTTGGTCATTGGAGCTTTTTTTATATATATATTTAGATAATATTCATCTTTTCACTACTTGTGTACATATCAGTGATTCTGATTCTCACCCTAGTTCATCTTTTCATGGGACTATTTCCAGAAAGTCTTTTGTCGTTCAGTGTTCAGCCTGACACTCCCCAGTAGGTTTTCTGAACCGTGAACATGGCTGATGGGCAGAGAGTTATTACTGGATATTTCTTATGTTCTGTACCAACATAACAGATGTTTAGAATTTTTTTTTTGCTGAGCATGCATCTCCTTCCAAAGAGAGCGCCACGTTTTCAGTTGAGCCCAGTACAACCGATACTGTTACTGTCCTGCTGGATAAGTAGCAGCTCTGTTATTTTACTCAGGGCAACATGAATCTTTAGTTGAGAATATCAATGACACCAAGAGGGCTTGGGTGTAAATTCTCCTGGAGTCAGAAGAAACGCACACAGCAAAAAGTGAACGGAAAGTACCGACGCCTACATCCAAAAAAAGTTTGGTGCAACGTCACATTTTCAGCACTCTGGCAGGTTTAGGCTTGTTTTGTGAGTTCGACCTTCATCGGCGGTGTCGCATTTCATAGCTCAGTTTTCAAAACATAAAAACCTCCACAACATCTCTCCTATATTCCGTGAAGACACGGCCAAAGGCTTTTTTTTTAGCAAGACATGATTCTTGTTTGTTTGTGAACATCACTGAGAGTTACAACCTCACATTGTGGCAGTTCAGTGTGGAGTAAGACTTTTTTTTCTTTTCTTCCCAGGGTGAATTCACTTGTCCTGGCCTTCAAAGCTCTTGGCAGATTAACACAGCAGCAGAGCTGTGCGACTCGACCTGCCATGTAATTTATGTACCTTCTCCGAGCTCACGGTTTCCACTCTGCACCTGTTCAGAGCCGGCAATAAGCACCGTTTCCATGCCAGGTCTCGCTTTGGAGAGATGGTGACAGTGGAGGTGGGTGCACAGGTCAGAGCTTAAAAAATAAAACCCACTATTCTCTTATTTTCCTTTCCTTTTTGACTTGTACAAGAAAGGGAGAACTTTAGGGGGGTTGAGGCTTTGGAGGGCACTTCCAGGCCAACCAATAAATCAGTGTAGGCGAGATAGATTCATCGATAGGAGTGCAACATAAAAGGCCTCCCTTGTAGTAATCTAGACAAGGTGTGCAGGTTCTGCTGCTCACAGCTCTCTGAAGATGGATACCGAGCGAGCTTGCAAGGTTCCACTTAGCAGCACCTTTCGTCGAGACCTGGAAAACGGAAGACGCTCCAAATGTTTCGCATTAAGGGTTCCAACCCTCGCTGGAGTTGGGAACCAGGGGTGAGCGGGGGACAGTCGGGCGAGGGAGGGGGGGTGGGGGAGGGTTTGATAGCGGGTGCTGCGACGGGTAACAGCAAGTGTTCATAAAGATGTCACGGGGAAAAAAAAAACCTTCAGGAGACACAAAGTCTCAATTTCAGCCGAGGTGCTGCCAGCCAGATGTGGAGGTGCACGGAGCGCCGACTGGATCCCAACCTGCCCGTCCTCCGTGCCCAATCTGGAGCTAACAGGCAGAACCCTTGAGTTCGTTTGAAGTTGGTGCCAAGAGGTGTCCAGACCCTTAACAACCTGTAATTTATTACAACACCATCCATCTCGGAGTGAGAGGTCGAAGTTTGTCCAGCGAAACGTCTCTTCAAACCGACCTTTTTTCTTTTTTTTCTGTCTCTCTCAGCGCCTCCCTTCGCTCCGTTTTATTCCTCCCACTCTCCTCTTTCCCCCCGCACCTGTTTAACACCTTGACTTCATCAATGACCTTTGTCAATGTGCTGTTAAGTGTTTCGTGTTACTGTTGCCTTCGTAGGGGTGCAGCTGCCTGAGCAAACAAGGCCTGCATGTGATCCTCGGGGCCCACTGGACCGGTTTCTCTCTCCCAGAACACTCCCCTCCTAATAAACAGTGTCAGAACAAAGACATTCGTAGTAAAGCGCCAGAGCCAAACTGATATCTAACAGCAGATATCAACAATGTCCTAGTAGTTAGACACGGTGACTACAGCTGTGGTGGAGAGGGGAAGTAAATGTATAAGTATGAGACGGAATGGGAGAAAAACCTGAATAGAGGTTTACGTAACTAGTTTTTTTATATTTCTATGGGGCTAATAGCTAATATTTAATCTATATAAAAAAATTAAAAAAACATTCATGAGGACAACAGTTTTACAGAATTATGCAAATTAAGGAAAGTTGAGAATAAATCACATTTTCTTTTGTATTGTCCTTATTATGATGAATTAAGAATGTTTACATTACATTTAATGTAAAAGGTTTAAAATCAAGAAATGTTTTGGTGCACTGACAATGACACAATTTATAAGCATTTAAATTGGCTAGATTTGATTTTTAAGCTTGTAAAAAAAAAAAAATCACAGTGGTTTATTTCATTAGTATTATTTATAATGAATGTCGCTAATCCTCTTCCTGTTCCTGGCCTCTTTTTCTCAATAATGATGTATTGTAAGCCTGTTTGGGCTCAAAAGACACCATAACTAAAAAAAGATGTTGATAAAGAATCGTATAATAGCTGAAGAGTGTGGTACACTTGTTAACATACATTTAGGATTATAAAGGGATTTAAATGGTAGATAAAAACTGTCTTTCCGCATCATTTAAAAGAATGAAAAGAAGGCTTATCCCAGTTGGAGATGTGATAACATATGGGATTATTAGCTTACACATATCTGTTATCACACCATTTTATATTTTGAAATGTTCCCTGCACTCTATGCCTCATGGAGAAAAAAAAAAAAAAACACAACCCTCTCAGTTGATGTTAAGTGAAAGTACTGTTTGACCTGGGAGTGACTCAGGCCAAGACCAGATGGCCTGCTAAATTAATAATAAAAAGAAAGAAAGAAGCAGAGCCATGTGAAACAAAGCACATGGACTGGAAACGGCAAAGGGGGATTCTCCCGCCTTTCACCGAGACAAGTGTGCAGCCGCGACGTTTAACTGAAACAAAATGTGAACAAATTTGTACCCGTAAACGTGAAATTACTTTTGCTCGTTTTAATCCCCCTTCAATGCTGCCAAATACGTCTTTGTGGCTTTGCACAGTCGTGCACTAAAGAAACACAGTGATGTATACGGAGGGAGGCGGAGGGGGAGGGGGAGAAAAGAAATCAAAGAAAATATCTGGCAAGGAGATTTACAACTCTGGCGAAACGTTTCCACCGCTGCTTGGTCAGAAGCAGCAGCAGTAAGTGTTTTAAACCGGAGGGCCGAAAGGTGGCAGGGCGGTGAGGAGGAGGAAGAGGAAGAGGAGGAGGAGGAGGAGGAGGAGGAGGAGGAGGAAGGGGCGCCACAAAATGGCTTTACGACTCTTGTTATCAGGTCTAAATAAATCAATAAAAATCCCATTTAAGGGAGGCTAACATATTTCATTCTTCAGCTGTTATTGATAACTCCGGGCCACTTGGCCCGCCTGGAGTTTTATATTTTAAAAGTCACGATGCTTCAATTTGTATAGATATGCGGCCTGATGTTCTGCAGGTGTGAGAGTTTTGATGTTTGAAGGGCGTAAAAACCTGCGGCGTGAACCGCAAGGAACCCGCCGCAGACCCCTGTGGTAACAGCAGATCATTTTCTACTGTTATTCCATTATTCATCAGGCGGCTTTGTTTAATCTGTTAAACAGATTAAGCAACCATGTTAAATACGTGTTCGGTATTACGTAATATTGTAATATGAAGATGTCGTGTGGAATAAAAATAAATACATTTAAAAAAGCAAGAAGAAAGGCCAGTATAATTATTTTACACATGCTTTTATTTTGTGACATCTTTTTGCTGTTTTCGTCGTGCGAACAAACACACTGCTGGTGATGCGCCGGTTATTTCCCAGATTGTTTGGACTCTTTGGAACAACATCTGTTTAGCCTTTCAAAAGAAGGAAGTGTTTAATGTGTCAAAGGAATTTCAAAATAAAACAAGACAGACAATGACACCCTTATGTTGTACAGCTTCAGGGGAACAAACAATAATTGTTTCACAGCCAAACTATGATTATGTGATTGTTGTTGTGTGTTTTGTGCGAATACATATAGATGCATGCTGTGTATATTGGTGTGTGTGTTATTCATCCCATCTGACTCTGACACACACGCTTTTTTCTTTTCTTTTTTGGCTCTGAGAAACCTTTGTGTCTTTCCATTTTCTTTGTCAATTAATTGCAAGGCCCAATTTTTGTGTTCGTTCAAATTATACGGCGGCTGCAAATTATGATCCTGTACATTTCGGTGGACTCAGTTCGGTTCTAAAACTGTCAAAAATAAATTGCTATGTAATAAATAAACACAAATATGTCTAGATAAACAACCTCTGTTTTAAGGAACATATAACAGTCTTTTTTTGTGCTACATTAATTTAGCTATGTTATGTTTAAAAAAATAAATAGTATTTGTTAAAGAGGAAACAAACTAACAAATGAGCTTTGTGTTGGGGGACAACACTAACACATGCGCTTGTGTTTGATGTGTGTGTCTGAATGTGTGCTATGTGAAGGGGAAGCCCCATCTCAGTGTACTGTAAACTACAGCGTGTAGTTGTGTTTGGACACACTGTGCGGATATAGAAACAAGATGACTGGAATATGGGAGTTGAGGGGGAGGGTGCCTGCTTCTCACCCACGCCTCCCGCTCCCCATGCCTGGCACAGTGGGGGGCTCCTGGATGGCACTGTCGCCCATATGGCCAATCACTCAAGCAGGCTGGAGGTGTTTTCAAAGGGACCCGGCAGCAACTTGAAGCGGGACTGTCTCTGCAGGGGTCAACGGCCGTCTGGGCAGGAGAGGCCAATCTCCTGCTGGCCTTTAAGAGACAGACGTATCAACTCTTCAGTTGTAGCCCCCCTTCCAGCTCTCCTACACACACACACACAGACACACACACACACACATGCTATCAAGCCTTTCCATGTATAGCACACGGGGCAGCCGTTGTCTGCTAATGGGCCAGAGACCGTGACCTTGAGAGCTGGACAAACAAAACAGGAGGGAGCTCGACGCGAGACGAAGGTGACTAACCAGCCTCTTATTTATGACTTTGTTCTTACTTTTTGACTTTTTGTAGGCTTTTAGTAGTAAGTCAGTAAATACTTTTAGTAAGTCAGTAAATACTGCATCAAACTGTCAGTCCTTAGATGTAAAAAGGAATATACTGTATGTAATAAAAAACACTTTTTAATTATTTATTTAACTTTTTTCAAACATATAAATAAATGGTAATTTTCTTTATTTTTTACTTCACATTGATGCATGGCAGGCAGGTGTAGCGGCTAGCTAACATGATACCTAGCTTAAGCTACGTAAATAGCACCGCTGCTTATTAAAAGGGTTGTAGCATGTAAAACTCACTTTTCAGTGCTTGTGCGTATACATTTGAGTATCTTGAGGATTAACCCTCAAACTGTGACATGAGACAATCCAGCAGTTTCTTTGTGTGCTGCTGAGATCTGAAGTTATTTTCTTCAACAAGCCATTTAGATTTGGTCCCCTTCTTATGTCACATTATAATAAATCGCCCACCCATCCGAGTATCTCCGACCGTGACTCCAGAACTATACCTTTGCAAAGGTGCAGCAATTTTTTCTCAAGAGCAAATTAGAATAGAGTGAACTTTTTTTATTTCGCTGGGGGGGCTTAAAGAGACAGGCGCTAAAACAGAGCGTTTCAGATAGAGGTTGAATAATATGTTCAGACAGAGAGTAAGTGAACAATGTTGTGTTTTTTAAAGTATATAAGTATGTTCTGGATGAAAACTAGAATACATATACATATACGTATGAACCTGAAAAATGAGAATGATATGTCCCCTTTAATATATATGTATTTTTAGTTAGACTTTGTGATAGTACATATATGTCGTATATATATTGTTATATATTGTATATATATTGTTGAAAAATGGCCTCTTGGCTAACTCTGGCGCATTTACAGAAATGTTTTTATTAATGTGCAATGTCCCCTTATCAAATAAACCATTTAATAACATCAAGTTATCCAATCAAACAAAGTGAAAGCAACAAAGGATCCCAAATACAACATTTCATTTCCTATTAGTAAATTACGCTATGAAGAAAACATCATCATGAACATCCCAGTCCGTATTGATATCTGAAGACTTTTTTGGGGTTGAGAAGGTCAAGGCATGAACCCCGCTGAGAATGCAAGGGAGTGACTCTATAGATTCAATTTCTCAGTCTCAAGACGGCGTTTACGAGTCGGTGACATTATCCTCAGCGACAAAACCTCACATCTGCAGAGATTTTCAGCTGCTAGAGTCATTCACAGACGCTGCAGACGGGAATGGGTGTTGGCCTTGAGTTATCAGTGAACTGTAGAGCGGGCACTGAGAACAACACAAAGACCCTCATGACCATTTCTGAAATGAAATACTTGGATTAACTTTGAAATGCAAGAAATTATCGTAAATGCTTCCGCAGTTAAAACGTCAGGATAAATTAATGATCGGTATTTGTAAATCTCAAGCTTTCCTTCCTCATGAGATTTGATGGATTGATGGATCAGGATTCAGCAGACTTCTCCTCCCACCTTCCAGAATTCACTTCTTCTGACAGAAACCGTTTCCCAAGGCAAAAAAACAAACATAAACCCAGGGTTTTACAAGGATAACACGGTTCATGGCAAATATGTCCTTTACTCAGATGTCTGGCTCTATACCACACATGGAATAAAAACCTGGTCAGATTTGACTCAATGCCAAAACCGGCTGGCTTCACTTTTTCTCCCCTTTTTTTTCCTCTTCTTTTTACACAGTGAGCATGTTTAGCATTACAGGAAACCTTTGCTGCTTTAAATATTTAATATATGTGTAGAACACAATTCAAACTCCATTAGAGCAGACACACTACTTTACTAATTCTCTCTACTATGGCATGTAAGTAACGGGAACTGTGAGAGCAGCAATGATTGCAATCATCTCTGTTTATTTTAACAATGCAATGTACGGTTCACTACATCAGAGTAATTCAAGAGTACTTTTAAAAAAATGAATAAAATACAATTGAAATTACTTGTCTGTGTCCACTTTTGCATTTTCTTACAGAAAAAATTGAATCACAAATCTGGCTTTCAAATAAGATAAGATATTCCTTTATTAGTCTAGCAGTGGAGACATTTGCAGGATTACAGCAGCAGACGGGTAAAGTGCACACAAGAGACACATAGTAAAAATGAAAAAACAAGTAATATAAATAAACAGTAATACAATCAAGTTTGGAAATGCAAAATATTCCTCAAAAGTCCAGTGAGAGTGGTCAATGTCACACAGAGGTGGATCCAGAGACACCATTCTAAAAACGATATAATATATAAAGCACAGGAATAAAGAAAATGTAATGTCACTGTAATGTCAGAGAGGCTAACTAGCATTTTGTCTTTCTTAAGGCCTTTACATGCAAATAAACAATACGAAAATGCAATATACTTGAATGCAAATAACTAATAAATCTATAGGCAATTATTTTGAAAGTTAAGAACGGAATGAGTGGATCTGTTTTGCTTCCCCTCCGTGTTGTTGTTTCATAAAAATAGGCCCAGTCAACTCGATTGCTTGATGACTTTATTTGCTGTGAGAAAACTCGACCGTGTTCTTTTTCGCCGCACAATGGCACGTTCTTGTGTGAAAGCCCCTCCTCTATCCCGTGTGTGGAAGGTCGTTTCGTTTGCAGAAGCAATATGTACTTGGCGATGAATTTGCTATCTGCGTACTACACGCAGCTCTTTTTGTAGTGGTTGATTTATATTTAATACAAAACCTCTGAGGAAGCATGAAACAGCGCAGATGGTTTCTTCCATCGTAATCGTCTTGCCTCTGTCGGCTGCTACACTGTCGCTGACCCCCGAGCTCTGACTTTTTCTCTGGAGGGCGTTCGGTGAAAAGCTTTTTTTTTCCCCAACCGAGATCGATACAGTCTGACATTATTGTTACGCCCTCGTGAAGATGTAACACACAGGAGTACGGCGGCTGGAAGCCGAGCGTTTCCGCTGCTATACATGGCAGTGGACTGCTGCTGTCAGCATTCCCCTTCTGCTCTCCTCTTTCAGCCGCCCAGTTGCTTGGCGCGCCCTCCTTTTTTTCGGGGGTGATCATGAATCACGGAAATTGATTATGCTGTCACATCTCAAATCCCCTGCCCAGGGCTTGACCGCAGAGTGTGTGACTGCAGGTCGGTCAAGCCTGCTTAAGGGATGCTCCGCTGGCTGCCCCGCGGGGTCATGCAGCTTCCTACCGTAGCAAATTGTAGAAAGATCACTCACGTCGGCGGGGAGGAATGAAGATGTCCTGCTAAAAATACCAGAGTCCAGCCATCACCGCCCGATGTTTCCCTGGCTGCTTTCTACCCTTCCGGCTTCCTCGTCACCACTTCCCCGTCTTGTGTCATCTGTCTTTATCAACGCAGACCAGACCATTCCTCGCCGACTTCCATTCAAAGATTCTTGGAGAAGTCTCGAGTGACATCACGAGATGCCAGAGGACGTCTTCGGGGTTGTGGATATCTTTGCCTCATCGCATGCAAGAGGCACGCAAGAGCGATGGGCCACATGGGAAAAGAAAATGGCGACGCTAACTCGCCTCCAAATTAAGCTCAAGCCATGAATTGCTCTTCCTGGAATTTAGGTTTTAAGAAATCAGCGCAACCACAATAATCTGTTTAATGCAGCGGAAGATTTAAGGGAGGCATCCACATGTAAAGCCATGAGAAATGATGACCGTCCGCACAGAGGCAAAAAAATTATAAGGTTTTTCACAATCAGACGATAACATCATTAACTTGGACCAAACTTTGATTCCTCTTGGGCCTTTTTGTGCAACCAGTGAAGCTGTAGAGGATATTCAGTCATACATAGAAAAAAAGCACTTTTCAAGTAGTTATTTTTTAAAACTTGACTTCCAACTTTTGTACTTCATCATATCGACATCACATGTTGAGCTGCTTCTGGCGCACCTTTCCCTCTAACCCAGACTTTCCAACAGACTCCCCCCTTAATGATTTCTGCAGATTGTTGTTCTTTTTTATTGTGAAGATAAATCTGCTGTAACAAGCTGAAAACACCCATAAATCTGGTGCCGGGCTCGGGTTGCAATGAGCCTTTTAAGGGTCACTGTTGCTATGGCGACGCATCAATCCTTCAAGGGGCGAGCGCTATAAAAGAGGTGAGTGTCTGTGACAGTGTTACTGTTGTTATTGTGGGCTCGCCATTAAAGCCTTTTTTTAAACGACACAGACTGAAGGGCCACTTAACCTCTCTCAGGCGTGTCTGGATTATTGTTGAATCATCAGATTTCTAACTCTGCTTGTTACTGTACTGCACTTTTCCGACGTAGACATTTATTTCACTTGTATATGCAGGAAGGAATTTTTCTGAGGATGTACGTAGTGTTTAAGGAATGCGCTGCTTCACTTTGGTACTTTAACCTCTGGAAGCTGGCCTGTTCGTCCCAGCTCCTCCAACAAAGAGGTTTAACACTTTGCTCCAGGGCCTCTGAACGTGAAGCTGACAAGGAAACAGTGGGTGTCTTTCACTTACACCTGCCAAGAATCGTCCCCCGCTGGAGTCTCCAAAAGTGATGTGTAAAAATGAACTACAGCTTTCAATGTGTTCGTGAATGTAGCGGCAACCCGGTCTCACTCCAAACTCCTCAAATACAGTTGGTGTGTCAGTGCCTTCTGTAGTCTGATACCGACGCATGGAGGCACTCATAGACGTCTGTATGCGACGCATCGGCCTTTCAACTCATTCTTAACCCTAGAACACTAACGTCAGGTGTTTTTTACCCGAGCGATTGTGGTTATGTTATTTCCATTGTGTTGCTTTTGTCTGAGTTGCGTGGATTCTTGTGTAGCTTCATGATGCTCACTGACGTTATTGAAAGTAGGCGTGTCTCCCTGCTCCAATACCTGTTTTTTTTCAGCAGGCAGGTGTTCGGGTGATTTTTACCCGACGGTAGTGATAGAGGGCAGGGAGACTTTTCCTTCACCGGACAAGGCTCCCATGTCCCAGGAACGGGTGAACCAAAGAACAAGTTCATAGCTCCATTATTTATATTTTTAATCATGTTTTATTGACGATTCCCTAATTTTTCACCCGATTTTGAGCCTTTTTTTTAGGGTCCCCCATGATACCTGTTTATTGTTTTATGAGAAGTTCTACAGGGTAAAATAAAAGAAGAGAACTTCAATTTGCTTTGTATTGTTGTATTTTAATATATTTTGATGAGAAGTATTTTTTATCATGTACATTATATCGTGTAAAATATACCCAAAGTTAGTGATGGTGTTACTATTTGTAACATTCGTGTTCTCGGGGTAAGTAAACTATCCCTTACTCACGTGACCCAGTCGTTTTTTCACTCACTAGTCACGTGAGTCGTCGAGATAACGTCGACCACGCTCTTTTCCTAAACATAACTAAGTGGTTTTGTTGCCTCAACCCAACTCCCTGTGAGACTCGATGTGATGAGTGGATACTGACCCGCTGCCACTGCCACGCCCAGAAACTGGCCACAGACCAAGTGTCAGTACTTGACGGATTGGGCGGTGGAATGTGTTGGAAGCGGCGAGCACGGACCCAAACGGCACTGAATGAACCAGCGAGGGCCGATTGAATCGGACCCCGTTGCATTTGTGTCCTATTTCAAGAGTCGGGAAGTCGTTCCTGTAGTGTGTTCATGAGCTTTAAGTCGCAATGGAGAAGCAACATGAACATTTAAACATGGCTATTCCCAGTATACGTGACAACAAAGAGCAAAGGAAATGGGTCAGGTGAGCTAAGAAATTGGGGAAAACATTTTTCCAACACCACATGAATGCAGCACAGATGCCCTGTATATCATTGGTTCGTGACATTTCCTGTAGAAGTGGAAGGTGGATGCAGTTGGTACAGTCTGTGTGCAGTGGAAACGCCCTCCACATGAGGAAATCCGTGTGAGCATTTCATGATCATACCAGAAATGCCATTCTTGTGTCGTTAGCAAGAAAAGAAGACATCAAGTACGTCATAAGATACAAGAGCAGAGAGATTTAAGCCAGACTTGATGCCAGACATGTTTTGTAACAAAAGACACGCACTTGATTATACTTGTTTGCAGCCGGCAGTAAAGTGAGTTGTCATACTGTCAGTCATGCTCACATTGCTTTGTTCTCCAGACTTTAAAATGGGCACCGACATTATTTCCTGGCAGCGGTGGTACACAGTGGGGCTTTCGTGCCTTTTGAAGCCTTCGGTTGTACAATGAATTACAATAACAGTAAAAGAATGTTGGCACCGAATGCAACGTTTTTTTTTCCTGATCGTACAACATCAGCCTTGTGATTGTCCGGTGGTTTGAGTAATTTGCATTGCTTTTAAATGGATCTTAACTTGCCATTGCAGACAAATGGCAGACCAAGCATGTATCAGCAGATCAAAGACGAACCGAACCCTCTGTCATCATTGGGTCTGCTGCTCATTGTTTCCTGAGCTTCCAGCGGCGGTGGCAGTCCGATGGAGAGCACTCCCAACAAGGTGTCCCAGCGAAGAGCCAGACCAAGTGCTGAAAGACGCATCTCACGCTCAGCATTCACTCGGTCGCGAGCAAAGCGCTCCCCTTGTTCATTTATCTTTGGCGGGACGGTTCGCTCTCCACCGTATTAATGAATGCCAGTTGTTCCTGTGCTCCACAATCAGGAACTTCATATTTGGCCACAGATCAATTAGCTTCAAAAAAGGCTTTGAAGGAAGCAAGTTATGTGCGCCGGCTGATCGATCGTTTTCCCCTCTCTGTATTCTTTTATATGTTTGGTAAGAAATAAAGGTCAGTGTTTTAATTTGATGAAGGCATCCAGGGTGAATCATTGGTTGCGAAACAGAAGTTACAGGAAAAGTACTTGAACATGGTAATGTCAAAGCCACGCTAATATATCATTGGATGTCCATCATTAATTGTACCCGAGATATTTTTTTAATCTCCTTCCTCGAGTAAACACCAGCTTACACTGCCTAAAAGAGTCTGCAGACACTTTTCAACTGTTCCACGGAATAACAAATAGCACATTTTCCTGACATTTTAGGGAAGTTTAAACTAAGCCTCGTCGACTCGTCTAGAAGAAAACATTCAGAAAATAGTCAACATTTTGACTTCTGCTGTTTTAGAAAGAAAGGGGAAGTGGTGACAAGCTATATCGAATATAAAATGCACAACCTCTTCAGCACGGCAAGGCAAAGCAGCCTATTTTCGGACAAAAATGTTTTTATTTTGTTTGAACGTTTCCTTAATTATCTCCGGAACCACATTGTTGTTTGACTTCATTTAAAGTTCTACAGTTCCACAACCATTGTGAGAAGATACATATGGTGTGAAACATAATTAAAGTAACCGTTAAGTTTAAGTATTTACGTAAACTCCGCCGACTATACTGCTGCTCTGTCAATTGTAATACCCAGCAGCCTCTGGTGAGACAATGTATTGTCATAAAACAAGTAACCTTTCTATTTTTGAACCGAACGACACGTTTTTTTTTACTAAAACACCTTCCCAATATGTCAAAGCTTGGTTTTGCAGATTCTGATTATTTAGCTCCTAACCTTTCCAAAAAGGTGTCCTATTAGTATGTGGGATGTTGGTAAGGGCCTGAACCATGGAGCTTGTAAAAGTCGGCGACTTTTTTGGGGGGAAATCTAGTTTAGATCATGCTGGACATTAATAGTTATGATTAAAATATGTTAAAAAAAAGTGATTTTTTTTGAAAATATACATTTTATTCACAAATAAATTCTGAAAAAAATTATGTAAAATAATACAAGTAATATAACTAATTTGGGGTTCATAGGACTACTTGAACAAAATACAGAAGTAAAAAAAGAACTATATATGAGCCTCAGGTTTCAAAAGGCTAATACAATAGTTTAACCCTATTTGTGGTGCAGAACGGCAAAGTTAGCAACGTTTAATCAACTGGTCGACTAATTGCACTCATCACAACTCTGAGTTTATTCAGAGACATCTGTTTTGTCTTTTTTTTAATAGATTTCCTCGTCTCTTTTCAAAGCCGAGGTGACTCCTCTTCCATCTCTCCCTGTTCTCCACACTGCAAGACTCGTGTGTTCATTTGCACTTTTGATGCATCGCTCTCACTGATTAGAGGCTATTGAGTTCGGGCTCAAGCCGTTCTCGGTCCACTCCCTGCAAAAAAAAAGGTTCTCGATGAATCACACCACAACCCAAACCCTTCATTTTGCACGTCAACGTTGAAGATCCTAAGCAGCTAGCCACATCAAAATGTGATTGCTTTGTACAATACTTTGACCCAATGATGGGGTTGCCATGAGACAACAAACCCTTGCCAGAGTAGCTGGAGTCTGAGTAAACACGCAGCTTAAACGCACTGCAAATCCCCCATCGACAGTTCCACGCTTGATGACGGCGAAGCCAAATGCACATTGTATTAGGGGGAGAAGAGGAAATAAATAATGAATTCAAAATAGCTGTGGTTGAGTGCCTTCCCATCAGAGCATCTGTTTAGGATCTGTTTTCATTCTTTGCTCATTAGACCATCTTCACTCTTAAGACCAGGATAGTCTTCTTCTCTTCTTCTCATCTCTGCTGCAGAATCCTTCAGGACACAGTGGTTCTTCAGGCAGCCACCAAAGCTGGTTATCACTCCAATCAAGCTTTCATCAATTACTTAGCTCTCCCTTGCCAAACAGTGCCGCAACCCTGCGGTCACATTTCTCTCTGGACCTTTTCCCTTCGCTACAGGAATAAGACGGCGGTAAGGAAGAATGAAAGAAGTGGATATCGCAGATTAATAGAAACCATTCAAAAATGCAGTCGTAAATTGTAATCATATGTGAAATGTCTTCGTCATCGCGTGTTACTGAGAAGAAACATACATACTCTAGGTCACAGAAGGGCAAAATATGCAGAGTATGGTTGAATTTACAGCATGCTTGAATCCAATTGGAAAAACCTGTTATATTTTGTAATATTACCCAATATTACAAGGTTTGATGATGATGAGATGGCCATATATAGACACGAACATAATTGGAGGTATGACATTGCCTGCTTGACTGAACTGAACTAAACAGTCGGCCGTTGATTTAGCATCTTATGTATTTTGAAGACTAAAATGTGCATGTTTGCCAGGACGTTTCTGCTGCAAGATCTCAATAGATTCTGTGCAAAACTTCTGATATGTCCAGTTTGAGACAGCAATTATTGCCTTCCAGGATTCTCCCAAAGTCACCCAGTCCTGGAGACGTCTAACAGCGCTTGTCAAGCACTACACATTGGATCTTTCAGGCAGAAAAGTGTAATAGTGTCCGGATTTTTTTTTACAATCTGCCTCTAATCTTAGCTAATGAAATTGTCATCTGACACGGTGTTGTTTGAGCAGCGTGTGGGGAAGAGACAATCTGTAATTGCCTGCATATAGAATGGTTTCCCAAGAGGCCTATCCATCACATAATCTTGTTATTGCCAGGAAGATGAGAAATGCATTTAGCTATCTTGTCATTTTCCTTCCAAAAAATGTCTCCGCAAGCATGCAAATGTCCCTTGTCAGCTGCGGCCGAGGCTTTGTGCAGGAGGTAAATAAGCATTATGCAGCGCTGATTTGTTGTTTAATAAAAGAGGGATTAAAAACTAATTTGGATCCGATTCCCAAGTGAGTGTGTGAGCTGCTGATCTTATTACCGTGATCATTCACAGACAAGTATTGCGGTACAATGGGTGTCGTACAAGTTGTATATGTCCCACAGTGAACTTTATTTTTTATTTTTATAGTTGCCGCATCTTTGTTAATTATTAACAGTACGAGTCTCGTCTCTTTGTTTGTTTTCTTAGTTTTTTTCTCTCTTTTCTTTCCGCCACTGTGGCTATCAGTGCTGTTTTTAGGAAGCCATTTGTATCGATAATTTATTCCAAATAAACCAATGTTCATGCTGCCAAAATGTCAAAGTCTTGCCTTCCTTCGTGTCCATGAGAGGATTTTTCTCTGGAAAAACTCAACAGAGGCTGAATGTGCAAAACAGTAATCTTAAAAAAAAAAAAGTTCATGAATTCCCCATTGTTTTATATCAAAGGAGTTTTTTAAAACATCATTATTACTTTGAGTTTTCACTGTAACCAAAGTCAACCCCTGCCCTCCGAGCCATTAGCAAAGCTGGGAAGCGGCTCTTTATTAGTAAAGTATGTGCGCTCCCGCTTCGGATCCCGAACCGCTGTGGAACCTCAGAATTGATGTTACGCGGGGAGCACGCTGGTGAACTGACGACTCACATGTGTCTTTGCACCGCTTCCCTGCGGCCTCCTTTAAAGGCATTCTGAACTGATTTGGGGGATATCGTAAAGCAAATGATAAATTTGTACCCCTGTCATGTGCGGCTGTGCGCTGACGATTTGCTCCAGGAATCATGTAGGAATGCCATATATCCCGACTGATTGCTTCTCCCCGCTAGCTGATGGCGAAATACATTACATCATTAAAGGTATCGGAGGAAATAACTTAGGCTTTGTTCTTGCCATTGTTCTGACATGGAACAGCCCGTTTGATGTAATAAAGATCTATGCTGAGAGACAGACACTGAACATGTGTCTCCCTAATAAAAACAAATGCATATTCATCCTCTCCATGCTTCTTTCTGCTTTCCTCTAAAGTCTTGCATCTTGCAAATGGTTTCTGGCAAGTGCAGATACCATATCTGCCATTGTGCATCGGCCTGCTATTGCGTTTTACATTCTTCTTACTTCATTTCTCTTTGCATGTCTCTGCCATACAGAGGACATTGTTCTCTCCCCATAATTATATAATTAATCATCAAAAAATTTCAAAAAATTTGATAAACAATACAAACAATGCAACTTTTGATATGTATTATAATGGAAGTAAATATGGAACCTTTTCCCAAATGCAAAATATGTCATCACGCCATGGCACAGTTTACCAATTAACCATTTGAACAGGCCGCTGGAGGAGTAATTGCTATACCACCCTGAATCCCTTTGTATTTGGAAGAGCTTAGCAGGATTTGAGCCCTGCTTTCAGATAAGATGGCGTGAGAAAAACGACTTGCAGGTTCAAGGGAGCAAAGGGGCCTGATGCCGCCGCCTCGGCTGCCCCAACCCCGCCTCAAGGGGTGGCTGGTAATCCCCCGGGCAGAAGCAATAAAACTCCAATTTCTACTGTACCTGCCAGCTGGGCGTCTTAGTCAGTCCGAAACACAGGGAGCATGAAATTCCCGAGGAGCCATATCAAAGCGCCAGCCCCCTTCATTATGACATCAGAACCTTCTGAAGTCAACAAGCATGAAGGCAGACCGGAGCGCTGCGTGGGTTCACAGCCTTGAAGGGGGATCCGTCACTATTAAGGGCTGTGCAGAGGGGATAGCTAACAGAGGGCAAGAGAGGGAGAGAAGGATTACATCTATCACCATGCATATGCACTTCCATCTAAAAGGCCTGCCTGCCACTTTCTGCACCCAGCAAGTCCCCCAACTGGTAAGATAGCCGAGACAGTTATAAAGGCTTTGGCGGTATCGTAAACACAGCATGATGTTGGGTATCAAATACTTAAGGGCCCGTGACGAAGATCTGAGGAGAAGCCCAGAATGCTGGAAACATGGCAATGGTGATAATTACAGCTGGTTGTGGCCCGTGATCCATTTGTCATCTTAATAAAAGCCTCTTGAAGCCGTAAAGTAAAGCCGAGGAGCGAGGAAACCTATAAAGTCATAACGACCGCATTTTGACACGGAAGTGATTGTGAACATTAACGTGTATGTAGAGATCAGATGCAAAACTGGAGGACGCTACACAAGATTTAGCAAATTAATGTTAACACTTGGAAAAAAAAATAAAAAATGTACACGTGGTAAAACAGAAATGATCCTTCTCAGGATATCAGGCCATCTTAGCAGAACTTGGCCATACGAGAAAAACTAAAAAAGAGACGACGGAAAAAAAATTCAAACAATTGCCATTATAGTTGTGATGTCTTTGAAGGCAAATATAACATGTCTCATGCATGAAAAGTGAGGACTACTTTTACTAACTTGAGCCTGGAAAACCTGGACTCTGATCCCAACTCATGTCACCACCGTGAAGGTTTTATTTTCAGCGAGTTCTTCCTACTTATAACCATAACAATAACATTTCCCCATTGCAAATTCATCATGAAAGAAAAGGTTAAAATGTTATGGTGGAAGAGGAATTGTCACTTAAAAACAACTAATAACAGATCAAATAGTGAGAGTCTGAAATGAATTCAAGATCCACTCATTATTCTGCTCTGTTTTCTAACTCATTCAGAGTGTGTAGTTACTCAGATACACACTCAGAGTGTCCTTTAAGGTGTTGACAGAGGCGCTCTCCATGCATGGCGAGCGTTGCAGTCAAGCCAATGAGATGCTCCGTTGGAAACGAACAGATCCGTTTTTGTAAGTGTTCATCAGTGCAATTAATCATTTGGGCAATTATTAATCCTGGGAGTTTCCAAGTAATGTTTCACAGAGAGGATCATCTCCTTCACAGCAATGTGTACACATGCACCGCTGTGTGTAGTGTTGCATTTTACACAATTGTGCACTGGTGGACTTGCATTCAGTTACGGTTACAAAAAAAAAATCCCTGCAGGGTTGTATGAAGCTTTGAAAAAGCTAAAGTGCTGAAAAGCCAAACTATGAGCATATGATATTGTGTTTTTGTATGAAGTCTGGACTGTAATAGTGAGTTTAAAATGCTAGTTTTCAAAGGAATGTGTTTCTTGACAAATTTGATAATTTATTAGAGCTCTCATCAAAGCTGAGCAGTCCGTTTCTTCTGCGAGTTGGACTGAGTGGACACACATGTGAATAATCCAAACTGTTTCCACAATTGTTTAAAACGGAAATATTGGAGACATTCAAAACCAGGATCCCGTCTCGGGGTGGAATGTGCTTTAATTGCCGTCCTTGGCAAAGGAAACAGTCTTGAGGAGTTGATCTTGCCCAGTGTTTGGCACCATTCTCCATTTTAAACATGGCCAGTCACTCGCTTCCTGCCAAATCAATAAAAGACAATAATTGTTGATGATAACAATGACTGAGCACGCTCGGTGCACGGTCCAAGCTGGGCCAAAATTCAGATCATTTCTGCGGCTTCCAAAACAACACGAAGCCCACATTAAGGAGCAGAATGAAATTCCTCATGATGGATGACTGTAAGGAGGCCTCTGGACACGGATGGCCAATCCAACGCTGGGACGAGATCCCAAATCTCCGCATAATGGCTTCAGCTGCCTTGTCAGTCACCTGAGCCCACTCCTGCGTTTTAATCGAAGCGCCAGTAATGAGTCGGTCAAACATGAATTGACAAATTGATTTGGATCTACATCTGATGAGTCCTTCCACGGAATGATGTTCTCTGTACTTTGGGCCAAACGATGTCATGGAGAGAAACAAAATGAAGAAATGCAATAAGCAGAGATGCAATAAAGTTGCAGACAGGTCTTTGATCAATATAGAGTACAGAAAAATGAATGTGAACTGTCTGATTTAAAGGGACAGATGATCCAATTTAGCTACAGTGCTAAAAACAAATTGTGTTGTATTCAATAGGACTTTACATGCAACACCTTCGCACTACTGCTGCCTGAATTGCCTCAAACTAATATTCATACACATGCATTTGTAATTTGAGCCTCCTGCACGTGCAAACACATCATCAAGGACACATGTTCTCCTACACATGAGAACTGATGATGAAAATATGTTGCTATTTACAAATGATCTTTTCTTATGTTCATTTGTTATGTGCATCGCGGCAATCAATGATAAACGCACATTTTATATTCCTAATCGTATTTGCTTATTTGCTCAAGATGAGAATTCGTCATTTCATTCTTTTTGTTTTTCTAGTTTTTTGCTTTGTCCTGCCAAGACGTCCAGTGATCTAAAAAAAAAAAATCCCAGGGAGCCTTGCAAACCGTTTTCCGCAGTTTGGGGAGCCAGCGAATGCAGCACGAGGTTTCACTTGGGAGGCATTTCGCTGTCACTTACTCACAGACTCTTTATCAAATTGTGTCCGACAAACACATCTCACATTCTGCCTCTCCGTGCTCTCCAGACTCCCCGGAGCAAATGTCTTGATGTCCTATCTGCCTGCCTGAATGATGATATCTGAATCTCTGAGCAGCTGCTCAGCCAAAAACAATGAGGAGAGTCAAGGGGAAGGAGAGCCGGAGCGGTCGGAGACATGTCGGGACACTCCGGAGACTTTCACAAGGCCCAAGCGAGGACGACGGGGACGACGGTGCGGAAGTTTAAAAGCAAGTGAAGTTCAGTTGGGTTATTAAAATAAATGGATTGGAAATTTTAATTTGGTTTTACTTCTTCAACTAAAGAATTGATCGCACATCAACACTAAACCCTGTATGTGCTTTATGAAGCTTGATTTGTTGCTTCAAAGTCCTTCAAATCGACAAAATTAAAATGTAGTATAAGTAAGTAAGTATAATGACATTAACATACATAAAAAAAATATATATATATAGAGTATATATATATATTTTTTTTTTTTGTATGTATAACCACATGTATAAACACACACAGACATACACACACACATATATATATATATATATATATATATATATATATATATATATATATATATATGTGTACATACAAAAAAATATATATATATGTATGTATTTTTTTTTTAATGTATGTTATTGTCATTATACTTTTTCATGCTGTATTGTGTAAGAGGTTGGCATGAGATCTGCAATAACTGTTCTGGTTTAGTCCTTCCCGTGAAGTTAAAAAGTTGAAAGGCATTTCCCTTCTTCCTCCCTGCTGAGCGATGTGAGTCGAAAACTTTCCGAGCGCCATTGGGAAGCTAATTAACGAGGCGGGTGTGAAGAAACTCTTGCTCTTGGTTGTTTTTACCCCCTGACGGGAAACACCAACTCAATCGCTCTGCCTCTGAGTGGGCCTTTTACTTACAGAGCAAGTAGGATGTGTTTTCCTTTCATCCCCCAACATCTCCAACTCACTCTCACACACTGAGTAACACAGACTTATGTATACTGTACACACACACACACACACACACACACACACACACACACACATTTACATATGCACACACATTAATTATCTTAATGTATGCATATATGTTATTTCATAGAAAAATACAGAAATAAATAGTCAATGGTCAAAAAATATCCTGTCCTCTAGCATGTAATAAAAAGAGAAGATGCATCTTGTTTTTGCCTCAGTGAAGTTTCTACTTAACACCAGCAGAAACACTGTATACTGACCTCCAGTGGTTTAACTGTTTTGCTCGATGCAGTGATTTAAAACTGCACTCCCGGGTGAGGTCAGTAAACGCTGACATCGCTGTTGGTCGTGGCTACAGGTGCACCAGAGCACGTTTGACCACAAACTACAACTAACAGGCCGCATCATCAACTTAGTGCAATTGTTTGCCAATGCCAAAGAAACGATGCAAGGCCTTAACTGAACAAGAGAGTCCAACTCGCCCTGAGTGCCGACGCCTCCTATGAGCTGTGGTAGTGAGTCAGCAACATAGACTATAAGATGTGACCCTACTCAGCGAGTTGTTTTGTGGACTACGATTTTGAAGCCTCAAGTTCAGAATATTTGCCCATCGTCGTCTTGATTGTTTTGCAACCAGAGAAGACACGAGAGGGCAACACTGACTGAGCATAAATCCTACCCTGCTTTATGGTCTGTTTGACTGTAAATGACCATATTTAACTAAATGAACATCATGCTGTATTGAAGACGATTTGAAACTAGAGATTGAGACATAAACTCATGTTTACAATGTTTACTGAGGGAATACATTAAGAGAGAAGTAGAGCCATTTTCTCATAGACTTCTATACAACCAGAGGAGTTGCCCCCTGGTGGTCAGGAGAGATAATGCAGCTTTAACACATGAAGCATAGACTTCTCTACAACCAGAGGAGTCGCCCCCTGGTGGTCAGGAGAGAGAATGCAGCTTTAACACATGAAGCATAGACTTCTATACAACCAGAGGAGTCGCCCCCTGGTGGCTTCACTTTTCTGGAGGTTGCCGCCTCACCACCAATCAAACACTCACTCTTCACAGCTCAATAAAGGTGAAACATATGCTCATCTTTCTCACTGTGGGATTCAACATAGAAATTCAAAAGGACAAATGGGTTCATATCTCCTGGAGCCGGACCTGCAAATGACTTCGACATGCTAGCTTCTCATCATCTCATTGTTTTGCTTGTCCTGAGTTAATGTGAACGTGGCCCAGGTCTCCGGCCTCCTCCATCTCTGTCTCTCTCCCCCTTCTTCCTTGAGATACAGCATTGTGTTCATGTGCTGTCCTCCTGTTTGTCTTGGCACCCTGTTAGTACGACGGCTGTTCTTACAGAGCACTTCTGGACACAGATTGTAGAGGCGATGGGCAAACGGCCATGACTTTTGCTAAGTGCTCTATATATAATCCTATCTATTAATAACACACGGTAGGTTTGATCTATAAGTTGTCTTCCGTGTTCTCGAACAGCCACTGACTTATTGAAGTAATTTATGAATGTATACCTTTCGCTTGCCAGATGGATGAAGTGGGATCTTGGCTTCACTGCCTTATCTCAGAAATGGTGAACTCTCTGTTGGTGGTACTTTAGACTCTTGAATTCACTGTAAAGCAAAAGCACTTTATTAAGTGAAACATAATAGATTGTATCTACTGACAGACTTAAAAAGGCAGCAGGATGGCTCAATGAGCAAGTACAATGCAGTTTTTCATCCAGTTCAATTAAAAAGCGGACAGCTCTAACACCGTTTTGTTCCCACCCTGTCTGGAGACTGTGCGACACAAATTGTACGAAACGGAAAAACATAATCACCCTTCTCCCACCCTTTCTGTTCGTCTTTAATGGGAAATTTGAGATAGTACTGAGTACAGAGCTTAGTCTGTCACATCACATGACGCGCTGCAACTAATGCAGCCGACAAATGGGCATATCATGGATCCCAGTTTTGTGAACGATCCCTCTTCGGAAACAGGTGGCAGCCGCTGTAAGACCAGATGTCCCAGCGTAGCCGTGGTAAAACGAGGTCTGTCGCAATACAGTGGTGAACAATGCGTGACGAAGACCGAAGGTGGTGCGGCTTGTGTTCAAACCCCAGGAGGTGCCACGGACGGGGTGGAATCTGGCAAGGGGCGGGGGGTTAGGGTGGGGTGGATGTGCACAGACTCTCTCCAGACTGCCCTGGTTGTGCCCAGTCCCCCGGGGTAAATGAAGAACATGAGAAACCCCACCTTTGAAAAGCATCCCCTTCTTTCTCCAATGTGAGGAAGTGGATGCTTTTCAACAATGCGGAAGTCATCTCAAACATCCCCGAGCCGCCGCCTCCCTCTCCCCACGACACACACCACTTCATATTCATCGGTTCCTTTGTTCGGACGTCTCCGCTTGTTAATGCCGCGCTACAAAAGCTGCTTAAGCCATTTGCTCGCACCGTATAAATAGACAGTAAGCATTACCGGTGCGATGGAAGTAAAGTTGTGGAACTATGCCAACCTCCGCTGAAAGCTGTCGCCAGATGGCACGGGATCAAGTCATAACTGAGCCACGCTGTTACAAAATTAGCCGTCAGAATCTTTGCCCCCGTATACATCGACGGGCTTGAACGTTGTGCTTTGACGTGTTGTTAGTATCGTCACAAATACGATGAGAAGATCTGTCCGGAGAAATCAGAAACAGACGGCACACTGGTGAGGCTTTGTAACAAGAATCAACAGGTGTTCCTGAAGGCCGAGACCACGAGAGTGCAATTAAAACATAAAATATAGAAAGGTTACACGCCTTCACTCATGAAACTGATGGAGACGTTTTAATTAAAGGTCTCAAGCTGCTATGACAAATGTATAGTTGACACAAATGTATTTCAAATATGCCTCAATAAGTCGCATTAAGCTGTGCATGTAATCATGAAAAGAAACATGAACAAATTCTTAAAGGTAACACAATAGGACTGAAATATTCATATCAAGGCTGTGTAATTGCTTTGGCCATGCAGTACAACATATTGTGGTGCATGGTGAAATGTGACTGAGCTTTCGGCTAAGCTCTCTGTGTAGTTGTAGTGGACATGGTTGTAATGCACGTCATAGTTTCAGACGGATCAAAAGGACATGTATTTAATAGCGCATACGCTGGCATGGCATGAAAGGACAAGTCATTCTTCAGCCACTGCTCATGTCTATTTGTAAAGGCAAGTGTGACATACTTTCATTCTTTCAGGTGCACAGGTGCAAAACAGAAATGTGATCCCCGCACCGGAGCTGATGCAAATATTGACCTGAATCTTCCCTGTGAATGAACTCGTTTGACATATTCTCTGATGATTCGAGGGTAGCATTCAGCCGTTTCATTTCTATTATTTGCTTCATGGCTGAAGATGCTCTGTAAAAAAAAAAACTACATCTGGACGTCACCTGGGAGTTACTCATAGATGGCCAGTGTGCTCAGAATACTGGTGAAGCAGTGTAGTTGAGTAGAGTCATTTTTAATTTATTTAGTATTGGGTCATATACCGAAATGTTGGAACACTTAAAACGTGGACTGTATGAAGATGCTGGAGTAAAAACTTCACTGGAGAGATTACAATTCATTCTAAGGGGGATTTTAATGTGAATAACGTACCACATTTCATGGCAGTCCATCCAATAGATGTTGAGATGTTTTAGTGGTAGTGGACCAACCCTTTCCTACCCGAGCCAGTATCGCTAAAAACTGAAATCAACTATTGTGAGTAAACAAACTCAGACAAGTGCAGTGTATGGTATCACACACTAGTGCCATTTTTTAAAATAGCCAAGCTACCATTAAAAGCAACAGCATTTTTTTTTGTTATTCACTCGACCCAGATTGAAAAAAAGGCAGCTTAAAAACTACATCTTAAAATTGACGAACAGTCCTCCGTTTGGTTTTCAAAGCCAGGATGCAGAGAGTGTTGCATTGCTTATTGTGTCACAATGTTTCATCTGGCATGAGATTCCTGACCACAATGAGGGGTTACTACCACAGTGGAAACAACATCGATTAAAGGACCTGGTACCAAAGTCTAGTCCAGCCAAAAGGAAAGGAGGTCAAAGTCAGCAGCTAGCTTACGAGGAAATGCAAACAAGCTAAAGGACAACGCAATTTGTTCAGTAGTTGGTGGAGGCCAAACCAGAGCTATAAAGTAGGGAAGCCCTTTTCATAATTATGAGATAAGAAAATCTAAATTATGAGATGTGGCATGCGCTTCAGTGGCGCGCTCATCTAATAATGTTGACTTTCTATCTCATTTCCTTTTCTTTTACTGGTGCAAATGGGCTTCCATAGTAACAAGAGTGAATATTATTAACCTAGCTATACTGTGGTTCCATGATATTGTGGCTCTAAAGTGTTCATCTGCACTCAATGTAGAACACCAACCTTTTCCCGACCTGCCAGCTTTGCTCACTTCATGATGCTATTATATGTTCCTGCAAGACAACATTACACATATGAATTTTGATACTTCATTAATGTACTTAACTTTAGCCCTATCACTGAAACTGGAAAACATCTATTCCGAAACATTGGTCTCAGATTAATAATTTAAGAGCACAGTATAGCCTTTGAGTTCATCCCTAAAGCACGATGAAAATGCATGCTGCGTTTGGCCGAGACGCAGCGTAAAAAGCCAAATGATATTTCACACTTGATATTTCACACAGCAAATCGCATGAGGGCTGCTTGTAGACGTGGAGCGAAAATGTGAGTCGGTCAGCTCACTGTCTCCTTGGCCCCATTTTATTTGTATCACAATATACCGATTTACTGAAGAGCAAATAGAAGATGTGATGCTCAGCTTGTGGATTTCTTCTTTTCTCTGCACTTTCCTCGCTCCCTTCTCTCTTTTGTATCTCCCCCTTGTTTCCTCCCCTCCTCTCTGTCTCTCTGTGGGGCTTCTCCCTCCAGCAGGTGGCCGGTCAGTCAGCAAAGGATTGGTTTAACTGTTTGACACCATGGCAACAGGCTACGAAAACAACACTTGCATACTACATGCTTGTACACAAACCAATGCAAACAGATACACTCACAAACGTATACTTGCATTGACACGGAAAGATTAATATCCACATAAATGAACATAAGGGAAGGTACCCATATGCACAATGTGACACAAACTTAGCCCACACTCGCACACTTAGTCACACACATGCTCACAGTTGTGTTCGCAGCTCCAGCAGAGGGATTTTGTTCTCAATCGCAACGTTTACGAAAACAATAAGCAATTTAGCACTTCATGCTGGATCAGGCAAACTGTATCTAACTGGCTGGAGTTGGACCAGACGCCAAAATGCAATCCCCCAGCAACAGATCTTAAATACGAAACTCATTTCTGTCAGCAGGGGTCAGACCTCAGCTTGGTGCCTGTCCCAGCCCGGCTGCCAGCTGGGGAGAGCAGCAGCGGCAGCAGAAGAAGAAGAGGAGGCATGGAAAGGAAAGCAGCAGCCAGAATTGGGGTCACGACAAATGTACAGAGCAGCACTGGGACGTCTTGCCAAGTGGAGACAGCATGGTCCGACACTTTTCCACATGTGTAAGATTAACAATTCCTCAGAGTCTCGGCCGTCTGAAGGACACTTTTATTCAAAGTGCCGTGAGGAACACTGAGGGCCTTCTGTACATGTTTAAAGTAAAGTAACAGCTGAACTTGGCAGTGCCATGAGCCATTCGTCGAAGTTTAGCAGGGGACGTCTTCCACACAACATGTAATGCTGGTGGTTTGAAATGACAGCTTGTTCTTTTAAAGGTGCAAGACACAAGATTTAGAGTCAAATAGATCATAAAGCATAGTATGCATTATGATTGACATGTCGCTGCCGCTACCGGAGTCGTACACGGCATCTCTATGTCACTCCTCCGCATTCCAAATAAGGTAACGTCAGTTTATTGGTTGCCAAAAAACGGCCATATTCCAAGATGGCGACTGCCAAATCGCAGAATTCTAGGCTCCAAAACGGCAGTCCACAAACCAATTGGTGACATCACGATGACGAGGGCCACTTCTTTTGTATCGTCTGTGCTTTCAACATGGAGATGGCACGCTGGTGGCGCTGATAGAGCTAACAGAGCTAACAGTGTTTACTGTATGATATTACATTATAACTATGTTATATCATTATCACCGTCTTAAGCAATGGTACTGTATACTGTATTCAACCTTTCCAACTATGTTTGGATAGATCATACGTTTAAACATAAAACTATCCCTCCTGTAAACAGAGAAGGTATGACATCGAAGAAAGGTTGTGTCCTAGGATATAGGATAGCCATCAGGAGAGCCATTCCTGCACACTGTGAGTAATCATAGAAAGCTCTTCCTGCACAGTGGACTTTCTTCAGCCTCTTGCTTGTGGGGATCTCCCGAGAAGCTCGAAGAAGGTTGCAGTTCATCCATAACCTCTTGGTGACAGGAAGCTAATCAGTCAGTGGTGGCAATTTCCACACTCAGCTAGCACGAAGAGTAACGCACCACTTACTCCCCGGGGCTAATAACATGGAGCCTGGATCCAAGATATCACCTCGTCAAGGCAGGGCAATGAAAGAGCGGGAATTCCAGGCAATTGGCCACTGTCAAAACATCACATTATGGTTTTATGGGGAGGAGTGACGACGGCCATTGACAACCTCGTCGTGGTCACGTGGTTAGGAATTTAATGTTATTACAACTTTGACTATTGTTTTTTTATGTCAGGGTTCATTCCAAGCTCTTACATATGCACATTTCACATATGAATACTTAAAAACAACTTACCAAACATCTTACCTGGTTATAGTTTTTCAATTAGTAAGTTAAAGAACAAAGCAGTTAGCTTTGGTTTCTATTTGTTAGGAACAAAAACCTCTTTTGAAAGATTGTTATTACCGTTTTTTTCAAAGAAATACTGATATCTGTCTTTAAGCAACACAGAATAGTTGTGACCCTAAAGTTATAACTAAACTATTTGTGTTAGTAAAGAAACATCTCAGACAGATATCAGCTGCTGTGAGTGGAAACTTTTGGGAAGGTTAGTGTATGGTCTGTTTTAAAAGAGAGGGATTTCAGAAAAGGTCTGGAAGGGCTGCAACAAATCCACAGAAATGAAACTCGCCTTGACCTTGCCCCGACCCCACGTCCAACTCTAACCTCCAATAAAGACGTCTTATAATGTCAAGTTAAGTGTGATTAATGGCAGTAGTGGGCACAAAGTATTTTATGTGTACAACACCCAGAACTTCAATACAGCTTGAGACCTTTGAGCTGTAATCCAAGGAATGTATAGGAATATTTGAGGAGGTCTGTACAGTGCATCCATGTTGAGTAATTGTTTAAGTCCCTCAGTCACTATTTTTCAACTCTAGCAGATCCAGCCTATACAACTGTTAGGTTGCCTTGTAGTCTTGAAAAGGTACCATCATTGTTTTCATGTTGTGTTATTGATCATTCTGTGAGAGCAGCTGTCACTTCTCAGAGCAGCTGATATCTTATTTTGGAGCTGAAACTCTTATTTCTCGTCCACCTTATAGGTTTATTGGCTAATATGAGAGCTAGCTGTCCGAGTCACACCCATGGCAGGGAAGAGTTTATCATGGAACGGGAGAATTTATCATTCTGCTGACAGGCTAAATAACTTGTGTCGGGGCAACAGATAACAAATGGGCTCAAGTTGTGGCTTTAGTGTCTGCGTGTTAAAGACAAGAACAACTGGCTGCAGCAGAAATACATTAGCTTAACTTGTTGGTCTTTGTCCATTATTCATGGGGCACCTGAAGATTAATAGGAGAACTGTACTGTGTGCGAACACTGGGCGTACATCACATATTACATAAAACTAATGCAAGGTAACAAGTGAAAAGGTTCCATTGATTACACTATCAATGGAATCCCTCACTGAGTCACGGCTGCAAAGATTTGTTTGTATAAAATATAAATTGAGCTCACAATAATGCACAAGCATGTTATAAATTTTTTTGAAAGTCAGTAATTCTGGGTATCAGAGTGAAGTTTGTATTTGACAGGAAATACATGCAAACTAGGTGTAACATTATAACAAACATAAATTCAGAAATGCACAATTAAAAACTTACATTGCAAAGGGATTATGTGACGATATCACATAAGCTATTCATTAATCACCATTAATGATTTACTTTTTAGGAATTCAGATTTTTAAATGGTCTGCGATCAAGTTAAGGCTTTTTTCATAGATAATCAAGAATTCAGACTAAAACTTCCCACTTTGCACCTGTATTGTTAGTTTCAAAATTTGGATAATTTACCCATCCACCCTTCTAACATCTGTTTACCAATGTGTGCAATTTGCATATCAAGTTGCTTCTCTTTTGCATGTGTGCATTTCTCAAGTTGTCCCTGCTTGGAACAAATCTTTAGCAATTTAAGACATCACGCTGATTGCAAGGCTGGATTTATTTATTTTGGCTGACATTACTCAGCACTCATTATAAGCTTTCAGGATCTAGTGTCAAAGCAGCAGGCTAATAAGCTAAAGCTGTTGATAGCGCCACACTTGCTGTTCACCTTTGCCTCGTAGGCGTCAAACTGTCAGTAAGAAACTCAGCAGGCTTCAGGATTTTACTGCAACTGTGGTACGACATAAACAAATCAATTTCCCTGTGAAGCAAAAATGGTGGCACTTGCAGGAGACTGCTGGAAGACGATGCATATTCTTGTAACTGCGATGTGTCAAAGCATAAACAAATGCCCCGTTCCTCTCACACTCGGGTCTCTGTTTACAGCTGTTTCTGCCCGTACAGTAAGTGAGATATTCCCGTGAGGCAAGCAGGGTGCTGTCTTAAGCCCGTGAAAATGTGCTGCAAGAGATAAATTCCAAGATGTCAGAGGAGCTGTCAGTGTGAAAGAATACTCTGGTCATTACCACCTTCAGATCCAGCTCGCATGCAAGACTCCCCCTCCCTTTTGAGCCGGACCCCTGCTGAGGACGAGCCTCACTTTCCCACAGTGAAAAACTGACTTGCATCCAGTTATGAGACCAAACATTCACTGCATTTTCCACAAGACAAAGACGTATCTGCAAAAGCAGAATATGCTTAAATCCCTACAAGGGTAAAAGCTATTAGCAATGCTGTGGGTCGTTGACCAAACCAATCAGATGCAACAAAAGCTCCTGTGTTAAGACTTAAAACCTGTTGTGCTGGTGTTGGTTGTGGTTGTATGCTTTCACATGCTGCACTTGATCAAGGAGTAAGTCGACAAAACTTACTCTGGCAACAACACTTCTGCCGATGGAAACTATGTTAAAACCTACATCGGCATGGTTGGAGAAGAACTCGACTCAGCTGTCAGATGTCCTTATTAAGGCTGTCTAATAAGCCCAGGTTACAAGACGTTCTGAGAAGTAAACGATATCCGCTGAGCGGCCCGCACATACAATAAGGCAGCAAGCCGTCGTGTGGATTTCATACTCAGGGCTGAGCCTATTTTTGTTGTCCTGATCTCAGACAACCCTGGAGCCCATCCAGAATGGTTAAAGTGATATCCACCAGTAAAGCTGCCCTGTCCTGCGGCGTCCAATGGGACTTGCAGGATGTGGGAACGGGGTTGAAGAGTGACAGGGCAACACCGGTTGCGAATTCCCAGGGAACCTTGTCTAAACTCACTTTCTGTGAGATCTAAGTGTGAGGAGGAACATGTTTGTGATGCCCTTCACTTGTCTTTGCAGTCTTGCTCCACCAGAAGAGGAATGCTTTCTCCTTTTATAGAACGTCCCCCCACCAACGCGAGATACAAAATAGTCCACGCTCCAGAAGTCCTCAGTTAAACTGGATACCCGATTAACACTAGGGACCGCTTCGGCTCTGGAGCGAGGTTGCGGGCGTTCACGATGGGACATTCCGTACACAAACGAAGCCGCGTTTTGACGTTCTTACGCCAGGATCCTGTAAATTTACGGCCACCGGGGCCCCTATTTTCCCTCCTCTCCCGTGGAGATAAGGGGTGTTTTTCTTCTGAAAATCCACGGGGGGTTGGGAGTAGTTAAAGGACACACTCAGCTGCTAGATTAACTCATCAACGCCGCATTGCAGGGTGTCAACAGAAATGTTTCACACACAAGACCGACAAGGAATGAATACCATTTGGAGGTCACAAGTGGCAACCCCTCAGTCCTTCAGGCCTTTTAAATGTTAGTGTCTGCCTTTCAAGAGCAGGGATGTAACCTCTAAACCTTTGAGAGGAAAGAGATACGCCTTGGACATCACTGCCCTCATGTCAGTTGATTAGGACTTGGAGTGATCAAGCTCATGAAATTTATACCTAATAAATCACTGGGAATATATTGTTTCTTGTCATATGGCAGCTACCAATATAAGTTACACAGGTTTATATATTTTATAATAAATCAATGAGACACCAGGCACAAGGCACCCTTTAAAGAACACTGAAGCAAATAAGCTGTCACTAAATATCCATTTGATTCCCAGAGTCAAATCAATGTTTCTTAACACTAAAAAACATTCTTGTTCAAACCACATGAAGAGATACGAACAGCGTGAAAGCGGATCACGCTTTCCATGTCTCAAAATACACAACACTATGACAAGCTCAATAAACAATCTTGAAATACACCTGCAGTATACGTACAGTTTCTTGTTTCAGCACCAGAAACATGACTCAAGTGTCTTTTAGTATCTGTGCCCTCCTCCTTAGCTTCTTTGTAGAGCATGTTTCCAGGGACGCAAAAAACAACTGACAACCGGAGACGCTGGATCGTCTTCAAAAGGAAGACGTATGTCTTTGGCATGCTGTCTTTTTTTGCTGCATGAGCAAAGCCATTCCTTGTAGTTCGAGTAGTCTAAACTCCTCACGTAATGGCTTCTGCATTTAGATTACGGTTGCAAGTTTTAAATTCGTTCAGAAGCTTTGCTCTGACCAGTTAAAGGTCTCGAAAAGGACAGACGAACGTTGCAGGATCTTAAAACGAGTCAGACTGTGACTGCTGGCGAGGCTCCTCGCCCTCTGAGAGTACAGCGGATTGCGAGGCCTTTGCACTTGGCGGGCAGCAAAGCTTTGATAGCTGCTTGGGGGAAAGTCATTGTTTTCCCTCTAAAGCTGCAGTGCACCAGGGTGGCACGGCTGCCATGTTGTGCCTGTTTATTTTAGATTTGAGGAAGATCAAGCCGCCTGGCCTTCGTTAAGCTGCGTCCCAGTGGGTGGCCGCTGCCCTCCGGAACATGTTAGATGATTCGAGTACCATTGAGAGGTCTTTTTTATATTGCAACCCAGATTCTGGGACACGTGGTCAAGAAGATGTCCAAGTCATCCCAAGAAGCTGAGGTCAGCCGAGGTATTTAAGAATTTGGATGCGTCGAATAGAAAAATAGGTTTTCTGCTTGAATGCATATTAAACGAAAGGAAAATAAGTTTGATACCATTGATGACGAGATACCAATGTCGCAAAACACTACAAGAAATGCATTCGTGTGGAAAATCAGAGGTTTCTCAGCACCAACACAAATAGAATTAATTTGTTTGCGTGCTAGTAATCAACCCTTTAAAAAACAGCGTCACCACTTAAATTTGTTGCTGTATTTAGGAAGAAAACAAAGATAAATCATGAGTCAAATTAACTGTAAAGAGAAAATGTGACAGCTTTGATAGGGATGTCCAATCAGTGTTGATGGTAAATGTCGTCAATTGAAGCAATGAATTCAACAGTTTGTACTGTATTGACAAATTGAGTTTACAGCTGCAAAACATCTGTTGTTTTTCCTGAATCCGGTGGCGCCAATTGATTGGATTTCTAGTCTTCACCTCTGGGTAGCCAGGGTTCTCTCAATGTCGCTCCAAAAACCGAACTTGCTTATTCTCTTCGACATTCTGAAATATGAGTACCGAGGAAATTATGGATGAGAATACTTAATGTTTTGGCTGACCTGGAAACTCAGCCACATATGTATATGGCCAAAACAATGCAGCAAAGAGCGGCCAAGGCTCTGGCCGCATTATCCGTTAGCAAGAGTTTATAGTGACAGATGCTGGTGTGCAATGCATCTTGGTACACAGAGGCACTGGGACAAGTCTGATAATGTTTCTGATAAATGGAAAAAAGTTGAAACAACATCTATTTGTAGGCAACATCCAAACAGGTCCGGGGTGTCAAAAAGGTGACCCTCTACACTAACTACCTCCACCATGCAACACCATCCGACTCTGAAATCAGTTCAAACTCTGGAGGGCAATCAGCACAGAGCTCAGATATTTCTGTCATGCCTCTCTGTCATTGGAAGACGCCATGACAGTGTTTTCAGTGTTGGGTTCCCTGGTGCCGTTTGGCATCGGCGGGCCGTGGGAGGTTAAGGGGCGAATGGCAGCGCTGGCCCCGTCGGCCCCCCTAGCTCTCCGGGTCCCAGGGGCTGGCGCCAGGCTAGCCCCGCTAGCAGCCAAGGCAAAAAATAACCCCGCCGCAGTTGTCGGGCAGGGGAGAGTGACGGGGAGAGCATGTCACACCGGGGGCTCGGGTTTCAGCGGCTGTCATCAGAGAGCAGTCATTACTTCTGGGCTAATTATCTCAGGCCACGTGTAAACAAACAACCTGCCGGTGTGAAGACTACATTGTGTTCACAGCGCCGGGCTTTGGTTTGGGCCCTTTCACTTGTTTGATATTGGCTAAAGTGCTTTCCTAGTATGTCGACGTGTGAGTTAAATGTATTTCTTCCTGTACTTGAAAAATCCTTAAATTGACCGCATAAGTTCATCTGAGGTTGGTTCTTGCATTGGAAACTGTTGAAACTATGTTTAAAAGGACCGTTTGCTTCATAAACTTATTATATAAAGGGAAAATTGGGCGAAAAGTGTTTTTCTTTTGTACTGTTGCATTGAAATATATTTCCATAGATTCAATACATGCAATACGTTTTGACAGCTCATTAGTGTGCATATGAAGAGCATGGTGACTGTTTTTCCTAAAAGCCATGACCTTAAAAAATACATCCAATGCAGACAATTCTTCCAAGTTTATACTTTATGACACCCAGCAACTGTATATAATATTCGGTGTGACACAAAACGACCTCGGAGATCAAGGGGAACACTGGTGTTGTTTGGAAAACACAAAGCTAAGACAAATAATCGTTATATTTCAGCTGTGCTTAGCTGCCATTCATCACGATTATGTTTCATCAGCTGGACTCTGACAGGATCCATGAATGCACCCTCTGACTGAAAACTCAATCCAGCTCGGCCCAGCACCCGGTCTCACATTCCCCAGTCTTCATGGCACGTTTACGGTTCAGGCTCATGTTTCTATCACAAGCTTGCCATACCATACCTGTGTACTGCGCCCAGAGCCGCAGACCAGTTGCGCGTGACCCGTGGTAAAGTCGTCTTCGTCGCTTCAGGCCTGGGCTGTGGCTTAAACGGCATTTGTAGTGATAAATAATGACTTTAGCGGAGGAGTGAAGGTATCTGGTTGTATAAATCTCACACTAAATAATACATTAACTAATTAAACTGTGCAGTGTGACACAGTTCTTGCACAGCACAGGCTTTGTATTTCTGTTATTTTACACTTTTATGACCTCAACACTTTGTGTGTTACTTCATGATTCAGTCACATTGTGTTCCAACACAAACCTCATAGCGGGGAAATTAAACCTCATCTATAATCAGGTTTCATCTCCTTAATTCATTTGTGTGATCTTGCAGATGTCTAAAGTCACATTAGAGATATCAAATGTTTGCAGAAGGAGAAAAAAAATAAACTTTTTAACCGACTATATATTTAGAGCTTGAGCCAGAATTATCAGTAAGATCACAAGGACAATATATAAGATAATTTAGCAACAGGGGCTTTGCAGATGAATAAGTGCAAGCAGTTGTAACATAGACAGGAAATGCCAATCAGCTTCATCAAACAGATGCAGAGGTCATTGTTACACGTAAGTCCCAAATCAAGACTGTACTGAATCCTGAGGTTAGGAGATTAGATAAATCATAATAGATCATAAAATATGAACGTTTTTGAAATATGTCTCAGTGGTGACGAAGCAACAAGAGCTAGAAGCAGCAACTTCCAGCTAATAAAAGAGTCGTCCATTGGATAAAAAACTATTTATTTATCTTTTAAAGTGCCAACCTATGAGATTTGGATAGAATGTCTATTAAGTCGCTATCTAACAGTGAAGGATGTAACACAATAGTGACTGAGCCCATGGCACAGTCATAAAAGTATTCCAATATTTATGCATTTCTATTTTTACAAACTGATGTCTGTGGTGACAATCTTATAGTTTTTCTCCATCAATACAAAAAATTTAAGATGTAAACAATTCTGAAAACTTTAAGTTCATCAACAAAAAGACTCCAGCCTGCTAAACTCAAAGCATAAGTAATAATGTTTTAACTAAAAAAAAACGTATGGAATCATCAAGGACTGAACACATTTTGGATCGCTAAGACGCAATAACAACGTTCAACCTCTGTGGAAGCTCTTCACACCACAGACCCTGTTCAAGCAGCGTTTAAGATAAAAGCAGGACAGTAAGCAGTGGGTGTGGCGCACCGTTCATGACGGATTTAGCCTCGCATACGGCTGATTGTCAGTGCTGCGCGGGGTTCAGATATTATTCGATCAAGTACGCGGCGTAATGGAGATGCAAAATGACACTAAGCCCCTGCTTGCATGCTGTCACTTACGCCCTTCTGGGGGTTGTCAGGTCTAAATGTACATTATTAATTGCCCTCTTTGTACCCACCTTTTGTTTAGAGGTGTTCTGAGTGACCAACAGTTTGTGCTCTAATATTTATATATGCCTTCGTAACCAAATTACCTCATCTCAGAGACACAGCTAAAGAGCTAATTTGCATGCAAGGGCCTTTTTTTGAAGGGCGCGAGTCAACAGCAAACATTACTGCACCACTCCGTCAAGCCAATGACTGACGTTTCTAATGGAACACGAGCACTTGGCTGAATATGGGTTTAGCTGTGCCGTTGGTACTTTGATGACCACAAGAAATGTGATAGGTAATTAATTTTCGGGAACAACTTCGCTCATCCCCGCCGATCCCTATTAAGGGGCTGCCTGATCCCCCATTTGCTAATTGAGTTATAGCCGCATCAGTCTGGGCTCGAACTTGAGAAGTGTCACAAATCGGAGTATGTTTATCTAGTATTATATAGAAGCAAGAGGCTTAGTTTTACGGTATAATTATACTTCGCAAGACAGTGACCCTGGCCAACCTTATTTTGTAATTCAGAGCATTTTGGCAGGGTCCTTGATGCATACTGGGCAGATTTCATCGAGCTTTGTCTGCTGTTTTTTTTTCCTCCCCGCCTGTATCTGCCTCAGCCCTTGTCTAATTGGAGCATGAAATCTGTGCACAACAAGAATACTGAGAGAAGTTGGATTAAAATTCCTTATTTCCTCCAGATGGCATTGTCAGTGTGAAGGCACTGAATATCCATGAGGGTGTAGTTTTTACCCAACCTGTCTTTCTCTTGCTTTCTTTCAATCTAAGTACAAGAAGTCGGCTTGACGTTTGACGACAATGACCCAACGAGGAGCACAAAGGTAAAAAAAAAACTCCCGAGTGGAAACGCAATCCATTTTGTTGTGGGCCTGAATGTGATTTGATCGACACTATCCGCTTGCAGCGAAGGCCTCCCCGTGCCCTCGCCGAAGACATTCGCAACTGGTGTCAAGGCCCTATAAATCATCCTGTATCAAAGAGGCCATGTAACGCTTTCTACATTTCAACATATGTGGAATCAGAACGCGTCTGTCATCGGTGTGAGCCACTCTTGGAGAAAGAGGTTTTTTGGAGGCCTTTCCCACTGTAATGCGGACCATATGTGCTATTGATTTGGGAGGTTTTACCTGCCACAGTGGGATACTCCCGAAATGAGGTGAGGCAGACACTGTCATACCCCTTGATCAGTGGAGGATTAAAAAAACTAAACTGTAAACTAAAATCAACAAGGTGGATGACCACCAAGACAAAGCCAAAAAGCCCAATATGTGCAATACGACACATTTTTTTACTTTTTTTTCAAATCGGTGTTTCACCTTTAAATAGCCTTTAAACACACAGCGATCTGGTTCATTTGCATCAAACGAGACAAACTCCCAACCACACCGGCTGGTGCCAGGATGAGCCTATTCATCTTAATATTATAAATGGCTCTCACAGTCATCCAAGGTTTTAAGTTCCCAAAGCAACTGATCCTGGTCTTGTGCTGGCTATATATCTCCCTTTGAAAGCCAACTCTTCCATCTCCTGCTGCTTTGTATTTAAGGTTGGCCCTCTATCTTGGGTTTAACCTGCTTTCCCAATGACCATTAAGGAAAGTGAGGAGGTTGCCTGCTTTCTTGAGTAATTTAGGAATCTCCATTTGTGGTCTCGGAGGTTGAGGATAAATGAGACTGCAAATCAAATGATAGATGTTCAGAGATTTGGTCTCTGTGTTGAGACCAAGCGTGTTTCCAAAATTAGAGTTGCTTCCACAGAATTGTCCCTCACTGTTACTAAATAAAAAAACCTCTCACATCATGTACCATGCATACTAACAATAGAGTTACATCATTTCAACATGTGGTATTGCTGCTGATTACATTATGAACACTGATGGCCAAAGACAGCATTTACAATATAAAATCTTGACCTGGATTATTGACTTTTTAAGTAGTTTGGAGAAGAAGAAAGAATCAGAAACCAGTTGTCCTGTATTTTATTGCTTAAAAGAAAAGTAAGGCTTGACGTGATGTTTTGCTTCTACATACATGTTAATCAACAATGTATGTATTCAACTTGTATTTCTACAGGGTAAATTAGTTGTGCTTATATGCTCTTTTAATGTAACACCCTTATTGAGAGTTAATAAAATGCAATATATACATTTCATAAAACGGTTGATTCCTCTGAGCTTAAAAGTCCTCAACCAATCATATTGTCTGATAACGACATATTCAAAACGTACACTGTAGTGTACAACCACACGGAGGCTTTATTGTCTGAAGTTTCGTATAAAGAAATACGGCATGAGTTCAAACTAAATGGATCCGGGGAATTAAGTGTTGACTTACTGTGAATGAATATATAGCATTAACGTTAGTCTATTCAGGACATGAAGGGCAATAAACTACTCTTCACTCTTTGGGCTGAAGTTAGAAAACATTAGAGTTAAAGTCCAAGTTGAGTCTTTTCTTTATTTTGTCAAGTCATGTGACTCAAATCCACACCTCTGATTCAAGGAGTAGTGAAAACCAGTAGCATGTTTTTATTCGACAAGCCCATAGATTTGCTTCAACTGCTCAGTTTACAACATTAAAACAACGTCTTATCAAGGAAGATGCCGAGATAGTTGTATTCTGTGAACCCCTAAATATTAATCAGTGGAGATATTGTATTTCATGTGATCTTTATCTCTGGATTTAGAGAAACCCACGATGTTCTGCCTCATTTCCCCTACATTTTATCATCATATTATTTTAAGATTAATAAGGACTTCTACTACTAACACTAATGTTTGGTTTCGGACTCCCTCTGTTACAACAGTTGACTCCAACATGTCCTTTATGAGCAAAGACAACAACACCTACCACTCTGTGTCTAAGCAGCCGCAGGACATTCCCGATCCTAACAAGCCTCCATGTTTAACCTTGTTGTCCGTAATGGGAGGCGGTACCTGCTGGGAGGGAGAGATCATCCTCGCCATTAGCAAATACTCAACACATTCTGGAGCCGGTGCATGCCGATTACAAAGCTCAACTATTCTGGGAAGCCCGAACCTCCCGGCCACCCTCTTCCCATCACAAACTGAGGCCGCCTTAACATTCCTGGCTCAGTGTATTGTGTCACAGAGAGGAACATGTAAGCAGGTCGTAAAGCTGTCTGTATGTGTGTGTGTGCTCTTGATACAGCAATTAACACTTTGGATTAGTTTGTAAAAATAAACATGGATTTCTCCTGCTTGGGGATTCCACACACCACGCGCTTCCGGGTTTTGGCTTTGCAACTGTCACAGTGATGTATGTAAGAATTGATATGTGCCAGACATCGAAGTCTAAAGTGACGCAGTAACTCAAAGACAAATCCGACAAATGGCTTCTGCTGCCCACCGTGTGGTTGCGATCCAATGCACACGGCTCTACGGGAGAAGCCGCCGCTTTCTCTGGTTCCTGGTAAAGAAAATCTCCGGCAGCCGCAGCGGTCCGATATCGAGAAGCGGAAAAAGAGGTATTTCGAAACGATCTATGTCATCCTTACAGCTGCCGCGTAGTCTTGAATTACCTAGATGCAGCGTTTCCGAGGAACGGATTGGATTTCCTTTTTCGCCATCGTTTTCATCCCGATTTATTTTTTTTCCACAAATGCAGGCGAAAGATTTATTTACAATTTGTCTCGCTGATAGCCGGATTGTTTCACGACGAGCCGCGCAGAGTTCAGGAGGCAGATCGCGGCATGCGAGTGTAAGTGGTGGTCGTTTTAAGGGGTTAGTTTTGAAACAGGTATTAATTTCACATATGGGCATTGGTTCGGGGCCTGGCATGCTTTATAGGCGAGTGTTGGAGTTTTTCTTTCTGAAAGGATCACTTCTAAGGACTTGGCGAGAGACAAGGTTGAACTTTTAGCTGAAGGTGAGAGCTGCAGATCTTTTCTGCAGAAGTAGTAATAAAAACCTCGACACTGAGAAGCTTTGCCATTTGAATCAAAGTGGGATCGTGTAAATCTCTTATTGGTGGTCCATGAAGTCATTCCACTGATTGATTTCAGATTTTTACGAGATTACGTTTATAATGTGATAGGAACTGAACTTGGTAATAAAAGAAAATAGAATTTAGGTATATAGCAAATGTACAATTTGTCAATGAGGCTCATTATATGTCAAAATTAAATATTGTGGCTTTACGTTAAACATCTGCGTCCCCCTGCCAGTCTTATTACATTATTATTTACAACCAAGTGCATGATACGGTTGTGTGGCTAAAACCAGTCCAGTATCATCTTAGCTGTTACCCTATTTTGTGTCAGTTAAGTAAGTGGAGCCTGTGTCTTCGTGGCATGGTGCAAATTCCTGAGATTAATGTAAATGATAAGGAATCTGCAACTCTCCGGATTCTGAGATCCTCGGGATTAAAGGTTCAAGTTCCAGTCGACGCTGGAAAAGGATGACTCACTGTCCGGCCCGGCTATCGGGTGTCTCGTCTCAGCCCAGTTAAGAGAGCAAGGAAAGGAGTAAAAACTCTCACAGCGCCGGAGTAAAACTCAGCGGGAAATAACAGCTTTCCACTTGGGCTCAAGCAGAAATATGAGTAAATATGAGCAGCTTCTTGAGTTGAAGCAACCCTCCAGTTGTGCTGATGCACCAGGTGTAAAGTCCTCTTCGCTTGACGGAATCTCATCAAACATCCACAGTAAAAGCTCAAAAACATTATTAAAAACATGTAATGCATATATGAGTGTGTGCACATACAGAAATACAGACTCCGACTCAAAAGAAAAGGAAAGAAAGGAGGATAGAGGGTGGCAGGCTGGAGTCATTGGTACTGGCTCTGCGATGACCTACATCCCCTTCAAGGTTACTGTCCATTTCATTAAAAGACTCTCTCATTGATCGCTGTCCTTGGTCTGAGTCTCCCCTTCGGCCGTGTCTCCGTTAACAAAGTTAACTCTCGTATTCGGCGACCTCCTCCTACTCCTCTTGACCCGGGCAGACAGCTGTGCTTACCTTAGCATAAAGTGCCACAATAGGTCATCATTATCAAATTAATCAAAGCTGTCACAACACGGCACAGAGCTGCGGTCAACTCAGTGCTGCGCTTCGAAAACCACTTAGATCATGTAACACTTGAACGTGCAGCAAAGGAGGCGTGCAGACATATGTTGCAAGCACACACACACACACACACACACACACACACACACACACACACACACACACACACACACACACACACACACATGAACGTGTTTAAGGACTAGAACAGAGTGTTGAGCACAGTGTTGCGATAGCAAACCTTTAAAGGGTGTTAAGGAATTACTGCATTTTTATGGAGTTCTTTGGAGAGCCTAAGAGTTAAGGTAATAATATCACGTTACCGAATACTGGAAAAATAAAACCTCCTTCCATATTGTTTTTATGTGTTGTGTAAACCTGTTTATCCTCTGTAGCTAAATTGTGCTCGATATCAACATGCAGATTTTTTCGATCAGCATCAATGATCCATTGATTTTATTGCATTTACGTTTAAGCATTTACAAGTACTCAATGTTTAGAGCCTTGAAATCTTAAAATCCAGAGCCGACATCAGCATAACACGCAAAGGACAAAGCAAGGTTATTGGTTTACAGCAGAATTATGACACATTTTAAATATAAAAACTTCACTGAAAAATACCCAGATTTTTTAAGGAGTACACTTTTTTTCCTCCAACAACCCAAAATAAGTAACAAAAAAAAAATATTTTTTCAGGTTAAAAAACGTGGAGAGAAAAACAACACAGAAAGGAGTTGCTGATTATGCACCTGGCGTATTAATTATTATTTCAAAACTGTCTATCACTTATATTTTTTTGCTTCTCTTACTTTCCTGAAATACATATGTATATGATATTATCATAAATAAACCAAAGAAATGAATAATCAGAAGTATTTATCTTTTTTAATCAAATGTCAGCAAAATATGTATTGGCACTTTGGCTTCTAAAAAAAAAGAATTGTTTAATCAGATGTGGGATGCCAAATAATGACTTTCTTATCTTTTATTCACAAACAGTTGTTAGTCTCGATCTTATGAACAAGCTGAAACAAACGCTTAAAAGCATAATTATTGTTTGCATGACTTGGAAGCATCACAGTATTTATATATTTTCCCACGGCTACACCCACAGGAGTGGATGAATAACCCACGGCAGCTGTAACCTGACCGATCATTCATCCACCGTCAAACCCCTCATGTTGCTCTCTGTGTGCAGATTTTTGTTGAAGTGATAACAAATCTCCGCCCATGTACCAACCTGAGCAGAACAGTGTCGCCTGCATCACTCTATCTCAGTGTCAAACTACTTAATCCCTCCAGGAAGTGCAGACGTACCGTATTCCTCTCACTCTTCATGCAGATGTCCGTTGTGTTCAGTTCACTCATTTTTGTGAGAAAAGGCTGAGATAACAAGGAGATAATTTTCCACCTGCTGTTTAACAAGTGAAGCTAGAACATTGCAATACAAACATACATATGTGTGTGTCTGTGTGTGCGTGTGTGTGTGTGTGTGTGTGTGTGTGTGTGTGTGTGTGTGTGTGGAGGAGGAGGGGGTTGTTGGAGCGGCGACAAGGGAGACTTGCAACACCAAATTGCCAGATTGATTAACTTGTCTGTCAGGCTCTTCACTGTGACAATAAACTCTGTACCTCAGGGAGCTTATTGAGAGATGACATGTCTGAGACCCCCAGGCACACACACACACACACACACACACACACATGCTGACACATACATCCACCCTCACTCTCTAGCCTCTCCCATTAAAAAACACCTTTCCATGTGAGTCCCAGCCTGTCCTAAAGGCTGCAACCACACCTCTCTTTTCTCTGTTTCTCTCTCTCACACACATATACACACACACTCTCTCTCTCACACCCACGCACACACACACTGACTCTCTCTCTCTCACATTGCATGAGACACACACACACACTGTACTCCCTAGGGGTCCCCTGGTCTCTGCTATCCATACCAGGCTCCGTTTCATAAAACCGATTCAGTTCATAATTGAAAAGGAAACTCTGGGGCGTGTTTGGCCAGTTAATCCATTTAAGATCATTATTTACATTGTCAATCGGCGTCACCCAGCTGCAGAGCGGGCGAGACAATGAGGGGCTCCATCTAAAACCCACCCTCCCTCCTCTGCCGGGTCACAGGGGTTAATGAATGATTATTTCTCACTTTGTAACACAACAGGATGCCGATTTAAAGGGCAACCCCTCCTCCCCCTTTCTACTGGGAGCGTCCTCAGCGGCGCATGCTGGTGTGAGAGGTTCAGACCCCCAACTCAAACGGACATTGATGATGCCGTTATATGAAGATTAATGAGCTCCGGCGTTCCACCTGGGACGGTGAGGGGTTGCTCATGGTAATGTCTCGAGTCGTTGGTGTTGCATAAATGGAAAGTGTGTTTGATCTAATTACCATTTATTGAGATAATTGCCATTAATGTGAATAAGTTAATGAGGTTAGCCTGAAGACCAGTGCATTTACTTATCATAAGAAAGTGTGTGTGTGTGTGTGTGTGTGTGTGTGTGTGTGTGTGTGTGTGTGTGTGTGTTAACAACAATACTAATTGTTGACTAGCACATATATTCATATAATATTCACGTAATATTTGCTCAATGTTGCAGTATAAAAAGTCATACACAATGATCTTCCTCTCCATTGAGATCTATGTACGTGTCAGTCATTTAAAAGTGTGATAATTATGTATTTGTTATTACTAGTCATACATTTGGCGTGGTTCCACTATGATATGTCATATTTTTACTGCTGCAACCTGGGGGCAATTTTTTTTTTCAATTTTTTTGGGGGGAATTGGTAAAAAAAAAAAGAAAAATTTCAATTTGTCAGAATATATATTTAAAAAACGCAATACTCGTGTAAATTGCATTGGACATTAATAATGCAATATTTCATTTTTTTTACTCGTTTATTATGACGTTGTATTACTTGCAGGCACTCTGACCTGCTGCGTATTGAGTATCTTGTTTTGTGTTTTCTCTCATGTCAGCACATTTTAGACGCTTATGGAAACATAAATGAGTATATAACGATATCAGAATCCCACATATTGTTGTTACATGTCGATAAAAATGTTAGATATCAGTTACTTTCAGGATCTGATTAAATAAAGCTGGCATCACCTGGTCATTCAGGTTCTCCCAACCTTTCTTTCTTGCTCAGTACAGATGATAAAATATGCCTAAAATATAAAGGAGTTTATTAACCATGATCACCGATTCATAACCTGACACATACATGTATTTATTTTACTATTCATGCACAGTGTTTTTTTTATTTATTTTTCATTTTAAAACAATGCAAAAAATGTCCTGAGACTCCATTTTTTGGATCAAATGTCAAATGAGTCATGACAACGTATAACAGGCATTGACAGACATTACAGAGGAAGGACATAAAACCCACAACGCCGTTCTTATTGGAGTCCGATGCTGCCGTTTGTGCCACTGAGCTCAGTGACAGAAAATAATGTGACAGGAGAGAAATCGACCTCGAGCTATTGTTTTTTTTTTCGGGAGCGCCCTGTTTGAAGTTGCAGGGCGCTTCCTGCCCAGAGTCCTGAATGAACCATTTGTTTATGTCCTGTAGGTCTGTAAATCACTTAGCGCATCAAAGAGCTCCTTTCTGCCTCTGTGCAACAATAGGGGGTCATGCCAATGTGCAAACATGACAAGGATACAGAGCGAGAGAAATGTTTTCGTTTCCTGAGGTGATGACAATTGTGCCAAGATTTATGCAACGCTGACATTAGGAAGAGATAGTGTGGAAATCATAAAAGGCGGCTTTCCGAGTGGAATTTGAGAGGGAAAAGATTGGGATTTAGGATTGTTTTAAGCATGGTGGCTGTCTGGGAAACGATCATAACTTCAGAAAAGTCAGAATTAGTTTGAATCCCAAAATCCCAAATCAAGACTAGTAGAGTCATCAATCGCTGTCTTCTCATGCATTTCGATGGGCAGAAAAAAAGCACTAAGTGCAGATAGGAGGTTTTGCACTTTGGACATTGATATATCATAATAAGTTTTCTTATCAATAAAAAACAATTCTCAAAATGCGACTAAGTGCTTTGAATTCCACAGATAAAATAGAGAAATAAAAAAGTAACTTTTTGCCGGGCGGAGCGTTCTATTTATTTGGCCTTGTAGTCTTTCAGAAGGAAGCGAGCAGTCTCTCCCTCTGCAAACAGACGGCGTCGAGCCATGCCGTCGTAAAAAGTGACAGATTCCTTTCTTTTTTTTGCCCATTTCTCAGCCCCTCGCTTACCCAACACACTGCTGACGTCAAGCAGGGATTTACTCGCCTCCCTTGGATATTCTTCCACCGTGGCCAGGTCCCTGGTGTCTTGTAGGTTCTAAAAGCCATGCGAACAGGAAACCGCAGGAGTAAGCTACCGACTGCCGCCCCTCCCTTTACTCCAGAAGCCCTGGAAGACCTGCAGCGTGGTGAGACTCAAGGCCAACAACGTGCCCACGGCCCATGTTCACATCCTCTCTGGAAGCGGCAGCCTTTCCCCAGTCCCCTGCAATATTTCGGGGGCGGAAAAGGCCTCTGTTATACGAGGGCCGGCAGACCATTGTGTGTGGCTGTGATTCATGCGAAGCTCTACCAACAGTTACCGTAAGTATGCGGCTGCTGGCACAGCCAAGGTGTTCCCTCAAGGTTCAGTTATATGGCCAGAAATTGATATTAAGCTTCGTTCTAGGACGGATACGAGTGTTTCTAAAGAGGACTAACAATGCAAATTTAAAAAAACATTGGAGGAAATTGTCGCTGCAATAACTTTATTAATCTCCCCCACTCCACTCTTTCAAAACTGCACTCAAAACTCACCAATTTAAATCTGCTTTTAACCATTAATGCAAAATTATGTAATCTTATTGTCCCTTATGTCCTTTATTTGCTTCGCTTTTATTGTTAAGGCTTTTACTGTTTCTGTTTCCACCAGCGCCTTTGAGTACCTTTCAAAGTGCTATGCAAAATAAATGTATTACAATTATTATTATGACAAAAACATGACTTTGTTGTTGTTTTCTCCTCCAATTATTAAATCATACCGTATTTCAACAGAAAAAAACTCAACTATTTGCCTTAAATTGTGTTGCATCGTCGACATAAACTTCTTTAGTAAACATTAACACGGTCTTGAGTAATTACATACTGACAACAACAAACTGCAGGAGCTAAAGTAAGAATGGAGCTTTAATGAGTCTTAAAACTGCTTTGATTGATTTATCTGAGATCAATGATTAGCCTCCAATTACCTTGAATAATCAATAGCTATGTGAGTAAATGAGAGGCTGCATTAGTGTGTGTGTTCATCAAATGCTTGAGTTCTCATTCGGTTGGACATCTAAATCTGTAAAAAAAATAAACATGTGTATTTCATTGTTTGTCTGGCTCTCGGTTACTTCCTGCCTCGTCGCTACTCCGACAATCTGCAACTCAGAGTCTGAGAGTCTGCAGTCGGGGCCGAGAATTCCAGCATTGAAGCTAATTTCACATCCAACTTTTGACAGTTTAATCATCCTTTTAGTTACAACCTCCTCGTTCATTTACATAGATCATGAAATGCATGAGGGGATTAGATAATTCCTCGCAGAGCCTCCTCCATATTAATAGCAACATTCACAACGTTGTGGCACTTGCATTAATTTGTGTGGGCGATGACATTAGCGCCGATTGCTTTGCATTTCGAGGAGGGCCGACTTGCCGGGGCAGTCGACCGGATCGGCAGCCCTCGACACCCCGACTCCCCGCCTCGCCCCTCCCTCCCCTCGGCGACTAATGAAAAAGACATCAGCAGGCGTCGAGAAGGTCGGCCGTCCCGTTCGCCGTGACCTCGCCGTGTCTCCGTTTCTCCCTCTGACAGCTTTTGATGCGTCAGGGGTGGCTGGGTCCCGGGCCGGGCAGCGGGGATGGGCACGGCGGACCTTTCTTACGGCATCGCTTCACTCGCAGCCGGAGGCGACAGCCCTCCTTTCCTCCCTACCTTCTCACTCCCTGCACCCTTGCCACGCAATTACAATAATAGCGATAATAACCTTTATGTGTGTAATATTTGAATACGTATAAATTATATGAACGAGATACAGAACAAAAAGAATCAGTTACAGCCCAGAGAAGACAAACTAAAAGTTAGCATAACCGTTTTAATTACAAGAGGAATACAAATGTATATATATATATATAAACTGCCCAATTCCAGCCTCTTATGAGAAGTAGAGAGTAGATAAAGTGTTTGAGGCATATGAAATAAAAATGTCTCGACTGCTGATTGATAAAATTACCCGTATTTTCCACCTGTACGTTTTTTCCGTTAACCCCGCCTCCTGGTCTCGGGTCCATTCACGTGAATGGCAAAACAAAACGAACATTTCGGATTCGGACATTCAGATTAAATTATGTTATGTTTAATATGTTCTGACTTGTATTGTTTGCGTTATTTTGACCACCGTTGTGGTTTTGCACTCCATGTTTATTCGCTCAAAACAGCCAATATTCTGACTTTAGACAACTCGCTGTAGCCAAGGCTGTTAAATTAAGGCTGAGACACCACACATGACACACGTGCAATCTAACTGGATTAGCTTCAGCTAAAGTTAGCTAAAGATTAGCATTAGCTATTTGGGTGCACTCAGATTGACAAAACTGTATTAACATATAATTTGTGCGAGTTCAAGTCTCCTCTCTCACAACAAGTCTACAACTTTCAGATTAATTTAAAGAGACGGTCCGCGTTCCTCTTTATTTTTCATATAAAACACATTCCGACCCAGGACCGCCTGCAGACACCTCAATGAAACGAATCAATGTTCTATGATATTGGCGCCTCTCATTGAAGCTTTCTGCAAGTGTAGACCAGCCTTTACTGCGCATGTGTTGTATCCCAACGGCACGACGTCACATGATGCCGTGACTTTGCCTCTTTTGGGCTTCCTTGGCTTTCAGTTTCTGCACAACCTCAAAATGTACCATTTGTATCACCATTTCTTTTTTTCTTTGGCATATTTATTGCTAAAGTTGTAAAATTCGCTTCATGTTCACACCCCTGTACAGTTGTCTTTATCCTAAAGCTCAGACAACAGACCAAGACGTCCCGCAGATCTCTATAAGTAAAGCGTCACAAAATATGAGTCGTAGCTCGGGGCCAGACCCGTCACTGTCACACCCAGAGTTGAAGTCCATCACCTTGCGTGGAGAGCAAGGTGATGGTCCCCACCAGGTGTTCCCGTGGCCCCTTAATGAAACAGAAAGGGCAGTCGGTTGAGACAGAAAGAGCCAAATTGAATCGGGGGGCCTCTCCTTTTGTGTGCTGCATTAACAACTCAATTAAATGCCAGCAAGCATCTGCCGCTATGCCAGTCTGGCATGAATACCTTGCTGAGGCTGTCGCTCCCTCGTTTTTCAGACTAAGAGGGGGCGAGACACAACAACAGAGAGAGAGAGAGAGAGAGAATGAGGATGTTGTGCAGGTACTCTAATCCTTCTCTGACATTATTATGAATCCTCAAGGTGAGGTGAATGCAACACATCATAGATAGCAAGATAGCTACAGTGGTTATGTACATAAATATACTATTTGCATTGAATGACATAAATACAATATAATATTGAAATTATGGAGGTTGATTTATAGGGTGCTTTAGAGTTAAGAAGTTAGAAATGCATTCAGAAAAACAGCATAGTGATTGAAAACATAACATAAATACAGGTAGTTTTCTCATAATAATGATAATACTAATAATACAGTAACAATAGTATCCTGTAATCTGTTGTCAGGAGCCGTCGTCCCCCTAAAGCAACGTTAGAGCTGGTATGAAACACAGCTGGAGGTTGTGGTGAGACACAGGGAGGCGAACACGAGGGAGAGGAAGAGAGGAGAGAGTGGGAGGAAGGAGAGAAGCTCATCCCAGTCTGGGAGTTCATCCATCATTGGAATCAGTGTGTGCTGTAATTACTGTGTCAAATAGATGGGATGATGCCTGGGAGGAACGTGCGTGTGTGTGTGTGCACGTGTGTGTGCATGTGTGTGTGTGTGTGTGTGCGCGTGTGTGTGTTTGCATGTGCGTCTATAGGTCTGCATGCACTGAGGGTGTCTGCATGAGTTTGAGAGGTATCCCACACGTTATCTTCATAATCACCCCGACACACACACACACACACACACACACCAAACCGCTCCCTCCTCCACTGTCATCTGTCATCCATAGCCGGCGCTGTCAACTGGTGCTGTCATGCATTGCCAACATCGGGCAGTCAGGAGAGGAGGTCTTAACTCTTTCAGCGGCGGAGCCCCGTGAGGAGTCGGGAGGATGCAGCTATTTAAGGAATGCGCGGCACAGAGGATGGATGAAGCGACTGAAACATGGGAAGCGTGCATAATGTGGAGTATCGGAGGTGCTCACGGTTCTCCTACGCTTGTCTTTTGGTGATCTTGATGTGCTCGGCGGCAGACATTACGTCACAACGCAGAGAATAACAGAGTTTGATGACACTTTTGTGTTGTTTTTTTAAAGCTGCTGCAAAAATGTAAGATTCTAGATTTACAAAAATGTGAAATGCACCGAAATGCTAAACTAACAAAGGTTTTTTTTAAGTTTTGGCAGTTTTTTAGTGTTCGTATATATCAATTATTCCCAACTATGGATACTTGGGAGTAGTAGAAACTAAAAGTAACCAATTTGAATAGAAAAATATCCTAATTTTGAGTCCGCTGTAACACCTGAACATGTGTCGATAGTGAATGTGAGCAGAGAAGTTGAAACAGCTCGTAACTAATAAAAGGTGGAGGGTTGATAAAAGGGTATTTGAGTTCATCTATAGAAAGAATGTGATACGTCTGAAAATAAAACATCTGAAAGCTGGGAAACTGATTAATCTGAGATGCAGCGAAACACTGTGTCACACATCTGTAGGAAATATTGTGTTTTGGTTAGGCTCCTCTTCAAAGTGTATAATGGCTAAGAACATTATGATGGAAGTGCACAATGCCATCCCCTTTCTCATATATATGTCATAAGTTGTTGCAGACATTTTCGGCACATTTTTTACACAGATTTGGTTCAAAATGTAACAAGCGTATAGCATTCGAGAATTGTTGAAAATAGATTGAAAAAAAGGCTGTGAGATTCCTCGATGTCATGTTATACTGCGATGCCCTGTTTAAATCTCACTTCAATGAAATGGCTACTAATCACATAGTCTCACTAGTATGCAGAAATATGAAAATACACCATCATAGAATAGGTTCAAACACATTTTACATATGTTTTGGACACAAATTGCATGGGATTAGCATAATAAATTAAATAAGCATGACTGTAAAAATGAGACTTGTGGATAACGATGGAAGCCTTTTTAATTCACACATCTTAAAGTGAGAGGTCACGGGACGTCATGCCAGTATTTCACTCGCCCCGATGAATTCTACTGGAGCGTTATTTAGCCTCCTTCCTGACGAGCTATAAAACAGGGCATGCTACACAGCCTCTTAAAGACATTATTAATGTCATTGAGTATAACTGTGTAACTATCAGCTGAATAAACTGCATCAGTTTCACTTTCAAACTCAATTTCCCTCCAGAAATCCCCTCCAAAAAGAGCCACGACCAGCTCACAACGACCGCTCCTCTTCTCCAGGCCGTGCACGGTGGGAACGGGCGGCTGGGCGAGAGCCGGGTGGATGTGCATCTTCCTCGTGCTCGAGTCCTGTCCTCTCGCTTGAGAAGTTATCTGAAAAATGGGGAGCGTGTCCATAAGCCATATGGCTCGGCGAGAGCGGCGACGAGGAGAGCAGCGGAGCACGTAAAGAGGTGGAAATGGTGTTAGCCGCTCGGCTGCTCAATGTTGGCAATCAAAGTGCTGGTGAACCGGTGAAAGACGTTAGCGGCGGAGACGATCATGAGTGCGGTCACTCTGGCTTGGCACAGGCCCGTCCCGATGGCGGAAGGGTTTGATCTGTTGAGCGCGCAGACTTTCCAGTTGATTTCCTTAAGAGGGAACACAGTGACCGGGCGAGAAATATCCACCTTAACAAGTCTTTTTCCCTTGAAGAGTCTTTTTGTATTATTTGTTGGGACGAATGTTAACATTTCTCAGTCATGTAAAATGATTGTCCTTGTTGAAGGTAGTCACCCCGATGCAGCGGTGTCCAACAATAGATTACATAGATTTGTATCAATCAATAAAGTCATAAAGTGAAGAAAATGAAGACAAAAGATGTGGTACTTGTGTATAAAACCTGTTTTGTGCATGTTCATGCATGTTCATGCATGTGCATACATGTGCATGTCCGTGTATGTTCTGTATGTGACCTCATGTCACAAGTACTATACCTGATATATTTGTAGCAATGCATAGTGCACTTTTTACACTCAGTGAAACTGATTATGCAATACTTTCTTTTTTTACCTTAAGTTTATTGTAATTCTGTGTATAAGGAGGACCTAGCAAAATAAGCTTTTCATTGTACGGAGTAACTGTCTGTTATCTGTGCATATATCACAATACACACAATACATATATCTTCAATAAATGATCAATAAACATAATGAACCCAGGCAGCAGGTCGGTTCACCCAAGCCTGCTTCAGGTACGCAGGTGCAGCGCACTGCTTCCATGTCCTTGAGCAAGGCAGTGCTCCAGCACATTGCTGATGCCAGTGAAAAGGATTATAATTAATTATATGGGTACTGTGTGACTTCAGTTCCTTGCCCGGCTCTTAATTTGTGAAAGCTGAAGAGCTCCAGGCGCTGCAGAAGCCTAGCAACTCATAATGTTGGCAGGATGAATTGACAGCTCTCAGCTCCACTGTTGGGCCTCTGAAATGTGCCGACGTCTCCACGCAGCCTTCCCCTTTCCTTCTCGTGGCGGCGCCGCTGCTCTCAGGGGCGATTAGGGAAATGTAACATTTGGTGCCATATGCTCGCAGGTTGTTTGGGAATAGCGGTGTGGCCATATCGTGACATGCTGTAGCTTACATTTTGCCAGTTAATTACCATCATGACATCAAAACTGGAAGCAAACTGCAGATGCCGCGCTGGTAGAAAGAACAGAAGAAAGCTCCCAGGGAGGCAGGGAGGGAGGCTTCAGGGGGGACATCATTAAAAGATACAGCCTTTCCTTATTAAAGGTGAGGTGACTGACGGGGAGAAAGCGGTGAAAATCTTCCCTCTTGTTTTAAGTTGGTGAATGTCATATTTATCCATCATCAAGTTGATGAATTCAGATGAAAGCTAGCTGTTTGCCGGTTAGCAGCCTCAAGCTGACAGGGTTTCTGGGCCGTTACATGATTGAGAAAGTTGCATTTTATGTAACTGCATAGCATCAATTAGACACTAAGCAGCGATAGATTCATTAGATTCACAAGTCAATCATTCAATACATTTTTGGGAAACCATGAGCACCAAAGTATAATTCATTCAGATGTATCAGCAAGAGAGACGAAAAAATGGTGACTACAATCGTTCCTCGATTACATATTATTATATCATATATTCCTTTAGTCTATCAGGGTCTACAGATCCAAAGAATCCAAATGGTTGGGCTACTGATATTGTCAAATTTGAATTGATATGTTATTCGATTGCCTGTTTTTTACACTTGTATTTTCCTTCATTGCTGAGCAATAGTCTTGTCCCAAAGGAATTAAAGCGTGATACTGTGATACTGAATTTTTTTTATTAGAAGTAGCTAAAAAATAGAGGCAGCTCAGTGCGTGTGTGTGTGTGTGTGTGTGTGTGCATGTGTGTGTGTGTGTGTGCGTGTGTGTGTGTGTGTGTGTGTGTATGTGTGTTTGTGTGTGTATATCTACATTTAATATCCCCTGCAATGAAGAAAGCCAGCCATGGCCCAAAAAGCCCTGGGGCTATTTATAGTGGGCAGCAGGCAGAGTGGCACACTTCTCTTAATCAGCATGCTAGTACGAGAGGTAATTTAAAGACGCCTCGCCGCTGACAAGAATTAAATTGTGTTTTGATTTTCTCATTAGCCTAATCTCAAGTGGGCCTCGTTATTGTGTAATTTTCCTGCCTTGACACGACATCTTGTTTTGGGCGATGACAGCCGTATGCCGCCGTTTGGGGGACAGGGGCATGGGTGGCAGCCGTCGGGGGGGGTTTGTTCCATGGTGACAGCTCCAAGTTATTTGGTTGGCTGTTCCGTCTGGTACACCCCCCGCCCCCCCGTCCCCCCCCCCCCCCCCCTTCCCCTGTCCCCTACCCCACATGATGGGATAGTTGACGTTCGATGGCTGCAGGGGGTGTTGAGAAGGTCCAGACGTGTGCGTCCGTGTGTGTGTGTGTGTGTGTGTGTGTGTGTGTGTGTGTGTGTGTTCAGTTGGTGAACGGTTTGCAACTGAATCTTTCAATGTCACTTTGTGGCTGAAGGTTCATCATCTTAACAGCCAAGATAATTCACTTGCCAACGTGTACACGCGTGTGTGTGCGTGTATCTGTAGTGCGTGTAGTTTGATGTTTGATGTGAGGCTTAATCTGTTTCATCTGATTCATCAGGACTAATTATTATTCATAGCGCTCAGGACAGCCTGGTCTCACCAAATTCTGCTTTTGGCGTGTGGTTTCTCAGTATTTAGTCCGTACTGACTGTGACGTGAACGTGCTACGCTCAGAGCTAGTGACTATAATAATAATAAGCGACTCATAGCAAGTGAGGCAATTAGATCCACAAAGTTAGAAAGGCGTTCTCATCGCATAGTGATGCTCACAACTACAAAACTGGGTACTTATGTTACGTTGTTTAAGTCAGGCGGCGACCTCAGGCAGAACAAGTCTGGTTGTATAGAAGTCTATATAAATGACTCTACTTCTCTCTTGATTTATTCCCTCAGTAAACATTGTAAACATGAGTTTATGTCTCAATCCCTAGTTTGAAGTCTTCTTCAATACAACATGATGTTCATTTAGTAAAATAGGCCATAAAGCAGGGGATGCTTTAAGGCGGGCTCCTGTGATTGACAGGTCCCTACCGGAGCCGTATACGGCGTCTACGTCACTCCTCCTCTCTCCAGATATGGTAACTTCTGTTCATTGGTTGTGGAAAACAAACCAACAACCGCCGTATTCCAAGATGGCGTCGGCAAAATCATCAAACTTTAGGCTTCAAAACGGCGGCCCACAAACCAACGAGTGACATCACGATGACTACGTCCACTTCTTATATACAGTCTATGGTTGGAGTATTTGACTTAATTTACATAGTATTCTTAGCCCAACCATGATGTTTTTCTAAACCTAACTATGTGGTTGTGTTACTGCGTCGGTTCCACGTTAACGACATGGCGCTTCATGACGCATCCCTCAAAAGTGGCGAGCTATTCATACGCCTTCCCATGGAATCACGTTGGTCAGGAGAGTCATTTGCTTCTTCAGGAAATACATCCAACGTCTTCATCATCACCTCTCCTCTCGGATTTTCTTTCTCCATATTCTTATTCATCCCTCTTATGGGTTCACTGAAGAGTCTCAGAGTGGATATAATAAGCATCATGTAGGTGATGTAAAACAGAAAATCCATTTTTGGATTCAAATTAGTTTATTTTGTCAAAGATTTGCCCTATCTTGACCTTGTTCATAACATTTTATTCCTTTTTTATACTATTTGTTGAAATAGTAGAAACATTGCAACAGTGTAAAAGTATTGGTACCACTTCATAATAAGTACACACTATTTAGCATTAGTAAAGCATGAATAAACACTTATTTGTTAGAAAGCTTAATATGTAAAGTTTTCCCAGGTTTTCAAATCAAGTCTCATTTATCGTGTGATTTAAGAACAACCAATAACTATTTTTTGACAATAAAATCTGTCATGGAACTGCCCAGTATCTATATTAAGAAGATGGCAAAAGTTGATATTTATGTTCCTTTGTTGGCATTTCTGTACATCTGTGTAATAAAGCATGAAAAGGGACATAAAAGCCTGACACTCTGTGGACACACTGGGATTAAAATATTGACAACAGACTCTGTTTTCTAACCCTCCTGGCTGTTTTTCAAACCGTCTTGGCAGAATTCTGGCAGAGGTGATAAATCACGTCCTTTAGTATCCTGGATTCTTTTCTAGCCGCAGGTTTCTTGTCGCCAGTCTTTAGCAAGCCAAATGTGAAAGCTGTGACCTCGCCGTTGCCCCCTCCACCTGTTGTGGGGAATCTCGCTCCGAGCCGAGGTATTAGGCAAAGACAGGAGACAGAGACGGGAGGCCAAGATGGTCGCTTCACTCTGCCCTGGAAACTTGTAATCTATAAGCATTAACCCTAAAAGCATTAACCATGAATCCTGTTTTTGATGTATTATCTCTGAATTCATAGTTGTAAAAAGTGAAGAAAAGAAATAAAAGGGATAAAGGATCACAGTGGAGTTATTTATGTTTTTGTGAATATTCCAACCATGGATGTCCAATGCATGTAGAACATACTGTGAGAGGCTAGATTCCTCATGTTGTTTCTTATAAAATAGATATAAAGTCAAGCTTTTATTTTTTGGAGAGGCGCTTAATCCCAACGAGTGTCGTCTGCAAAAGCGAAGATCGATCCACGAACCTCATTTACATCCATTCCCATTCGCCGGCTGTATTTTTTCAAGACTTTTCCATCTCTGGGGACTCTCAGTTTTTCGGGCGTCTGATGGGGAAGCTGTCAAAACAACTCAGTGAAGCGCGCCCCCCCTTCTGTTTTTCACACATTCATACATCAAAGTCATAGAAGGAAGCCTCGTCCGACGAGGTCACAACCATCGAAACGATTTATCAACGTGAACAATGGGGTGACTTCATCGAACCGACCGATGCCGCGTTTGCTGTCATCGCCGCAGCCTTGGTTCCCACACCTCCGCGAAGAAACAGAGAAGAAAAATGAGTCCTTTGACGCATTTTCCTCTTCTTCTTTTGTACAATAAAAGCGGGCCAGGTTTACAGAAGTCCCCGTCCTCCTTGGAGCATATCCTGGATGTGAGAGGGAGAGGGGTCGCGCACACTTTGACCCCTCGTGAGCTCTCAGGGTTCCTGTCAAGGCTTCTGTGAGGAGCTGAATGGCAACAGTGGACATCCCTGTCTCGTGCGTCACTTTAAACTCACCCCGGCCTTTGATTACATCATCACTTGTCTTGCTGTTAGCTTTGCATGGAAAAAGGACATCCCATAGGTGTTCCAATCAATACACGCAACGAGGACAAAACACTGAATCATAACCTATTTTTTAATCCTCTAATCAGTGAATTACGAGCAGTAGTTTACCAGCAGCGTAAGGCAAAGCTATCACAGTGTAAATTACCTGAAGACTTCTCTGTGCATCGTTTTGTCCATTTCACAGTTTCCCTCGTATCCCTCTCTTGGTCTAACAGCTCCAATTTACATAAAAATGAGGCCGCCTCTTGCGAGAGTGATGCAACATCTGTGCTGATCAGAATTAATTGAAATCTGTTATGTTGTGCAGCAGCGCTAATTCGCCGTGTTACTAGCAGCATATAAAGAAGCATTGTGCTATTTAGGGACGTCTACTCACTACCCCTGATTGAGACACTGGCTAAACACTTCACTGTATGCAGCGGTGATGGCTGCTCCCTTTGTTGGATATGTAGCAACGATTACCACAAATAAACACATTTTAAATCTGATTACTTCACTCTTTTGTTCATTTACCTTGAAGGTCGAGATTAAATGAAAACAGCCTTTTAGATCTTATTGTGCATATCTTTACTAATGCATATCTTTTTTAAATAACAAAAAGTGGATTTCTTCGTATTTATATATCCAAATCAATTCATCTTTCTTTACCGACCAATTCAAAGCAATAATAGCATGACATCCATCCATCAAATCAATCTGCAGCCACAGTTCTCTGTAGCTCCTAATCACACTACATTATAAGCCCGCCCACTTTTTAGCGGTCCAATCAAATGCAAATGTTTAATTTAAATTCCTCTTGGAACTGAGCACTAAAAGGTCCTTGAGTTACAGAAACCCTTAACTCTCTCTCTCTCTCTCTCTCTCTCTCTCTCTCTCTCTCTCTCTCTCTCTCTCTCTCTCTCTATATATATATATATATATATATATATATATATATATATATATATATGACATTTATTAACAAAAAAAGGTTATGAAAAAGCAGAAGCGAAAATGAAAAAAGCCGGTGAAATCAACCAAACTAAATGAAACTAAAGCAAGAGGAACACAAACTAATCAAAATCACAGCAGCCTCACAGCAACCTGCCGCCTGCTTCCTGTCCCCAAACTCCGCTGAACGACATTACCTTCAGAGCCTCACTGAAAAATAATAATCACACCAAATTATTGACAAGTATATGAAAGTAAGATGCCTGAGTCACCCGTTACCTGCGGTCAGTCTCACCGACGACGCTAACGGGACATAATGACTCTGATTGAGCAGCTGATCCTCACATCCCAGGCAGAACAACAAGGAAACAACCATCACACACACACACACACACACACACACACACACACACACACACACACACACACACACACACACTGAACCTCTCTCAGATCATAGAACACTATAAAATAGACAAATTAAACAAGCTTGTTCCATTTCTATAATACTAATTAAGCAGGCCCAAAACAAACACTTCCACTGTTCCATTTGTCTGGTGATGAACGATCTCCCGCTTCAATCAGTCTTCTCCTCTGAACCGCCGTTACGTTCATAATGTACATGTTACCTGATACTGCCGACTGTGCTCAGTCTTTGAGAATGGATTAACATTGTCAACACTGGTGTTAATAATAGTTTACTTGCACAAGACAGTCAGACAGGCACTCATGGATCATGAATCACTTCTCCCTGGATTGTGTGTGTGTGGGTGTGTGTACACGTAGCTTTGTGTGTGTGTGTGTGTGTTGCCTGCAAAGTTATTTCATTAGCCTTGTCCTCTGCGAACGCGCAACAATAATACAACAACCTGCTCTTTCTATTTCCATTCAGCCGGATGGTTTGTGTGGATTCCTGTCAGAGCGGTGATGCCTTGTTAATTTCACTGATTGAAATCCACTGCTGCTGTATTTCACTGAGCGGTGTTTGTTTCTGAGCAGCCGTCTCCGGCTGAGCGCAAATAGCCCAAATAGACACTGGCTGGCAGAGAGGAAGGCCGGACTCCCAAAAAGGTAAATCAATTTGACTATTTAGCTTTTAAAGCACAATACCAACTGGCATGATGAGAGCTGCCTCATCTTGAGGTCTTTAAGAGGAGCAGCACGTCAAAATCCGAGGTTTTGATTTTAGTTTTGATTTCCTGCTGTACATCAGGAATTGGCTCATTAAGTGTGTTCACATGCAAGGTATTTGACTCAGTTTCTTGTTGCTCTCAATGTACACACACACACACACACGCACACACACACACACACACACACACACACACACACACACACACACACACACACACACACACACACACACACAGCTAAAACAAGGACAACAAGGCTGAACAATGGCAGACAAACTAAATATTGCATAAAGGTGGGTCGACTTTCAGGTTAATCCAACAGCCTACACACACTGACCTTGTTTATTTACATTAAAATGAGAAGAGAAGAGATGAAGGACTTAAGACACTCATTAGCGCTTATAGTGAATTTGTACATTTTACCAACTTGGGACCAGAATGGAACCTATACCTTTGTGTTTTAGAACATATGTTAACCATAAATAACATAAGACTCAGGTCCTTAATTAAAGAATACATGTTATTATTCAACAAATCGAACAATAGAATAGAAAGATGAAATGAATAAACACAAATATGTCCAGTTACGTACAGTTTTTATTGTGCAGTAGCATAAAACTACAGTCTGCTATCAATAAGATATGAGGACCAGGTGAATGAATATTATTTACTAGACAGGTGAGTCTCATTAAGGAGGCAACACAGACAGGTTGCTAAAATATGCAATTAAAATTGTTTTATTAAGGCTTCTCCCTCTGTTTTAAAACCTTTCCACACAAGATAACTGTATTGTAGAGACGTTACTTTTGTGACACAGAAACCTACAAATGTGTTTTTTTTTTTTTTTATTAAAAAAACATATCTGTAGCCTGACTGGAACTACAAACCTCCTGTTAATGTCACCGAGTTGATCGAAGCAGCGAATTCACCCAAAACACCACAGCAGCAGTAACGAGTACCTGTGACACTGTGGGGGTCAACGGGACAATTGCACCCATTTATTCCATCTTAATCGGGAGACAAGGGTGTGAAAGATGATGGGTAGAGGACGACGGGGAGGGGGAGGGGAGGGTTCACGCACTACAACTAATGGGATTTGACTCTAAACCCACGTGTGCATTAGGTGGGCGATGATCTGTAAAGCTGCGCTCCGCTGGGGTACGCTAGTGAGTCTCTTTTACGCCGTGATCTATTGCCCCGCTTTACCTCCGATGATCTATCACACGGAACTGGCAGTAACGGATGAGAATGATCTGCTGGAAAAACTCTCTCATTTGTCTCTGTCGTAGCCAGTGAACTAGAGGAGACGCTAATACAGGGAGACGGCCCGGGGAGGGGATGTAATTATGTCTGGGGACTCTTCTGCTCGCTGGCTGAGTATGGAAGGCATATTAGGATATAATAAAGCCAGGCCTTTTCCCCCTACTTGATTTCTTTTTTTTCTCCCCCCCCACAATATTCTCTCTTCCACTTGCTGTCTCTGAACCTCGGCCTATTCGTGTGTCTCACCCTCCTCTTTCTGTGGCTGTTTCCCCTTTTCTATAATCTCTCTCACCCGCTTCCTCCTTCTTCCCTCACTCGCCTTCATAAATGGCCAGCATACGACAGCTCAAATTGTCGTGTTTGGCGATAACTCTTCTCATCTGATGCTGTCGCAGAGAAGAAGAAAACATGAACAAGATGCGTTAACATTAGCATGCCTGTGCATGAGCTTACACTCTGTATGCAGTTGTATATATACAGTATGTGTGACTTTCCTTTTGCCTTTGTTAAATCAAGATACATAATAATAAGAAACAGCTAAACAAAATCGCACTTTGCTGACAATTTTTTTTGGGTGTTTGCAACATTTAGTCAGCCTGATGACAAAATGACGTGTGCATTTATTTGTTCATTCCTTAATTTCCACACTTTTTGCTTTTCGTGTGTCATTTCCCGCCAAGGCGCTCTGAGCGAGTGTTCTGGAGGTCAGGTGACGTCACATAAAGAGCGAGAAAGTGGACAACAGGGTGGATGAACAACACGTGGCTCTCACCCTTATTTACTACTTAACGTACAAATGTTACTTAATGTACGGCAAAAAAAAAAGCATCCTCATTTGAACCCAAACCATCATCTTTTCTTGAACCTAAACAAAGCAGTTTTGTTTGAATCCATATGTGAAAAGTTGGGAATGACAATAACACAGGAAAAGCTTGTAATAAGTGACATGACACAATAATTGTCCTTAAAAGTGGCGTGCTGTGTATTCGCCTTCCAAGAGATCACGTTGCTTCGTTCTAACTCAAAACACAGGGCTGGGGCGGCCGAATGCACAGAGGCTGGAAGCGCGTAGAAACACGAGTTTTAGTTCATACTTGGAGCATTAAGTCTGCTCAGATCATGACAACATCAAACTGTCTAAACTTGAGCTTTTACTGATAATTGCGATTATTAAATTAGCTATTGTGTCAAGGTATGAATTACTAATCAACTTAAATAAACGACTGGTGCAACAGATACAACGTTATGTGCATGAAAATCAACAATTTTACCATTTACACATTCAAAAACTTTCTTTTTTATTCTACAATTGCATCATTTTGTTTTTTTTATTGTGAACAGACTGAAAAGAAAGAAGAAAAAGAAAAAACCACAGCAGAGATTCTGAGCTGCCTTCCGATCTGTGATCACTTAAACACAGTTTGAGTCAATTCCAGACATGACACGATTCATACGAGAAATAGATCGATGACACTCATAAGCATATATTTGCAAAATATCTCTGAGTGTCTCCAGGTGATCCGGCTGCCGTTTTGCATGCGGTTTGAGTCAACAGGCTTTTTGGGAGAGAGGGAAGAATACACAGGCGTTGCAGCCAGCCCTCCTCTGTGTCTGGCCAGCCGGACCGAATTGCTTTTCTCTCTGGGTTCCAGTTTGGAGTTGGTGATAACCGCCGAGGCCAGGCAGCAGTTGGACTCCGACTGCAGGCCGACGGCGAAGCCAGAGCTGTTGCCTCCCATCTGGGGTTTGTGTAGACGAGGCTGCAGGCGTCGCCTCAGACCCACAGACCAGGCCGAGTCCTGTCAGCTGTCGAGCCCAAACAGAGGGGCCTTTCATGCCGTAAACTATCTGAAATAATGATTTTTCTTTTCTTCAAATGAAACCTTTACTTGGTAGCATTGTTGCAAGTTTTTTTTTTAGACAACAAAGGAAGTCATGGATTTTAAAGAAGAACGAGAGGGTAAACTGTACTTAAACTGCAGAAAACAAAATGCCATAAACATACCAATAAACTGATGCCAGTGGCACCCAACTCATTACATTGACAGATGATAAGTAATCCTCACAATAATCGCTGCATATAGTTATTTATGCACTAAAAACCTGCTCAAGTTTGCAGCTATGGGTGAACAAAACAACTTGCTGGACTTTTCTTTCACTTCTCACAACGCAGTTATCGCTCTCGTGCTCTGTGTTTGTTCTTTCTTTTATGGATACAGAATATAGAAAGAATCAGACGGATTTTATTTTTCAACCTCCCACAAAAGCTAAAGTAAATACAGTGAGACGTGCCTCTTAACCTTCAAACAGACTAAGTGCCTATTGTAAGTGTCACGTTTGAGGGGAGACATCCGCCGCCTGCCTGGTGAGTCAGCTGCCCGGTCGCCTATTAAAGCTCCAGTAGGCAGGAAGCGACCACTGTGCTACGGGTATAGTTCCTTCCTAAAGCCTGGCACAGAGGCACACAGGAGATATGCAGGATGTGTGTGTGTGGAAGTGTGTATGAGCATGTTGATGGCTTCACACATTTATCAAGAACTGATTGTTTTAGGGATTAATGTTTGTTTGCTTGGATTGAATGCGTTTTTCTTTGTGTGGGCGTTTCTGTGCAATATTATTCTATAAACTATATCCACATGTAAAGTACATGCAATACTGTGCATTTGATTTATATGTTGTTTCTGCAAAATGTTCACTGTTGTTTCTTAACTGGATAATTACTTTGAAATTTAAGTTAATGTAAGTTAATGGATGGTTAAGGTTTGGTATAAACAAAATAAAACAATTGCTGTATATACAAATACACTGTATCAACACGTACCTGTATCATTCACATACATCACTAGCTAAACATTTTTGGACCACATTTTTCCTGTAATTGTAAATATTTAATAAAATAGTTGAAAATCAATTTCTTAGACTTTGTCAAAACACTCTTTTTCAGAGTGTGTGTGTGTGTGTGTGTGTGTGTGTGTGTGTGTGTGTGTGTGTGTGTGTGTGTGTGTGTGTGTGTGATCAAACAAGAGGATTTCCTGTGAATCAAAGAAAAACACATCACGCTGACTCGTCTGTCATTTCAGTAACAAGAACTGATGTAAACTCCCTTAACTGTTTGTTAAAATGGTCAACACCACTGGAAAACTCTTGTAAAATATTTACCCTGTATATATATATATATATATATGTGTGTGTGTGTGTGTGTGTGTGTGTGTGTGTGTGTGTGTGTGTGTGTGTGTGTGTGTGTGTGTGTGTGTATCCTATTGTGTGTGTGGAGACACTGACTGCAGGCTGAGATGTGTGGAAAGCGCACAATATTGAAGAAAAGCATCAACAACAAAATAAGACAATGGCAATATGTGTGCTGCTAACATTTATTTCCCCTAAAGTTACGTTTCCCCTCAGTGTGTCTTCGCCTCTGATCCAGAAAATAATTGAATCGCCTCAATTTCTGTGAACGCCTGTTCCCTGTTGGAAGATTTTGGAACAGATAAACTGCATTTCCAAAAGACTTCACGGGGAAAACTGAGAATGAAAGGAGACTCTTCGGAGTAGCTTAGAGAAATCTGAGCCTCTGCTTGTTTGTGATCTTATTATTTCAAACCACAAGCACTGACTCATCAACATCACACTATGAATTAGTTTAGCTATTGTCACTTATTAAGCTCACATCCTGCATGAGCATCTGTATGAACAGTGGCTAAATAACAACATATACAAAGGACAAGTAGAGAAGATGAGATGTGGCACCGGGTGATTATTAACTCTGGGCCCATGAACCAGAATCAGAGTGTCAGAAGGAGAAATACAAAACAATAGTATGCATTCATGGAGAGTGGAAAAAAGAGAGGAAATGAAAAACAGTTGGAACAAAATGCCCCAAAATTAAATATAACGAAGGGATTGTGAAACAGAGCATGGAAGTATATTTAGGACAAGGTCAGAGAGGGGGAAAGTGTGTGCGTGTGTGTGTGTGTGTGTGTTCAACCCGTTAAACTGCCTTTTTATGCGACCAACAGCGCTGTCTGTCTTTGTTTTTGGAGTGTTAAACACGGCGTAGCGGCGGCGGCGGCGGCGGCGGTGACGTGGTGGTGCTGGTGGTGCTGGTGGTGCTGGTGGTTTGGTGGGGACGTGAAACCGCAGAGTGACCGCCGGCCCGGAGGCCCGTTACCTCGAACGCCCTCCGCTGGATTACTGACTTATTGTCGTGTGTCATGTTCCATCATTCGTCTGCGTGCCTCTCTCTCTCTCTCTCTCTCTCTCTCTCTGCGAGCTGCTTGTCTGAAGACGCCCTCCTCATCCCCCATTTCCCTTCAGCGCGCTGGATGACTGGAGCCGGTTGGCTCGTTGGAAACATTTTGTATTTGTCAGTTTTTGCGACTTTGTTTAAAGTCACTGCAGGTTTCAAGTAGAAAGAAGACGAGAGCTCCACAGCTGCCGGGAGGGTCGGACATGAGGAACTTTCAAGGTAATATTTGTGTATGTGTTATTCGCTAAACTATTTCATCCAAATGCCAACTGATTGTCAACTGTCAACCTGAAAAATAAGGTAACATACCTTTTCACGAGCGCTACGATGTTTCTATGAATAGCGGCACAGAAATGTGGTTCAAATTTGACCGGACTCTCCAGCCTCTTCACTTCCGCTTCCTTGTTTTTGTACGCGATTCACACAGCGAGCTCTGAAGCTGTGACGTTCGTGTCTAGCTCCGCCTTTCACCAAGATTTGTCGATCTGTGTGTCCGTTGTCATTTTAGGTGTGAAACTAACTAATGGAACACTCAGGATGAATGATGAATGAAACACACCTTACACTGCAAAAAAACACTGTAGTTTGCAGAAATTCAAAATTAGTATTTTTCAGCTTTAGTGCCATATTATCTCTTTACACTGTGCCTTATGACAATGGTGCCTCATTATATAGAGAGCTGAGATTGTTCTGCACATTTTTTATACAACACAATGGTATGTATCTCATATGCAAGTGCCTTTAAAACATTTTTTTTTACAGGTTCCTACAGTAAATATTCAGCTGGTGACATGAAGACAGCGTTTTCAATCAACTCTCGGAGCAAACGCTGGCTCCAGCTGATGAAATCTGCCAGCGACAGGTGTCATTTCAGATCGCGAAAACAGTTGCTGCCTAGAAACTTCTGTCCGAAAATAAAGCCCCGATTGTTCCAAAATCTCTAGGAATTTCGAGTGATCTGCCGTTGTATCCTATAATGGCTGCAAACGACCGTAAACAATACTGGAACAGAAAGTACCAGTGATCACTCAGTGGTTAGTGTTGGTTCCTCATTGCAAGACAGTCCAGAATGGTGCCATCCGAAGACATACAAGAGTAGAGGAAAGGCCACATTGTCCATTGGTTTTCCAGTGTTAAACCTTGGTAATAGTTTCCGCGAGGACACGAGCTGACAGGGAATCGTACAGTCAGCACAAGAGCAAATGAAAGGACATTGTAACATGCGTCTCTTCCATTCAAAATACATGAACAATGTAAAGAACAACTTAAAGGATGGCTGCAGCTTTCAGGGGAGTTTTTCATTCCGGGTCTACATTTTCCTCTCCAGTTTTAGTTACCGAAAGAGGCAACAGCTCAAACGCCTGCGCGCCTCTGCACTTGACCTCAATGTGTCCTCAGAGATCAACAGTCAATTAAGTGCCCCTTCATTTTTTCTATTTTTTTTTGTGTTGTTTTACCCTGAGAGTAGAGAGGAGCTCAGTTTAGCCTTCTGCACTGCTACTCCGCTAATTGGAACCAGGATCTGTAAAAATGGGAACTTAAGTAAAACATGCCATAAAATTCTGAAGGCTAACCATAAACTAACCAATTTCTTTCATTCTTTTAAAGGGAACTCTAACTGAAACCTCCACGTAAACTTTTACGAGGATCCCTGGGGTCACCCGTAAACCCGTTAATAGAGATGAGATATGAGCGGGGCGCTTGGGCCTCCCATTTCGTTTGCATTTCTTTCTCTCTCTCTCTGTCTCTCTCTTTTTTTTCTCTTCCTCCCGTTCCATTGCATTCTTGGAAGAGGTCAAACGCTGTTCGGAGGCAAACACTGCCAAGACTCCACTGACGTTTTTTATCAAAGAGCAAACTGAAAACTCGATCCACGTGGACAGATTTGAGCGGATAAGTGTCGACACGTTGGAGCTGTTGGTCCCGTTTTGCTCCACTTGGACTCTTCGCCCGGTCTCCGTGAGCCGGGCGAGCTTTTGGTGCAGAGGTGTGAAAAGGTGAAGCTCACACTGTTTTAGTGGCCATCGTGCGGCGAGGTCTTTCTCTCATGTTCAGCGTGAGACAATTCATTAGCTTCACTTACCGCGTGATTGACGAACGTTCTCGATGACTGATTTTCCGGATTATACATGCGATAAGTAGACATCCTCTAAACTTTTGATACTCTGCTTGTGGTTGATAATACAACACGGGAATACGGATGACCATTAATAGCACACAACACACTAAAGTATCGCACTGTGGCTCAAAATCTGGTGGGCTGAATCTTAACCGGCACTAAAATAAAGTAGACCACATCCAGCAAAAACGATAAGTATCTTGACAGCGTTAGGGGCTTAAAAGCCCTCTAGACAATAACAAAAAATAAAGAGACAAAATCTGTGTTTGAGTGTGTCCTGGCAAGGCCTGCAGCTCAAAGTACTTGTTGAGTAAAGTCCATCCACACATGGTAATATTGTGGTTTGGAACTGTAATTACCTTGACATTTCATTTCTGATTAGTGCTTTATTAAAGACAATATACTCATTAACTTGTGGTCTTATGGACCTCACCAAATCCTTTTCCAAGGAAAATATATCAAGGGAAAAGAAGGAAGGAAAATAAAAGAGTCCTGGACTGCTGTGAGTGTAGTGTTGGGAATCATTATCTACTTAAACGCTCCAGCCTCGGTCTCTTTGCTGCTTTACTCAAAGCACGAGCTGTGTTTCGTATCCCGTTGAGACTAATGGGAACAGTCCCGGGACCCGTTGTGGTTATTTTGACAAATTGAGCCTGTAGTTGTTTTTCCTTTTACTCCCCCATATATTGCAATCTAAATCACCACCTTTACTGTAACGGAGATGATTTGAATCTTTTTAGTTGTGTGCTTTCCGGGGGCCGACTAATAATACTCAGCATTGTAACCGCATATCCTGGGAGTGAAGTAAGTGGCCGTTGACTCATAGCAGATCTATTAGCACAGGAATGATGGCGGCGCTGAGAAATCTGACAAAACAATTGGTTAATTTTACAAATGATAATGATTTTTTTTTTTTTTGGAGTCAGACGGCCCCTCCGGGCAACCAAAATATAGGCCTCAGCAAAACGTCATGTCACAAGAGTTCACGAGTCTCTGATGCCTTTGGTCGAGAAGACAGCCGGCCACATTTATTAGTGCGACGCGAGCGTCTCGAGTTACGCTGTAGCCCGAGCCAAACAACGGCCCACCCTTCAATTAATCTTACCCTTGTAGCGGCTTATAATTTGCCATTACAAAAGCCATTAAACCTGGGGGCCTGATTCAGAGCTCCTGGGACTGCTTGGGAGGAGGGGACGGGGATCGAACAGGCCTCCAGTTGGCCCCTTGGACCCCGGACGAGCCCCCTTCCACAAAACAGACAGGTACTTAAAAACAGGGTGAAAAGATCACCTTAAAGAAAACAAGGATGATTAATGGGGAAAAATGAGGGCCCTATAGGTCGCTTTCATCTGGGTCTGATTCAGGTCTTCAGTGAGCCATTAACCCAAAGGACAACTGTCCACCGCCAGCGTGAGAAATGAAGTTCCCCTGCGCCGGCTCAGACAAATGCTGGAGCCGCTGCAGAAGATTTGGACCTGGTGGGACGCAGGGAGAGAATGTGCTTGTGTTTGTTTTCCGAAATCTACTGATCTCATCTGGGATTTAGTGAGCAGAGGCCGATAACAAAGATATGTGCAGCCAGTATGCATATCTGGCTTTTTGGACCAATATCATATTAACTCCAAGACAATCACAGAAGTTGTATTACTGGAGCAGGAGAGCAAATGTGGAACTGCATTGAATGTAGTCTCCTCTGGTTGCAAAAATAAGTCTGATTGTAAAAATAAGTTGATTGTTTAGAAGTCTATGAGGAAATGACTCTACTTCTCACTTGATTTATTGCCTCAGTTTGTATTGCAGACATGAGTTTATGGTCTCAATTGCTAGTTTCAAGTCTTCTTCATTACAGGATGATGTTTATTCTGTAAATTATGCTCCCTTTAGAGTAAAATAGATCATAAAACAGATTATGCTTTTCGACAGGACTACTTTATGATTGACAGATCACTACAACGGTGTTGTCCGGTCTTGAAGTTTTTAAGACTTTAAACCCTTTGACGGTGTCTTTTCAGGTCATGAAACTTAATTGTAACCTTTGTGGTCAGCTATAAATGTTGTCTTCAGCGTTCTTTTGTACTTGTCTCCACGCTCCACCCTCAGCCAAAAAATACCAAGATGGCGACAGCAAAAAAAACAAGATGGCTGACGGCCAACATGCTGAACTCGAGGCTTCAAAAGAATGACGTCTCATCTAAAATCTTTAATAGTGTGTGACTTGCTGAAAAATATGATTCTGTGACTACAAAACATTAGACTTCCTGTCTTTGTAAATATCACATGACTACTCAAAGAAAAGATCAACATTTTTACAAGTCAATTAAATCTCAACCGTCCATTCAAACACATCTCAAGCATTTCTCAAAAAATACAATTTCTGACGGAAGCATCACTTAAGTTGTGGTCGGGACAAGTTTAACAAATGTTTGTTACGCAAATGTTTTATTCATAAATGCTTATTCATGTTTATAATTCGAGAGAATGCAGGGACCAATTTGGAAGAGAAGAACACACTTTTAGAATAAGCATGGACATGAGACATCTTCAGAAAGAAGACAGCGAACAGAAGGGCTCTTTGCCGTCTTCAAGGCGGCTCGCTCTTCGTTTTGTTGGCCGTTTGTATTCTTCATACGAGAACCGAGAGCTGTGGAAACTCCTTCATCGCTGTGAAACAAGTTTGGTTAGCATGTGGCTCTCATGTGCTGAGAATCTGCCAAAACAGCTGGACAAAGTTATGAAAGCAGATTTCAAACAAAAAAACAAAAAATGGAAAAATCTCAAATGTGTTTTGTAGTTTTGTCTGCCCTCAAAGCTTGACTCGCAAATGTTTGTGCTCATCCATTTTGGCATTGACAAACTTACCTTCCTGTTAAAACCTTGAATACTTGCAGAAGGCGGTATGGTGGACATCCTTTTCTTATACACACCTTTGATTTAGGCGTTAGCAATTACGTTGTCACGCAGCCTCCAAAAGGTGGGTATAAATAATGAAGCCCTGGACGGAAGGCCGCAGCGCCGGTACGGTTCGTGGCGAGTACAAAGCCCACACCTGGCCCCGGAGTGAAATCAAATCTATCCTGAACTCTGTCTCTCCTCTCATTTTGCTTCGGCAGTTTTCCGTGAGCGGAGTTCTGGGTCAGGAGTCAGGAGGAGTGATTTGAGTTCAGGTCACACACACAGACAGTTTCACACAATAATGTGTTTCAAAGCTGTTGCATCAAGGGGGTATAAGGAAACCACAGTAAAGTGTGTTATATCTTCTTTCTTTTTTAAGTCAGCATCATTGCTTTAGATCGCTGGTTTTAACAAACAAAACAAAGTAGCTCAGTCCTGTTGATCCACCATTTTTTCATTCAGTGCATCTTGTGAATCGTTTCCAGCTACAATGGCTGGACCTTCACTGATAACGCGCGGTAATCACTGGCCATTAAACCACTTTCTACTGACTAACACCCACTGAATCCTCTGCAAGTCCTTGTGTTTTTGTAGGAGGATCAATAAACCAATTCCTCTTGGTTATGTTTTCCTTGTCTACAGCAATCAGTTCAGCGCTGATTAAATCACAGCAAATTATCTCCCTGGGATTTATCTTGCCTAAATTGAGTTTCTTTCACCCTCCCGGCCACGGGAGAGTGGGCAGCGCCTGCTGGGAGAGAGAAATAATCATTCATTAACCTCTGACCTGGAAGGAGTGTCAATTGAGTCACCCGACTGTGTTTTTTTTATTTTGTTCCCCACCCCCCTGAGCCCCAGTCAAGGCAAATTGACAATGTACACGCTGCAGCCCAAACTTTATTATCAGCTGGTGAATCGAGCCCAAAGATCGTCTCATATCTGAGCTACATGTGTTGAAGTGGGACATTGTTTGTGCCTTTGGACTTTCAGGGTGACGGGCAAACAGACGGGAAGCAAACACCAGAGGGGATGTGCGTGAAAACACAACAAGCTTAATTTATGGAGTGTGACAAGCTCAAAGGGACGGACATGTACATCATCTCATCCGTCATCGGGGTTCTTAGCTGTCTTTTTCTTTTTTGGAGCATCACATATAGCTGCTGACCCACAGTGGAGCGTTCAACCTTCCTGGGTTTGATGTCTTCATATGGTCACAGTAGGAGCGATAAATTACAGGAGACCTTTTCTCTTTCTTTTTTCCCCCTGTGCGCCACATGGATGTCGTCATTCGAAGGCATGCATGTGATTTGTAAACGTGTTTCCTGTTTCGAGCGCAAATCATTCCCAATCAGTTTTGTCATAGCGAGATGTAAAAAAGGATTCGCGGATGTTGTGCAGCGGCAAGGAACTTCTGTTCCTGCTCTTTACAAAACAAAGGGAAGCAAACCACAAAAAAACTGCAATGCTGAAATACATATCTTTGAATAAAACTGCCGGCATTAATTAATGCCATTTTTTTTCAGTGGACCACCACATATTCCAACATCTGTGCACCAATCATGGTGCATGAAAGCAGAGTGGTGTTCCCTCACACTTTAAGAGCGTTACCTTGTGTATCGATTGTGTTGTCGATGGCAGTCTTTGCGATATGAGTCACAATGCTATTCCTGTCCCTGCACGGTAGCAATAAACACAAGCGAGCTGCCCCGAGATCTTTCCCTCTGACATTATTAGGAGCTACAACTGTGTGAGACTCAACACGGTGTAAAAACAAACCAAATGTCAGCGCCGTTGCCCAAGCGCCCCCTGCTATAGCCAGCAGCAAATGTAATGAAAGCTTGGAAGGGTCTGTTAGTACGCCGCTGACCTTTTCATACATTTATTGTTCTCCTGACATTTCTCCCAAGATGGACGAGGTGAAAAACAGAACGAGGCGCTAAAGCAGAAATCAGGATTTTTCAACTTCCAACCCCCACCTTACCCGTTAGAGAATGACTTTCATCGATCCAAACTCTTGGACTTTACTGAGGGTCGATGCTCTGTGATTGCCAACACTAACTAACTTGCTGCTGCTCTCTCTCTCTCTCTCTCTCTCTCTCTCTCTCTCTCTCTCTCTCTGTGTAGACGTGTTACAGTTTTTATTAGCTTTTGTGTCACTTTCCTGGAAAGTGACAGGGGAAGAATTTCAAAGCTTCTGTTCACTGGCGTGCTTTTCTTTTTCCAAAGAACAAAGGAGCGAACGTTAAATTGGCCGGCGTTTTTTCTTGCACTGTCTGACACGCTGCAGTAGAAGAACATGGTAGCAGAATAATGTCATTATTTCAACCCAGTAAAGTAAGGGAGTGAGTCCTGGACTTCCGAACAACAACTTTCTCGTTAAACATCAGTGATCAACACCAAAAGGACCCCACTTTGAAACGAGTAAGGAGTAAGACAGTATAGTTCATATTTCACTCACTCCTATAGTTTGTTAGCCTACAGCTGATCTAGTTAACATTAACTATATTATGCTCAACCTGGATATTCACGTATATTGTGCTCTAGTGTTGCATGGCAACATTTCAGCAAAACACACCTGATACAGAACAAGTTTGAAAATTCAGAGGTAAGGATTCAGTAATTACCGAAGCAATAAGGTAAGCTTTGGTAATAACAATGGGTATATCTGGGTATTAGACTGAAAGTAAAAGAGTAATAAGGTGGAAACACATTTAAAGATACAATGTGCAAAACAATTCATTAATAACACGGTAACATGCAAATAATAAAATATGTGATATGTCATATGACTGCAATATTTGGATTACAAAATAGTAGTAAGATAATAATGAGGCAATGCAGGGTTGATGTTTCCACAATATTATGAGCGCAATACATTCAAAGTCACATGAAAATTATTGGAAGTAAAAAAATATGATATATATATATATATATATATATATATATATATATATATATATATATATATATATATATATATATATATATATATATATTATATTATTGTGGTAAAAATAATCCTCCCTTAATCCAAACGGTCGTTTTTGTCATTTAAAATAATCATTTTATGCTGTGAAGGTATTACCTGGTAATTACATGGTATTACCTAATTATTACCTTTCATTATCAAACTATTACCCCACTATTACCAGGTTATTACCAAGCGGTAATGTATAGTCCTACTTAATGTTATTGAATAAAGTTTCACTTCCTTTTGACATTATTTGTAATTTATGAAATACAGTCGTTGCTCCACCCACTGATATTTAACCCATTTCAGCCAATGAGACGCTGCAATCAGCACATATCAGAGACAATTTGTTTTTGTGGATTGCATGCAGTATGAATGTGTTTCGTTGAAATGTAAAGCAAAAAATTGGATCGACAATTTTTTGTTTGATTGTTTTTTGCAATTAAAGCAACATGTTCTACCATTGACAGCAGAGTTAAGTTGTTCTTAAGTCATTGAAAGGTTTAAATGTATCACGAGTGACGCTTATGTCAGAAAACATCTTGAGCCTGTCTCCGAGCGCCGGGCAGGAAGTGTTCTAGCAAGAAGGGGGAAACAGCTGCTTAATAATTCAGGATGCTGAGATTAAAAAGTGAATTTGCTGGGCGCGTTATTAAAAGGCAGTGTAATTACTTCAGAACTCCATGTCACCGCTTCAATAAGAGACCCCTAATTCGGTTACTGCCACCTCACGTGTAATTGGGGAAGATGAACAAAGCCTTGCACACACAGAGAGGTCCGACGGCCCAGAGTCCTCCACGACGCTCCAGATACGATAGGAGGAAAAATGATAACTGGGATCCGGCATGTTATTTGACACGGTGTGAGAGACAATAGCCTGCTTGTGTGTGTGTGTGTGTGTGTGTGTGTGTGTGTGTGTTCATTTATCTATATGCGCCTCTGTTATCAAAAGGGGGGCCTCGTGTTGACATCTTTCTTCAGGGATGATCTCATTTCGTTGATGTGAACGTCTTTTATTTTCATAATTTCATAATTTTCTCCCAAAACAATATATTTCACTTTAAATGTATGTGCTCTAAAAAGGACAACATAAACAAAATATGTCTGTTGAAGGAGTCTATTGCAGAACAACTTTGATTTGGAGGATATTTTTTTACGGTAATTAATGGTTAGTGTCATTTTAAAACAAAATATTGTATAGTTTTTTGGAAATGAGCTCATCAGAAGTGCATCACTCAGGCCGCCTGCTTCGCTTTAGCTTGACCCTGTCACATCAACAGTGTATGTGTGTATGCATGCATCCATATTGGGACTGGACTCCTTCCCTCCACAGGCACTCCATCACAAAACAGAGGGAGTCGCTACCAGATGGTTAAACAAACACATCGCCCAACTGCCCATAACTCAAATCCACTTAGCACCCTCTTGTCAACATGTCTCTCACTCGTTCACTACCTCTCCTCGTCTTTGGTGTGTGCAGAGGAGAGGCGAGAGGAAGGAGGAGGAAAAACAAAAGTAAATAATGCGGAAATAATGAGAATCAGCAAGAAATTCCTAGGGGGGGTTGTTTCATTTTAATCATCAAGACTATCCATCCTCAGGAGCCCCCCCCCCCCCCCCTCCTCTTCTACCTCGGTCACTCCCCCAGATGTATTGAAATGAAGGGGAACAGCGAGCACCTGGAGTGACAGCGCGTGTAAAGGTCACAGAGACAAAGTCCAAATGTGATGTTTGACTCAGGCTTTTCTGAGAGCTCTCAGGGAGGCACCCAGGACTTAGGCCAGGGGTTAAGAGTTTGGAGGTCGCCAGGTCACACTATTTTCCCTTTTTCCCTTTGCCTCATCCTTCTGCCTAAAACCTCAACGGTGTACTTGAGAGGGTAATTTATTATCCTGCGTGCTGTCCGGCTTGGACAAGACGTTGGGAGCTGGGAATTAAGCATTGCACCTTTGAGGACTGAGTGTGTTTTCTCTCTTTTTACTTAACATTTATTAAAGAGCCCAGATTTATTTTTAAATGTACGACTCACAGTTCAATCATTGAAGATAAAATGTCGTTGTTTTCATCTATCAAACATTAGATTGTAAGTGTATTAACTTAACGTCTTTATTAAAAGTTATCTTGCAAGGATTTGTCTTTTTATTGAGTATTTATCTTGATTTAAAGGAGTATTTGCTTGTTTGGTTTAACCTCTTTGTCATGTAGGCTTTCTGCCAAAGTGCGTTGCTTTTCCATTACCAGTGTATTTATAGAACATGCATCAGCACTATAGATTTCCTAAATGTCCCATATCTTTTTTTCCTATTTGTTCTGGTTGTGAGTCGAGGCTGCACAGTATTGTGTATCGTAAAGGCGCTACATTACAAATTCAGAGCATGTCTTTGATTGAGGGAAATTAGCAACGTGTCTGAGCCGGCAGCCAGAAGCTAACGCTGCTAACAGTGCAAACAACGGCAACAGTGCTAACTGAGCTAACAGTGTTTACCTGAAAGGAGAACCGGATGGCGGCTAGCGCAGTGCAGAGCGGCGGCGGTTAGCGCAGTGCAGAGCGGCGGCGGTTAGCGCAGTGCAGAGCGGCGGCGGTTAGCGCAGTGCAGAGCGGCGGCGGTTAGCGCAGTGCAGAGCGGCGGCGGTTAGCGTAGTGCAGAGCGGCGGCGGTTAGCGCAGTGCAGAGCGGCGGCGGTTAGCTAGCCAGTGGTGTTAGCTAGCCAGTGGGTACGTAAACAAAGCACAGAGAAGCTCAGATTACAACACACAGAGGGAGAGAAACTTCAATCTCTCCACTGTATATTTACATAGAAAATAGCTGTTTACTGATCTGAATTTCTAATTTAGCACCTTTAAAGATGAACGTTGCATGCTGTTCGTTCCAACAATTGACGGCACTAAGCGCCAGATAGAGGCAGCCTGAACGCTATCTTGCACCATGTCGATGGTGCCGCCCTGCAGCGCTTTGGGCGCAGGTGAAAAGGTGAAAAGACAAGCATTATCTTGGACACATAATTGTCAAAGGCACGGATAATTGACGTGCATGCCACCGAGGTCCAAAAGTAGGCCTGCTGATGACAGCCAAACCCGCATTTGGCCCCTGGAATGTGCAGAGGCCGCTCTCAGACATCTGAACATCAAACGGCGCTCAGCTCTGTCAATCTAATAGCTCTGGATATGGGATTTATTGGCTCTCACAGGCCAAAAGAGAGACGAGGGGCGAAAGCAAAACCAGATTTTCTCTCCCATATCAGTTTCTCCTCTGTCAGTCATGCTCTTATGAGAGTGCTCGGGAGCAGAGGTGTGTTGTATCGTTACTTTAGATTACCGAGATTAGATTTAGTTATAATGCTCAACTCCTGATATCTAAAGCCTTTATGCACAATATAGTAATTCAATGTTTTTTTATTTACATTTCAAAGCTAGTTTGCGTTGACACGAACGGTTATTGCTTAACCTGCTTCACAGTTCTGCACATTTCAACCAGCATGTTAACTGCAATCAGTCTTCATCAGCTGATCATATCTTGGGCTGTTTACGCTTTTACATTAACATAATTCCAGCTGTTCTGTGACAAAAACTGTCAAATGTTTAGACATACTGCTGAAAATACTGCACCAGCTATTCTGAAAACTCGATAAATCAAAAAGCAACTAACTCAACTGTAATGTTCACCATTAGATGAGAAGTGTGTGTTGACGATGGGTAACATTTCCAACTATTTCAAAGAAGGATTTTATTGATCATCTTGGTGGGTCCTCGGGGATCGTGTTGCACATAGCAGAAATCAGCTGCACTCTCGCGTCATTAAACTTCATTCAGGCTCGTGACACAAACATGAGCTGCAGGCCAGACGTTTGTTGCCGATGAAAACCAACGCCGGGCTGCCGAATACGGGGACGGGAATGGGGAATAAGTGGAGAGCGGTGCCGACAGCTCGCGGACGCGAGTCGGACCCTCGCCGTCCTCGATTCTTGATAAAACAAAAAAACAAGGTTCTCACGGAGAAAGATGGAACCAAGAGTTGTTCTATTTATCTCTGTTAGCCCTCCGAAAAAACTCCCTGTCCCCGCTTAGATAGCCCTGCCAATGTGCCATGATGTCATCCCCCTGGCGTGCAGTGATTGATGCATCCTGGCTGCCAGCTCTGCGCTAGTGGGAGGCGGGGGAGTGGGGATAGGAGGTCGAAGACGGGGAAGGGATGAATTTTCCACAGATAGAGACATCCAAATGTGAACGGAGCCCAGCGTGGGGTCGGTTCAGAGCTCGGGCCAACGCGCCGCATACCTGCAGCACTGTCAATGTACTGTTTTTAACGTCCTGGCTCCCTACGGCCGGCCAGTTTTGATGTTTCAAAGGTGTTCACGAGCAGAGGATAGTGGAGATGGTCACGGCTGCCGGTGGTTTGATGGAGACACAATGGGAGACGGGGTGGGGAGGGAGGCCCGGCTCTGATTATGTACGTCTACTCCATCTTCCTTCTGAGTTCTGTTACATATCAAGGCCGAGGGAAGGAGGGAGGGAGTGGAGAGATGGAAGGAGCTATTGTGAGTGGAAGAGTGAGTGTTAGGCAGATAGTCGTGGAGACGTGCTGAGATGAACTCAACGGGAAGCCCCTGTCCTCTTGTCAGCAGGCCAACTTTAGTTCTCGTGCTTTAACGGCTCTATCATGTGCTGCTCCACGGCGTTTGGTTGTTCCTGTCCAAAGGGAGATACGGCGGTTACGCTTGGAATTGTTGGTTTTCATGCGCACACATGCTAATTCTGGCATTTCGCAATTCTCCTCCGGTAGCTTCATGCATGTGAATGTGCAGGGGAAGGTCTGCAGGAAGTGCATAAACATCATTAGACTCTATTGGTGGACATGCAAAGTGTGACTCTTCTGACTCAGGGTATGCACGGAGAAAACAATATAGGGAAAAAAGTGTTATTCCGTCTTACAGATTTGCACATTGTCATATTTTACTAAAACACACCGACTTCTTAACGACGTGTTTCCACAGACGTGGTCATTATTACCTCGGGATCAATATTGAAATATAAACATCCACGTTGACAAAGAAGTCAATGATCCGTCACTGAAAGAGTAAATGAGTAAACACAACCTCACGCTTTTCCACTCAGTATTGACAGATTCGCAATTAATTAGAGCATGTTCTCTGTTGTCCTCATAAAAGGATTTAAAGCGGTGTTTATTTAGAGTTACATCGTAGTTCGTCGTACCTTTTTGCTCACCAGCTTTGGTGAACAAGTGGTCAGTTTTCATCCAATTATACAGTCTATATAAAGTACAATAAAATTGTTTTTTATTGGTTGGTTGAAAGGTGACCTTTTAAAGTGATGAGTTTAAAATCACCTTTAATTATTCTAAAATGCCAAATGAATTGACAATCAGCAATTAAATTAGCAGCATGTTGTTAAATCTTTATTTTCATATTTCTTTACCAGCCTGAAAATGTTCCATGAATGTTTTTCAATTGTCAAATGTTTCAAATGTTGTCTTGAATCCTGAATTAAATTTTATCAAAGATTTTCTTTATTTTTTATTTTTTTATTTTTACTCTTCTGTTTTAAACAGAATCATGTTAGTTTGAGGCTATTAATTGTTCCTTAACATGGCAGTGATCCTGGTGTTTCCGTCCCTGTGGCCCCTGCAGCTACTCAATATGCTCTCAGTGTGCGTCCTCCGCGTCCTGAATTAGCCATGTGTGTGTGTTTGTGTGCTTGTCCATTTGTTGACATGCAGAGTGCCTGCACACGTGTCAGAGGGAAGGCGCTACACAATCAGTATCGGCCCCCTGCTCCTTTTCACTGTGGTCCGGCGAGTGAGACTGAACATGAGGCGCAGGGAATTGAGGTGCATTGATCTGTCCTCTGCAGCGTCTCCCTGGACTGGTGAAATCATTAACCTCGCTGGCACAGACACAGGAAGCAACAACAGAGTATCTTTGAGAGGTTAATTAAAAATAAAAGCGCAAAGGGGGAAGGGCAGGGGGTGTATTCACCAGGGAAAACTGCACTGACTTCCAAATGAGCTCACTCCAACAGCTTAGTGGAAACGTTCGCAGTCAATGAAATATAAGCGGCGGCTTTTTCTTTATGAAAAGAAACAACAACCAGGTGAGCCCCGGTTCTTTCTAGTTATGAATAACACATGGGAATGATACGCGAAAACACGTGAAACAATCATGTTTTAAAACTTTAAGTATTAAGGAACTGGCCCTGTGCCAAAAGTTAAGCCCAGTATTCATGTTAAATAATGTTTTCACCTATAACTGGGCCCTGCAGTGGCTATCAAGCTGCGTCGTCATAAATCTACCGGGCCCCATGACAGGCAACGTCGTTCTCTAGCTTGCCTTTGAGCCGCCTTTAACTCTTTCTCTCATCCGGGCGGAGAGCACCCGGCGGCTTGACCCAGCCTTGTCTCTACTTTGTATCTGCTTAGGCTGAACATTCGTGGCTGTGTCCCACTGGATTGATGGGAAGTATTTTCTTAATGCCGCGGAGCGCTCACTGATCCAGCCGTCATCCCGACTTATGTAGCACCACAAGACTTACAAATGGTTATTCGTTATATCAGAAACAAATCACGGCATTCTCTGACATAAAGTGCACCTATAAGAGCCGACACTTGGCAGCATGAGGGGGATAATATCGTATCTGCTCAGGAGCAGCGTCATCAGGCTCACTCTCCTGTCCTTCAATCATCACTGTAACTGTATCACCTCTTTACTTTGAGAGACTTCATCTTGAATTATATCTCCTGACCTGTCTTACCAAATAAAGTAACATGGTATTACACTGAATATGTGTCTACAGGGTCATCAGGTGGGCCCTTCGCATTTAACATAGAGAAGGCTTACCTCGGGTTAGTGTGTTATATTAACATTCAACTACAATTTCACCAGCTGGCAACATGCTGCTCGACACAGAACAGCCAGGAAATCATCCTTGGCTAGCTCATTTTAGCAAACAACAAAGCAAAGGCCACACTCCTATCTACAAACTCACGTTAGGCTAACTAGCATGCTAGCAATATGTCAGGCTGACTAGCATGCTAACAATATGTCAGGCTGACTAGCATGCTAACAATATGTCAGACTAACTAGCATGCTAACAATGCAAACAGTGGTTTGGTCTTTTGTCTTGAAATAAAACATTTTTAAAATGACCAATATACTTTAGGAGCAATTCAGACGGCACCTGGCGGTACAGCGGTCGAAGAACAGTGGCCTTCCAGTAACGTAAAAATGCAAAAGGCTCTGAGCTAGTATTTGATTTGTCCGTTCTGGGCTACTGTAGAAACATGGCCACTCCTATAAGCAACTAATTCTAAGAAAACAAAAACAAAACAATTCTTACTTTCAAGTGATTGCAAACTGAGGAAAACATAGTTATGAATATTATATTCCATTTCTGCTAATCGATCACCCAAAATGCTGCGCACCGGCCCTTTAAGAAAATGTGTGTCCAGCATAAGATATAAATCTACAGTATTACAGTGTTTACTGCAGTATTTGATGAGTTTCCGTGAGTGGTGCTCAGATTATAAACTCCAATGTTCTGCACAGTGGATGAAAACAAGATTATCAAAATATCTACTCATACAATAACTTCAAAACACAAGCAATAACACTGCCTGATGTTATCCAATGAAACGCCATTCAGCCCGGAGACCTTCGGTGTCTGTGGAGTGACAGCCTCAAGACAAACAGCGGCTGATGCGTAAACGTCAATAAGATGTCAGATCAACCCGTGTGATGAGGTTTGTGAGTCGCCATCGATAACGCCGGTGTTGAGACACTTTGGACGCGTTCAGCTTCCCGGGACGGTGACGCAAAGTGAACGGAACATTTTGGCAGAAGTCGTCGACCGCGATGGCTCCAATTCTGCCAGAAATTCATACATTCTTTATGAATGTGTTATTGAAAAAGTCTCATTATGTTCATCAAACACATATTGGGACCAACGTTTCTTTACCCGATGTTGCGTGTACAGTAAAAAGAGACGTGATTTAAGAAGGCACTTCATCGGATTACATCCCCAAACAGCAATGAGTTTCCTTATGAGCTCGCTGCCGTTGTTTGCAGCATAAACGGGTTAGGTGTTTGCGGTTGTGTGGAAATGTGATGTGGATCAACTTGATAGGCCTGTTGAGTGGTGTTATTGCAGTCTGCGCTCCCTGGGAACACTCGGGAAATGATGCTCTCCCTGTCAGCGCTGCAAAGCCCCTCTGCCTCTGGATCTATGGGTAATTACTGGGACTGTGCTGACTCAGGGCACACACACATGCACACACACACACACACACACACACACAAACCCACATGAACCCCACACACATGCAAACATCTCACACAGGAACACAGACACATGGACATGCAGGAGACTTTACTCTGACACCAGGATGGTCTGCAAAGCTGCTCTGGAGTTCATCATGTCGGTGGAGTTAAACCACAAAAAAAGTATATGTTACTAAATAACAGACAGCGTTGAAGCAACTCAAACTCTTATTTGGCTTTCAGCACCCGGTCTTCTCAGAGTCAGCACAGCAACAGAGGCTGCTCTTTCTGATGATAGCTGTTTAAGATGATGACACACAATCCTCTTGAAAGATCATGTCAGAAAAAAGGTGCATTTTTGCTCCAGTAGATCCAAAGTAATCCACTTGTTTGAACTCCAGTCGTACTTTCTTTGGTGATAATCTTCTGGATTTGAAATGACAGATTCACCAACTTCCACGGCAACCACCCACGGGACCTTTTGATGTTTCACTGAGCACCATTCCCTTATACGAGATGAAATAATTCCCAAGTTTATTAGCCTCTGGAAATTGGCTTCAGTGGGAGGCGGAGGAAAAAAAACAAATCATTTGAATACATACCCGGGTGTCCAAATGCTCATTTCAACGCTGTCACTTAGAAGTGGAGGGGGGGAGTGAGGAGGGACCGATAGAGCGCATTGTGCCGCTGACAGGATTGGCTTTGTGTGTGATGAATGGGGCTGTCACAGACGGTGACAGGTTTGTGTTCAATACATGTGGATGTACAATACGCTCTGCATCCCGTGACAAGCTGGGAGGCTTTTCGTCCCGATAATCTCCATATCGTTTCATCTCCGGCTGCTTACGGCGGATGTGGTCACGGAGGGGTGTGCCACGGCCGCTGCACACAGACTGTCGATCCTCTGGAGGAATAAATGGGACACAAAGTTGACTGATGTGTTCAAGTTTCTTTTTTTCCTTTATTGTTTTTAAAGTCACTGGTAGTTTGGGGGAAAATGCAGATTGGAGTTTCTGCCTCTGCAAACATTTCCGAGGCCTGGACTAAAATGTATCAGTGGTGATCAGATTGCAAGTGAACAGGCCCTGAATATAGATTTTAATAGCCAGAAATACATACAAGAGGATGCAGGATACAAACACTCACTTAGTGCACAAAGTGGACAAAAACTACATTTTTAGCTACATGTTTAAAGCAGCGGGGATCACATTTCTCTTATGTATCGGATTTAGAACATTCACACTGAATGTATCTTAAAATATTGGTCGCCATCTTTTTGCATGTTCCCTCAATAAAGCGAATAAAACAAAGATTATGGTATGATCTGAGTGAACATCACAATGACTCTAAATGGAATTCATAGAGGAAAATAGTGTAAATCACACAGAGTTATGTTGTTATATTGTAAATTACAGAGTTATATGTATATCTAAAGGTGAAATACTGAATATCAAATCAGCAGAATTAGCTGGAAGGCTGAGCAGAATTTGTTTTGCATTTTAAAATGAGCTAGAGGAAAATAATCTGCATTTTTACTTTTTAACAAGGGCGTTAGGACTCATACCATCCTTGTAGTTTCCTCCTCTCTCCACTGCCTCTTCCTCTTGGATTCAGTCTAATATAAAAACAAAGTTCTGTTATGTCTCACCCGACCAATAAGACTGTTTCTGCTCCTATAGCGGCTCCTCCCATAGGAAGGTGCACAGGATTAAAAAGAAACAAAGGTGATTAGGTATTAGCCCAACCAAACCACCACATAAACTACCAGCAAAACCAACACGACCAGCAACTCTACAACTGGGACGCACTGAAGTGATGACAGCGACAACATGGAAAATATGGTAAGAATATAATAACATATACGTGAAATGAAACGGAGGAAACGGAGAGAGATTTATTAAAAGGGCTGTGCTGCAGGAAATAAACTCATAGAGGAAGTGGCTGGGTGGGAGTGGGAAGGTGAACGCATGCATGTCTGACTCTTTGTATTCATGCAGGCAGACAGTGTTAAATGGAACAAGGAGGGGGCTTTTGAGAGTTACTGTGAAAGAAAGAAGCGGTCAGTTCATCGTACGGCCAGAAAGTCTATCCCTAAAATCCGGAAACTGACACTCCGACATGGATTAATTATGCTGTCGATGAGCCACACTGTAAACTATCGGTTCCTCACATGCAACAGAGAAGTCAGACTCTGCATACACATAAAAGGTTTTGGGTTTTTCTCCATGGAGTGTGAGCCTATTCTTAATATTTATGAACTGCAGCGAAGAGAGTAAGTTATGGACACGGATCGGGCCAAGGCCTCGCTTTGTATTTTCACTCCCTTAATATTTATGCTTCCCTGACTTTTTTTTTTTCCCCTATTGCTACGTTTCCTGTTTTTCTGCCCATTAAAATATCTCAATCTGAGAAATGAAGGAAGCCAAAGGAAAAGAGAAGTATATGTGCTTTGTCAAAAGAAAAAGGTTCATAAATCTTTGAACATCATTGCTTTCCAGCGGTAAGTGCATCAGTGACTGTGTACAGGTTTGTTCCATATTTTCCTCTTTCTTTTGTTGTGAGACTTTAGCGTCTCTTGAAAGCATCACATTTTCTGGATGTTTATTTTTACTTTTCATCTTCATCCATTTATCACTTTCAAATTTCCAAAAGAGCGACTTCAATTTGAATCTTTGAGAAGTAAAAAGGAGCGATTCATGATTTAACAGCTGGCGTGAAGCATCCAAACATGTCCCAGTCAGCGCTGCGCTGCCCCTCTGCTGCAATACACTTCGTTTAATAGCTTATATTTCACCCATGTGGACACGTTCAGTATTCCATGAAGCCCTCCGTAATTGGGCCAAATAGCAGAGTGTTTGCCAACACGTCCCAGTGTGTGTTTTATCCTGCTGAGGTGAGAGCTGCTTTCTGCATCATGAGAATTCAAGATTTCACATTAGGTCTCAATCACACAAAGGCATATTGCATTTACTTTCAAAATGATTAAAACTGCTGGCAGTCATGTCGGTCCTGTGCGAGCACCTCCATCCATCTGGTCGCCCAAGTAGGCAAAACAAACACCGGGAATTACAGATAATCATTTGTGCACCTGTTGCTCTCTGCTGGACGTCTAATCTGAGGTGAACACATCTTCAGTCTGCAGTGAATAACGAGCCGCACTTTTTACTTTTCCACTCAGGGTCGATTCATCATGTAGAGTGGAAACATCAACCAGACATTGGAAGGGTCTGACAAAGTCACACAGCCAAATAAGAAATGCACATATATATATATATATATATATATATATATATATATATATATATATATATATATATATATATATATATATATATACCTTAAATTACTTCAAACTGTCTGGGTTTTGTTTTTGTTTACTGCAGACTTCTGGGTATGAAAAGCTATGTGATATATTTAGGTTCATTATGGAGGATGATGATTTATGTCTGATTTATGTTTGATTTATATCCGTGTTTTTCTGTCCTTGTCTGATTGTTCGTATAGTTGGTTGTTATGCTGTTATGTATTTTTTTTTTTTATTTATGTATATATATTTTTTTTTTTCTAGTTTGAGGTAATGTGTAAATTGTATAAACTTAAAATAAAATGATTGAAAGAAAAGCTATGTGAAGACATCTAATGCAACATAATGGAGGTACAATAGTGATGAGATCATCACAGAGAGAGTACGATGAATTATTGGCCTTATATACAAAGAGGCACAAGTACATTAATAGCATTGAATTCATAAAAATAGCAGTTACCTCCTTTGCCGCCATGTCTGTTGTATGTGTTTAAATTAAAATATGATTTATTCTTATCATGTGTCATTATTTTGTTTTTGTGGGCAGGGTAAAGCGGGGATACCTTTGTTTTGTTTGTTTTGGTCACAAAAAAACATAATTCATACAGAAGCGGAGTGTTATTGCACCAAACAAGGCCACAATACATGTGTTGGTCTGAGAAGTATGATTTTTATATGATTTCCAATTATTCGTCTGCTGATACTGAGCTGCACATTATCCCCAGATCCGGCTGGGTTTTGTTAAAAAAATGCAAAAGAAAATGGACAAAAATAAAAAAGATCCACATTCGAGCCAAGCAACATTTCCACGAGCAGACAGGGATGAACACTCAGCATGAAATGTTGAACGTTTTCCAGCGCCGCCCCGTGACTGTTAACAGGTAAAAGTATACACTGGGCCTTCACCTTTCACCTCCACTTTAAATAGAAGATAACAGCAACTCAATCACCGCCGTCCCCGTGGGGATCGTTCAGCAATAATCATAATAATAAGGACAAAAGGATGACGCAACGACCACATCCACATCTATAATGTACTCTGGAGATGACCTCATTAAGATGATATGCATATTTACATTGGACTCATACATTTTGCTGCTTGTAAAGCCATAAACCTGCTAACAAATCAACCACAGACAACCAGCTGTGCAGCTTTACTGATTTAAAGCTGCCTGTTGTCAACGTGTTGTGCACATATTAAGTATCTATAAATGGGATAAGCAACACTTCCTTAAGGCATTTAAACTGCATTTAGACATGGAGTTCATAAAAATAAAAATAAAGTTTAAAATGTGATGATAAAGTGACATTTTAGACACCTTAAAAGTAACAATATTTAATAATGGGGGCAAATAAACGCAATAAGATATGACAACGAGTCGTAATACTCTTGTTTTCCGCTGGCTTCTTCAAGTTTCCGCTGAACGTACTTTGTTGTGGTCGGAATGTTTAAAAAACTGAACTTCTGCTCCGAATGACGTCAGATTCTGAATGTGTGTTTCAGTGAAAGCGCTGCTTGTGTTCTTCAAGCATCAAGAGTCCCAAACACACGAAGCACGAGATGCAACACACAGCTCTGGATGTGTGTTTATCCTAAATATTGTTTGACCTTCACGATGACCTTCTACTCTCCTGTGACTCCACATCGCCTCTCCCGACCCCTCTCCCCTTTTCTTTTCTCCAGAGATTTGGTTGCATTAATCCCACAGATCAGGTGGGTTTTGTCAACGTGTTAAACTCGAATGCTTTGGGTCATTTATCTTTCGGGCCAAACCCGAAGTCTGTCAGCGACCAGACGAGCTATTTCCTCCTTTTTGGTTTGGGAGCAAAGTGGCGCAGGAGAGAGCAAAGGAGGAGGAGGAGGAGGGCGGGTGGTGGTGGTGGTGGTGATGGAGTGGAGAGGATTGGAGAGGGCGAGGGGGTTTTTCTTCTTCTGCTCACCACTTAATGAAATCCTGATGTGAGGAGGGAGAGGAGGACCGGCTAGGAGGGCTCGGGGTGATCTCGGAGGTCGGGCCGCCGTGCCATCTAAAGAAGCCGACGCCCCTCCGGAGAGGTGGCTTCACTCGTTCATTTATACTTTCCCCAGCGTTTGGAGGAGCTCGTAGTTCGGCGACGAGGCCCCTCATTACGTATAGCCTGCATTCAGGGGCCCGCAGGGGGCGCCCAAGTGGACAAGGGCAGAATTGCAAGTGATTAATTTGTTTGAAAACTCCCCTGGAACGCGGTGTGCTCTCACAAGCATTTGTCTTCATTTGCCACAGATATGTACAGGGACATGAGAAGATGGGCTCTAGGAGCCTTGAGTGGAGGCCATGGCTTTTCTTTTTCCTTTTTTTTTTATCTCAGTTCAGGCTGTAGTCAAACATCCTGTATATACGCTGCTCTTTCATTGTTTTACCGTTCAGAAAAACAAGAAAAACAGAACATTTTTCTCGGTTCATTTAAGAGCTAAAACCGTGGAACGAATGGACAAGTAATGAGCGTCATGATGCTGCGACATACATTTTGTTTTGTTGCTGCACAGAAGCAAGTGAAATGTCAGAGCTGTACTTCGCTGTATAATTGCAACACATAAATACGAGTCTGCCAGTGACTCATAAAAGAGTGAGAGAAAGAGGACAAAGCCTTGATTCATCTGCAGCAGGCCTTTAACATGAATTGCATTGCTTTAGACCTGGAATTGAACTTTTCTACATGTTATTTCCATAATTTGGCAATTTTTGGAAGTGCCAGAAGTGTGAGTTTGCAATAGTTTTCGAGCCCTTTGGACAACTCTTAGATATTAGGTTAGGAAGGTCTTTGCTCTGGCGACCGACTCATAAACAGATGGTGCGCTCTGCATCTGTGTGTTAGTGCGCATGTATACCAAATCATATGCATAGAAACTAGGACGGAGAACACTGTATCATCATGATGATTTTGTTACATTTCATGTTCAGACGTGCTTCATTTCTTTATTTATTTCAACTTGTGGAACTGTATGTTGTGACGGGCCGAGTGGCCGTCCTATTTGCTGTTGTCGTCCATCTTGGGAGCCCAAATGGTGCAGGACGCTCAAACAAATCCATTAATCAGAGAGGCAAAGAAAATATGCTGAATCTGGTCAGTGACGTTTATAAAAGAAAAAAGACTGAAATAATTCACAGTGAAGTTTTGAAATATTGTCTTCACGTCGAATTAAAAGTAAAATGATCGTTGCTGTGATTCTGATGTTTGCAAATAACTCCCCAAAAAATTGTATAATAATAGTTTAAAGCTCAATTCAAGATAAAAAAGAAGGAAAAATCGAAACATTAGAGTTTCTTATGCTGTCAAATGTCTTTCAATTCCAGAGCCTGTGAACAATACAGGTTTGACATCTTCAACTTACATATGCAGGTTTACCTATGAGGTCATTATTAACTAATAAAGAATCAGAATAACTCCATCATCACGTCCCACGGGGTATAAAAGCAACCAACAGCCCTTTGCAAGAAGAATGAATGTTCTCCAATGGCCATGCAGCTGTGATATATAATTACAACAATATTAGTGTGCGGTCATTTTAGTCCCTCCACTTGGATAAGATGTCTTTAGGCAACACACACACACACGCTAAGAATATGAATGTAATATCAGATTCCACGGCGTGTAGCTCCAGTCACCGGGCTAATTACGCAGTAATGAAGCTAATCAAGAGTCAAACAGGAGAAGCATTCAGCCTCAATGCTGCTGTGACGCTGCTTACAGCCTCCACGCTTCCTCCTGTACGGCCTTAAATGGGCCCCGGTGGGTCATTAGAGAGTCCCTGGAGACGCGTGTGTGTGTGTATGTGTGTGTGTGTGTGTGTGTGTGTGTGTGTGTGTGTGTGTGTGTGTGTGTGTGTGTGTGTGTGTGTGTGTGTGTGTAGGAGCTCAATGGAGCCACAGAGGTCTACAGTAGCGTTGTGCCCTGGAAGCATGTTTATTTATTTGTGGATCTCCGCAGCCTTTGATGGGATTCCAAATGGCTCAGTGTGAGAGGAGATGAGTGGAGGAACAACGCAGTAAAGTCTGTGCACTGCTGTTTACTGGTGTGCATACGGTCAGAGCAGATGTGTGAAGTTGGTATAGTGCACGGTGTCTGCATCAGCCATCATCTATAACAGCGTCACCTCATCTTACACCTAATGATTAACACAGAAAATACACTAATATACAATATACACTGTTACAGGGAGGACAATAGTTCCCATAACCGAAAAGGATACAAGTTGTGTGCCGGCTGACGTCAGTCAAGCTGTGAAAGGTTGATTTGAAAGCAAGAATCTCTTTCAAATCTATTTTACCCAAAATCCGGTACCACTTTTAAAAAAAAAATCTCAACATTTGAGCAGTTATGACCAACATTTTTACAAATCAAGTGATTTTGGAAGGCAGGCTACTATTTTGAAATGCTCTTCATTTTGTTATATTTGACGTGTTCCCTATATTAAAATATCTCATGATACTTTATGCGAGAGGAGAGGTCAAGGGTGTTATTTAGAACCAAAGTCATTGATCAGTTAAGCAACGGTCAATTACCTTAACCTACATTTGACAACACTTTTGATAATTGATTATAGTTGCAGCCATTTCTCAAGAAAATATGAAAAGAACTCACCTTTCAGCAGTTTGATTGTGAGGATTTGTTTCCTTTGATGGTAAAATGAACATCTTTGGCTTTCAGCCTTCGGAGACAGAAAGAATTAATCAAGAAAATAATCTGTAGATACATTGATAATGATAATTAGACAGTTGCAGCTTTGATGTCATTTGTTTATAATGTCCAAATTGATTGAAGTTTCTAATTCATTGTTATAACAAAGGGCAATAATGTTTTTATTTAAAATGTATATCATCAGAGCCAACATGCTATAGCTGTGAGTTTGATGGGCTGCACGTCTGATCACACAATAACTTCCTGTCCATCAGCAGTACTGCTCCTCACGTTCTCCTCAGAAATCCAATTAACGCCAGAAACACGTGAAGAGCAGAGAAGCTGCGAAACAAAAGAACTCTGCGGGATAAACGATGCCTTGGACGGGGACTGGCAGCCAATGAGAACCGACCACGTCACCTGCAGACAGAGTGACGCTGCTGAGAGGATGAACACCTGAGCGTCGCAGCCCACGCTGTAAAGGTGCGTTCGAGGACAGCTTGGAAAGACTAGTCTCGACTGACAATCTCGAGATTTGATAGTGGCTCGTAATAGACGTAAGGATGCACAAACGCACGCAGAAAAACGGCATTTTTTCTTCTTTTTTTCTAAAATATATAGTCTGCAAAATCCAGTAATTTATTCCCATATTTATTTTTCGTATTGTTTTTTATGTATGTGTTATCACTTGGCTTTCAGCCTGCCTGTCACTTGATATATGACATTGTTTTGACATTATTTAATCAAATACTACTTTTTTTTCACATGTTGACTATTTTCTGTACATTTCAAAATGAAATAAAAAGAGTAGTAATTTAAGAGAATTTCCGTGGAGCCTCGTCAGCACCTTGATCCGGGCCTTTAATCCACCAGCCGCAGTGTGTTTTACAGAGGAAAGCAGCCGGTTGAGATGGAAACACACACACACACACACACACACACACACACACACACACACACACACACACACACACACACACAGCGCCCCCGGGCAGCCTTCTGTGTATCGTGTTATACCGAGAGGCGTTTACAGCTGTTTAGCTCCATAACACAGGCGACACGCTGCGCGGGGAGCTGCGGCTCCACAACATCATGGAGACAGAAAGAAATAACGCCGCCATCATGGCATATGCACATACACTAGATCATAATTAACCTAAAAATAAATGACTTATATTTTAGGGACGCGATTAAAGTACATTTTCCAATAAATAACCCTGTAGGAGCATCTGAAACGGACTGAGAGAATCTGAGTGCTGATTTTATTGTGACCTTATCAAACTCTGTTATTTGTGTCTCCATGTGGAACTTGTTATGTTTATAATATTGCTATGGAGATTTATTTATGGTACTCATATAGGTGACCTTGGAGGATATTTTATTGCTTTTTGCACCCAGTATAATATGATGTAACATATTTCTTAATATCCCTTTAAGATGTATTTGTATTAAAAGGTTTTTGTAACCTGAATAAAAAAAAATAAAAAAAAAAATATATATATATATATATATAAATAATTTAAGAACAAAACAATATATATATACATATATTATTTCATTGATAATAATTCTCTAATATATATATGTGTATATATATAAATATTGTTTAATAATTCTCTACTATATATATATATTCTTTAGTAATTCTCTAATATATATATTTATGTATATATTATTTAATAATGCTCTAATATATACATATATATATATATATATATATGTATATATTAGATAAGTATTATCAATAAAAAAAGGAATGTGTGTATTAAATAATAATAATTAAACATTTTGGTAATTTGTATTGTATTGCCTCTAAATATGTTTTATTTTTATTTTTAAACGCTCTTCAAATATTTAAAATCTGAAACTGAATTTAAAAGAATCTCTGGTGTTTAACCCACCTGCGGCCTGGAGCCTCGCAGCTGTTCCGCGCGGCGTTACAGACTGTAACAAATGAAATGTTCAGGATTATTAATATTATTGCAGTTGTTGCATTGCGTCGCCACCTTCTCTCGACCGGAATCGGATACTTTCCGTGATATCCGGCGCGGATCCGCGCACAGTGAATTTGGTGATTAATGGCAGAGAGCTCGCGACCTTTTCCCGGGTGGGACTGTTCCCACTTTGATGCCATCGAGCCCAAAAGGATGACACGAACTCTGCACATTTACAACTCCAGATAATGAAAAGAACCAGCGGTTTTTAAACGTTTGATGAATTGCTCCTCACAAAGAGGACCAAAAAGATCTAATAATAAAGTGGCTTCATGTAACGCACTACTTTTTGGAGTGTAAGGAGCCCGATCCTGATAGGAGCGAATCATCCAATTAAATCCATCAAGAGCTGATGATTGATGATGTCAGCTCCTCTGCTTGTAATTAACGTTTAAATTAAGCCAGAGGAAGAAGAGAGGAACCCTCCAGACCTTGGAGCCCAGTGGAGCGGTGTGTTCGGGGAGGTCTTTGGGGGTCTTTTGGGCCGCTCATGCCTAAACTACACCTGAGGTTAATAATCTACAGCCGCGTGGGGTCAGATGCACTTTTATCGTTCTGGACATGCAATCTAGAATTGGCAGTAAAATGAAATCAGCAGGTTTTCCTCCCTCTCTCATAACCACGACCCAGTGTGGATGATAGAGGCCTGCATGGATCATGGCGAATTATTATCATTTTTATCTATCTATTATACCATGTTATCCTCTAATATATAATTTCATCCTTTATTATATCATAGTATCCTTTATATGTCAAACGAAAAGAAAACTCAAATATAAACTCACCTCTGTTAATTCTGGCAAGTCTTTTTGCATTTTTTTTTCATTTTCTTAAAATAAGCATGCCTTTCTTCAGGTGGCAAGTGTGCAACAACAAACACACACACACACACACACACACACACACACACACACACACACACACACACACACATATATATATATATATATATATATATATATATATATATATATATATATATATATATATATATATATATATATATATATATATATATATATATATATATATATATATTTTGTCTTTTAACCCCCATTATTTCCCCAAAACATATTGTATTCAAGGTAATCCTCAGATCTCAGGTCAGCGTTTTATCAAAACGATGCATGTTTCCGTCCGAATCCACCAAATGTAATTTATCCCCGCACACTCCTGCTCGTTATGGAGAAATATATATTCAAAGCAGCCACAAAGGGTGGACCTCCAAGGTAGCTAATAGAATTTCCTGCTGTTTTATAACTCTGTCCCTAAACCAATGTCACCATATGCTCCTGTTGGCACAAGACGCTCCGCAGCGGCAGCTTCCTCCAAATGGGTCAGAATAATTTGATTGTATTAACAAAAAAAACGAGTAATTCCACAGTTTTATTGAGCCTCTGGCTTGAATGTTGGAATATAATTCAGAGGCTAAAATATATGCTCAATTAAGTTATTAAGAAGCTTTTGTTCTATTTCGCGGATACAATGTGGGTTTACCTCCTTTGCGTTATTTGCTAAATGTATATTTCGTTCCGTCTCCATGTTGTGAGCATTCTCTAAAAATGCACTGAAACGAATGAAGGATCCACGAGGAGACAACAGCTAAAAGTGTTGGAATAAATACACCGCGGTGTGTCTCCTCTACACAGACGTACCTGCTCTCTCCTCGGCGTCCGGCTCGTCGTCGTTTCTCTTCTTACATCCTAAAAGCTTCATCAGTAAAAACAAATAAAAAAATAAAATATGACATTTTCTATCCCCAGACACTGAGCAACAGCCCGGCGTCACCTTTAATATCCGCGTGTTTCACGCTGCGCATCACATTACAGAACTGTAACTGTGGAGTGAACCTGCAGGGTCACAATGGCGCGCCTGATATACCAAGGATAAATAATATAACATAAATAAATAGCACGAAGAAAAAGGAATGAACAAATTCTAACCCTGAAATGTAATATTTTCTTCATCTTTTTTGTATATGAATAATGTCTGGCTTCAGCCTCAGAAATGAAACCTTTATAATATGAAATATTTAATAGTATTATAGTGAAACAGGAAATACATATGAGCCATATTTTAAACATACATACATTGTTGGTTTCAGATTAGAAGCATGTATCACCAATCTGCTGTCATAAAGAAGAAGAAGAAAATCCATCACCCTTCGCGGTGAACAAAGGGTTAAACCTGAACAGCTTCTGTTTACTTGTAGGCAAATCAGTTTAATAGACTTCACAGTCGGGTCCGTATATATGTGCTCATTGTGGCTACATTTTAAGCCAAGAATCCCGTGCAACACAGCGCCATAACGCGCATTTTACGCATAACGCTCCATGCGTAATTACGCACGAAAATGACTAAATGAATAGCGCGACTGGAGGCTCGCTGTTTCCTCCAAACGTTTCCATAATGCAAAGATGCTGGTGGCAATAAGCTCTCCCTTTCCTTGCAGAACACACCAGCAGAGGGAAACAGATGCATAAACATTCAGGGCATCTTCCTCCTCCGCAGCCACAGACTCCTCCTATCCCGCACGTCCAATTAGTTATTATGGCCCGGCCCTTTAAGACGCAGCAGCGGGTCAGCAAGTAGTGTAGTGTTACTCTAATTGAACTTCGCCCAATCAACAATAACTCGTTAGCAGTCGCTTTCTTTTTCTTGCTCGAGACAGCTTGTTTTACCCTTGCAGGGCTTCACCCCCTCCAGTCTGTGACTTCCTAAAGATCTACATGGAGCTCGGCAGAGGAACTGCGGCTCTCTGAGGGGAATACAGTCCGGCTGCCTTTTCCAACACGCCCGGAGGAGCGTGGTTATGTTGGAGGAAAGCTCTCAGGCGAGCTAAGTTGCAGCTTTTTGAGTGTCAACATATAGAGGGTCTACGAGAAAACGCCAGAGGAAACACTCGTCTTGAAACTGCCATTTGAATGAAATAATCAACTTTTCTGGAAGCAGCGATTCTTCGGGACTGCGATGACCTCCAGTAAAGACATGAAGGCGGGTTCTGTGTTGCAGTCCAGCGGCGAGGAGAGGAGGCGGGCTCCCCTGGACCAGCTGCCGCCGCCGGCCAACTCCAACAAGCCGCTAACGCCGTTCAGCATTGAGGATATTCTAAACAAGCCCTCGGTGAAGAAGTCGGTGGCCAGTATTTGTCCGCCCAGAGTGCTGGAGAAAGTCTCGGGCTCCAACTCCGCGCGGAACGGGATCACCACTCCCTCGTCGCCGCTGTGCGCGCTGGAGGAGCTCGCCAGCAAAACGTTCAAGGGGCTGGAAGTCAGCGTTATCCAGGCGGCGGAAGGTAAAGGCGCGCGGGGGTTTCTGTTTTAATGCAAGCTTACACAACAGATACATGTAACATGTTATTGAAGGAGAGCGAGCAACACGATCACAGCTGACTCACAGCTGAGTGTGTGTAGACGTTAGATGTGGAAAAGCTCGGACAGCTGTATGGGAATGCGTAAATGCGAAACATTGGCACGTGGAAGTTTTTGAATGTGCATGCATATGATCTGTTTTATGTCGAAAAGTCATCAGACACTGTGGCCTGTGTACTGCATGCAGAGCTATGATGGATGAAAATGGACAGACTGGTCTGTAAATGTCTGTTACACTGCACACACACATTCACCGTACAATTGTAATAGTGTTTAAAATGTATTGTTTGGCACAAAATATGGTGCTAATTTCGCCATTTTTATACATTATTTAATTATTTATTTTTTGATATTTTCTTTATTTGTGACAATGTTGACAACATGTTATAATTTAGCCAGCTCAGTTGCAACAAAGTTGTCCAACAAAGTTCCTAAAATTAGGGAAATCAAGGAAAAATATATATATATTTTGATATTTAAAGTATGAAAACAAGCGTGTAAACCGAGGACAGGCCTGGAGCAGAGTCCTCTGTTGCTGCTGTAGTTTTTTGGGGAGGTAATGAGTGAGTGATCCTCGCAGTTGTTTCATTCGTCTTGCATGTTTCCCTTCTTCCAAGGTCGCGAGCACGTCAACGCGTTCGGACAGAGGCAGACGTCGAAGAAGAGGAGAAAGTCGCGGACGGCCTTCACCAACCACCAGATTTACGAGCTGGAGAAGCGGTTTCTGTACCAGAAGTACCTCTCCCCGGCGGACCGGGACCAGATCGCGCAGCAGCTCGGGCTCTCCAACGCGCAGGTCATCACCTGGTTCCAGAACCGCAGGGCCAAACTCAAGCGGGACCTGGAGGAGATGAAGGCGGACGTGGAGTCGCTAAAGAAGATCAACCCGCAGACCCTGCAGAAGCTCGTCAGCATGGAGAGCATCGAGGAGTCTCAGGGCGAGGGGCCCGAGGGGCCCGAGGCCAGGTCCCCCAGCGTCTCCCCGACCTCCCAAGGACACCGGGCCTTCCCGCAGTCCCCGTCCTCCTCCAGAGACCAAACTACGGATGAATTCTCGGAGGACGACGAGGAAATCGAGGTGGACGATTGACAGTGAAGGCGGCCTGTGGTTTTCATATGAGCAACAACAAAAAAGAATATTTAAAAAAAATAAAGGGGACTTTTTTTTTTCTTCCCAAACTTTTTTGCACGGATGTTAACAAAAAAAAGGAGAATATATACATTTAAAAAACATTTCAAGAATATTTTTGTTATCCTCCCCTCCTCTTTTTTTTCTTTTTTTCTTCCTCTATATAATTTATTAATCGGACTTGTAAATCCTTCCAAGTCTGTCGTTTAGGTTTCTCCACCGTATTTGAGGAATATCCTGTTTCCTTCCAGACAACCCAAGCTGTTATGGTACAGTAAGACTGACAAATTGTGTGAACATTTTTTTTTCACGTCCGTTTTTACGAGGGAGGGAGGGAGGTGGAAAGTTGTGCAATTATTGTTGCTTGCCATTTATTCGCATTCTTCTGTTAAAGGAATCGGATCTGCCAAATATTTAAATCACCCTTTCTTTCTTTTTGTTCTACATGCACAGCGCGGAGTCGATGTGTCACTCCATCCCTCCTGAAGTGTAACATTAGTCATCTTTCTTCTTCTTCTTTTATTCTGAGCGAAAAGTGTGTCTGCAAGCATGCAGGCCTGTTCGCGTCACTTCTCAGTATCTGCACACTTTGACACGCTCTGAGTTCTGTACATAGATCAAACATCCATGCGATAATTTTATTGTAACATTCTATTTAATCAGCATCTATGTAAATAAAGGTTATATGATATTTCAAAGGAGCTATCGGCGCGATTGCCTGTGTGATTGTGCATAAACTTATGAAATCACATAAATGAAAGATCTGAAGGGTGACACATGGGAAGGAATAGTATTATTACACCAACTTAAAGGGGACGTTACTTCATTAGAAGGGAACAGAAAATATAGAGCACAGCATTTATCTAAATCCATAAAGATATTATATATATATTTGTTAATATGGCCTCTAAACTCTACTGAGCACCATGCAGTTTATAGGAATGCCATGAACGCTAATGTCCTGTATGACTTTCATAAGAATATAACAACATGAAGATTTGTCCTGAGAGATTAACAAAAACATAACATATTCACCCCCTCACACACACACACACACACACACACACACACACACACACACACACACACACACACACACACACACACACACACACACACAGAAAACCAGCTCTGCTTGGTAAAAAACTGCCCTGTTGAATTGCTGACCCCTGCTTTCAGGCTGGAAGTGCCATGACTTCAATTATCTGCCTTTATTCCCATTCTTCCGCCCGGCTTTGAATGCCTCTTGTCACAAGAAGGTCCCGGTCTGGCTGCGGCTTGTCCCGCCCCTGCGCCATATGTTTTCTTCCTCCTCTATGCATCGTCTTTAACACAACTAGTCGACATGATTGATTAGGTTAACCCGCCTCTGCCTCACATAAAACAGCTTCCACCGGGCCGCGGGCAATAATGGGCACGCATCTGCCACTCTGGACCCGGGTGTGTTTGGAAAGAGAGAGAGAGAGAGAGAGAAAGAGAGAGAGAGAGAGAGAGAGAGAGAGAGAGAGAGAGAGAGAGAGTGCCATGAATAGCAAATGGCTTGGTGTGAGGATCCTAATGAATAAGCCTCAATGGGAGGCAGTGGAAATGTGGCGTGCTGCTGCTGCTGTTGTTGTTGTTGGCCGACCATTTGTAACAGTTTGGTGTGTGTGCGTGCGTGCGTGTGCGCGTGTGCAGGAGTGGAGCGAGGTGGTGGTATCGTGGTTATTTGACGATATACATATATGAAAACAACAAGTATAAATGCATATGTGTGCAGTATGAACCGGTTAGTCAGGCGTCATGTTCCCATCGAGGTCGTTTTATTCTTCATTTGGAGACTAGGGCTCTTGAGTTTGTATTTATTGGGAATTGAAGGATATTCAGTCTGAAGCTGTTGTTGATACTCAAGGGGGAGGAGAAAAAAAATAATTAAAATGTTCGGCTGCTAGACGTTGAAGTGTATTTAACTTTTTAAATGTAGTCTCTGATTCTCTCTTATTCCTAAAATAAATACAATCTTAATAAACTTCCGAGACAGAAGGTTGATCAAACCGGTATTCAAAATCATTTTCGCAAAGGAAGACTGCTGCTGCTTCTTCTTCTCCTTCTCCTTCTTCTTCTTCTTCTTCTTCTTCTTCTTCTTCTTCTTCTTCTTCTTCTTCTTCTCCTTCTTCTTCTTCTCTGGTAGAAACGCAGAGCAAGCTGGCGCGCACAATAGAAGTAATCGGCTGGAATCGTGAGGTTGAAAAGTCAAGTAGGCCTTTTATTATGAGCCATGAGGACAACATGGGACATTTAAATACAAGTCAGGGGACACACGGGAGGAGTCCTGATACAACTATATATATATATATATATATATATATATATATATATATATATATATATATATATATCATATTCATTTATCTCAGTGGCATTCCTATAGTTTTCAGGAGTTTTCTATGCTTACATTATGACATTTAAAACTGAAGGATACAAAATAAAACACAGTTATTAACTATTATTATTATCACAAATGACTGCATTAACATTTAACCTTCACGTCTATTCCTGTCTTTGAGTGATTGTTTTCCTTAAAATGTCATTAAATCTCCGGTGAATAATGCAAATGAACTCCCTGTGTTTGGGGGTTGTGATCAGAACAATTAAAGTCCAAAGGTGCCAGTGGAGACCGAGCCGTCCAACAAGAACCTGCAATTCTCCATTTTTGGGCTAAAGGTCACAGCTTTAGGGGGATTGTTGTTTTTTCGACATATAGTAACCCTGAAGGGACTTGCTCAGGGTTTATTAGGGTGGCTAGGGAACTCCATACTATGTGTGTGTGTGTGTGTGTGTGTGTGTGTGTGTGTGTGTGTGTGTGTGTGTGTGTGTGTAGGTTTACAGCGAGTTCATTAAACCCGTCATTTAAAAACATGGCCATGGGGCTTTTTTTTGGAACAGCTAAAGGTTTAACTTAACTGAAGGTGATTGGGAAAATGTAAAAATATCTCCAAACTTGATAAAGAGCCTTTATAAATGTCAGTAGCGAGAAGAACAGACATCTTTACGCCTTATACATCATTGACCTCTGCAGTCAAATGGAAAAACTGCTCTGCCCTCATGAACACGTCTTCTTTTAAATCTAAACTCCACTCAGCCTTTGACCTTTAAGACACATAAACACCCAGCACTGGCGCTGTACAGTGGGAAAGAAAAATACTGTTTCACCTCCGCAATAATGTTCCTATGTCCAGAGCAGTTTCTCCACAGGATCATGGATGCCACACGCTGCTGACATGTTGTCGAGGCTCAAGAAGACTAAGGCTTGTCTGTATATCAGAGGCCTTCCCTTCTCTCTGGGCAAGATCACACATCAGAGCCTGCTTCTGGCCTGAAGTCTGAGGAGCACCATGTGCGCCACCTAGTGCTCAGGAAATATATCACCAGCTAGGGTTTCACATATTTAAACACCATGGTGAGACTTCAGCTGCTTCTACATTGTGCCACATGCTGCTGAGAAAGGGAGCGCTCACTCTGCTGGTTGTCTGTGTGGAAGAACCCGGATGAGTCCTCTCAGAGCACAAATGTATAAGGAGGAAGAAACTGTCTTTAACACTGGGGGTGTGATGTCCTTTAATGAGCGACGTGTTGAGTTGCGACATCTCTGCTGCATCAGTTTTAAACATTCTCCCAACTTCATGTACAAGCAATGACACAGTTTAAGTTCTCCTTGAACTCAACAAAACGGGTGAAATAATGTCTTCTTTTTTAAAATGATCATTTAAAACAAAATAGACCAAGAAAGAGATTCATTTTTCAAGAAATATTATAATTATAGATAATAAATGTTTTAGAAGGAGCTAGAACATTTTTTTCAGGCAATGGAGGAACCACAAAGGCTTTTCTTTTAATTAATATTAATATATATATATATATATATATATATATATATATATATATATATATATATACATTAAAGTAAAACAAATCTTTTTTACTCGTTTTTAAAACAGATTTGAGAATTTACACCAGTTGAAATAACAAACTGTGTGTAATCAAAGTGTGACAAAGTCAGCTAAATATAAATGCACCTGCATCTAAAATCATAACACAAGGGAAACGCATCACGTCGCACATTTCCTGAAAACGAGCGTTCGGGGCGGAGGGATACATCGCTCGGATTACAGTGAAGTCCGTTATGAATATGGAGCCCGGCAGTACATCAGCGGGCAGGCCGAGACCCGGAGCCCGGAAGAGCTGCGCGCTACACGGCGGAGATGAGACACAAAACCTGCTTCACCGCTGCAGCTGTACGGCCGTGACTCACGGTGCGGGGAGTGCGTTGGCCAGAGGGCGGGTCACTAAGTGACAGCTTTGGTCATCGTATCACTCCGCCGCGCAGTCACCAGACACACACACAGAGATCATGGCGCAGCGAACCCCCACAAGGAAGAACTACAACTCGAGATTGTATTCTCCAGCCAAAGGCAATGACCTCAACACTTAGAGTCCCTGCGCACTACAATAAGTAGCTGCTGGAAGAATACGAGTATAGCTAGTAAAAAACAAACATGCAGGGTGAAGTTGACTTATTATCTTTACTGCATGTTGAATATGTTACCAAACAATAGCACTGATGTGATCGTCTCCATTTCACTGCAACACACTGGTGCTTCATGCTCATTCTCCCTCGACATCAACGTGAAATACAACAACAGGTTCCACATGAGGACTGCAGGCCGGTAACTCACTGTGAGGCTTGAGCAAGACATCAAAGTACAACAACTTCCTCAGGGAATGAAGTAAAAGTGCAGCAACTCAAAGTATACTTCAATCGTGTTATAGAACCTGTACACACACACACACACGCACACACACACACACACACACACTCAGGCAAAAGCACACTGAGATGTAACAGAGTAATAAACACTATTAGTTTAACCATTTCAAAATTTATTTTCAAAAATACAAAACAAGGAAAATAAGTATATGTACACAAACACTATTAAAATAGAATATGTATTGTCCAAAATATGTACAGCTGGTCGTCAGGCGTGAAAACAGGTCCTATCGGCTCCGCTTGTCCTTGATGGTGTAGTGAAGAACTAGCGGCTGGGCCTGTGGGGAGAACAGATTTCACACATTATACGTGGGATGGAAACACTTCACGAAACTATTAACATCTGCGAAATAGATCAAACTAAAAGTTACTTCATTTTATTAAGTGTCAAATTCAACACTTCCCACTGCCACTCGGCTGAAGACGTTTACTTTAAAATTTGAAACAATGTTAGGTTGTGCCACACAGATTAAAACAATTTAATTTCTCCAACATTCTCAATGAACTTCATCCCGACTTCCTGAACTAGAGGAATGTGTTTCTGGCAGCAGCCGCCGGCGTACCGTACCTTGCCAAACCAGTGCGAGAGCCATAACCGCTTCATGGTCATGTGATCGGGCAGAGACTCGTTATTGAACAGCATCTGGACCTGGAGGGAGACCACACAAACAGATGTGAAGGGGGGAAAACGGAAAGCAACATCTGCCATTTTTTTAATTTTATATGCGAGAAAACCAGTTTGGTGTTCGTAAAAAACACAAAATATTTTTTGCAGCGCAACAAGATGAACTAACGCAGGTTTCTGGTGAAGGCGGCTTCGTCGCAATTATAAAAACACACGCATGGTGTCGATTAATGGGAGGATTTAACCCAGAACCCCCTTGGTGGAGCCTCGGCACCGAGAGGAAATCCATTCATCCCCACAGAGCCGAGTGACCAGGGAAACACGGCAACTTTATTGGCTGAAGAAATCCAGACAAGGAACGGCTTTCAGAGCCACAAGCAGACAGGTTGGTGCACTTTCCTGCTTCTTTACGGACATGCGTGTTTAAACAAACAGGATTTAAAATCTAAAAACACAAGGATTTATGTTAACTTACCAGGATCAAACTATAGATGGTTCCAATATTGGGCACTTTCCCAATCAACAAAATGTAACAGTCTTGACGATTGTCACCCTTTTTTTATTTTTGATATAAAGACATGACATTTATAAAAGCATGTACCATCTCTTGGCACCAACGCACGAGTTTACCAAACTTCTGCTGAACAATCAAAACCTATTTTCCAAACCGACTGATTCAATCCCACGCTTCCTTTCACGCATGAACTTAAATATGTAATTAATGACACGAGGGGCCTTGAATGTCACCGGTCTCAGTTGGATGTTTCACAAACTGGCAACAAGACACTGTCCCCGAAACGACCGCTGATTTAGCAATGGCCGATGTTCACGTGTGAAATGTGTAATTATCCAAGAAGACGTAGTTTGTTTTTTAAGAGAGCGCCAGCAAAGAAGCAATTTCACACATTTGTCCTCACCAGAATGAGCCCAATAAATATTGACCAATCGTTAACGCCGCAAGGTTCATAATGTCTTCTTTAAAAATGGGACCGACCTGGTGCTTTTCCACGTTCAGCCGGTGACAGAGCACTTTCCGTAGGTGTCTCACCTCCGCTCGGACCGAACAGCGAACGAACTTCTGCTGCGGAGACAAAGACGAACACTGAACCAACTTGGGATGAACAATATGATCAGTCAACAACATGAGGACACAAGGAGGCAATTCCATTAAGTAACGCACAGCGGAACGTGTTTATTACTGCAACTGTGGAGCACGTTTCTACCCTTTATACAGCAGGTTGCACAAAGCTTTATTCACCCCGATATATAACATGTAGCTGTACCGTGGAAACATCCCTCACTGTACGATAGGATTGGCTTCACTTGGTGCAGACTGAGATTTTGGTTTTGTCGTCCAGATATTGTAAAAAACATGTCAGTTATAAACGTCTCTTTAGTTTTGCTTGCGACAGCAGAAGACCAGGCTGCCGTTTTTCTATTTTAGATATCAAATATCTTCGTTTTCATAACGTCCGTCCAAAAGTTTACTGTCACATACTGTAACAAAAAGGTGACGGAGCGCCTTTCCACAAGAAACACTCCCGTTACACTGAAGAAAAAAGAAAACAGCTCACTGCTGCACGTTTTCCACTCCCAACTGACTTATTACACTCTGAAGCCGGAGAGCTTCACTTCTCTTTTTCCGCCTGAATGCAATGAAAGACAGTATTTCCTGAAACGTAGAGGCAGAAATTTATTTGAACTGAATTTCCACCTCTGTTAAAAACATTGGATTATGAATGAACGTGCAGGGGAGAGAGGACAGCGTGTAACAAAAAGGTCGAGTCAAATATGTTGATCTATTTATGAAGTTCACACGGCGGACAGAGGGAAACAACTGCAGAGATAAAGAGTCTAGAAAGGAACCAAGGAAGCTGCATGTTCCCATTACACAAGGTAACATTAGACATTAAACAACAATCTTCACATTCTTAAGAGGACATGTGTTGATGACCTAATGTGTACATCCTGTGTGACCTTATTTTAAATATTATTCTCCTACTTTCAAAAATTATTAAAAGCAAAACAAGATGCGAGTCTGTTTGAATACTGGACATTACAGCTTTTGAGATGAGAGAATCTTAAATGTATGACGGGCAGTAAACTTTAAAAAAAAAAAAGAAAAAAAAAGAAAAGAAATCTGAAATCTTGATCACATGTTGGAACAGCAGTGCCCTCTGCTGGCCGAATAACACATCTGCAGCGTATGGAACGATGTTTACAGGAGAGTGAGGATAAATGAGCTCCGTGGAATTTTGACACGTCTGTGTTTTAGTTAAATTGCTGCCCCCCCATGATCTTTGATCAAGTCTTGATTCAGTACAATCTGAGCATTATACAATAAGGCTTGCATGTCCCTCGACAAATGGCCCTGTCAGGAGCATCCAGCCGCACAGAGAAACCCGGTAAGAACTGACAAGGTAGGCACTTTTTTCACTTTAGTGGGTTGGAAATTGCTTAACAAGCCGTGTTTCAAACAGCCACGATGTGGATTTGTGTGAATAGGCGTCAGGAAACTAAGAATGAATATACTACTATATACAATTTGTTGTGAAGCAATGGGACCACGATCATAATTGGTACCTCATTTGTGTCCAAATCAAAATTTGTTTGAAATACTATTCAACATTTAAACCTGCCTTTATTGTTCTTTTATGACCCTCTGGCTTGATTTCCTGGCACCCTAGTTAATACAAATAAATACAATTTTATTGATACAAAGATATTCTTAAGAGCACTAATCGATGCAAACATCTTGGTCATCGGGCCTCAAACAAACAAATGCTCTCAAACGATTAGAAAATGTCCAGTTACTGAGAAACTAGCGGTTTGGAGGGGAAAACAAAGAATGATTATACGCCTCGCCGGTGTACTTGTCCCACTTATCTCAGACTCCGAGGCAGCCGGAGTAACCAGCTCCGAGTGCTGAATTCTGCCGTCGCTGCAGATGTCATTGTGCCATGTATTTGCTTAGCAGTTAAGGGTAGAAAATTACTTGCTCGGGCTTCAAAAATTTGCCCCTGGAGACGTGTTTTTGCACGGTTGTGCAAACCTGTGAGCTGAGTCATTTTTGAAAGCATCCAAAACCAGCTCGGCAATTTCACTAAGTACACAGACTGTACTGAAAGACGGCGCTGCATAAATCTGTGAATCACTTTTTAGAGAGAGAGAGAGATATACACACACACACACACACACACACACACACACAACTTACCTGAAGAGTGAGTTTCGTTTTGTCTTTCCCAGCAAGCGATGAACTGTGAAGACAAAACGGAGCACACGGTTTTAAAACAAGTATTTAGACAAGTTGAAAGTCGGACACACTCGGCAGCATATTTTATTCACATTTTATTGATTTGTCTAATCTCAGGTCATGAAAAAACAACAACCAGAGACAAAAGCTCACCTTAGCCGTTCTAAACACAGCGACACCTGCTCATCGTATCTGTAAAAGTGGGCTTTTGAATGGTCGAAGCTTGTGTATGGTAAACCTGTGGCATCGGGTATAGCGTCTGGTGGGAAGGAAGAAAACAGAAATCAAATTACACATTAAATCAGCATGACTGGGCAACAGAGCAGCAACTAGCTGCAGACGACATGATACCGGTTATATGTTACCACCGTTCAGTAATATCAATGTAATAGTCTATGCAAAGAATCATTTCTGCCCGGCAACAGTGAAATCTAAAGAACTTCACAGGCTGTTTTAAATAGACATCGTTGTTAGTTTAATTCGTCAGCAACGGGAAATCAATGCATACAAAAAGCAGTTTAAAACTCTGTGCAACCGATTCAACAACTTTTATGTTTCTTGATTAAAGCTGTGTGATAACGTTGTGTTTTGAAGGCATGTTAAACTGCATTTCTGAAGTGGCCAGCTCATGTGATCGGCTGAGCCGTGTTTGAACTCTTGTTACATACTCTATATAAAACACAGCTGTGGCCACATGACAAAAGCATCACTGCCCAAAAATAGTCCCGCTGTTTCAAAATATCAGATTTTTGGGGACATGATAGAGAGGACGATTTAAAAATTAATGAAATTACTGAGAGAAAACGAAGAGCTGCAAAAGTTAAAGGCCGTTAAACAGACTGATGTTGTCGAAGAGATGCGCTTCATTTTTAAAATGTGCTGCTAAATGGCCATTTTGAGCTTATTTGGCATCACGCACACACACAAATAATCTAATTTAGAGAAAGCCAAAAGGTGAATGATGTCACAGTACAGCCACTTTGGTTAAGTGCCGTTCAGAAACAAACACCACAGAGGAACACCAAATACGTAACACAGATGCGGAAAAAAACTCTGATCTCTTCAATCCAAGAACACACAAACTTAATCACCGACTGAGACGTTACTAAGTGGAAGACTTACCGTCTCCAGTCGGCTGGATGACTCTCTCCAACCCACGCGACTGATAAAACTCCTTTATTCTCTTGTCTTCGCCTGTTCAAACAAGAACATTCATATTGACAGACATGGAGACAATGCAGATTTCCAAATACATGCACACACAAAAAAGACTTCAGGTCAGAACTGATACAGACAGCACTGTTTCTATTATTTTCTATACGTACTTTCTTGTAGTCCAGGCACCAGCTTGAAGACAATGTCCTGCATTACTCGGTCCAGTTTGAGGTTGAGTAAAGGCTGCGTTTCGTGGATTTTGATGTTGCACATTGGACAATACTTGCTCGTCTGCAGGTATTTCACGATACAACTTTTACAGACTGTGGGGCAGAAAGACAGCAGAGACATTTCATTCTCACTCCGACGTCTCCAAGTTAAATGACGTGAAAAAGGTGTTTAAGTCTGTTAAATACTCACAGGTGTGCAAACACTCAGTAATTGTCGTGGCGTCGATGAAGTAGCCCGCGCACAGGTAGCAGACGATGTGTTCGTTCAGGTCCTTGATCTTCAGCTTCACCTCCTCCTGTCAAGATGGCAAAAGGGTGTTTTATTTAACATGTTTTTTAAAAGATAAGATAATCCTTTATTAGTCCCGCAGTGGGGAAATTGCAGACAAAGACTGGTTCTAATGTTAATTTATCCCCCAAAACAAAGCTGAAGGAGCACAAACAAGCCTTGAACTCAAAGTAAAACATAAACAATGGAACCATAAACAGCAACTTTGCAAATATTTTTAAACATATTTTGGAGCTAATTTAATGCAAACTGGACGAGCAGCATGAATCCATTTCATGACAGAAAGGTGAGACTTAAGGTCGTGTCCTCTACACTCAAACTGCGTAGAGGACTCAGCTACCACATGACGTCAATTCTCCCTCCACTGACTTCCACGCAGGACCAGAATGTAGCCGGGGCTCGTGACCCAGGTCGTAGCCGTGTCCAGCCCGAGAGTGGGCAAAACGGCGGACCCTGACCTTTGACCTCCGCGTCTGACAAATGACGTAAACACGTGAGTAACGTACACGATGTCAAATGTGAAGGGACGGGAAGGTTGTTAACAGGCGTTACTTTTGTCGACGGATGCGGACGAAAGTCACGCGCAAAAAACAGCGACAGCAAGAAAACAATCCGCGATTACTTCGTTTTTTTTTCAAAGATGAACGAACTCGCGCAGAGCGGCGACCATTACCGGCCCGGTACGAAGCACAAGTAAACTCCCAAGTTGAACTTACGAACACGGCTGAGCATGTGGCACAAAACGGGTGAAACGGACGGTTTCTTTGGCGGGTTTAACGGCACGCCGCTCCTCCGCCGAGGCAGAACAACACTCGGGTGGGCTCCGGGCGTTCACGCATGCTCACACGCAGCTTCCCCCCCGCACGAGCGCTTTCAGCGTCGCTCTCCTCTCCTCTCCATCAGCGCCGCGGAGACGACAACGATCTCCCGCTAAATGCGCGCGTTTAGCGGGTCTCTGCCGCGGCTCGACTCCCCGTACGTCGCTACCCCGGAGCGGACGCGCTCGAATAACATGGCCGCTCACCTCGTTCCTCAGCGGGTCCAGTTTGTAGACGGACTGTAGCTGATTTCGTAGCCGCATCGCTATGGCCATCGGACCTTGCTCCGCCATCTTTGGAAATTATGCGTAGTTCCGGGTAAACCGGAAGTGTCCTTTTTGTACAATCTGGGGGAGGCGGGTAACTGCAAAATCAATGCGAGAACAAAATAAAAAAGAGTGGAATAAAAAGCCACTTTAAAAATAAATTTCTCAAATATGTAATGTCACTTATTTTTCTAAAAACAAACACAAAATGCTGCTCCACTTTCTTATTCATTTAGCAAATTACAATTTAAATGCTTCCACATTTGTGGGGGGCTTATGCCAGGTTTCAGGTTAATTAATGAATACACAAAAGGGATTGCAAAATAGTAAAGGGGTTCAACTAGTTATACCCTACCCTTTTATTTTAAATCCTCAATTTTTTTTTTAAATATGAGCCAAACCTACCTTAAGGGGATTTTAATGCATTATCTGCATAGTTAAAGGGGTGAAAATCTCTGATACATTAATTTTTTTGTCAAATTTAATGAGTCACCCCAAAGTTGTGTTTACGGATAAATACATTATAGGTCTGATATTCGGCTTTTTGTCCAAAAGAATCACACAAACATGCACTCTCCTACTCTAACACACATGGGCTTGTATATACAATTATATGACATGCTCACACTAGAGTTGAGCTATCTTACCTTTTCCAAAACAAATCCGTCTTTCGCTTTCAGGATTTAATTAGGAAAACATATACTCTCAGTTTAACTTTGGTTAAAGATTGTGAATAGATGGTCCGGAGGGGCCGGCTTTGATGTGTTAGCCCTGTGATAGCCTGACCTGTCCAGAGTGTAATTAAAAATAATGGATAAATGGATGTGAATACGCTCAGCCTTCACTCATATGCGTGCTAGTCTGCTCTCTTGGCAATAGAGGGCACTGCAGGTACACACTTCAACCATTGGGTTGCAGCCTTTGGTTTGTGCTGATACTTCAGAACCATCACCCAGTGTTATACAGTCATGTGTGCACTCGGAGGTTTAAATAAAAACCTCTGAACTCACTAAACAAACCTCCTGCTCATTGGGCCAGGCTTTCAAGTTATCTTAACACAGTATGTGCACACAAAGCCTCCAAGTCTTAAACCAGTGTAGACTATGGCATTATATTCCTACTTCATTTTATTTTTGTTGTTACCGGTGCAAATCCAAGCCTGCTGATAAGAGGCACAGGCGCTTTTGGCGCTGGCCCAGATGGAAATCATGTTGGCAGTGATGTACCACTGCTGTTATTCAAACCGCATGACACAAAAGGAAGAGTGCTAATAGTACCTCTATACCTGTAGGTGTTCCAGGATAAAAGATGAAATGTGGGAAAAACACTGTTCAAACCACAATCCCCAGCAACAACATGGTGGGTCTTGTAACCTGAATCCTCTGACATATTGAGTCCTCGGTACTCCGGCATCATGGAGGGTGGCCTGCTCTCACCACTGCACGCAATCCCATTAAGTCTGGTAAGTTACGTCAGACACCTTGATGCCGATGTCACAAATAGCTAATCAGCAATATAGCATCGAAAGAAAAATCAAAAGGTATATAGTAAGTTTTTCAGAATGTACAAATACACATGTATTAAACACAACGCAAATTAGCTACATTAGGTTAAACATGTATTTGTTTCCTAAATAAAACAAAAAAAGCTAAACTGAGTTTAATTGGTTATACGTATCTAATTTTTGCAGCGGTTACCCTTTCACTTCAAAGAGAGCTTGTGACTGAAGTGTTTGGTGGTTGAATGAGTACTTCTCTCCCCTCCCTGAACAACAACCACGAAGGGGCTCTTGAGAAAGAGAACTGAACCATTGGCTCGGTGGCCGGCAGTGGAGGCCTGCGGTTGTCCTGGGCAGCTCCCAGACCCACGTTTAAATATGTGTGAATATGAAGTAGGGTGTTGAAATGAAAGAGTGTGTGGGCTACGCCAACATTTTCCTACATGATCACGTGGCTTGTGTGATTTGGGACAATATTATTTAAATCAACAGTTTGCATTGTGTTGCGCTGGATTTTGTATTTTTTTTATTTCTGCGACAGTGAGGCATCTTTATGCTTTTATATAAGTAATATATCTGAGGTTTTTGCTCAGACGTGGGCTATAACCAGTTTATTTTCCCCAACCCCAAATGACTTATAATTATTTAATCATGGGAAGAATGAAAAGTATAGCTTTGCGGAAAATTAGTCTGCAAATGGGGAAGAAAATGTATTCTCGGTTGTGGCTGAGTTCTGACTTAGCGCCTGTACCCTGTTTGAACAGGTCGACGTATTGGTATTATGTGGAGGTCTCCCTGATCCCTCCCAGAGGGCTTCCAACCTGTGGACCACCCAAAAAGCTGCCGTCCCAAACAAAGACTCGCCCTTCATTCATCCTTTTGTAATTTCCCAGTGTAACAAAGTGACTGGCAAGTTTGTCTTATTCCAACCACCTCAGTGAGTCTGGAGCAGCCAAAGTGGGTCCGTGTGCGAGACATTTATTGAGACTGTTAAATCTGGCATGACATGTTTGTTTATTGGTGTCTGTCAGTGATAACTAAGACTCATCATTTATGTTGTTTTCTTTGGAGTTTAACTTTTTTTTTTTTTAAATGGTAAGAACTTTAATCACTGCCCAATAACATTGCCATTTTTGAAAATGTTCCTATTCCCATTCATCCTTTTGTGAGAGAAAACTTGGAACACCTTTTGATTTTTTTTTTTCTATCTTCAGACGAAAAGACAAGCACTTGCCAATGAAGTCCAAATCAGATTCAGTCAATCTAAATTGAAAAACAAAACAAAAGGCACAATATATTTTCATTCTTGGCAGCTTTTTTTTTTTTAGTTTGAAGAGCCGTTGTGATCAGTCTCGCTTCAGCGAACCTTCATAGTCGGGCCTTTTGTCCCCTGCTGTCTGCCATTTCCTCTTGCCATGTAACGTCTTATCTGCTGGGCCCGCGAGGTCACTGCTTATCTGACTGACAGGGCTTTGACTCCACGCGATATCCAAATAACCTGAGGGCCTGGAGGCGCGGGAGGATCACAGCGTGGCAAAATCCGACGGCCCGGGAGAAGAATTGAGAGAGTGAGGGAAGAGGCAAAAGAGCCGACGCGAAGGGAGAGGATCAAGACGGATCCAAGCCTTTCATTTGTTGTCATTACTTCAGGTCAAAATCATGGACAATAGAACCCCTATTTTCTTGAAGTGCCTGCAAATCTTCCAGTTATTTCTCCCGGCTCTTCACTTTTATTTGGGGATGATTAGTTTATCCGCTGGATCAAACACCTGCCAGGTCTACAAAGGTGGTGCTATTATGAATAATTTGAGGATTGTTTTTTTTATTAAAGGAAATGACAGAAGTAAAAAACACACGTGGGTTGGATGTTGACTGTTACTCCTGGTAGTGAACTCATGCATGAGGAAACTCCTTCAAACCACGAGGGTTCGATTCAACTGAAAACTCTCTGAGCTGTTAGAGACCCCATTTACCTCTGTCCTGGACATCCTGTGCCAAAACAACTACACAACCACCCTGCTACAAGAACATGCGGCCCGCCATGCCAAAAAGGAGGCCCCCCACCCCTCTCTCTCTCTCTCTCTCTCTCTCTCTCTCTCTCTCTCTCTCTCTCTTTCTCTCTCTCTCTCTCTCTGAGCAATCAGAGCATGCAGAGGTGGACTGCAGCTTTTGTCTCTTTTGCTCCACCAATTAGCCGCCAAGTGGCAAGCTAATGACGAGAGCGCTCTTGGAATGACTCCAGAGCGGTGCAGCTTGCGTTGCTTGATGGGCGAGGGCATAATGAATGATGTAGGGCAAGCCCTTAGGCCTCCCCCTGGCACAAAAACCCCAAACGTCCAATATCGCAACCTGAAGCACTGCGAATGCTGGATAAAACACATGCGCAGGAATTTGTCTCTGTGAGCAAATGGTGCCAGGATTTGCTGATGAGTCACATAATTGCATAGCATGCACGGACACAAACACAGCACAAAGATTAAAGGAGTCAAATACAGTGTAAATCAACACAATACACACAAGATGCATTCAATATAATGGTGTGTGTTTGTGCTGTGAGGTTCATAATGTGGCTGTGCATATGGTTATCACATTAACTCCACACACTGGATCTATATAGTTATTTATGTTTTATCTTTGTCAGTTTACTTGACAGAGACAATGACCACAGATCAGCATGATACATCCAGCATGGTGTGTGACAAAACAGCACAAAGAAAAGTTCTCAATCATCAGTGGAAAAACATTTGAATTAGTTTCATTGAAGCTCATTGAACAGAGCTCTGCAGGAATTAGTCCACAGCTTGTATATGCAACTCCGCTTCCCTTGTCTCGAAGTCAATGGTTTTTTTCAACGGATTTTTTGTGAGATGCATCAAATAAGGTTGGTGATTAAGAAGAGCACAAGATTGTTTTAACATTCTGTTCTATAATAAATACCAATTGAGTAAATATCCCACTCCATTTTTAAGCTTCTACCCGGTCGCTAATAAGTGGCTAACAAGTGGCTAATGCGGTCGCTAACATATGGCAAACAAGTGGCTAACGCGGTCGCTACAAAGTGGCTAATGCGGTCGCTAAAATATGGCTAACAAGTGGCTAACGCGGTCGCTCACAAGCGGCTAATGCGGTCGCTAACATATGGCTAACAAGTGGCTAACGCAGTCGCTAACAAGTGGCTAACTGAGACTAAACATCATCCCGCCGTATATTCGTCTGTCTTCCTCTTATTGGTGAAGTGAATTCATGTGATCGCGGTGCGGTTCATTATCGCCCCAACGTTAGCTTTTTACTTCTGCCGATTGCATTTACGCATTTGCCACCTCAGGTTGATACTAGTGATCCATCTCCCCAATATACATACGTGAGTAGCCGGGGAGAGAGAGAGAGGGGCGCTTGTACAAATACATGCAAAAGAACGCTGAAAAAAGCATTGAGAACCCTCAAACCTGGTATGTTGCTGTCATTGTGCTCGGGACACCCCAGCCGGTAAGGGGAAAACGTTACAATCTTATTTACTGTAATAATCTATAATCCAATGGAAAAATTCCATTGGCTGTTTGCCGAGAGAACCAGTGCGATGATACATCCCTGTATCCCTGCGGCGCACTATTCAGTTGGTCTTTGTATCATCTTTTTCTCTTTGTGTGGATGTGTCTTCAGAGATACATTGGATCACTATCACGCCCTTGCAATCAGCAGTTGTTGCATGCCTCTTTTGCACTGAAGTAAACATGCAAATAATGAAAACAGTTCATGCACACAGAGATCTGGCACCTGCTTTGACAACCACTCTCTTTTGTGTTGTTGCAATGAATCCTCTTGCAAAGCGAATGCATTACATTTTACTACAAAGGTCACATTTCCTTTCCTCTGGAAGTCAGAATGCCTTGAAAACTGTAGTCCTCAGTTCAGATGAGCTCGGGGCCAAATAATGAATGACACTATTGGAAGATGCTGAGATAAGACGAGTTTGCCAGCAAGAACAAGTTGGCCTGCCAGTGTCGGGGGGGAAAAGAAAGCTCCGTATTAAATCTTATTAATGTGGCACAATAGAGCTTTGTCTGTCATATATTGAATTTTCATTATTCACGTGCGCGTCTGCAGCTTTTGTGGAGAGTGTGTATCTGTGTGCACGGGCCAGTGTGTGTGTGTGTGTGAAGTGCACACACATGCACTCACAAAGATGCAGTGATCCGTGATAACTTTCAAGCGTCTCGGTTATCTCAGGATTATCAAAGGACTTTGACTTTTCTCCACAAGTTACATGAAACATGAACCTTTTAATTAGGAAATAATGAAAAAAGAAAAAAACATTTTTTTAGGATGATGGTTTGTGGAATTGTTAAGTGAATCCTGAGACAAAACAGGTAACATTTCAGTGGTTTAAATGAACAAGTTCTCCCCAGGAGATCTATTAAAGTATGTGGACTCTTACAGGCCCTTGAGCAAGGCACGAAATCTACGAGTAATCCTCTCAACCTCCCTAAAAATGGCGGTAGTAGACACTCTCTCTCTTTCTCACACACACACACACGCACACACACAGAGAGAGAGTCATGCTATGATAAGGTGATTTGTTGCATGTGCTCATAATCCACCCACTCATAACAAGAAGCAAATCATGTAATTTATGGATCAGGGTATGTTGCATAACAGAGAATTTCAGTAGCTTTCGTGAGGATAGCTCAACGGTAGCTTTCGTGAGGATACAAATTACAGTAAACAATCTTATTCGGACATTCGAGATCGCTCATCTCTCACGTGATGGGACCAAATTGTTACGGTCCATTCATGCAAGCTGCCCATACTGATCTCTCTTTGATATTTAAGACACACGGAGAGGAAAGGCACACTTGTTCGTCTTGTAATCCGCTGTATCTGCAGGGAGGTGCACGCTCACTTATCACGCAGCCATCTTATCTTCATGGCCATTTAAGAGAATACGGGTAAAAGGGAGAACAAACTCAGAGAGGAAGCGTCGCCGAATCCCAATGAAGGATGCAGGCTCGGCGAGGTTTTTGTCAGTTGTGGACCTCAACATACAGGATTTACAAATTAAAAAGTATTATTACTATACTGTCTTGATCACAAGATAAACATTTATTTAGTCATATTGTATTCTATAATTATATGCTTTTTTTGTGCCTAAAAGGCCAAAAAGAAATTCTGAATCATTTAAAGGTTCCCTGTTGTGTTTTTGACCACCGGAGGTGCTATGGAGCCATGTGTTGTGCCGGCAGGTGACACAATGTACATTCACTATCCCACTCGTTGTTGGTGGTGAAAACAAAAGCATGGACCACTAAAAGGCAGGGGAAAAGAAGATCATCGCAACGTTTTTCGATATTTAAAAAACTACTTTGCAAATGGTTTACAACGGGTTTTTTTGTCCAAGAAAACCCAACAGGCCAGATGGGTCATGCATATCTGCTAGTTTCATCAGTTGAGTTCTAGTGGAAACTTTAAATGAAGTCACTGTGTGTTTGTGAGGTTGGCGTATTAAGTTGGGTTAAGTGGTTAGAAATACAAACCTGTAACAAATGGGAGTATTTAATTGGACACAGTTGCTTTTATTAGATAGGAGACGGTGTAGAGTGGACAGGAGACGAGCTAAAGGGAAACGGGGATGACGTGCAACAAAGGTCCCAAACTGGACTGGAACCGGGGATGTTGCAATTACATCGCCCAAAACCGAGCTTTAATACAACAATAATAATATGGCAAAACAATACCATAGCTGCTAGCGCATGCCAAGTCTGTGAAAACGATCTCCGTTGACATGCTGTGCACAAGGTTGTTCTTTTTGTCTCCACAAAGATCGCTATCAACCAACTGCAACTCGCTCGACTGCTTAAAACATGGCGGCCCTGTAACACCAGTTTGCATCCTCTAGAGAAATGCACATCAAAGAGTAACGGTGCTCCAAGATGCCTGTGTGCGCGTGTGTGTGTGTGTGTGTGTGTGTGTGTGTGTGTGTGTGTGTGTGTGTGTGTGTGTATTTGCGTGAGATAATGGCAATCCTTTGATGCCCGAGCGTGATTCGGTTCCAGCTTTCTGGCACATTGTTTCCCTTTTGGCCTCCTGTAAAGAACTTTGATGAGGACCCAGAAGAGAAGACCCTTATTGCCTGCACTTACTGTGTCAGTAATGGAATTGTTTTGGAGACTTCAACCCCGTCTCATCTTCTTTTCTTCCAGCATCACATGCAGGCAGTCTTTCATCTGTCTCTGCCATCTTCTTTCGTAGCATGCAACTGCCGAGACCGGCGAGGAGGCGGAGCCATCTGCACAAGTCGCCTGGATGATGCTCTGAGCTCACATTCACCGACACAGGCAGGAGCTGACGAGTACATCATTCATCGGTAATGCATCATAAACATATAGATAACATGGCGCCGCTTTGAAAATGCTAATTTGGTTGGCATCTAAAATGTAACGCCACCATGTCTAAAGTTTGAGAGTATAATAAAGTCTGGAGTGCAGGTACTGAGACAACGATTACAGCTGTTGTACTTCCTGCTAAAGTAATGTTCATATGTGTACTGGTAATAACTCATTAATATTCTATTCAATAATCTTATATTTTCTAATTATAGAATCTTGCAAGAAAGTAAAATGTATTGTCAATCCATCAAATGCTATTGAGATATTTCAGTCTGGACTAAAGTGGTGAGTCGACTATTTGATTGACAGACTGCATCTCTTGAGCCGTGCTGCTAGCAAAATATATATTTTTTCATTAATTGCATAGTTTTAAATGTAATTTCTAACTTCATTAAAAGTAACCAAAATGGACTTATTGTTTACTTTATTTGTTGGTCACCATCATTTGCACAAACCAGAGCCCAGTCACTAATTCCTCCTAAAATTCAAAAAAATTGTTAAAGGGCCATACATCATTTTTCAGGCCGTGCCTTAAGAAAGCGGCTGCTTCGAGTAATTACAGGGAATCAGAGGCTAAGTGGTGTAAGATCAAAGGAAGGCATTCTTCTGTAATCCCGGGGTGTTGCAAATCTTTTGTAATCTGCCCGCTGCGCTCCACCACTGTTTGACATCTATTTACTGTATAAAAAGGAACGGTGCCATCAATTACGGGCCTGCTAGTGCTGTTGTTTACTTTTGCCGAGCCCTGAGTGCCGGGCCGGCTTTGTGGAATATAGATCTCCCCTCTCCTCTGTTTGCTCTTCGCAGTCCAAGGTGTGCTCCCTTGCTTGCCCTTGGCTTTGGGTTGGGGGTTGTCTGGCTGCTTCCTGGTCTCTGATGTAGGCTGAGAGATTAAGGGGGATAGAGTTTTGGCGGCTCTCAGCTTGTGTATGTTTGTTCAGTGTTGAGATGTGGAAACTGACATGTTCCTGTCTGTCAGCCGGCTGCAGGACCGACTGCACGGTCTCCATTTGGTGCAAGGAGGAGTCAACGATTGGGACGTTAGCGTTGCACTGTTTGTAATATCAGGACAATTGGGATTGTTGCACATTTGACTGAACTACTTAGATTTAGTCCCACGATATATGTCTTCTTTTTTTCTGCGCCATAGTTTGGGATGCATGAAATACCAAAATCTAATCTTTCAGAGAAAAGTGAAAGCATCAGAACAAAATGCTCAATAGCGACATACATCAGGTGACACTTCTTGTCTGTCGGGAGCAAAGAAGGAAGTAGTGTGAGGTTTTAGTGCCACGTGGTTTCATGTGGTTTCACATGGTTTTTAGTGGTTTTTAGTGGTTTTGATTGGTTTTAGTGGTTTATTGGATTTAGTGGTTTTAGTGCCGCGTGGTCCACTGAAGAGATTGGGGTGGTAGTCTTATGTCATAGTCTGATACGAAACATCAGGGCCATGTCTCAGAAGACCATGGTTCACTTACATTTTTTAATTGATTAAATTTGCACCCAAACCCATGATCTTTTTATAAACTTTACCAAGTTGTTTTTAGTGCCGAACCCGTAACCAAACCCGAGCAGTGTCAGATGAGGAAACATTCTGGAATCGGCTCCAGTTGTTTCCCTTCCTTCTCACAGTTTGCCTCTGTAACTGAGACGTCAGGTGGCAAGCTAACCTGGTGATTGTGCTTTCATAGAAGTGACAATCACCTTTTACCTGTGTGTCTTGTTGAGGAGTCTTTAAGCCCGGAGGGATTTGGATCTTTATCACAAGTCATTCATTTGATCTGTCTCCCTACGAGCAGGAATTCCATAACAATGATCTTAAAAACAACACGTTGGTTTAAATGCATCCTGCGTTGGGATCTTACCTCTGATCCTTGTTTGCATGTCATCCGCGTCAGTTTAAATGCTCAAATAAACTCCTTCCTGTATTTGATATAAAAGCGTGTACAGAGATCAAAAGGAGGCAGATTTGAACCCGAGCGTCTGACCTGGAGTCAGGCTGTGTTTACCTATTGTCTGGTCGTGTTCCTCGCTGTGAGGCTTGGCCACAGCTGGTAATGGTGGAGGTTTGGCGAGGACGACCAGTCCACTGCACACATTTCCCAGCTAATGGAGAATTTGTGAGTGAGAGCCTTTAATTTTCTGAAAGGTGGGTGGATCAAAGATATGATATGATTAAAGGAGATCTACAGCCCGCTGTTCTATGTGGAATAATTGGACAAGGCTTTCTTTCAGGATCCTCCTTTACATGTGTTGTTGTAAGCACTCACCCTCTTTGAGTACGGGGTCATATTGAAACAAGGCATTTTGTGACAAAGGGTGCTTTACTCAATGATTTTAGTCATTTCATTCTTTCTATTTTCATAAAAACTCAATCCTCTTCTGTTGTTAATAATAGAGCTAAAATAAAATACATCACAAGGATTACTTTACTCTGTATTCAAGGCACCAGCAATAATATATATATATATTTTTTTGCAAATCAAAAATAAATGAGAAAAATAAATAAATAAGACTTGCCACGATCTCACCTGACCTGCCATACTGTGCACATGGCTTTCATGTTATCAGAGAATATTGACACATCCTCCTTAACATCTGTTCTGCTGATCCCACAAACCGCTGACTTAGATGAGCTGCTTTTGGAGGAAGAGTTCCCTCAGTTACCTTTTGATGACAGCGCATGCAGGTATAAGTCATCGTGCCCTGGTTTCCTGCCTTGTGATTAGGTGTCGTTTATCCCTGATTTCTAGCTTGAGGTATAGGAGTTGGTCGTATTCTCAATTACTGGTCTTTACAGACAACAAGGGTGATGCATTAACTCATCCTTTATCAACTGAACTTAAATTGTGTTGCATTCCTGTTCAATCAAAGCTCCCTAATCGGCTCTCCGGGTCCGCTGAGAACGGACTGGGCGCTGAATCATCCGTAGGTGGTCTAATCATCTCAGCTCCTCACTCGGACTCATCTTCACTGGCATCCCCCCCACCCTGTGGTGACTTCACTTGAGTCTGCGACACACACACACACACACACACACACACACACACACACACACAACCCACATATGTGGTGGTGCTGACCCAAGAAGACGAATCAGAAAAGCCGCGGGGCTCGGCCCGCCCGACCAAAGGGATGAGGTCATCCGACAGAACCTAATTTTCCCTCAAATTGCACCTCTGATCAGCGCAGTGTTTCCTGCAACAATTACACTGACCCCAAGCCCTCATTAGCAAATAGTGTGGAGGAGAGAGAAAAAAAGAAAAACGGACAAAGACCAGTTGGTTTGCGAGGAGCAGGATGTTTAGTTCAGAGAGCGTTTTTCTATCTTGCATCATGTCTGCAGGCTTCTTCTCAACATCGCCGTCTGATTAGGGCGGTTCTGCTTCATGTGCTGGGAGTCTGACGGCGAGGGCGCTCGTAGTAAAGTGGGGGTCACGGTGCCACGTCCCTCACAAGAAGCCGGTTTGAGCTTTTTGACAAATGCCCAGACTGATTTAAACAAAACAAAACAAAAAAAGATTTATGCCATTTTAAAGAACACCCACCATTAGGAATCCATTTGCAGAGATGAAAGTCAAGCTTTTAAAGCAGTGCATTTAGGCTGTTAGCTATTTGTTGTGTCTTTCTTTCTTTCTTTCTTTCTTCCTTTCTTTCCTTGAAAAATGAGGCACTTTTGCAAACGTTAACTCGTACTGCTACAACTCTGAAAACGTGCCACGAAAGCATCCAATTAGGAGGCTCATGTTTCTCCTTACCACGCTCACACACAAAGACAAACACAATCACAGAGGCAGACCCTTTTAAAAGACAGTATGCACCTGGCACCACGGAGGTCAGATGCAGGACAGCTACGGTATCGTGTGTTTATTATCTTTTAGCCGCGCTAGCAGCGAGGCTTTATGAACGGCCGGGTCCACCGCTTTGTCCAGACTGAAATAACAACCGTGTGATTGCTGTCACGTTTCACGGAGACATTCATGGCGCCCAGAGGATGAAACCCAATGACTTCGGCGATCCCCTTCCCTTTAGCTTCAGCGCCACCAGCAGGTCATAGTTTTCACTTATCCAATGGAATATCTCAAAGATTTATCGTGTGGATTGGCACCGTCCTGGTGATTTTGGTGATCCACTTGCATGAGGCTGACATTTGGGGGTTTTGAGTTACAACTATTGGACTGATTGTCATGAAATTTGGTGACCATTTTTCATATGTGGTGATCCCGTAAGTTTCATTCTAGCACTATAACTAGCTAAACAAATGTGATGCCTATGGAGGTATTAATTAAAACAAAACCATTCATGGGCAGATAAATCACAAAATCACGTACATGTCGAGTCTCTAATTAGAATATTCATCAGTGTTGTCCTCTTTAAATAATGATGACCACTTTGTTTTTGCTGCGCTCAAACCAAATGAATGAGTGAGGGTCACCTATGTCTTGTTTGCAGAACAAATATGATATCAGAGCTGACTACAAGGTGATTTGCTAAGATGGACAGTTTGGCGATGTAGGAACTTGATTCATCCCCAAAAAACACGGGGGCCCTCCAAGCCAGAGCTGGAAAGTGTTATAATTCATCCGTGCTGCTGCAGGCCAAACAGCTCCCACTTGAGTCAGCGTGATCTACGAGTGTCCGTGAGCCCCGGACACATGTAAATGTACACCAAACTAATTGGTGCCGCCACAGTCAGGGGGTTTAAATCAGCAGTTGTATCACCTGTTGCTTCAAAAGGGGAGGCGGGAGCGAGAGATTACGCTATGATTTGTTTCAATTTCTCCGTTTTATATCTATTTGACAGAGTGCCCGGGTTTGATCTTTGATCTGTGTGTTTTCCTGGTATTTTAACTTCATTTGAAGTTACATTCTTAAAAGGTAATATTCTCTTGAATTATGCCGCTTTTTAAAAAGGTTTCTCGATGGAAGGAAAGACAATTATATTCCCACGGCTTGAACATGCACACAACAGGAACCCTGCAAATGTGCAACTCCAAATAATAGGTGTGTATTCGAACTCTGTGGCAGTGATGGTGCATAAAGGAGTAAAAGAAAGAGGAACTTTAAAATAATAAAAACAAAACAAGTCTCAAGCAATTGACAGAATTGTTTGGCTGGTCATAAAGAAGCAGTTTTCTTTTGCAAACTCGACCCTGTAATTTTTAGAGCTGGCAAGAAAACCGCGAAGGCAGGCAAAAAAAAAAAAAAAACTGCAAGGAAAACAAAACACTTCTTCACAAGACAATACAAATGATCAGGTTAAGTGTTCATCCAACCAGATGATGCCTCGCAGTATTAAGCCAAAAAACAGTCTGTGCAGGTTTTTTTGCGTCCTCAAAAAGGATGACAAAACAATCTCTCACACAGGATCCGCATACCTCCGGCTCGGTCTCACAGTCCAACCGAGCGTCCAGGAGCACCACAGGGCGGTGAAGCAATTTGGGCATGGTGACCAATGCTTTTCCCCATACACCATCAATGCAAAAGAACAAAATGAAATGGCTCTATTTATATTTTCATGACACGGCCCCACGGCCCCTGAATGTATTCATAGATTACCCAGAGGAGCTAAACGTGAGAACGTAAACGTCTGAATCAGTTAAACCGTATATTAAACGGACGTTACCCTGCCAGCTGCGGAGTACACAGTCTGTGTAATGTCCAACTGAACCCATGTGTGAATGCAGTGAGGGAGTGGGTGTGTTGATGACGTTGCCATGGGTCATTTGCACCAAGACGCCGACAAAAATGTCGAACTGGAGAGACAATGAAACTGGGACATCTGTCAAGGTCAACCCCCGAAATCCTCAAGAAAAATGTAAGGAACGGCGAGAGACTCGGGCTACGTGACGTCCTGCCTCCTGCACGCTCCACCAAGGCGCCGCTCCTCGCCGAAACCAAACAGAGTAATTCCAATAGGTGAGAACGCGTCAATCATGTGTGAGAAAGGAAAACCCCGAAGGGCCAAATGGCCAAAGATAGCCGATAACATGAAAAGACTGGCGAGAGAACGACATCCAATGGTGCCTTGCAGGAATCAAACTGGGGGACTTTGTGATTCAGGCCACCAGGGTGCAGAGAAGGACTGTACTGCACATGCTCTGTGGCCAGAAACGCAGAAGCCTATTGGGGAAAATTGTATTGAACTGAATGAGGGGCCGTATTTGAACATAGCTTCTCTTGATACATCCCCGATTCCACAATGTGTGCGGCGTTTTTCGGTCGGGAAGCAGGTGAGGGATCAATACCTCAGCGATGTAGTAGCAACTGACGGAATGGGGCGTCTACAGAAGTAGACTCTACCTGAAGAAGGGAAGCGTCTCAACCTGATAACTGTCCACCTCTTGTTGTTCTTCTCATTCTTTTACTCTTCTTCTTTCCCCCCAGTCTTCAGCTGGTTCCTTTTCTTCTTCACCGCAACGAATCCACCTCATCTCTTACTCATAATTCAGAATGATTCATTGCAGCAACCCACCATCAAGCACTGATAAAACAGCTTTGACATTCAAAATATTTTTGCCCTCCTCATTACTGCCTCATTGTTCGTCTCTTACAGCGTCATTGTGTGGAGACTGTCCTCTGACAGGCTTTTACATTGTTGGGTCTAATTCTGTCAAACACAGCATGCTTTCATTTATCTTCACTGTGTAAACTTGACACCAAACCTCAACTGTCAAATCGGAAAAAAAATGGGTGGGGACGGATTAAATATTTGACCTTTGCTAAAGAAAATATTAACATATTTCCGTAGTGATCTCGCGCTGGCTGCCACGCTCATCTTGGGAAAATAGAAAGTCTGGGTTTGTTTGGATGACGTTGAATCTGGTGTCCTCGCGGTGCTCTTTGATGTCCGAGGTTTGTGTTAGCGTGTGGAGACAGCTAATGCAGCCCATACCTGAACTGTACCTGAAGGACAAAACATATTGGAGAAGAGCTGTCCACACAGAAATGATCTATCGGCCGTTACAAAAGGCAGACACGGATTCTGACAACCCTTGATATGCACAGTAAACTCTCAACTGTACCTCCATCCTCCACTCTGAAACACCCGAGTTGTAGCTTTTGAAAGACTCCCTTCAGTTAATCATCCCGAACTAAGAGCTAACTAGCTGGCATGCTAGCCGCCGTCAGATTACTTACATGTATAATTCTGTGTGTAAATAAGGTTTGACAGCAGGGGTTACTGGAGACCATCCTGCGATGAGATCACACCAGTGGCGTCGCCAAATGGGGCCAGGCGCCGACTCCACTTCCTGCCCCTCTACTCCCACTGCCCGCGCTCGGACCACACCCATCTTCAAACTCGCCTTTCATTTAGATCTCAACTACACACCTGTACAGGTTCGTGACTGATTGACTAAATCCGTCCACAGACAGACAGACAGATGTAAAAAAAAAAAACACCTGGCAAACTACCCAAAACTGCTCCTGTGGTAGTTTTTTTGCTATGGTGACTCAGATACAGACTTAAAAAAACAAACAATATCAGCCACATGCTACAGCTGGTAATAATGAAACAATCCATTCCCTATCGACTCTGCAGTTGCATTTGAATACCGTTGATCTTTTAACACCCAGGTTGTGTTTTATGTAATTAAGCAGCATGGTTTGGCACCATGCTCATGCATTTTGCATAGTTCTTACATCAGATCATATTTTGCAAACAGCTACTTGCAGACGACGACTTTCAAAATCAAATCCCAGTTGAATTGTTTTTATTTTATTTAGCTTTTCAGACATCTATACATCTGCATTCCAGTACAGTATGGATACATAAATAAACAAGTGTACTCCGTTTGTCAAAATGTTAGTGTTCCATGATAAATGACTCATTTTGCACACAGGCGGATACAACTGATGAATTTGGAGCGATTCAGTGAATCATTCCCTTCATTTAAAACCTAAACTATATTATTGCTGAAGTAACGTTCTCACCAGCAGCCTCGATGAACGTCAGATGGTTGCTTTTGACAGTTGGCAACAAAATCGCTAAAATGATTGTCATATTTTTCACGTCTCCAACATGAAAACATTCCCCTCACCTACTTGAGAATGTCTGAAGCTATAAGGGCGACACGGAGATCCTCATTGTCTTATTGAGCAGTTTGCAGTTTTTGTCCAGAAACAGACCTTTCAAACCAAGTCACACCCCAATATGCAGCCAGGATTTCATGCAGAAACACAACTACAAATGATAATGATGATCTCACAGCTATTTCATGGCACGTACAATGGATTAAAAGATAGACAAAAGTATTTATAGTGTATGTTCGAGGCCATGAACTCCTCTGTTAGTCACTGTGTTTTTGTAAGCGCTTCTCCTCGGTGAAACATACCTGGCTGATACCAAACGTATCCTGGCAAATGTTGGACAGCTCTCAGCAAGTTTTCTGTTCCTGCATTTGCTTTTTGACAGTACAAATGGTCTCTGAGACAAACAATACAAATGTCCAAACGAGTTGTCATAGTCAAATGCATATGCCATGTTTCAGTCAATCATCTCGCCCAGCGTTGTAACCTTGCTCCTACGTGGCAAGCCGACACCACATTTTGTGTTCTTTCAAATTGTTTTCATCCTTTTCTGTACGGCTGACACATCAGTCGACTGGCACGCCGACCGGGTGCCTTCGCACATGCTCGTGCTTGCTCCCTGACACACGTCGAGGCCGATTTGCCAGCAGAGACGGCGGTGCTGTCACTGCAGACACCCTGATTAAAAAAAATAGTTGCAAATAGTTTGCGAGCAGATATGTGCTGGCTCGTCGGCACCGTCGCGGGGCCTTTTGCGGTTCAACAAGAGGGAACTGAATCCAGCGAGCGTGGAGACGGAGGGCGAAATGCAAAGAGGGGTAGGACGGGGAAATGCAGGCGCGAGGGAATGCGTGAGCAGTTGCACGTCTGAGACATCTCAAGGACGCTTAACAGCAGAGGAGATCTCGTGAAAAAAAACGATGAAAACAAGAAATAATTCTGCACTTTTAAACACTACCAGTCCAGTCTACTGGAAACATGTCGGGCGATTTTGCACGGATACGTTGAATCTTGACAATTTTGCATTTGGTCCATGCAAATAGTGTTTATTATGAAAGTGATGGGGTATAACAATGGGTATGACATGTGAGCGAGTCACACAAACACAGGACTTTCCCCCAGGTGACTGTTGTTCGTGTCCCGTGTGAAACCAAAAGGAAACGTTGTTGCGTAAAGTTAGCACACTAGTTGCGTACTTACGGGCAGTTAGCATGCTACTGTTGTAGCATCCCGTTGTTATTTTAAAAAACATAAAACATTATCTTTTCTGCAACCGTAACCAAATGTTGTTGCCAAAACCAAACCAACCGTTTCACATTACATTACATTTCATTTACATTTACATGTAGATTCACAACGTTAACCACGCGGTATTGTGCGTTTCTGCCAACGTTATAGAAGGCTGATATGAAATCTAGTTATGAAACAGATTTTAGGTTCAGAAACATTCAAAGTATACGGGGGTTTGCAGAAATGTACAATGTCAAAATGTGCATTACAGGATATGGGGAAAATGCAATTTTCAGACCAGGACATACAAGAGAAAGATTCACTAGTCACTACCATTTTACACATGAAACATGCATTATTGCAAAACCTTTAAACTGCATCCTTTTTTGATGTGATCAAGTATTTCATTTGTTAATTCGGGCAAATGTATTCTTGTTTTATTTCTCAGCTGTGTAGATTCGTGTGTTCCACAAATTAAGCAACCGCCCCAACAATGTCATTGTAGGTTCTGTCTTGCAATTAAACGCTACAAGACAATGCAATACTGTTTCCCAGCTCTGTTGTGACTACAGCCGCCCTGTTGTTCTCCACGCTCAGATGGGAAAAAGTCAGTTCGGTTTAGGAATCACACTCCTGCAAACTGGCAAAGCCAAAAAGCGAACGGCCCAACGTCTCCATCTTCGTTCCAGGAGATGATTTCCAATGCCACCCAAGGACTGTAACAAAAATGACTCAATTTTTCTGAGCATCAAAGCCGCGCTGCGCAATGTGGCGTCTGACCTGCGAGGTCGCTGGACTCCATGACATCAGAGCCCGCATCACGTCATGGTCAACCTCGGCCCCTGAGTGCTAATTAACACCAGACAGCGGGATCATGGACAAAGCTCAGGGCATTACCATCCATCACTGAGCAGCTTACTTTGTTTATTTGCAGATGTTAGAAGAGAGAATAATAACAGATTGCGCAAATTAGGAGGAAAGAAAACCCCATGGGATGTATAAATTATCAAATAAAAAAGGTGGGTAAACTTAGTGTAGGAGGGTTCAGCGTCTGCTGCGTCCCCAGCATCCCTGCCACAGTCTCCAGAGCTGATTACACTGCAGGCTCCTCTTCTCATGTGACCCAGCGGCCCGTGAAGCGTCGTCAACCTTTTACGAGACGGACAGGCCCGGAACAGAGGCCTAAAAGCTTGCACATGAAAGAGACAATGTTTGCTTTGCTGCCTTTAAATGGACTCGGAGCAGAGCGGCGGAGAGACGACGAAACGAAGGAAGAGAAATGGAGCAAAGCAGATGCAACGGTTTCGTGGAAGATCGTTCTCTAAACAGTGAGCGGCGAGTCCTCCCTGTGCTCTTAAACGTGAATTAATGTAGATTCCAGGCGTATTTTAAGTCCGTCTGTGACGCCTCGACTCGCCGGCGAGGTGGAATTTCGTAGGGGTGCGAGAATCTCGGCTGTAATGGGCATTCCAGCGCCGCAACATTACCGCTGTTTCCCAACAATCAATCATGGTCAGTGCGCTTCAGGGGGAGACGGAGGGAAGAGAGGCTGCGAGAGTCCGTCTCTTCTGTGCGTGAGCTGTACTGTCTGTTCCCGTAAGGTGGAATTTATAACAGTTCATCTAATGCAAAGCAAATTGCCAGTCACATCAATGTTTAAAGAATTAAAAAAACAAATGTTTTGCTCCTCATGTTGCCGAAAATAAATGCTGTTTGAGGCGTAGCCATGAAGGATGGATACATATTTTTACACCAGATAACCGGTCTGAGAACTAAACAGTACATCCTTACACCTTAAGAAGTTATCTTTAGCCCGGTGTCACACATAAATCAATGAGCGGGAGCAGAACACTGCCAAGGTTAAGAGTGTAACTCCCTCTGTGGCCACCCGTATTAAAACATGCAACCACGGTTAGTCTGTTCTGGGTTAAAGCATCCACCAAACTACATGTTTCACTGGCTTTAGAAAACAGCCATGTAAAGCTTCTCTACACAAGAATGCATGTGACACAGCAGCTGGAGGTTTGCAGAGAGCTGCAGTCTTCCTGTGTGTTGTGGTGCTTCTCCAATAGAATATATGGATATTATTCATGTTGCATTTGCAGGAGGCTTTACTGTGTTAGAGAAAGATGCTCTGTAACTAAAGATGATGCATTACAAGCTGCACCAATGGTTTTCACGTCCTGTCTGGGCACGGCCTAAAGCGTGTTTCACGTCGATCAGCAAGTGAAATGATTTGTTTCTGTCAACGGAGTCTGGTGACTTTGAGGAGAGCCTATTCATTGTGTGTTTTGTACATTGTCCCGTAGCATCGCGCCAGAAAAGGGACAAACGTGTTTTCAACACAGCCAATAATTACAGTGGACTTCTGCAGAATCATTTGTCCTGTGGATGAATACAGATTGCAACTTTTCCCACTGAAGACAAAAGCCAGATGTTACTGGGTGTAGGTGGGTTTCTTTGTCCAGTGGGAAAGGCCCTTCAGAAACATAAGTACGGGTGCATGCACTTGAGATATTTCTTTCTCCACATTTCTTTTTTTTGTTTTTTAAAGCGGGACCATGTGATCGGCAAGGAAACGTCACTAAATTAGGGATGCCTTGCCTTAAAGCGGTAGATGATCCAGCTTTAAGTACAGTGGCTGCTCAGATGAACTTTATAGGCGTGACCTATATATTTTCAGTCAGGCGTAGATGTATATCACTCCTAAAAAGACAGAAGAACTGATCCTCTGTGAGTGTGATTTGCAGCGTGGAAGCATCGAGGTGCTGGACAGCTCCTGACTCTTTGACAGTGACATTGCACATACGCACATTTTGACATCGGCGACGGCCGGCACATGTGCTCCACTTTGCCATCGGATCACGTTCGATCTAAACAGAGGAGGGAGGTGGACGAAAGGGCGTTCACCGCCGGGCTCCACACATACTCAGCTAATCAGGAACGGCCCTGCTTGGAGACACGGTGAATAACAGCATGCAGTGATAAGGTCACCAAATGAACTAAAGCTGGAATCAAGAATCTGAAGCCTTTTTTTAATCCGTGACCAACAAGATTAGAGGGTTTCCACTCAACATAGAGTGTGGGTCGCTGGAGGAATCACTCGGAGACCTGGGCTGTACTGGACACACAGAGGAGAAACATCCACCTTAAAATGGAAGTTACATACTGGCTAAAAGCTTAAAGTATATTTAAGAAACACACTCAACTTCAAACTGATCCTGAGGAGCAGTGAAACTGCCATCCATGCCTTGAAAATAGACTGTATGCATAAATGGACAACGCATCTTCACTTCACCTCCTACTGTACAGAAATGAAGCCAAAATAACCCGGATGCAGAGGCGGCCATCTTGCACGTTTGACGTCACTAGAGCCAAAGATGGATTACTTACAGGCCTGCAGGGCAGAGGACACGGGTTCCAAAGTGTCAGGGGCCTCCTGTGGCATTCGCCTATAAAATATCACTCAAAGAAGCAAGTACCAACCAGGAGGAGACTCAAAATGACCACGAAGAAACACACCAGAAACACAAGAGACACAAAATGACTACAGAAGAGACAAAAGAACGACAAAGAGACACGACATTACTAGAGAGAGACACCAAAGGACCACAAGGAGATAGAATATTACTAGAGAGAGACGAGATGACTACAAAGAGACAAAAAAGGACCACAAGGAGATAGAATATTACTAGAGAGAGACGAGATGACTACAAAGAGACAAAAAAGGACCACAAGGAGATAGAACATTACTAGAGAGAGATGAAATGACTACAAAGAGACAAAAAAGGACCACAAGGAGATAGAACATTACTAGAGAGAGATGAAATGACTACAAAGAGACAAAAAAGGACCACAAGGAGATAGAACATTACTAGAGAGAGATGAAATGACTACAAAGAGACAAAAAAGGACCACAAATAGACCAGAATATGTCCGTAGCTTGTTAGCGTGAGACCATCACAGCTGTCAATAGTGACGTCACACACCCTTTTTTTATAGCATCAAATAACTAATGAAAACCAAATTTATCAAAAAATATTTTTTTTAAATCGGAATTTAGGATAAATGTATTTTACGTGTTATTTTTTGTTGTTGTCCCATCCGCTAATATGGAGGGGGCGGGGTTTATGACCTATACTGCATCCAGCCACTAGGGGGCAATCAAGATGTTTCGGCTCTACTTTTTGTGATAAACAGACAATGCACCCAGGAGGTGAGGCTTTGCACTGGTCTCAATATGTAAATACAACCAATGTACTGCTATTAAAGCACCTGGTACACAGAGTCACATGTTTACACTGCATGCATGTCTGTGTTTTACTTTGAAAGGACGGATTTGGGTTTAAACCACAGTGAAGATTCTTCGAAAAGTATCAGCTGGTCCCTTCCTCTTCAAAGGTTTGTTTGAGGATTACAACTTGTCTCTCTTTACAGCAATAGTTACCTGAGATGAATGTTTTTATGGAAATCTTCTCGAAATCTGAACCACTCCGTGTGTTTTTCCGTACAGCGAAAAGCACAAAGAGACAGTGAAAAGCCTGTGTGTCTGGTGGAAGCTGTGCAATATGCAAAACAAGTCTGTGTCTTTTCCCAAAGCAAAAGGCAGCCTCGTCTCTGAAAAGGTTCCATACATGAGGTAGCGAGGAGAATGCCACACGGGCTAAAGAGACGAACTGGGGAGAGGAGAGAATACACTTTCTCCCTCCCTCTCCTTGCTCAGTGATCCAGCACAGTGAACACAAAAGCTACTGTTTGCCAGTGTGCCGAGGAATCCAACCAGTTACCTCGATGACAGAAAGGCCTGCAAAGTGCTTCCCATAGAAAACACGGGGCCCGTAAGCGACGCGACGCGGCGGAAAGTGAGATACGTCATTTGACGTAAACAATAGTTAAGAATTATACTCACTTACGACTATGGATCCCACTATGTTTGGTATGGTTGAACAAAATGAATGTCAAGGTGTAACTTCACTACAATTACATGATCAGCGTCAATCCCAGAGCCCAGCAGGACGCCCAGGAAATGTATTTTGACACTTTTCTTACAGTTTTTTAACAGTATTATAACAAAAGAAACTGTGGGTTTCAAGATACCATGAAAGTATGATTCCCTATTACATCCCTTTTGTTTGCATGAAGTCTGCATCATAGATCACAGAGTGAAAAGCAACTCTCTTTGATTGGATGAGCAATTGCTGTCAATGCAGTCTGGATTTATTTCCTCAAGTCCTCTGTGTTTGTTGAGAACGACCCACAAGCCAGGATAAATCCACAATGTGTGTTTGTGTTGTTTGAGTTTTTATTCAGTCAATCATTACAGGCAATAAAGCCACAGTCCAATATAAAAAAAAGAGAGAAATGACCGAAAAGGTATAAGCAGAAGCATAAATGCTTATATATTCCTATCTTAAATTCTTATCAATTAAATCAGATAATTAATTAGATATGAAGATGAAAGAAAATAAATAAATATACTAATATTTCATTCACACTTGTAACCATCAAAAGTAGTTTTTTAAACAATCCTTTTGAAAACCAAAAATGAGTTGACCATTCTTACACCATGTGAGCGTTGTTCCATAATTGAACTCCTACAATAGAGATACATCTTCTTTTAATCCCTTTTTTAGCTTTTTAAATTTACACACATCTCTCAAATCATATTTACACTCATGTATTGAAAACAACCTTTGCACACGTCTGACTTTGCTTTATTTTATAATGCAATGCTTCATGCAGCTTTTAGGGGAGCAAAATTCCCAGCAGACTCGCATTTTTTTTCATTATTTTATCATCCAGTGTTTATCCTGGGAACACATTCCCACTCGACAAATTACACAAAGAAATATGGGATGCCATTTATCTTCATCAGAGGATCCGTCTGCCTGAACATCTCAGTCCGAGGAAAAAGAAGCGCTCACAAAAAAAAAAAAAAAAAAACAAAATTGAAAAAATGAAAAACAAATTAGCGGCCAGATAAGGCCAGATAAGACCCGATGATGATGTTCACAAGTACCGCCGCATTCATGGCGTTCCTCTTTATCAACACAGTTTAGTGCTGCAACACCTTGTCAGGGTTTGATGGGTGAGATTACTCTGTTTTCGGATAAGACGTGGCCCGCGATGTTACACGCACTTCAACAACGATGAGGTGAAGTCATCGGCCTCCAATTCTCAATGGCATTTTAAGAGGGAAGAGTCGACTCGAGGCCTTGATTTGCTAAGACACGTTCACAGATCACATATTAGAGATGCAATTCGAGTAATGGATTTTTTTACTTTCCGCTACAAAAATAGATATATGGCATTTGAGAAATGCACTTCAGTTTATTTTATTTTTCACCTGTAGCAACTGTCTCTCCCGTGTTTTATTTAGACGTGCATTCCAACTGGCCCACATTTAGCGGAAGGTTTATCATACCTGTCATACTTTCAGAGACATTTCCCTCCCTCATGGAGCCTAATATGCTCAGTCACATTCTCAGGATGAGACCACACAGCCTCTTATACAGCGAACAGTTGCAGCCAAGCCACCTGATTGGTCGCTGATGCGTTCCAGCCGCGTCGGTAATCCCACAATGTTATGAAAAATTGGAAATGGTGTCGATAATAACTCAGCTCGAGGACAATCTGTGTCGGTCTCATATTTGTAATTCATTCACACCGACGGTTTTAAAGGAAAGGTGCGAGGCCACGTCATCGTGTACACAACAACACGCTGAAGAATCCTCTCTTGGATTTTATGGCTACAATAAAGAATGTGCGCAATCTCTTCAACGCTCTGCTCAAAAAAACACTTTTTCCACTGGGCTACTTTGTTATCTCGTCACTGCACAGTATGTTTTCCTTTTTCATTTATTTATTTTCTGCCTTTTATTTATTTCAGTGCAGTTTATGTCCAGAACAAATTATTCTCTTCTGAGTTATGCATCTGAGGGAAGTAGCGTGTTGTTAGTAGCTCTGCAGAACCTCTTCGATAGGAGGCCAAGGGGGATGGCTGTGACTCTAGCATTAGCATTAGCAGCATTAGCACATGGTTGCAACTCGTCTCCTATGGTCAGGGTTGTTTTCTGCTAATAAATCATTGGTATTTTACCATAAACAAGTGGCTGTTTCTCTCCACATAGCTGCATTTAGCTGCATGTATAACCCAGCTAGGACCTAGTGCTACTCCACCACAAGTCTACTGTCTGATGTCCGATCGCAGAAAAATAAGATGGATGAAATAAAACTCCAGCCGAAACCCAGCAGCGGGAGGTTGGTGACTATTGAGCCCACATCTTTACAAAAACCTGGCTCCATCGTTGCATCCTGGATCAAGCTGCACTTCACAGGAAAGCTGCAGGACTTTAGTGGACTCAGACATAGTCAAAGTATGGACCCTGTTTTCCTGATGTGCAATTTCCGATGTTAGGATGTTGGCCGTATTATCTGCACAGATAATTCTTTATGTGGCTGCTGGTTATGATGCAAATGGACTCCAGCTGCATTTCATTATGGATCCCTGTGTTGCAGAATGACATTCAATGATCCTTGAATCCCTGGAGGTTGTCAGTAAGTTACAGAGTAGTCAACATATATTGTCAATGTAATGTTTAAATGGCCAGTGGAGGGTTGCTGAAAAGAACGAAAACACCGCCAAATCTAACTAAAACAGAAGGAGTCTCTGTCTTTCTGTACGTCGGCAGGTGTATTGCTGTCAGCATCACCAAGCAGAACCCCTAAAGGCACAAGAACGAGAGCCCGGCCCAAAAACACCTGGCAGAGGGACCTTGGGACCGACCTCAAGCAGGGCGGGCTGCCATTGAAACAACTGGAAAGGAAAAGCCCACGGCAGGAGACTCTGCTGAACTGTGATCAACGGCCTACGCTCCATAAAAAGGGAGCATATGCGTCAAGTAAAGTAAGTGAGGGCGCATTGCTGAGGACACAAGGAAGCGCAGTGTTGAGTGTGTGAAGTTGTGTGGATGAGCCGTGCAGAGAAATCTGTAAGCAGCGATACTGGAGGCCCGAGCGGCTGCATCCCCTCCTCCCGAAAAGACCCCACATTGGTGTTTACAGCGGTTGCTTGTACGGTTGCTATAGTAGCATGTAACCAAAGCTTTCAGGGTACTTTGCTTTCAAAATTGCATAGAACTAAAGACCAGATCAGAGCCGTACCATATAAAATAACACAAGGTAGCGGTCTTAACATGTGGCTGTAAAACACAAATTGAAGTTGTCTGGTGAAATGTTAAAAAACAAGTCAAACCGTGCAGCTCAGGTAAAGTTGCGTCTTCAATAGCAGTTGCATCAAAATGCACGGTGGACTTTAATGCAATGATGATGTCATGCAGAGATAAACCTTCTGCGACTTCTTCACAAACCGATGAATTGGACCAGCTCAACAATATGCCAATCATTTCGGATCACATTGCAAAATCTGTCAAAAAGCGTACATTCCGACGTCACCGATTGGTGGGCGTTTTTGTCTTTTGATTCTGAGCAGAGCTCGGCACTCCAGCTCTGAAGCGTTCCATAAAGCGTGAGCCTCGACTTGGCACCGTCCGCTCGCAACGCCGCCGCATGAGAACATGACTGAGCAATGCTAAACCCGTGACCCCACTCACACTGGCTATACCCCCGCTATATGCCTCATTCTCTCCATTTCAACAGTTCTCTTCCTCTCTGTTCAGTCCTATTGGAATATAAAGCTAGGCATTAGTATTTGGAGGACTGCTCTTCAGATCTTCATTAATAGATAGATAGATATATACTTTATTAATCCCCAAGGGGAAATTTCTTGTCATAGTAGCGCCGTACAACTTGAAGATACAAATAAACACACAAGATAAAAGATCAAATATATAAAGAAGTAACAGGGATGAAAGATATATACAAATAAAATAAAATAAAAATAAAGTAGAATATAAATGTATATATATATATGTATAAAATTAAATTAAAAAATTTAAATATATATATAAATAAATAATTAAAAAAAAGTCATCCAGAAGTAGTGAAAGCAGTATTCATTTAAATCATTGACTTAATAAAACATTGCAAATGTAAGAATACCTAAATTCAAGGATGCAGTCAAAATACAAGTATTGAAGTAAAAGTATAAGTATAAGGATTTGAACTGTTGGGTGGTTTTATATTTAACAATGCGTCATATGTCATAAACTGAGTGTGTAAAATCCATCAACTAATGAATAATGAATGCAGTTTTAAAGTAAAAAGTACATTAAAGCTAAGGTTTTTTTAATATCATTATGGAAAGTCTCTTTCAATAAAAAACTTGCTCTGAAACGAAAAAGAGAAGAAACAAATCCAATATTTATCTATCCAATATATTAGCTTTCAATATAAATACTTGAGTTAAGTTTGATGCAAGTACACCACTACTCATTTTACTTCCACTATACATGTAGTATTTGCAGTTACCAAAGCAGCACTGGCCCTGAGATGGAGAACTTTAGTACTAGCACTTATAACTCTAAGCAAAAGGGCAGTACAAGCAGTATTAATTGTATTATTAATAATAATAATAATGCATTTAATTTATATAGCGCTTTTCATGGTACTCAAAGACACTTTACACAACATGAATAATAAAGCAGTAGTATAGCAATAGTATTGTCAGCTAAATGTAGTACTGTAGGAGTAATAGATTCATAGCAGCAGTGTACATTTAGCATTACCAGTAGTAGTAATAGTAGCACCAGTGTTAGTACCAGTGGTGTTAGTAGTAATAGAAGTAGTAGTACTTTTGCAGTAGTAGTAGTAGCAGTTGCTTTGGTATTTGTAGCAGTAGAAGTAGTTGTAGTAGTCTGGCTTCCTCTCTCCTCCTGCCTGCTAAGACTTGCAGGTACAAGCGGTAACAACAGAATCTGAGATACCGTATCCTCTCATCTCTTTCATCCTATTTATTTTGCGTCTCACCCCCCCCCCCCCCCACCCCCCCCATCCCCCCTCCTTATACGTCCTCTCTCATCTCTCCTGCCACTTATTTAATCACACGCGAAACGGCTCCTCAAATCAAATCATATCCAAATATCCTCTCCGTCGTCGTTAAGAGAGATGCCGCGCTCGTCCGCACTCTTTGCATATTTTTGGTGGCGTGCAGCCAAGTGAAGCGAGCTACAGGGATTTCACCAAATGTCCTTTTTAGTCACACGTACACTCGTAACTGCTACCATGGACTCATGAAATATTGGGATTTTAAAAAGGTTGAGAGACCAGCGGCACCAACATGCTCCTCCACACAAATATAAATATATATATACACAGTTACAATGCCTTTTCATGTGCAAAATGACCCTCTCTCTGGCTTGTAAGGGTGAAAGAGTCATGATTACTGAGGGAATAAAGTGATTGCATGTTTCAAAAGTTTACATTTTCAATATTAGAGTATGAACATGAATATTTTGGGTTCATAATGAATAACAAACCCATCAAGTGGAGAGTTACAGAGAGAGAGAGCTCCTCAACAGAGACGCATAAATCACCTTTTACACTTCTGGCCAGTGTGTTCATGTGTACTTGTATCAATGACACTGTGGGGACGTGAACCTGCTCAAACCCCCACATTGTGAGGACTCCACGTCAGTGAAGCCTACGGGGGAGCCAGAGAGCTCGTATGGGGAAACTGGCGGTCCCGATCCATCATTTAAGATACCTTTCTAAGTTCACAATATAAAAACAGCGGGGCATGTCTGTGATTTGCCAGAGGGCAAAAAAAAGCGTTCACAAAATGTGGGTGGTCCCGTCACACGCACGTTTTTCTGCTCCACAAATCTGGAACAAGGTCCCTGAAAGCTGCAGGTCAGCTCAGACCCTCAGCTCCTTTACATCCAGATTTAAGGATGTTCTTATTTCCTAAACTGCACTGCAACTTGTTTTCTATTCTTTGCTTCTTGGCTGTTTTTAAATGTTTTAATGAATGTTTTAAATTGTTTTTAAACCTTGTTTTCTTCTGCATTATGTTTTCATGCTTTTAATGGTTTTATATGAAGCACTTTGAATCTCCTTGTTGTTGAAATGTGCGATACAAATAAGCCTTCCTTGCCTTGTTAGCGTCTCAGGGTGCTTGCACGCCTGTAGTTGAGTTCATCTGGTCCTGACCTGGGGAACACAATGTACATTGAAGTAATTTTGGTTCTGGTCCAGTTCCTCTGTACACTGACTTTTTTTACAAACTAACCAAGAGGGTGAACTTGAAGATGTACAGAGTGACTGGTAACTCCTCCATTGGACGGTCTTGGCGATTATCATCCTGCATCATCAGGACCGATGTGGGGAAATCACATTCTGACAGAAGTTTATGCATCACTTTAATACTTCTGCTGTGTCGGTTTACGTCCTGTGATTAATGAGTGACTTTCGGCTTTATTAGCATAATGAGACTGTGAATCTAGTGCATGTTATAATCACTTTCACACACTTTTCAATGGAGTTGATGCACTTAATAAGCATGTGTAATCGGATTAACACAGCAGATTTTTACCTGTCAATCAGGGAAGTGCTGATATACATGATCTTAAGTACAGATCAGTAGGATGACAGAATGTATGGAAGTGGATGCAATGTCCTAATTGACCATAACAAGTGTGTCTGGAGACTCCACAGGCTCAAAATGTGTATTTTAAGAATACTTTATCATGTAAACTCTTGTTTGATGACACAATATACGATCAGCATGTGAAAGGGCCAGACAGTTGAGTTCAGCTCAGTTTAGTTGAGCTTGGTTCAGTTCAGGTTGAAGTGGTGAAGGTGCTCCATTAGCCCCGCCCTCAGCGACTGAAGATCCAGCTCAAGCCGAGGCCTCAGCCGGGACCCCGCCTCCGTCCCCCGACCCCGCCCACCGCTCAGTGACAGACCCATCATTGTCTCTCCACCTCTGCAGATTCTTTGGAGATTGAATAAACGCAGGTGAGTTACTGCCTTGACAGGGAAGTGAAATATTCCTATATTGTATAAACATTACATCACCCTCGCTATAAGCTGAAACTGGCAATTGTCCACAAGTTATTAGATGGAGGAATCCGAAGCTTTGTCTCACGGGTCTCGGTGCTCCTCTTTGCAGATCTTTTTAGCTGACAGACAAACTCCAATAGCAATTTTTTTTTATAAATATTTGTGCGAAAGAACATTATTGAATCCAGAGCTGTTTTGTGATAAATTGTAGTACTATTTATGAGACTGTTAAAGAACTTACAGATGTTTTGTTCTATTCTTTCTTCCTCTAAATTGAGTCCATACCCATACACATCAATGTCCTTACAAACAAATGGATAGTTTTGCTTATTAGATTTTAAATGCTTCAGTTTTAGTACAAACGCATGAGCTTTTTTCTGAGCAATGCTTAGCTCATAGGTCACCTCACTGTATTTACATGGATATTTATTTTTCATTTCACTGGAATCATCTGAAGCCTCCAGTCTCCTCTGTACTGAGACCCTGAGCATCACACATCTACTGGGGTTGATGACAGAGAAACATGATCATCATCTACAAGATAAGCTCTGTTTAAGACCAAGACATTTTCTTTTATTGCCTCTTGGCACTTTTAAAGCATTCCACTTATTTTGTCCGTCCTCCACTCATCCATAAAAACTGATAAAATAACCAGACTCAAAGCATCTGAATATGTTTTCTTTCTTTTTTTGGTCACACAGTAAATGCCCCCTTTTCACTTGTGTGGTGCACTCTTCAATGTAAACCAGATGTTTATTAGTTTAAGAAAATCTGTGGGGAAAAAAAAGAGACGACATTCAAAGCAAAAGGACACAAATCTGCAAAGGCATTTATATAATATTGTTCCTCCCTGGGGAGAAGAAGTTAACACAGGCCCACATCTGCAGAGCTTTTCTGACACAGTCAAGTGATACTTTTAGAACACTGTTATGGTTATGATTATAGTTATGCTCAAGGATCTGTGAGAAAATATTTCAACATGCATTCTCAAGCGAGGAGGAGGATACAGGATGATGCTGTGATGTTTCATCGTGGATGAGATGGAGATGTACGAGTGACTTTAGCATCTATATGAGTTTTAAAAAAATAGACCATGATCTGAAGAGAGAAGAGCAGGAGGCAACGGTATACGTGAGAATTTGGGTACGTTCTTTTCATTCAGTTAAACTGCACGATCAAGTAATTGATAGCGTACAGTTCATGTAATGAGCTAACGTTAGCATTCATTCTGTGGTTGTCCAGCAACAAAAACGTAAAAAAGACATAAATTGATCTGTTTAATTGGGCAACAAAATGGCAGTGCGGTGCAAAATAATCATTTTAAAGGGGCATGACAATTTATTTGGCGCCCCCTTGTGGTAGTGTAAAAAACACCGTGGCAAACAGTGAATCATGAATACACCGCATCGATTTTCACTATAATTGTGTCATTTGTCTACAAACAAAATTAGCATCAAAATCATTTGAATTATTCTCTAACCATACACAACTGTGCACATAGTGTCTTTAATAAAACTAACTGAGAGATTGTATTGTATACACTGAGGAATGGAGTCAATTAACTCGTGAAAGGAAAGATCCTGTTCATTGCTATTTACTTCTTCTGCAGGCATTCATCATCTTCCTCACAGCTTGGTCAAATCATCCCGGACTGAAGCAGTCTGATCTCCCATTTATAACATCTGACAGGTCAGCAGGAGCCGCTGTAATCTGATCATAGATAATCTGTGCGGTCATACATCACAGCTATATGAAAAACAGTGTCCGTTTGGAACTCCTCCGACGTCTTGTACGACTTGTGTGCAAACAAAAACCTCATGACTGGTCATCCGTCACTATCTGTGCAACCTTTACATGACAAAGCAACAAATTGCCTTTGAATTGCTTGCTGCGGGTGATATCCCGGCTTCAGGGGAGAGTTGTTCTCCTCCTCTCTCAAAGCAATGAATCATAAAAATGTGACAAATATGGTTTGACATTGCTTTTTGGGGCTGATTAATGAGTGTAGCTATAGTCGCGGTGGAAAGTCCCACACAGACAGGTTCGAGGATTTCTGTTTAGCACTGGAGCAGGAAAGAAAAGCCTCTTCATGTGTGTCCTGGCATTGCACACAAGTTGGCGGGTTTCATGCAATCAGCCTGTTCCCCCTGTGTGAACCTTGAAATGCACTTTATAGCTTGCTGCTGTTTTTTATTTTTATTTTTTGCTGTTTCTATCACAACAACAAATTGTTCAATTAGTCATCTATATATCGACACTTTCCGTAGTCATAGAACTGTAGTTGTAATGCAGTTTTGTAACAGCAGTGAGGCTTTATTGTAATGTAGCCTTGATAAGAATAAACATATCTTTATATTTGCCTTCAGTCCAAAAAACAACACACTTACTGTGACACTTAATTACATAATTCATACTTTTTCTTTTGTTACAAAAAGTTGTGATGGAAGATGGTCAATTCATAGAAGATATGCATGTTGTACTGTTGTACTTTCAGAACTATGTGTTGTCCAAACTGTCTTATTACAGAGAAATTCAACAACAAAGTCATACAAATAATAACCTTCGTAAATATAAGAGCAAGTTGTATTAAAAATAACCAGGATAATTATCTTGTCAGTATACAATAACATGTTTGGTATTGCTGGAGACTAGAAATTCCAAACTTTCTAAAGCACCTGAACTCATCGCAGCTCACACGGTCCACTATCAAAAAAGTCGGGACGGAAAGTCTCCGTGAGTCTCAGAGAGGAGTCAGCCGCCATCTTAGTCACGTTTGACTGACGGTCACGGATGGGCGCTCCGGCTGTTCGTTTCCACCTGGTGGCTGTATAGAAGCACCAGCACCAACCAGCCCGACATCATTCTCCTCTTCTCGCTGAGACGGATCTGTGGATCCCTCATAGAGCACTGTGATCCCTTCCATTCTCCATGTATCTGCCTGTATAGCATGGAGCACTATATATATATATATATATATATATATATATATATATATATATATATATATATATATATATATATATATATGAAAATGTATCTCCTTTCATTGAGTGTATTACTACTACGAGGCTCTGCTTATACATGCTTTGTAAAGAATAGATAGTCTTCACTTTAGATGAGGTCACAGAACATACTTAACTAAAGAGTAGTAACTACTGAATTAATGTATTACCCAAGCTTAACAATCAAGAATTAAACTTTTATAACTGTGTTTATTAATTGTATTGTATTAATTGCATACTAATGAGTTGCTAATGAGTATTCATGTTGGAACAATGCGTTATAAATGATGAATTAAGTGTTTATTCATGCTTTACTAATGCTAAATAGTGTGTAGTATGCCTCTATGGCTTATGGTTGAGTGTGTAATACATTTTGCAGCTAATATTTGTGCATTTTTAAGATACAAAACCGCAAACCATGATTGTAGCAAGAGTAGCAGGTTGTGCTAGTTGCAGAAATAATATTAGTAGCATAAGCAGTAGTGATCTTAGTAGTACCATTTGCGGTAGTAGTATTATGTAAAGTACTATTCACAGTACTATCGTTTGATTGGTCGTGGAGGTCTTGTGAGAAAAGAGGAACTTCAGGTTCCTGCATTGTTTCAGAGCTCCACCACCCAGAGAGGACCTGCCTCAACGCTCGCTGGATATTTTACTGTTGGAAGAGTTACAGCAGTTAAATATGAAATCATCTTCTTCAGCTATAAAAAAAGTCGCTGGTATTTGTGGTGTCGGCGCCAGTGATAGTAACCATGACTTCTTACGGAGCTGTTTGGAAACAACCTCTTCATATTTGTTAAACTCTCACTGTTTTATTTTATTTGTCACCTGTAGCAACATGTTCGTCTGTGTTTTATTTAGACCGGCATTCCAACTGGACTACATTTAGAGAAAGGTTTATCATACCTGTCATTCTTTCAGAGCCATTTCCCTCCCTTGTGGAGCCTAATATGCTCAGTCAGACCACACAGACGATTACGCAACAGCCAACAGAAGTGATCGGTCAATGAAGCGGTCCAGCCATGCCGGTGATTCTCGCCATGCACTGAATAGCTGAGCTTTATTAATATTGCAACCGGTCGCTGTGATGACTAAGAGCAACAGCGTAAAAACGTCAGTAGAAAACGTACAACATAATCGTAGTAAAGAACACTTTCTTGGGGATGTTATGTTTGTGTTTTGTGATATTCAGGTCTGTGTTTAGGAATTTAAAAGCCGGTAAAGCTTTAGCCGATTACTACTGAAAGAGATATATAAATATATATATATATATATATATGTATCATCATCTATGATATATATATATATAACATCATTGTTCAGTATAAACGCTGTAATATCCCCCGAAACAGCATTGAACTAAAATGTATTATAACCCAACATTAACTCAACACACACATACGATAACACAAGCTGTTTTTATTTGCTCTGTCCTGTGATCAACATTAGCTACATTACCATCTTTATTACATCCCATATCTGTATATCGTATGTATTTATTGTAGTAGGGCGATCTCAAGCCATCTATGATCCTTTCTTGGGTCATTGAGGTAGTCGGGAATGTGTGTGTGTGTGTGTGTGCGTGTGTGCGTGTGTGTTTTTGGCAGCAGGCTACCTGGAGCTATACCTGGAGGTGTGACATTACTTGGAACAAAAGACGTCATTGGTCGAACGTATATTTCTTTGAAATCGAGGCTGAATACTTTCCCCCGCAAGAATGTTCAGCAGGGCCGTGCAAGCAGTCGTAACCCACAAAGTCATGTTTTATACATTTATGTGCATTTTTCTTTTTGCAGGCTCCGATAACAATTTAAAAACGAAGACAAATAGTGATGAGGTAAATCATTTTCGTCAGTTGGCTGGCCGCTGTGTGGGAAGTATGCCTTCGCCGGCCGCGTATAGAAAGCACAAAGGTGTTGATTGTTGGACTATCATTGGATTAAGTGACCTATTCCAGTTTTGATAAGCAGCACCAGATCAGTGCCGTGTGCACACAGACTCAAGGACCAGCACAGGCGACTGGAAATATTATCGTTTAACTTTGTCTTGGACTCCGTAATCCACATTTAAGGGTTGAATAAGATTAAAACCTACATTGTTAAATGGCCTTTTTTCAATGAAGACATTTCTTACTGTGACAAGCGTCATAGTAGGGATTTCACAAGTGTAAATAATGAAGTAAATGCTGAATCCCATTAAGCTGCTTCAGTTTCAGGTCCATGGTTTAGAAATAAAACAGTGCTTTCTCCACTATAAGTCAAAATGTGTGTAATGAAAAAGGCCTATTCATACCCTTTTCAGTAGTTGTTAAACATTTTAGTATAAAGGCCTTTGTACACCGTTTAGATTTTACAGAAACATAGTGGTACATGTTTGCATCTACTTATAGAAAATAATGATAATATCAGCGAGGTCCATCATAAAAGTGACGCAGCTGCAGAATGCAACCATGAGAAATACATGTAATAACTATCCGGGAGTCAAAAGCAGTACAATATGAGTCACACGCCAGTGAAGAAAGACCGACATAAAAAGATAAACAAATATATCCACAACAGCCACAGCGGGAGAACACCTGCCTGGTTGGTTCCAGGTCATATGGAAATGAAATGAGCTCTAGCACTTTGCAATGCAAAACTTCACATGGTCTTTTATGTACTCAGGGAATGTTGTGAACCTGTTAAAACGCTGCCGTATTTATTTAAAAAACTCCTCGTCGTCTATAAGGAAGGAAAAAACGTCATTCTTCTCATTCTTTTCTCTGTGGTTTTTGTCCCTAAGCTGCAAAGTAGCGGCAACAACCCTCGTCCCATTACAGCAGACTGTGTGATCTCAGCATTGTTTGGGAATTTCCCTGAAGAATCTTACAGAATATTAGGAAGCCGCAAGACTTCACAACGATTTTGGCTTTGGAAAAGGTAGAGACAAATTTTGCAGATGATTTAGCTGCTGCAATAATAAACATTGGCATTCCTCTCTTTATCTCGCCATCTAGAGTTTCACACGCGCTGCCAAATTGAGCAAGGTGTTTTTTTTGTTTTGTTCCATGTGTGATAAATATGATTACACACGAGAATGTTCGTTACATAGCTTGTCAGGACATTGCGTCCTCTAACCTCGCTCTCCCTAGAAGTCGTGGCTCTGCCAATGAAACGGGGAATAATGCTCCGATTGAACATTTCTGCAAAACATTTTGCGATTACGTTTTTCTATTTTGCTCGCGGCGTCTTGTATGATCAAGGTAAGGTGACTGAAACCATTTCGGTTACCCAAGTGCCTCTCATTAGAGGATTTCAGTGATCTGCTCCAGCTTTGATGTGTGCTGCGAGCACAAACTCTCGCTAACGAGGGCTCACGCCGGTGAGTGAAATGAATCTCGTTAAACGTGGACCAGGGTTCCAGAGTGAGGACATCACTGATCCACATTTAAAATGGGTCTCAGAGAGGATTAACTGTTGCAGATAAAAGCCTACACTCGCTTTAATGTATATCCTTTTCCGGGAAGCTGACTCAAGCTGACTCAACTAGGCTTCATGCTCTTGGCCTTTTACACAGATATGTTGACATGGAGCAACACACACACACAGTCATCATTAGTGTTATTAGTAACACCTGTTCTTTATATAAATATATATTTAGAGTCTGTAAACTGTGCTGCTTTTTTGGAGAAGACCCTCATCTTTAAATAGTACACAGACAGAAAAAGAAGAAGGTTAACGCAGCATTAACTGGCTTTTGTGGCCACTTGAGGGCATCAGAATCCGCTGTAAACACAAACACTGGCATATTACCGCCTCATAAAGTCGTGGAAAACTTTAGCAAGTAGTCAAAAAATAGCCTTTGTTTATATATCCAGCAGACACTCGTTCTCATTCCCATCTCGCCACATACGGATGCTTGGGTACCGCTTAGCGTCACTTACATTTATGCAACAAAACTACTTGGTTAGCTTTAGTAAAAGTTGTGTTTTAGATAAATAACCATATTTGTGACATAACTCCAGCGACAAGTTAATTATTCATATGTCTACCTTAGAATAAGTCCATACTCGGTACATGAACAGACGCTATCGTTCTATAAACTATGCCACCTGACCTCCGTAGTTCCTCTGAGCGTCTAATCCTGACGCGAATGTGTTTCATGTTGGAGTAGCTCGAAGGCCCGGTGTGTGTTTCATATAGAAGTGCCTTCTGCGTTGGTATCAGACGCCACAGGTCGTGTAAAAACCCAGGTATTTGACTCCATGGGAAAGAGACCACCTCACCTAAATAGCTACTAAATGCTAAATGATGTTCGCAGGCTTTCAGGTAACCTGGGAAGCTAGCGTATCAATTTGTTTTGAGTTGTTTGTTTTGGAGCCTCATCGACCACGTTACAGCAGCAAGTATGCATGACGTCATTAACACTGATACACAGCAATGTCCATCCTGAGGTGAACACCTCCTCGGTTGTTTTTCGCAGACTTTCCTCATTCGCGCCCTCCAAGAGTTCGTCCAGTCGTGGCGAAGAGCTACCGGCAGTCCGTGTCGCTGTGATCGGCGGTGCTGATACGTTTCATTAAGAGGTAACTCTAGCCGCTCGCATCTCCGTTTCATCCTCAGCGAGTCTCCTGGGAGCGTGCTGGGAAACAAAGGCTGCAGGGTCCTTTGTGGGGTACACTTAGGACCGCTGGAGTTTACTGTAAACACAGTGGCAGGGGCACAGCAGGGGTCACTCATGAGTGTTTGTGTGTGGGTGTGGAGGCTTTAGTCGCGGTGCTTTCATATATAGTTAAGTTGCAGTTGGTGATGGAGGATGAAACGATGAAGAAAGGGAGACTTTTCTTCAGAAGACTGGAGGGGAAGTAGAAAAGAATTTAGACTCTGCAGTATTTTCAAAGTAGTAAGGGAGTTTGACCAATATGGGTTTTTAATGTTTTAATTGTTGTATTTATTTTTAGGATTATTTTTAGTATTTTAAACAATGGTTATATATTACATTTTTTGCACACATAGTGTTTACCCCCAGAGGTTCTCAAAGGACCCCTTACAAGATGGAGAGCCCTTATGTGTGTTTCCATGCAAGGAAACATTATTTATTAACTAAGGTTTATTCAAAATAAACATTAGATTGTGCAGATCAATAATTTCAGCAAACGAGGGCGAGAGAGAGAGAGAGAGAGAGAGAGAGAGAGAGAGAGAGAGAGACGGCGAGCACCTGGATCAGCGTTGACAGCCTGAGGCTCATCAAGCAGCTTCATCAGCTCACGGCGACCTGCTGAGGTTGACCCGGACAGGAGAGCGGTACCAGAACAGTACTAGAACCCTCATTTGAGAACCCTGCATGAGAAAGATAACAGACATGTATTATACATATTTAAGTGGCATCAATTAGATTAGTGCACCTAAAGAAAATATCAAAGGCAAATATAGAGAAAACCTGGAGAAAAGTGAAGGGTTTTATATTGGCTAGATAAAAAATTAATTTTGATTATGGTATACTCTAAATAATATACAATTTGTTAGAATCTGGTCTATGAAATATTTTTACTTAAAAAAAGTCATGATCATTAATCTACTAAGCTTTTTTGTAAAAAAAAAAAAAAAAAAAGAGAAGATTAAACTAAATACATCAAATACATTTTTGAAAAATGATAGGCAAATAAGAACCAATCGCAGTATCTACATGTATATACTCATGATCATGTTCTTTGCATTGCAAAGCAGGAAAATCACAGGTGGAATTAATAACGTTATTGATGGCTGCATTCCATTTAGGTGACTTAGTTCAAGCCTAATGGAACGGAGCCGCCATGTTCTTTACACCTGTGCTACTCCTGCCTTGACAAGCCAAGATGTCGTCCATGGATTAGCTCTATTACATGTGTTGCACCTCATCAGGGGACTTAATGACATTCTTTACTTGTCATCAGGGACAATTTGGTGAAGCAGGTTAATTGTTGGCCGACTAGTTAGCGGGCTGATCAACTCACAGAAGATTTATTTGGTGTTTGCCATTCGTCACCTTGACCCTCAGCCAATCTACAAACAGTGTGAGGTGCAGACCCTGATGAGGCTCTGTGTGTGTGTGTGTGTGTGTGTGTGTGTGTGTGTGTGTGTGTGTGTGTGTGTGTGTGTGTGTGTGTGTGTGTGTTTACGCTTGTGCCTTTTTTTTCCGACACCGGGGTCAAGCAGTCAACTAGGTGCTGAGGGAAACAATTTTTCACAGGCTTTGATTTGCCTGTGAGTAAGTTGGCAAGTATGCTTTCAAAGTCCAGTAGTCTGCGGTCCCAGCAGACCACCACAAAGGAGCTAATCCCCTCTATCACAGCCAGCGCAAACACATTAGCCACACAACATCAACACTGCACTCAAGAGCCCCATTGACAAATCCTCCCTGCCTTCTCAATGAAATGCAGGCGAGGAGCCACGATGTTCCTTTCCCAGCAAATCAAGGAGCTCAAATGTTGAAACTCAAGATGCTGTGAAGACTGATTAAAGCTGCAGTGTGCGGAATTTTCATTAGATAAACAATAATTGAATAAGACGCCTTATATCCGTGTGCGTTTCTGACGAATGAACTCATATGATTGAGCTTAGCTTTTTGCCAAGGACAAGACTAAAGAATAAAACCAGTTTCAGTGGATAAGACCTGTGTGAAAAATGAACTGAATGTTCTTTTCAGGTTGTTTGTGTTGTCATGTCCGTCTGCTACCTGCGCTGGCCTCACCGTTTCCCTCTGAAAGGCAGCAACACGTGTCAATTCCCGCTCGTGTCATGCATGCAAATCTTTAAAAATAAACTTTCGTCATTGCACGATTGAGCTCGGTTAGGTTCAGGAAACAAAGCAACCTTACGAGGTTTCGGAAACGATCGTCATTTGGGTGACAAAAAAATGATAAGTGCCGTCACTGGATTCTGCAACTTACATGACGAATAAATCAACTGGGACTTCTCCAGCGTTTGATGGACCCGTCCACCGCCGGCGGTCTTTGCACCTGCTCACCAATGGTTACACGTTTAACACAAAATCCTCTTGAGAGATGTCTACAAATTATTTTTCCGTAGGCGTAGCTACGAATGCTGGAGGAGAAGAGCCTGCATCAGGAGTCAACAGTAAACTTCCTGCCTTGCCGTTTGAACTGCGCTGCTTACAGTCTACACTTGAAATAATATAGAATTCAGCCCCGGACAGCTACATCTTTTGGAATATTTTTTTTGTTTTTGCATTTTTGGAGCGGGTTTGTGTTTCCATATTTGTCCATGGCAGAGGAAGAACAGAGAAACCTCTCAGCAAATGGTTCCTATAACTTCTCCATCGCCAGAAAGAAGTTGGAGCCACAGCTCATGCTCGCTGCGTTCTGACAGGTGGACGTTCCCCTTTAGCAGCCAATCACAGAGCAGTGATGTTCAGCCTCTCTCTGTGACTCTGTTGGCACCACACCTTGCAATCAGGCCACTGAAAAGTGTCTGAAAAGAATTAGTGTCGAGCTCCTGAGAGGACGTCATCAGAGGCACAATGGGGAGTAGGCAGCGAGCCCTTGGGCCCCCGTGGGGGTTGCCGGCTCCCGAGTGAGAGCCCTGTGGACTCCCAGCTGTTCTATGCAACATGCTGAACAGTAGGGGGTCGCCCTGTGTTTGTTTAAAACTAACAGGAGTCCCATTAAAGCCCTGACTCCCCTCATTTAGGACTGCCATGGGGACACAAAGGACAGCCCTGGGAAGCGGCACGTTGCAAGGGACACCAATTATTGAGGCGAGGACACAGGCCAGCTTGTTCGTGCTCAGGGACATGTCAACTCGTTGGACGACCCCCTCCGTCAAACCCATTGACCAGAGCGCACAGAGAGGCATCTTAATTGGTGTTGGGCAAACAGATTTTGTCACAAAGTTGCAAAGGAAGCTAAGTAGCTGAATGTTCACATTGTCCAACCCCTGACCTGGGCTCCAGGGGCCGTTCCGAGACATCATTATGCTCCATTACTTTGAGTAATCGTCTCAGACTCGTCCTATACCGCAAGCGGGGAATCCAGGACAGCAATTAAAAGCAATATTCTGGCAATAACAGCGGCGTAAATAAAAAGTGAGCCCTTTTCTCTTTGTACATTGATATGATAGTGGCGAGGGGTAAGATTTGGCACAGGAAGTAGCCGGTAGGGTCTTTGAGCGGCACCATGTTGAGTTGTTTTTTTGGGGGGGTCTCGTCTCAGTCTTCTTCTTTGCTCCAACCTGTCCCACCCCCCTGACCCCCTCATCCCCTCTTCCTCTCCAACGACATCCCCTCGCTGGATCCCCACAGCCCCCTCACTTCCCTCTCCCTCTCTGCCTCTTTCATTCTGTTTTAAAAGGGATTCTGGGAGAGGGAATCACTTGACATCATTAGTTTTGGAGAGCGGCCACCATGGCAGGGTTGCTTGTCTTGGCTCATGAAAACACATGTCAGATTAGCAGCAGAGGACCTGTACTTCGACCTCAGGTGAAAGGTCTGCATGAGTGTGTTCTTTTCTTTCGCTTTCGTTTCCTCCTCCTCTTCCTCCTCCTCTTCCTCCGCCCTCCGCCCACCCAGCGACCATGTATTGCAACTAAAAACCCAATTGACCACCAGGAGACGATGGGCACGCCTTTCTCTGTAGCTTAGCGTTTGATTTGCAACGTGGAATTAAATCGATGTGCAGATGTACAGAGACAAAGCGAGGAATAAATAAAAGAAGGAAGGGGTCATTACGTCATTGTGACAGCATTCCAATTCTGCATTGGCGCCAGACGTTGGTGCCAGTTCTGCTGAAGTTATAATGGGGCGGGCATGGCAAGTCCCACTGTTACCATATCGGTGTTTTTTTCACCTTTTGACTGAAATTTTTCTCCACGCAATTAAAAAGAAAACACATTACGTGATGCTGACCGATATTTGTTCTTGTTATTTGTCTCCAAACAGATGGCCAAATTATTATCGCTGCCCAGACTGCAATTATAACTGGATCCATTTATTAATAGCTCTGATTGGACTCAATTATATGTTAGGTAGATTTAGGACTTGACAGTGGCTGCAGTTTTCCTCAGTGATTTACTCTATTCATACTCACCCATATAATTAGCTCGCACAAACATACATCATGACAATAACTAAGCTGAAGAGGCTGGAGAATACAACACTGCAGCTCCCTGTTTCTTTTACACCTTCACAAGTATTATTTCTTACTCACGTTAATGGTTTTATCTCCAAATTAATGTAGGTAGCATTGCCAGATATTACTAGCTAATGGTAGCCAGACAGTGCACATTCTAATTTAGTGCAGATTTAAAGAGGCGTAACGCTATCAAATGTGGCGATTGGTGCCACTTCCGGACAATAATAGAGAGAGCTGGCTAAAGTTATCCCTCCTGAATATTATAAATATCATTAACAGGCTTGGCACCAAAATGAGTTCAGGGAATTAATGACTCTTCATTCTTTTATACATTCTTTGAGACGAAGTAGGAAGTGTTTAGACTTTGATCTGGTAATTTGCATAGCGAGCCTGATCTCTTGAAATGTTACACAATGAACACGAAGTTGAATTTTTAACTAACAATAAGATGATTTAAAAGACGTAATTATATAATATATTAACACAGTCACCGCGACCCGACCCCGGATAAGCGGCTGATAATGGATGGATGGATATTAACACAGTTAATTAAAGTTACCGGGAAAGTTACGATGCATACTCTCTCGTGCCTACAAGAAAAATGTACAATGGGACGGGTTCAAAGTCAGAGTTCTAACAGAAGTAGTATTTGAGAAAAAGGGCCCAAAAATGTGGAGGCTGCACTGCTGAGAGTTCAATTGTGTGCATACTTGCTTTTTGCTTTTATTTCCATTACATTACTTTTTGTGGGTTTAGCTACGAACAATGACGCGACGGCCATGTTTTCCTTTCTTCTGGCTCCTTCGCAGGTTTTGGTGTTGTTTGTAGCTGTGAATGTATTTTGGTTGTCCTCATTTTGCTCTTTTTAAAAGTGTCTTTGTTATGATCTACAACTATCTGTGTTATCCTCCCTCCTTCACTGTGCAAGGGATTAGACCCAAATGCAGGGAGTTGAGGAGGCACCAGAAAAATTAGAAGATTTGGTTTACAGGTACACGGCAGAAGGTCCGGCAGGTTACAGGCCAAAAAAGACACAAAAAAACAGGCACTATGACGCACAAAACAACGATGACAAACTGACAAAGAACAAATGAAGTGGAGCTGGTGTGTGAAGTGGGAACAGGTGCTAACGAGGGACAGGGGAAAAATGATCTCGGCGGGGCAGACAATCAAAACTGGCGGGAAAACAGGGATCCGAAAGGAGAGGAGATGAGTGACAAGATACGAATAAATATGAAGGAAATAAAGGAAAAAACATGACAAAAAATGTGTTTCTGATTCTTTCAATCATAAACACACACACACACACACACACACACACACACACACACACACACACACACGCGCACACATTACTAATATTTGTTTTCGAAAGAGTCATAACAGCCTTGCGGTTCTTACCAAGCAAAGACCACCGATTAAAGAAAATAAACATACTGGTATGAAAGAGGGTGAAGCGGTATGAGATTAAGGGAAAGATAACGAGAAAGAAAAAACTATTTATCGACCAAGAGAAACATAGCTTAAAGCCACACAGTTCCGACAGTTTGATGTCAACAAAAGAAATTGAGGAATCAAAAGGAGATCTCGATACGTCACAAACACGTCTGAGTAAAATAGCATTTACTCCTAAACCGTATATGTGGAGCTCCAGGCGGTTGGATCGGGTAAGTTGTTGCTTTATTTTATGCATCAAACCCCAAAATATGTCTCTTATGCTAAAACAAATACTGTCAGATAATATCTGACTCTACCTGAATATGAAATGGTGTATCGCACCCATTCATTTTTCATCCTGCAATCGTGGCATCTCTCCTTGTTGTGTCCTGATATTTCCATTAACAGAAGGGGGGGAAAAGGCGTCGCAACTTAAAAATTTGGCCCTGATAGAATCAAGCGGCTTCTGCCCATTGGTGGGAAAGTGCTGATTAATTGTGTCGTAGCCCTGTGAGAAAGTACGCCCAGCGCAAAGCACTAATTACGGGCCGAGAGAAAAGGGGGCAAAACTCTCAACAAAGGCTCATCTCATATCTCAAGACAATGAGGAGCCAAAAGAATAGGAGAAAGGAGAAGTTAATGAGCTGTGTCACCTGGCATCTGTTGATGCTGCCGGGGACGAGGCCTGACTGGTGCGTCTGTGTGTGTTTGTGTACATGAGGCCGAGCGGGCGGTGAAGTGGTTGTGTATGTTTACATGCGGCTCATCGCGGCGTGGCCCTTTTGCAACGAGCACAGACGGGACAATGAGGCAGGGAAAAGTCAGGACTCAAAAGGTGAGGAGGAACATGAGAGGGGAAGTGGTTTTATTATTGGTCCCCATCTTGTGTGCCATGTGATCACCATGTTTGTTTTCTTCTTACCTATAGCGCTAACTCAAGGTTTTTTGACTTTGATGTAGGAACTATTTTCTTTCTGCCAAACTACATCCGCCAGCTGTGTCACGGCGCAGGAGACGGCGTGCAATAGCTCACCTAGCGCCACTGAGCTAGCACACAATGCCATTAATGCCAGACTCAGGACCCCTCGTCCATGAGTGATGAGGCCGGAGGGTGTAGTTCGGTAGGAAGAAAATAGTTCCTTCGTGAAACAGCTCACAGCGAGGTCTGTGGATCATCTTCAATAACCGCTGTTGAGTTTTTTTGAATTGATTTATTGCCATACAGTGTCCCGTTATATTGGAGAGAAGGCAGACATCTTTACACCCAAACACTCTAGATTGATAAACAGCACTACAGGTAGAAGCAGGGGGAACTGTCCCTTTAGTAACTTTATATATCAGAAATCTGGAAAACCAAACCAAACGTGCAATGAAGCTTCCTCGATGTTCCTGCTTGTCTTTACTTTGTCTGTGCAGCCATAGAGGATGTGACTGATGAAGAAGTATGAATATTGAGTCTTTGTGTCAGAAGTTTCACATTTCCCTTTGCTGTCACTGCCCTACAGCAGATTTGAAGCATTTACCGTAAAAGTCGGGTTACAAGCCGCTCCTACCTCCGGTCAGTGTCTCGCTGTAGCAAGCTAGGAGCAGCGCTAGCTAGTGCAGCTACTAGCTCCCCGCTCCTGCTGCTAGCTCCCCGCTGCTGCTGCTACTGTCCGAGTCCCCTCTGCCCAAGTCGGGTGTAGAGCCGGGGCTGGTCCCTACCTTTGGTGGTTGTCGGGGAGCTAGCGGAGAGCTAGCGGAAGTTAGCGCGGAACTAGCATGCGCGCCAGCTGGCTACAGCGGGGTGCAAATGGGGACAATGACCGAAGGTAGTAGCGGCGTATAACCCGACTTTTAGGGTACTCCTTAAATCCAAGGAAATATCAGAGCTGATGCAACTTCCTGGTGAAGACAAAGTCTTCTAATTGGGGCTTTAACCATTGGCTCTCCAATTTACCATTGATTCAAATGAAATAGTGCTGAAAACACTAAACCTCGCGACCTTCATTTCGACCCGTATTCATAACACGGCGGCCACAAGTTGTTGTTACGAGGAGAACACAGAAGAGGTCTGGCTTTCCAGAAACTATGTACAGTAAGCACATTTGTAATCCTGTAAAAACACAACTCAGCCGCGCGTTCAAAAATACTCTGAGAAATCCGCAGAGGGAAACACTCTGGGATTCTCGTAAAAAAAAGCGGCCAGTCGACTGTGGTTTAGCGTTTAGCGTTTAGCGCGAGTTAGAAGGGCGGCAGTCCTGTTTTGACAGTAACTGACGTGACGTGAAACTGCTTTTAATGACACGCGGTATATTATAGCTCCAACTCTGTTTTTCTGTTTTGTTTGGCGTCGGACGTTTGTTTTTTAACTGACCTTGAGGGACGATTTCAGTGATGTTCATAGAGACAAAACGTGTTTCATGTCTGAAACAAAACACATTTCTGTTGACAGGGCTAATTGTTAAGTGTGTGGTTGCTGATCTCGAGGCCAAAGGACCACTTTTGGTCGTTTCACTGAAATGTGTGTAACTTACGCAGGACCGCAAGGTTTTTCTCTACATTGACGCTGTTTTCTTGTCATACTGTATCCATTGTGCACAGTGTGAGCGCGTTGAGATTTCTTTTCTTTTTTTTCTAATAATAGAATTTAAACTACTTGGCAATGAAAGATTCAAACCTCCTCCTGAAAAGGGGCTGGGCTTTTTTTTTTTTTGCAAAAGGGGAATCCTATGTTTCATTTTGAAGTTATTGGTCCAGTTCCAAGAGCATCTAGCCTCCACTGATCAAAGGTTGAGTCAGAGAAAAGCCTAGCGGGAGGCTTATGCAAAATGTCGTCTCCTTATTGCGAATCGGCCGACACGTTGGAAACCATCAGCGCTCGTTTTAAATGTCAATATACCCCAGATGCTGTGCTTGGTCAAGTTTGAAGTATGTGGATGAAAAAAAAGAGAAAAGCTTCTCACTCGCATAAATAGAATTTGGATGGTTTCGAAAGTTGCATTGATTAAATTCCTCGACGGAGGCCGACTTGAACTCCCAGTCCTTCACAACACCACAGACAGTGCAAAAAATATTTATTCATACCTTGTTACTAAAACACATATGTTGCAGAAAATCTTATTTTCCTCTCAATAATATCACCATTCTTACACAGAGGAGGTAATAAACAGTTGAAAGAGATCATGAGAAGATGAAGGGACATTCCTTGACATCCTGCAGTCATCCCAGGTCCCAGCTACTTTTCCCACTTCTCCCACTTCTCCCACTTCTCCCACTGCTCCCCCGCCCCAGACAAGCAGGACCGTCCGCGCTGATCCATTATGTTAATGGTGATACCGGGTCACACATCAAGCACTATGTTTCCACCTTTTAAAAGCAGACTAGACGTCCAAAATCCCATGACGGAACGGGGGACTTCTGGGTCCGCTGGAGGTAACTACCGGAGTGGAGGGGGCCGATAGCATCGGCAGGAATTTAAACAAAAGTATTTTTTTTTTCTCCCTCAAAGCCGCCATCTTTCAGTCTGACGGTTACTGTAAACATCATTCCAGCACACGGCATTATAAGACATGCTACTCCACATTCCTCGAGCGCTTTTTAAAAAGATGGAAAAATGTCTAAAATATTGTGCGTTTACTGGTCTGGAGGTCGGATCGTGTTCATGAAAGTGAGTCGTGTTTTAGGTGCTCAAAAGGTCAGCAAAGATCTCAGATCATCCTATTGAAGCTCAACAAATAATATATATATACCTGTACATTTTTTTTTTTAGGTTTGTGACTCACTCAGCAGTGAGGTGGTTAATGATGCAATATTTAATCCCGTTATATGTATCTGGAAGAAAAAAACATCTAAAGATAAAAACATCACTTTCTTTACCAAAAATACTTGTTATAATTATGTAATGATATCTGTGTTTAAAAAAAAGCACACGCTGCCCTTTTGCAGGGATAAAAAAAGCCTTCAGAGATGTTGCAATCGGCCTTACTCGATTTAAAAAGCTCTGACCTTAAAAGCAGTCCTCACACTTTGGGTTTGTATATAAAAATGCATACCTTGGCAGTATGCAGAGAAGGGAATGTACTCTATGTCCAACCCATCACTACCTGCAGAACTTCTCTTTCAGGCAGCCCGATATTCAGCGTGCACATCAGAAAAGATTCCAGTCTGAACCCGGACACGGAGGACAGTGCAATAAAGACGTAAAAAAAAAAAAAAATAGTACATTTTTTAAAATATAGTCCTCATTTTATTAACAGAGGCCAAATAAAACTCATCACATTTTATTTACAAAGGGAGGCAATAAATATCTTAATAATAGTCATAAAATTATTTTTGCTTACATTTGTTTAAAAAAAAAAAAAAAAAAAAGAAAGAAATTCATAAATGTGTCATGTTGTTAGTAGCGACTCATACAAAAACCTGCCAGCGGACAGGTGAATACACACTACAGGTGAAAAGAGGCTGGAGTTGGTCGTCAGTGAGAGAAGGAATGATTGAAGCACAGACTTTTCCCTTTTTTTTTACGATTCAGACACAAACTCATGTCGTTGAAAATGTTCCCAAAATCCTGGACACGTTGGTCATCTGGGTTTCTGGTGGGAGAAGTCTTTATTTGTCAAAAACGTGTATTCATGAAGTGGTCGGGGGTCGTCAGAGCGACAGTATTCCTGTCTGTGGATCACCGGTCTGTAGAAAGAAGGCACAGGGATGAGCTTTCCCCCAGAAAGCGTCTTTGAGACTTTCATCCAGTGAGAGTGAAAGGAGCGAAGATGAGCTCATAGTCAAAAGATGAGTTTTTGGAAGAGAGGAAGAAAAAAAAAAAACTTCAGCTCAGCGTCACGTCGACTGAAAGGTTCTTGAGATTAACCGAACACAGACAGTCAGACTAGGTGAAGATAAACAAAACAAAAGAACAAGGAGGTAGAGGAAGTCTTCATCAGCGAGCTCGCACTCAAAAAGAATCCAGGCGTCCTTTTCTGGAGCGACTAACACGCGTGAGGAAGAGCTTATTAAAAAAAACACACCAGAATAAAAAAAGGGATGAACATCCGTCTCCCGAATGTGATGAAGCTGGAAGACGTTTGTGCCATTATGAATCACATGAGCTGTAATATTTAGTTGTTTTTTTTTTGCATTTTTTTTTCCGGTGTTTAAACAAGACTAAAGCCACGGCTGGTGCCCGACTAGTCAAAGCATGTCGTGTTTTTAGCTGAATCACACGCTGCATGGAAGTGTCAAAGGAAATCACACGCAGCACTCGGAGGCTTCAGCCGCATTCCCGGAGCCACGAGTGGAGCTGAGAGACATGTGGAGAGACGAGAGAGAAAGAAAGAAGGGAGAAAAAAAAGAGAGGAAGAGAAGGAGAGAGAGCTGTAAAATATTGCACTCAAAGCTACACAGTTATCCCGGGCAGCGCGGCGTCACCTGCGGCTGCCACCTCTCTCCGTTTCATCTCCATGGTGTCCGATTCCAGTGGAAAGTATGGGATCCTCGTCATCAGGGGCAACGCAAACAAAAACCGACAGGTATTCCAATAAAATGTCTAGTTGGCTGATTTTTATAGCGTTGCGTCAGCTCCCCATTGTCAAAAAAGAAAAAGCGGGGCCTTTGGGCCGCGGGTTCAAACGCAGCCGAGGACGACAGCGACGGCGGCGACGACGATTCTCTCGCAGGTCCGTTAGTTTATCCAGTATAAATAACATGACAGACACGTTAGCACAATGACATCAACCCAGAAGAATCCAAGAGTTAGGAAATATTCAGTCGTCCTGAAATACAAAAATAAAAACATCTTTGACTTTTTTTTTTTTGTTTGTTCTTTTTGTCCGTCTTTCTTTTACAGAAGTGAAGTCTTTCAGGTGATTCTTTAAAGACAAGAAGCTTGAGATTTTCAATTACAGTTTTTTTATGTTTTCTCCCCCCTCCCCTCCCCTCCTCTCCCTCCCTACCCCCACACACCCCCCCCCCCCCCCTCGAGGAAAGTTAGTGCTGTCCCATTGGTCCCATCAGTTCCTCTTGGAGTTGGGTTTTAATCGCCGAGCCCTTCGTGTCCGCTTAGTCACTGTGGTGAAACGAAACTCCTCCAGCGGGTCCGTCCGGCCCTTCGGCGGGCGCTTCATGAAGTGGACTTCCTGTTGCCTCTGCGTGGTCCGCGAGCCTTTCTTGGGCCGCCCCTTCCTGTTGAAGCCGAGGTACCATCCTTTGTACTTGGCCGACACCAGAGCCGTGTAGTTGTTCTCCAGGAATTCCTCGACAAAGACGCACTCCTGCTTCCTTCCATCGGGCTGAGAGACGGGAAGAGAAACGGGACGTTAGCTCGTTAGCAACGCAGCAGCGTGGCCTCTTTTGCAGCTCAGCATGGTTTGCGTCTCTGTCTGAGTTTTGTATTTTCCAGTTTAGTGTAAAACAGTATTACGCTACGTGTTAAAAACACTGGAAAATAAGCTAACAGATGCATTGAGGCAAAACGTAATTGAAGGATAGCGCAGGGTTTGAATCTTGTTTCAAGGAACGGTCCAATAGAAAAGGTCTTGTTCACATGACTAGAGCATCAGCTGCTCACCTTTACTCCACTACTGTAATATGAAACTACTTCCTGTCTGCCGGTTCCTTTAACATACTTCATCACAGTAGTTGTCGTGGTTTAAAGGACTAGTTTGACATCGTAGGCGAAAAGTTGATTCCCTTCACTGCTAAGTGAGAGAAACTCTATATAAATAAGGTCTGAGGTGGTTAGCTTAGCTTAGCATAACGACTGGCTTCATAGTTAACTGAATGCTAAAAAAGTAATATTAATCTTCTCTTCTTGTTCTCAGCAAGAACGCAAATTTCCCAACATCTAAAACTGTTTATTTTTATTAAACATGCTGGTGACAAATATATATATATATTTTTTAATACTGATACCAAATGGTCACATTTACCGTTTATAAGGAAAATACTTCAGTTGCACTGAAATGTCATTAGCGTGAGGCCTGTTGATTATTATTAGTATCGTTAACAGCATAGTGCTGCTGAACCTTTAAAGTATGGTGACAATAAATATAATCTCAAAAGATGGAGACCTGAATAATTAACAATTTGCAGGTCTTCATAGCAAAAAGGGTAGGTTTTTTTATTTCATAATGTGGGTGAAAAGACACCTAAAGGTTGAATCAAATCTCTCAAAAATGCCTTTGATTTACAGTTTAACTCATTATTTTTTAATCATTAAACAAGCTGAAAACCACCAGCGATCAATAATTAAAAAGCCGTTTTATCCGATTGTTAAAATAATCTTAAAGGAGGAAGTCAAAGACCATTCTTTTAAACGAATGAGGCCCCGGCAACTAAAACAACAACACACACACACACAAAATCCATGTTCCTAACAGATGACCTTGACGAGGGAGTGAAAACGTGTGTGAGCGGCTGCAGCCCCTCCGCCGCTGACAGAGTGAGTTATTAATGCAACCCGGTGACACGTGTGCTTCCAGCAGTGTGCGTTTTTAACATCCACTTCCTTTTCCACCCCGAGAGCGGCCGTCCGCAGAGTCGCATGCAGTCATCCCGCGCTTGTGGCCACCTGGTGTGACTAAGTGATATAATTGCAATGGCATTCCTCCTAAGTGACCATTAGTCTCTCAATGCATTGTGGTGATTGCAGTCCGTAATTGACTGATCGAGTGTCAAAGGAGTAGGCCGATTACGTAATGGAAGAAGGGCTGCGAGTTATCAAAGGGGTTTTGTTAGGGTGTACAAAAAACAGCAGGAGAAAGCAGATCTGAGGCTGCGTTCAATTCAGCCAGGATTAAGAGCTCCACTTCAAATATTCATTTTGATATAAGAAAGAGGCTTTTTTTTAAATTCTCGTCAGGGGAATTTATTGAGCTTTTTCTCTTTTGCAATGCTCCTAAAACGGCAAAAAGAATAAAAGTGACTCACCCTTCCGACTATCTTGCCCTTCTCGTTCATGCAGATGTAATGTTCGCTCTCTTTTCCTTTTATTCGAATGTGGCTCCCGAAGGTTTCCGTCTCGACGACCAGGAGAGCTGCAGGAGAGAAAAACAGTGGACTGTTAGTCTTTCACCTCACATCCACGAGCTTTGACACAGTCAAACATATCTGGTATGGTGTTATCATCACGTGTGGTCGACAGGGTCCTGTACTTTTATTCAATACTCCATTTATAATGTTTTAGGTCCCACACATTCAAGACATAATACATCATCGTCGTGTTTATTTTCTCGTCCTGTAAGGGAATCCTGAGAAACTGAGAGCCTCATAAAGACAAATTGAAGATTAAATATTAAGTCGCTGTATTTCTCTACAAAACAATCAACCACCAATATTAGTAGTCTCTTTAACCACATCAAGGATTACAGGACGTAATTGATTGTAATATCTTAAAATCACAAACCAACTAAGTGCTGTAAGATCCAGGACATGTTCATTCGGCCGGTATAAATAAATTGACTTGACACACTGCAAACAAGGCATGAGCATCATTCTCTCTGTGAAAGTAAAGAAATAAGTCGTTTGTCCCAAAGAATGGACCAAAAGAGATGAATTATGTCACACAGTTCTTTTGAAGGTATATTAAGTGTATAACTTTCTTTACACAATACCATATATGCACCAAAACAACAATACCGCCGCCACTTCAGCCTGACAAAGCAGTAATCCACTCTCGAGACGCATCCCGGCGGCTCTTTTATTCCCCCCCCCCCCCCCACCTCCAAAATGTTAACCCCTGCGAGGTCACCTTTGTCTCTGCTCGCCCCTCGACCAGCAAAGAGATCTGCCAAACATTTGTGCAGCGGTTATGTGCCCCTCAGGATTAGGTTTCAAGTTCCCTTTAGTCTGTGCTCACTCAATCAAAAAGTTAAGATGATCCATTTGTTTAACACACAGGGCCATTCAGCGGCGCTCAAGGGAGCAGGGGAAGAATAGGCGAAGGGGATGGGACGGGCTCGAGGGCAGAAGTAACTCCCTCCTCCTCCTCCCTCCCTCACCCTTAAATCCAACCTTGGGAGAAAAGTGGGAAGAAGGAAACCTGTCTCAAAAGGTGAAACTTTCGAAGTTATTCCTTCTCTTGTGTTTTCCTGAGAGATTTCTGTCGGGGCCTTTCTGGAGGGAAAATGAAGTGAACGATGTTTACAAAGATACGTCGGCTCTGCGAGTCCAATCAGGAGTCACTTGACAACGCTTTGGCCTTCTCGCTCTTTGCTGGTTTTGCACGGAGACCCAAAAATTCAACCTCAGCTATGAAGCCTCGGCCCAGAACATCAGATAAAAACATCATTTCCCTCCGTCGTCTGTGACCCCTGATGGTGAAATAACAAAGAAATGGAGTCATTTCACTTCATCTGAACAGCAAATATCTGCAGGAGTCAGTGAGTGGTCACCGTGATGTTTTGTATATTAACACTGGGTGTTTCTTTAAACAGTTTCTCTGCTGGCAGCCATAGCTGGCATGTAAAAATGAAGAAATTCTGACAGGAATTTGGGAATATCTGATCAATGTATTCATTAAATACCACTTGCAGTGATCTCTTAACCAGTGAAGTGTTTTCTTCCTCGGGGCGGTATAAACAATGAGGGGCCACGGGCTTTTATTAACCTCAGCATGGGGGTCATCTGTCAAAATAGCTGAAACTCCTGCTTTAATTCCACACTGCAGCATTTTGTTCAGTTTAAAAGGCTTTCCGTCGACCCCGTCCCCTCCGGTCTGCTCCCAGCGGACAACAGGCATCGTTTACGACAGAAGAGGATTCTTCTAGTCTCTTAAAAGTAATGAATATGCTACGCTAATACCTAAGAGGAATGATAACGCCGGCTCTTTGACCGCGCTGATCCGGACTTAAAGCTCTGCATCCACGCAGTGCATTTCTGCTGTGGAGGTTTGGTGGATCAGAGCGAGCGCAGCGTCTTCCTGAGCGCTATTAGTGAGTGCAAAGGAGTTCACAGGTGCCAGGTACTGCAGCTGGATGGGGAGGAGGAGGAGGAGGAGGAGGAAGAGGACGGGAGAAAGAAGGAGGAGGGGCGGAGGGCAGAATTGGCAAGGCCTCATGGGAAAAATTGGATCTGCTTCCACTCAAGCTCTAACAAGCAGTGAGGAAACTTCGCCTCGGCGCATCTGCGACTGAACACACAAACTCAGAGGCATTCGAGACCCGCAATGTCAGAGCCGTGAGTCAGCTGTTGGGAGCAAAATATCTGCAGGAAAGCACAAAACAAGTCCTGTGGCTCGCGCCGCCGCTTCGCTGACCGGCGGCTCACTCATCCGCCATGTTGCTTTTTGAGTCACACAAAGAGGGCATGCTTATGGTTGATGGAACAGATGAAAATATAAAAGGGACTTAATCTGCCGAATAATTATTTTTTTCATCTTTAGTGTCATCGCAAAATTCTCTTTCCTGTTCAAGTTCAAGGACAATAGAGTTTTGAGACGGCACCAATTTCCATTTCCATAAATGGACGGTCACAATGACGTGGAAAAACTCACGTTTTCTGATAAATTAAGATACAATAAAGTTGCATAATACGTGACCTAAAAAGCTCACAACTTAAAACAGTAAATATATATATATATATAATATTCTGCCGAGTGGCAAACCAACGAGTCAGTTTTGGTCCATATTAGTCATTCTGGCAAAAATTCCCACCGTTGACGTATAAATCCATCAAGGTAAACATAGACTTGCTCTGGATACCCAGATGCTACAGTAAACATCAATTGCACGGTCAGCAATTTCATAATGTTTCCAGCCACCCCAACCAGTACTTGGTGGCTTACAAAAGTCAGCGTCCACTTTGCTCGAGCCAAAAACACCGAGCGTGGAAAACAGCCTCCGCACCACGGGTTTAGTAAACAGAGTCTCAAGACGCGCCAACATCTGGCAGCAGGGCGGCGCCGAGTGACAAACTAGCTAGCGTGTCGGGTGAGATGCACAGGAGTTCTCCCATACCATACTTGCCCCCATCATCTCCGTTGGCGTTGACTTTCTTCCCCAAGATCTGGACGTGTTTGCCCGTGGTTCTGCTGTAGAGCTGGTAGATCCGGACCTGCTTGCGGCTCAGGTCGTCCGGGTTCCTCGTGTGGTTCTCGATGTAAAACCTGAAATCAGCAGAGGTCTTTTGGCATTCCTGCACAGAGGTGAGAGAGAGAGAGAGAGAGACAAGACAGTGAGAGATCGTCACGGCACAGGTGTTGATAGCGATGTGTGCTGTTGCTTTTATGGGCCCTGTGTCAAAAAAAAAGAAGAAAGAAATGTGCCTCCGAGGCTTAAAAGTGAGATACCAACCGGGAAACTGTGGCTGCTGCATTTTAGTGTTTTCTCTTCTGGCTTTCAACCGGCATATTTTTTTTTTATATGCGTTGCATTTACAAGCTGATAACTACGCACGCGGCATGTCAATGAAGTCACCGTGAGCCGCAGAACAAGTGCGAAGCCCATCGTGAAGCAACCTTCTGTTGCTTCACATTGAGACAGCCGTATGCTATGTGCCGCCGGCGATATTGAGAAACCTTTACTCCATTTCCACAAGCAAAGCAAAGCAAGCTACTAGCAATTATACACCTGAAGCATCCAGACCGGTTGCACTATCATCAAACAAATATCTGCCTGCAGGCCAAGCAGGGTCCATAAATTAGGAAACGCAGCAGGCGGAAAGACAAGACTGAGGGGTGGCAAGAGGCACCTTGAACCACACAAAAAACACTCTTCTAGGAGGGCCTTTCTGATCAAATCGTCCAGATCCAACCTTTCAGAATTCACTCGCCGGCTGTTTTACGAGTCACCTAACATAAAGAGAGGAAATCGCAGAGGACGCCGGCATGTCAGCGAGAGCAACCGTGTCACCCAACACGTGGAAGCGCAGGAGGAAACGTATACTTTTCAGAAGCCCTGGAATCTCGGTTCACGCCAAGATCCCATTTCCCCAGCTGTATGGTGTGGTAATTGCACAGTAATGGCTTTTTATGTGACTGTTCTCAGGTGGCTAATTATATACACATTACATACCCCAGAGTGCGTGTTATTCTAACTTCAGTGAATTAACGACATGTAGCGAACGCGATGGGAAACCGTTGGCTTCGGAGGAACAAATCCTTAAGACTCTCGAGAGGTGCCGGGAAGATGAGTCCTTCATGTTGGACCCCAACGCCATCGCTTGGACGTCAACTCAAAAGGACTTTGCCTCTCAACTTGCCCCGATGGATTGTGACACAGAGGCAGCATTTCTGGGCGGAAGGACTTGGTTGGCTCACCATGACGTATTCGGTCTAGAAATGCGGCCCACGGAGGATCCAGCCCCCGGACTGGGACGCAGCTTCTGTATCTTGACATTTAGGAAACACGCCCCATAATGTTACTTTTGGCTTCAGGCGCTGTGGAAAAATGAGAGGCTGGATATCGAGACGCATAACCTACTGATGCAACTAATTTGTGCTGTTAATATAGAACTGTGATGACTTTAGATCACGCAATGTTTTTTTTTTTTTACATGGCTAGTAAGCTTCTCCTTAAAATGAAAGTACCAAAATTTGTTGTAGCTCTATTGGTTCTGTTTTGTTTGTTTTTACCCCCAATTAGGTCACTCTAATTTCTCATTTACTCTCAGGAAGTATTCCAACATGCAACACGACCGGCATGAGACTGCTCAGCCTTGACAACCATGACGTTACACTGTAAACAAAAATTAAAGAAATCAAGAGCAGTACTTTGTGGAGCCCTAAAAAAGATCACCGGATATCTACGGTCGGCCTCCAACCAAACTCTGACCAGGACAACCAGGCATCGGCCGAGATATTTACAGTGTACTGCACCTAACATCAGACCAGGGACCTGTTAACCCAACGCAGCGATTTCTCATTTCCACACACCAGTGAGCAGAACAACGCACGTCTGTGTGACCGCAAACGAAACTAAAACTGTGTGTTTTACGGCCACAGACGTTAAAATGTGACCTCTGCATTTAACCCATCCTAAGTCTTTAGGAGCAGCGGGACGCTTTAACTCGCGTCTCGCCGAAGGACAACACACGGACAGGAGGAGCCGGGGATCGAACCGCAAACGACCAACTCTCCCCTTCAATGAATGCACATAGACAAAATGTGCCAGACTGCATTTACTGTATATTGAAATTTAAAAAAGGGATGTTCTTGGATACAAGCTTTTTCACATTTGATGGCGTCTATTAAATGTTCCAGAGGGAAGCTCCAGAGAATGATGATGCATTCAGGAGCTGAGCTGTTAGCATGAGCGGCAGCAGCAGCAGCAGCAACGGCTGAACTAACAAAGACAAAAGCAGCACCTACAGCGATTTTCATGTCAGGGAAAAGGCTCGAAATGTTTGACTGACAAGTTATCACTGGCCTTCACAGAGCCAGACTGGAACACTTGGAACCAAAGATATTACCACAAAAAAAAGGAAAAAAAGAAAGATGCCGGATTACCGCTAAAAACATGCAAAGTATTCATCCAAAACTGCACACCAATGTGTTGAAAATGATGCATCTATTTCAGAAGTGTGAAACATCAGCATTTGTCAACTTTCTCTCAAAATGAACCTCAAAGCTGACGAGCAAGAAAAGGCAGAAGAAGAAGAAAAGACAAAACTGAACACAACAAAACGTGGCCTAACTGGGCTGCTGAGGGATTTATCCCAAATCTCCCCATCTCTAAACAAACATAAAGGTGTGTTTGGTAGACAGTTGCACTTTGCATCAAGGGAAAGGCAAGCCTAAGCACATGGACGCAACGACAACAGTTCTGTTTTTTATTATCACGCTGTCTCCTTTCTTCAAAGACACAGCATGAAAACGGATATGGTTGAAACTTCAAAAGTCTGGCACTCATCTTCACCCAGGAAGCTGAGTTGTCGCATCCATCTAAGATACACCTTGCTATCTGCTCACACACACACAGACAGGGTCACACACACACACACACACACGACTGGGGAGAGACACACACTCACTCGCTGGCAGAGCATTCAAAGTTTACTTCCAACTGTGGTCGCTTCTGTTGTCTTTCCTCATGAAAATCACAACCGCAGCATGACATGCAGGAGCCATTAGCCGCACGTAGCGGCGCTGAGGGCCAACGCCACGGAGAGGCCCGAGAGAGGAGGGCAGTAAAGGGCTAGTGCTGCATTTCTTCAGTTTGATGCTTACCCTGGAAGCACTCAAGAGAGCCACGCTGCATTTCCCTTTGTTTGATAAATGCCTTTATCTAATCTCTATTTGTCTCCAAGCCGCGACAAAACATGCACATCCCATATTTAAAAGAAGAAGATAAAACGTCATTCATCAGCTGAATCTGCCGGGCCGTATTCTGCATGAAGGGGATCCTCTCTTACATGTGAGGAGTGGTCAGTCGACACTATAGCTTTGTTCCTGCCAGCTCTGTTGGAATAATGGGAGCACATAGACTTATATAACACTGCGGTTTTATAGTTTTGGGGAAGTTTCAGGGGTTTGATCATTTGTCTTTGTTTTATTTATATATATATATATATATATATATATATATATATATATATATATATATATATATATATATATATATATATATATATATATATATATATATATATTATTATTATTATTACCAGGACAAGGTGATCCAAGCAGCCTTGAAGAAGTAAAATACCAGAATTGTGCAACCAATAAAATGTATTTTAAATACAAAACTAACTTTCCATCTATCAAGGTCAAATGTCAAGTATATCTGTTAAATATGTAATTACATAAAAACTACAATCAGCATGTTAACAACTCTTGGAAGCTTGTGTGTAATAAAAAATGCATCCCATAAATGGATGAGAGATGAAAACCTAACCTGCTCTTTTTCTTTCTTTTTTTTTTTGATCAGTCAATGCTGTTTTAATATTCAACACCGAGAGCATAATCTAAAACAACAGCACGTGGGACATTACGATCAAACACGTCATGCAGCAATAAAGTGATCGGAGGGCTTTATGGGAGAGGGAGCGTGCTCTCTGCGTCTTATCGGAATCACGGCGCGCAATTAGGTGAGAGGATGCCTGCAAATCATTACTGTTCAAAGTGAGACGCGACTCATAAAACGCGAGGCAACGAGCGCCAAACGAGCCCATCTGCTGGGAGAACAACTTTTAACCCCGGAGATCTAAACATTTATTACACAATTCTGTTGTAAAACACCGAAACTGCTACTTGAACTCCAGATTAAAAACAACTGCTTTGAGTTTACATCTGCCAGAGAGATGGCCACGTACTGATTGGGGATATTTATTGATTAGTCCGGGTGCAAAGCTGCGGAGGTTCCGCATATACCTGATGAGGATATGTATTTGTCACTGCAGGTTATTATTCTGCCATTAGTCACGTTATAGATAATAATATACTTCGAGAACTGCGTGTATATCTCGCGATGTTGCTGCATTAATAATTACATATTGAGTTGTTTTTTTTCTTCCTACATTTGTGGTACTTTTTAATTTTATTGTTATCTTTATTATTAGGATTATGATCCTCTGTTCATTTATTGTCACCCTTCTTTTTCGCAATATCCATTTTGATTTGAAAGTTGATTATTTTCTTTGCACAGCACATGCTTTCTTTAAATTACAGGCCGATTTTTAGATCCTAATTAATAATGAATATGATTTTAATATAAGCATTTAATACAAGCAAGTAATTTGCCACATTGCAAATAACCTAAACCCATCATCAGCATAAATCAGAAGAAAAAAAACGTCACAGTGGCATTCAAACACACACACACACACACACACACACACACACACACACACACACACACACACACACACACACACACACACACACTCATTTTGTGTGTGTGTATCGAGGGAGTAAACGTACCTGTAGCTGGAAGTGGAGTACCAGAAAGTGTAAACACCTACGTGGAGGGAGAAAGAGAGAGAAGGCAGAGGAGGGGAGTGAATCACAGGCAATCACACGAGGAATACCCGCAGCCTACCTGGAGGAAAGCGACGCGCAAAAAAAACAAACACGAAGCTTTTTGGCGACTTCTATTGGTAAGAATGCATTGGTTTAGTGCGAGGAAAGGGCAAACGGAGATGTGGAACACTTACAGGTATATGAACCTCGAAGGCAGCACAGACATCTTGACTCGCAGAAATACACCTGCTTCCACAGAGTTTAGAGCCCCAGGAAAGGTTGGCGAAATCGCCCCCCTCTCTCTCTCGCTCCCCCGCGCGTCCTTTACGCACACGACTCCGGGGGTAAGTAGGAGATTGAATCCCAGCGTAAGGATAGATCACTGGAGGGCAGCAGCAGAGTCACTGAGTGCAACATTAGGTGTTTCCTTGTTGGGGGGTGGGGGGAATTATCCAGAAGATTTGGGGTTCTTGTTTTTGTTTGTTTTTCTCAGCTCAATCTCCTCCGCTCCCCCGAAATCCGTCTCTCCGTAAATCGGTGCCAAGAGTGGAAACGATTCGAAATTTCAACCACCTTTAAAAAGAAAAAAGAAAAAACAATATCCTTCGAGGTTTTTTGGCGCACACAATCCCCCCAATCCCGCTGCTCCAGAGATCACAGCAGGCTCCTCCACTCCGTCCGTACCTGCGGGGGATGTCTACACCTTGCGTGGGTCATTTTTTTATTCTACCAAGTGCTGCGGTGGCGAAAGTTAAAGCGGTTGGAAAGGATGAAAACAAAAAACGCCTTTTCCACCCAGAAAAAAAACACGTCGCAACCAAACTTATCCAGGCGTAGAAAAGAGTTGTGCTTTTTTTCAAGAAAAGCAAAAGCAAAGAAAAAGCAGTGTGGAAGACTCGCCGCGGCTCCCTGGAGAGGTCTGAGGGCTGGTGATGGCGCAGCAGTGCCTGTCAGTGGTGTTTGCGCGTCTGCGGCTGGAGATTTGGGCACAGAGAGGCTTTTCTGTTGTTGGTGGGTGGAAACATGTCAGCGGTTTGCACCTGATAGGGTAATCTCACAGCGACCATCAGCCTGCAGAGGGCTTTCTTTTTTTTCTCCTCTTGGAGGGCAAGAACGCGGCGCAGAGGAGATCAAGAACAAGAAGATACTGCTTTATGAAATTAATAAAATGGGTTTTTTTCCGGAAAAAAAATGATTTAATTGGTTTTCGGATATGGATAAAGACAAGCTCACTTAAAAGAGCGACGTCTAATTGGAGGCATGCGATGATTTAAATAAACAAACTAAGTAGTAAACTAGTTTTGATTACACCATTTCATTAATTTATCTTAACTTTAACGTCAACCACGTTTTCAGAGTGAAACAGTCTCTCTCTCTCTCTCTCTCTCTCTCTCTCTTTTTTTCTCCCTCCCTCCCTCCCTCTCTCTCTCGCTTTTTAAAGTGCTGCTGCTTTGTGGATTGGCCTCGGCTCTCCCAGACACCATTCAAATGCAGGTTGTTGTCGACCTCGATTTTTTTTTTCTCTTCTTCTTCTTCCAATAATGTGCTATAACTTATCCCGCATTTAAATGAAAGAGAGGTGTGAATGCGTTTACGAGCTGGCAGCAGTAAAGCGAGCCCGCATCCCTGCTGCCATTAAATAAATAAATAAATAAAACAGGGTTCGCCTTTATTGTCCCATTAAAACGGGATCCTCTGCATTCCTGTGCCATTGATATTCAAAATGAATCTAAATGATTACATAGAAAACTTCCCATGTTGGGGATTTCAAAGGGCCTCCTGTGGACTTTACTGGGGAATGAAAGGGAGTGTTTAACTGAGAGCTCCAGCTGCAGATCAACATCAGCAAACAACAAAAACAACAACATAAAAAAAAAATTCAAAAAAACAAAACAGGAATTCATGGCTTTTCTTTAAGAAGCCTTAATCTGAGTGTTCCTGGTTTGCAGTGAGGAGTGAGACCGGTTGTGTTGTGAGTACACATGTGGATGCAGTGGGTTGATGTGGGCTGAGCCGGTGATTCATGGCGGTCTGCCCAACAAGAAGGCTTGATCCCGTCAACCACAGTGCACTTTCATAAGCCCTGGAACACAACCGATGCATAATGTCGTTTAAAGCATGACTAATTTTTCTTTGCCTAAGGGAGGGAAATCACAGCAACAACAAAAAAAACTGGCAAATAGTTATTATCACGGAAGGTGATGTGCTGATTTCTTTCCAAACGCAAGGCTCCGCTTCCCGTTTTGATCAAACGACGCTAACGTTAGCCGCCGCCGCCGCTCACCTTTCTCTGAAAGTTCAAAACAAACAAAAAGCACCTGACAAGTGATTTAAAAGAAAGCAGCACGATAAACAGCAATTAAGCACACATGTACCGACAGTGATGGAGCCAGCGTTGTGGAGTCACTCATCGCCTCTTAAGCACATGTTTGTGACAAAAACTTCTCGGAGCATGACTGTAAACCCACAAGCGAGGAAAGAGCGCGCAGCAGCCGGCTTGATGTGGCCACCTGTGAGTCACGAGCAGGAGGAAACACATCTCTGTAACAACACAAATGTCTTTTATCATGCTATCACTTTTAAGAGTATGGGAAATAAGCAATGGCTGCAAGCCAATTGTTGGATGCTTTCTGCCAATGCACTTGTCTGGACAACCAGTCGTGTTGGCAGCTGGCCAATCAGGAGCCAGAGGGACAGATTTATTCTAGAAATGTAAACTAATATGAGGCACAAAGAAGAAGCAAACTGGACTAAAACACATGTTTGTGCCTGAAACTTAATCTGACTTTTAATGACTTAAATAACTTGTATTGGCTTTGTCTTGCAATGTCAAGTTTAACATTTAACTTTGTGTTAAAGCTGTTGAGGTTTCTGCACCCGATCCACAAAGGAATGCAACCCGTGTGTTGCATGTGGAGATTACAGTGACACGGAGTCCAATGCAAGGTGCATTTAAATTAAACTAAATGCATAATCTGTAGGAGACATTGCAGAGTTTGAAAGTTCACAATAAACCTTCTAGAGCGCTTCACTTATCCAGTTTTTTAAACTGTACAATATCAAAGTATTTACAGAGTGGGACTCTGTTTTTTAAATGTAATGAGTTGATGCTTTGAGTGAACAAAGTAATTCCATTGACCTCCATTAAAATGGTGCGGTGGCAAAAATCTCAAAAAGCTGAGTAACTAAAATCCAAACTATCTGCATGACATGATACTGTTGGAAATAACTAACAATATATATGTTTTTTTTTCAATTTGGTTGACCTGACCCTTGAAAAAAGGAAGGACCTTTCATGTGGATTGAAAACTACATTTTCACACCATCAGTCAAAAGAGTCGCCGCTCCGACAAATTGCCTGCTGACACTATATGAAAAAGTAAAAAAAAGATAAAACAGCGAGAATCAATCAAGTGCAGTATGCTGCTGGTCGAGCAATAACAAGAGTGAGCTTTATGAATGGGGAGAGCTGTTTCACAGTCCGGTTTCTGAGGCTGGGAGGAGGGAGGAGGGGGGAGGAGGAGGAGGGGGGAGCAGCCACTCAAGAGTTGGGATAAGGTTACCCACAGAGATTAGCTGACAAGAGTGAGGGAGTGAGAAAAACAAGCAAGCAAGTTAAAGGTCTTAGTTTACCTGGCTCGCTGTGCTTTGGCAGCCAATGAAAGTGCTTTTGGAAACCGCAGATTCAAACGGGCCCTGAAACCATCCTCCGCCGCCGCTTTTGCCAATTCTATTTCAATTCGGATGAACGCAACTTTCAAGTCGAGGGACGGTGGCGGATGATGTTATTTAGACGACTGCCGGGCTCCTTTCAAGCCCCCTTTTTTTAATTTGACCCTCGCCGCGTCCCCCCGTGCAGCTATGCGTGTCTGTCCTCAGCGACGGGACTGTGGGAATGTCACCGAGGATATCTCATTGAAGCTAGAGGAGGAGGCATCTGAAGGCGGGCGAGCGCTCGGCGGTTCAAAGGGCCCTAGCAGGCATTTAGGGCTTGACAAAAGAACTTGGCAGATCAGTAAGTGAAGCCCAATGTACTACATTAGTGTCAGGACCCCCTCCGCGTCCCTCCCACTTTGCACTTTCATCTCTGACACGGACATATTGACTTAAAGGAAAGGAGGGGTGCCAGGGCCGCAGAGGAGGGGTGGGTAGCTGTGGTGTGTGTCGGAAGGGGGTGTGTGTGGTGTGTGTGTGTGTGAGTCCCATTCAATTCCCAAGGTGAGGCGATTGATGCAGAGGGGTGACCACTGACTCGTAAGCCACCCAGAAGCCCTTTTTTTTTTTTAACTGGAAGTCACAGGCCGACAAGCGTGTGAGACCTGACCGGGACGGCCCTCTTCCTCTCCTCTCACTGAAATCAGCCTCACCCCATTAGGATATGCTGAACCCCCCGCAACCCCTCCTCTCTCCAAACACACATCCCTTTTCACACTGCCGGCCGTGCCCTTCCGCGGGCTACTGAAGTCCAAGGGATAGCGTGGGTTTGGGTCGCAACGGGGTCGCGACACCTTGACATTGCGGAGGGTGACAGAGAGAGGAGCCAGAGGAGAGGGAGGGTGGCCAGCTACCTCGGAGACCTTTCAAGTATCACCTGAAAGAGAGAGAGAGAGAAAAAAAATGTGTTTTAGTAATTTGTCCCCCGTCACACGTTGTTTGCACGGAGTCATTAAGGCCCATTTAAGGGTTTTGCCTCAGAGGGAGGAGGAAGCCAGAGAATTTGGGTGCGGGCGCTCTTGTTTTTTTTTTTTTTTAAGGGTGGGCGTGGGAGTGAAGGGTGAAAATGAAAGCGTCGCTCTTCGACAAATCCTCCCCCGAGCGCGGCGCCGCCGCATGCCGAACATATTAATACGTTTCCCACTGAATTTCGGGGTCGCCTGTTTGACATTAGTGACGACTTCGCTCCGTCTCGTCCAGCGGGGAGTCGAGAGTTGTTGCTCTCCTGTTGCTAGTTGCTAACACGTGAAACAACTGTGTGACTGCATGCGTTTTGAAGACATCGCTAAACTATTCTCGCTTGGACCGATTTCTCTGGCCGTCGCTCAGATGCGGGGAAAAACTGCCAGAATGTGTCACAGTGCAGCAATTGAATAACAACCAGCCGACAGACCCCATGTGTTGTAGGTTTTTTTGGCCCGCGGTTGACAGATAAATGTCAAGTCTCTTGGACGAGCAGAGGTAATCAAAAAGTCTCAGACTCTTGCCGAACAACGCGAGTGCCTTAATGACATAATAAGCCTTCAGAGCTGGGTGGACTGGCGGTGAAAGACTGGGAAGTCAAATGATGTAAGTGTTTCTTTGTCAGCACTTTAATTTGTTTTTCCTCCCTGAATTGAACGACCCCATAATTGTTTTCTTGGATTGCCATAATTACCTAATTAAGGGGCTGGTTGTTTGTAATAAAATTGCTCTGACCAGAAGGCTTGACTCATTCATACAAAATGTGTGAATATTTGACAGTTATTAAAACAACACCCAGCTAGTTTCTTCTGAAATGCATCTCCAGCCCTTGATGAGCGGCAGTGTATAGATCTCATTACCGGCACAAAGGCTGGCGGTAAATAAAAAATGGGCTTGAAAACAGCTTTGAAAAGGTGGCGCTATACAATCAAAAGGATGTTGCAGCCCACCAAGAGTGTGACCCGGACTCACCCACATAATTTGATGAGGGCTTTGATTTTAAGTCATTACCTTCATGTTCGGGGTGAGAAGTACTAAGTGAGTGTTCAAAGGCGAAACCTGTCAGGCTAATGTTTATCTGATTACCGAGCTGTCTGAGAAGCACTTCCTCAGGTGCAACTGGTCTGTTGTGTGCGCTTGTTGGGGCAACACACCAGATTGATCTCATCTTGTGCAACTCCATCAAATTCAGGAACATTTTAATGATAACTATGGCATTTTGAAAGCTGTGGGAGACCTGTATTGTTGAATTGTATCTATTAATAAAACAAAATTGAATTAATACCATCATTCTCCCCCTTTTTGTTCAAAACTTGCTTGAACATTTTTACTTTCCTATACCTAAAGTGTGTTTCTAAAGCTGGATGCAGAAAGTTTGATGCATGTCTTTTAGAGAAATGAAAGAAGAGAAATGGCGGAAAGAAATCCACTGTTTTTGCTTCTAATGAATCACTTCCTGTTTGACAAAAAAGGGTTCAAACCTTAGAACACAGCCTCATAAATAGGACAAATATACGGCATCTCGTTGAGGCGCTTTGCTTTACTGCTGGCCTGCTTCTAGTTTCAGACTAGCATTCGCCACTTTAAGGTTTTAATGAACATTGTACATGGGATTAAAGACAGAGGTTTCTGTTTTTGCAGCATCTGGAGTGACAACCCCAATCTAGAGCAATACAAGGGGTCAGCCGGCCCCCTCCTAAACTCCCGATGCTCTCCCTTACAATTTAACTTCAACAATAAGTCGCACTGGAGTGCAGCTGCTGCACAAAAGTCCTCTTTTTTTCTCTCCCCAGTCCCGAAAGGTCCCACAGCAGTTGGAGTGGAGTCCCTCCTTGAGCGGTCTCTGCTCCGGTAAAGCTAGCCTGAACCTGCAGTTCCACTCATCCTAATCGCTGAGCCCAATCCATTCCCCTGTCTAGCACCTCTTCAGAGGCCACTCGCCCCTTTGTTCTGACAATACACAAACGACCATTCAAATGGAGGGACTCTGTAATCAGTGAAATACTAGCCTCTGGGCTTTGTAGAATAGAAAAAAAGGGAGGGAGAGAAAGAGAGAGAGAGAAAGAGAGCAACATAGAAAGAGAGGAGAGCGAGAGAGAGAGAAAATCCATCCATGACCAATCAACTCTAACTACCTGTCTGGCTTTTTTCGCTGCAGATGTTATTTGGAAAAAGAGGGGAAAAAATGTGCCCGTTCCAGATGTAAGATGTACAAAGGGAAGGCAGGCTGGTACCTCCACCCACCCAGAAAAGGGCTGGACCGGTCCACACCCAGCCAGCTTTTGATATGGCTGATGTTGTTTTTGCTCTTGCCTACGCCATTTCCTTCAAAGAACTATGTGATGAGTTGCGTCACCTCGCACTAAATTTAGACGGTGAGATAAAATAAAATATGATTGATGCAGTCTCACTGTCAAAGCATGCAGAGATCTTACTGCATCATTTGGCGCTGAACTTCACCTGGGAATATAAATATTCATATGAATGGGTTTATGGTGGGTAGACTTCATCTCTTTTATTGATACAAGACGTTTTAAAAAGGTTTGGGATTAGGAATATCAGGTCTTTTTTATGTATTTCCTATTTGGATCAGAGGTCTGAAGAAAACAGATCAAAGAGTTGTTTTATATTGTTTATGTGTGCTTTTCTTTAAGCTAAGTGCAACCGTAGAATAAGCTTCAAGTCATGCACTACAATGCAATAGCTAGAAAAAGAAGTTGGCTGGGTATTCCCTGGAATTATGAGCGTCTCACAGCGACTTGACTTCATGCATTTGTTCAGTGCACGAGGGTGGAATAGTTTACTTTGTAGTATTATTTGTGTATTTGGTTCAATTAGTTTCACTCTGCACCACAATAAACAAACCGTGGACTGTCAACAAAACTCACACGAATCAGTCATGCAGGTTGTTTATTGAGCCGAGCTTTGGTAACCCAATAGGGTGCAGTCGTCTGCAAAGAAACAGGTTTTTCTCTTTAATTGTAGGCCTATGGTTTCAAATCATTACTGACTAATCGGTGTAGCTTGAAATTGTGGATTTGTGGATGTTTCAAGAATATCCCCTGTTATCTCGTTCCCAAAAGAACAGAACACGTTTGATGTTGTTACTGTTAAAGGGACCCTGTTTCCCCACATTTTGGTTTTCTAAGTGAATAATGAGGACAGCGATTTGTTCAATGTGTCTCGTATTGAGCGAGAGCACTGCAGCCCCTAAAAGGACGACAACGTAATCCAGTTGCACACAGTCGATGTACACTTATCAGAAGTGTCTGACAACATTACGGGAACAGAGAATCAATCTGGATACAATCTGAATATGCCAACAAATTGATTTGGCAGCCTGAACAGAGACTCAGTGGACGTGCATAGATGAAGGATTACAGTGTCGCATGTTTTGTTGTTGCCTGCTGCAGCGCTCTTGCTCAATTGGTTGTCCTCATGAGTCACTTAGACGTGAAGACATGATCAAACGGTGTCCAGGATGAAACATACTGACGTTACCTTCAATCCAACCGCCCTGCCAGTGTTGATGCATTGAGCCGTCAATACGATAGAAAGCTATAATATTGTTCATAATTACATAGCAATTCACACTCAAAGAATGAATTGGACATTTGAGCTTTTCTTTTGATAATAACTGCTTATGAACACCGTTTGTGCCTCCTCATAATTGGTCGGATTAATGAAAAACATATTTTTTTTTTTTTTTTAAAGGAGTAACCGTGCTGAAATGAAAGCAGCTAAACCAGTAAATCAGGTTAAGGCCCAGTGCAGCGTTGTGTTGTAGGTCAAGAAATGCATTAGCTCAACCCAAATGAAGTGTGGGGTGTTTTGCATTGCCAGCTGTACGTCATCCGCCTCCTCCGCACTGCTCTTGTGAAATCCATTTCATAAATGTGAATCATAATTGTCTGTAGCCCTGCAGCTTTGCCTACCTGTGCATGGGAGGAACATATGGTTGAGATAAAGTGTGTGTTTTTTTCAGGGTGTTTTAAGAGGCACTTAGAACTTATATAGGTTAAAAACATGTTTTGTGTAGTAACATCCTATTCCTGCACTTCCTCCTATGTGTGCGTTAACATTATTTTAATATTGAGTATTTATTTTTTCTCTCCAGAAACCAACCAAGCATTCTAGTTCAGGTGTGTTCAAATGGAAGCAAACACCTTGTTCAAGCATTGTAGAGGATAAGGGAAGCTGGAAAGGATGTCAAGTGAGAGAAAACACGCAAGGTGCAAACCGGCCTCACACAGAGCTCGGGGGCTGAAGTCATTACAAGATATCAGCTTTTTGAAGTTTGGGGACTGACAAATTACCTTGTTGAACTACACCGATGTGAGTGAGGCATGTCTGTCGGATATATGATGAAAGTGCTGCCTAAGGCTGCTGCTGATCGTGGACAGATAAGTGTGAAACAGATAAATGTGAGTAAAGTAAACTTGTACATTCATATGCATGTTACATGTTACTCACCACTTAATTGCTGGCAACTGGAGAGGCAGTGAAATATGTTTGATTGAAGTCCTCTTTGACTGCAAGCTGGCGGTTCCACAGATTGCAGATTACACCTGCACATCATTAATCATGTGTTATACATCAATGATTAATGATTCATTTGAAATATTGATCCGAATACTCAGCATTACTTACCTTGAACTGCTATTTTTTAGCGTGTCCATTAACTTTCTACTTCTCATCTTGGTTGTGAGTCATCGTGGTACCCAAGTCTCTACCTGCACCTTCTTCTTTAAAAACCCAATCCCCCCTAGGGAGGGAAGACTGAGCGATTGTTATATAAAACTGTAAATCATAGCTTGTTTTATGAAGAAAAAAAGCCCCAAACTGCTGTATTTGGATGTGTTGAACACCATAAGTAATATACAAGTGAAATATATGGATTGGTACATGAAAAAATTCAAACGTCACAGATGTGCGCAAATGTGCCCCAATGCAAATTTTGAAAACCTCGTCTGAATGTTCTCTGTTCTAAACCCTCTCTAACTTTGTTCTGCTTCACTTCATCAAAGTCAACCTTTGCAGAGAGAATGTTCACATATTGTGTTATGATTTGGGTTAGAGAATGTTCACATATTGTGTTATGATTTGGGTTAGAGAATGTTCACATATTGAGCTATGAGTTGGGTTAGTGAATGTTCACATATTGAGTTATGATTTGGGTTAGAGAATGTTCACATATTGAGCTATGATTTGGGTTAGAGAATGTTCACATATTGAGCTATGATTTGGGTTAGAGAATGTTCACATATTGAGCTATGATTTGGGTTAGAGTTGGACCTTACAGCTGCATCATTTCAAAGAAATAATCATCCTAAAAGTGATTTTTTTCAAGGCGGACCTGACATCTTTTCATTTTTGCTTTGTGTTATCTTCATTTACTCTTAACCGAGACATATAGACTGATATTTACGCTTCTGAATTAAATCTCACGTGTGTAGCCAAAATTATTCAAATAGCCCTAGTGGTTGCAGAGATACACCCTTTTTTTCAAGGAAAGGGCCTAACAATAGGTGGGTTTTTAAAAGGTTACGGTATCAATCTACCATGGTCAAGTGTAAAAAAAAATGAAGAAAAAAAAGACGTGTATACAACCTAGCAAAAGGTTTCCTTGGCGGAGAAATGTGATACTACAATAACTGGTAAGTATTCTTTTAAAATACGATTCACTACCGTAGTCTAGTTTTCCATAAGCCTTGCTCTGACTTTATTATGACACTGGAAAGGTGCGTTAACCAATAGAGCCTCATCATACCCAAAGACATCAGCGCCTCCTTGCTTTTGGACTGCCTGAATGAGCTCAGCCAGAAAGAAGAGCAAGGTTTCTTCTCTAGAGTCTTCTGGCTCTGCACCTCCACAGAGGTCTTCTGGTCTTCAGTAGTTCTCAACCTGAGCGAGGACCGTTCTCCTCCTCCTTAGTCATCTTTCAGTTTGCCAGAACCTTCTGTAAGTAACCAACACTTTGGTTCAGTGGTGTTGCTCAGCCTTTCACACAAAGTGGATATAACACGGCAAAAAGAGCCAGATGACCACCAAGGCCCCCAAGCTGTGCCTGATCCACCTGGACCCTGTGGTCTGAAATCCTATGTAAGGTATCAGCCCCCTGCTGGTTCTTTTGGGCTTCAGTGGCCCTGCACTCAGATTTCACTATTCTGAGTGAGCTTTACTTAGCTTGGGAACAAGCGAGAGCTTCTTATGGTTAGTTGTTTTTAAAGGAGAGGCTTAATAATGACATTATACAAAAAAGGTGCGGACATAACCAGTAATAATGGAACTTGTTAATAATTTAAATCAAACTACAGGCATTAGCTAGCGTAATTCCTTGAGGACGTATAGAGGAATTACAGTTTGAGCGACTGGAAGAAGGTTTGATCGGCGACTCCGGCCCTGTGCAGACCTGCCATGAACATGCATGGAGTGGACAGCACTGAGAACAAGTGATGCACTCAAGACTCAAAGAGGACGCACTGAGAGGCAGTCGCATTGTCAAGTGCAGCGCGAAACATTCTCAATAAAACCCAGATAGACGTTCAGCCTGCAAAGCATCAAGAGGCAACGCAACTAAACAGCTTCATGCATGGTGACGACTTCATAGCTTGTCTGTGAGGTTTTTCGCACAGATGTGGCATCTGCCCAATAAGGGATATATATATATATATTTATATATATATATATATATATATATATATATATATATGTTCATGAAATGTACCTGAACTCCCGAATACGCAGGATATTACTACCGCTGTCTACAACTGGTTAAAAGCACATTTGATCTTGGCGAACCGGAAAGATGTGGGCGACATTTTTTATTCTGGATTTTTACATCCCATAACATCTGGCAGTCTTCTATCGGGTTGGATTCACAAGATAAACTAAATAAGTATCTCAGAATCCTACGAGGATCTCGTATCTACCGCATTTTGGTAAACGTGAGATCTTTTAGCTTTCGGTAATCGGACGAGACCAGAAACATATTTCCATCCAGGCGTTCACCTTTCTGAACAGTTCGATGGTTTGAATTGGGTTCAATCGGCTCTAAGTCAAGTGTTTCAGATCCCGGGACATTCAAACAGTGCACCGAGTCATGGTGAACGTAACCAGGCCAAAAATAACACTGACTCATATCGAATTTGACGTTTTACTGGAATTAGCTGCAAACCGTCATTATAACTCTTACGTTATAGTTCAACCTTTGTGATCCACAGTTTAGTCAAACGCTAACTAATGAAACGTAAGCTACTTTTCCAAAATCGTCCAGCGAGTGCGACGTTAAAGAGAGGCGAGAATGTGGGAGACGAGGCCGCAGAGGAAAGAGAGTTCTCTTCGGCGTTGCTTCAGCCCTGAAACTCCCCCAGACCTGAGCCTCTCCTGTATGTTCGGGGGAAGAAGAAGAAAAAAAAAGAAGCTCTGCGTTTGTGGGCAGAGGAATGCAGCTCACATCTTTGCCATTGCAGCCGAAGAGGTAATGCGCTCGCGTGTCGGCGCTTGTCGAGGCGAGCGCGCCTCCCTCTTCTGTATTAATAACCGCATGTCCTATTGCTGTACCAACTGGGCTGTGTTTTACTGGGCCAGGGCTTTTTTTTTTTTTTTGCTACTTACGGGAAGATAGATGATGGACTCCCCCCACCTCTTCCTCTAATTTACACAATTACTTCCTCCGTTCCCGATCCCTGAATGAACAACACTCACACATCCCCGCCCTGTCATCCCCTCACAAGGCCGAGGGAGCAGCTCAAATCATGCGAATACGGCATCAAACAACAGAGCGAGGACTTAAGTTTACGACCGAAATACTTAAAAATAGCTCCGTTTAGTATTCACACTCGTCTCGGCAACGCCACCGAGTTCACGAATCCTGACAGGAAAAGTATTGCCTGCTTCTTCTTCTTCTTCTCTTTTTTTTTTTCCTGCAGAAGAATGTTTACATAAGCGCATCAGACTGTGACAATTGACTTACACATATAAGGAATTGTTATTAAGATACAGTCAACTGTCAAGATCTTGCCCTGAAAGAGAAAATCACTGGTGATGACAATGATGGCTTCCTTTCCGTCTAATATAAACATACCAGCGTGATCACTTTTTCCCCCCAGGGCAAAGTCATTGTTCCATTTTGAAAGCTCTCTGTGAATGCTTGAAATGTTCCCTTGATATTTTTTCCCTCTGCTCGTTTATTTGCTTGTATCCAGGTGATGTGCCAACCTGTCACATCAAGCACAGACGGCCTTATTTCCTCAGAGCAAAGGTCAAAACAATTGTCATGGGAGGGATGGGCGTGTGCGTGTGCGCGCGTGTGTGTGTGTGTGTGTGTAAAGACCACACTCAGTAGTTTTAGTTTGACGTGTTACAAACTACCCGAGGAAACAGACATTGTTAAAAACGTACTCAAACGTGACAGAGGTTCTGACGTCTTCGCAGGCTTTTTACTGAGAGATCCATGATTTTTTTTATGTTGTTGTATGACAACACAACATTCTTCATCAGTCTGAAGCTCAAACTGTGGTTGAACAGAACATCATTCGATCCCTTTGACGCCTGCAGAGTTTCGTCGCATATTAAAAGATAATCAGCTGGCTGGTTTGAGGACACAAAGCGGCTAATCATAATACAAAATAATACTCTGTCCACCTGTCCAATATCATCACACTACATGGCCGATTAAGGGTAATTAGGTTCAAACATCCGAGATATCATTCGCTGCCACTTGGGGCCGCCAAAGTGCAGATCTGAGCGTGCAGCTTTCAAAAGAATGCTTCTTTTTCAGCACATCTGCATGTCCCATTTTAGAGGAAAAACACTGGAGCTGCTTCCCCAACTTTTTTTTCCTTGATGATGCTTGTCACCAGTTACAGCACTGGCCACATGTCCTAACCGCAGAATTATTATATAGTATTAACACGTGTTAACAACACCTGTTGTCATAACATGAGTTTAACATGAGTCGACGCACAGATGTGTTTAAAATCACATATCCCTCCTTTGGGTCGTGAGAAAAAGAAGAAGAAAAAAAAAAGAGGGCGGAAATGTACATGCCTGCAGAGACATGACCTTACATTTCTTTCCAGCAGAGATGAGAATGAAAAATATTGCCCTTAATTAGAAGTCCTGCAGGTAAACCCGAGAAAGACAAATTGACTGATGCATGATTTTGCTGAAGTTTTGCAGAACTTCTACTTTAGTAAAACAACACCGAATAAAAAGAGCTTACATTTAAATAGATTTTTATATATAAGGGGACATTACTTAAAAGTAACAATAGTTACAGTATGTTTAGGTGCCATCCACCACTGCTTTTAGCTATCAAAACTAGAGTTGTAAAAATGCAGGCAGGGGCGTTGAGAGTGGAGAGATGTAGTCGGCCTGACAGTGGTGTTAGCATTCCCCGAAGGCAGTTTAAAGAACAGTGTAGGGTGAGGTTGCATAATCTGTGCCTCAGATTCATGGAAAAGAGGGCCTGGTCTTGAGAAAGATATCCTGACACTTCCAAGACGTCTGCAGCGAGACTCTTGGCAGCAGCACAGGTGATTGTATCAAATGGAAATGTGTAGCTTAATTAACACTCGTTGCTACAAGCCGTACTCACAAAAGAAGGCGATGAAGTGTTGACATGTATCTGAGTTTTAATGTGAATTTGAGAGTTTGTTTCTTCAAGCACATGTGAACAGATTTTTTTTTTTCTTTCATAAATGACTTCACCGCAACGGCCTTTTACCCGGATGCAGACTTAAAGAGGGATGGGACACTTAAATGTGTTTTTTTTATAGGTGTAAATCCAATTATATGACTGAAATGTGATGATAATTATGTGGTTAATATATACATTTCCTCACAAATTTATATAAATCACCATTCAATGGGTAGAGCATGGCTAAACACGCCGCTTACGGTGTAAAAAGTCCTGTGTTCAGGATTTGGCGGCATCTAGTGGTGAGGTGGCAGATTGCAACCAACTGAAACTGTTGCAACACGTTTAGGAGATCTGGTTTGGTTTGTTCCTTCTGGGCTACCGTAGAAATGTATGAAAATAAAGACGGCACATAAAGACTCATCCATGTTGTTAAAGTCATATTTAAAAAAATATGTTGACGGCCTTTTATAAGAAGCCAGTGGATGTCACTGAGTAGAAGACTACAAACCAGGAAACATAGAAGTAATGGAAGTATTTTTTTATTTAAAAATGGTATAAAAAGTCAGCTTTAAAAAGAAAAGTTTGAAGTTTTATGAGAAAGGAAAAGCTACAAGTATCGTGACTGGAGGTCAGCGATGGGTTAAACTCGATCATCATATACGGCCACATATTTGGATTTCATCTGCCAAAAGCCAGTATATGCAGCCTGCACATTTGCATATTTTCAGTGTCTCAGTGCAAAGAACCCGGCCGCGGCTCATTGAGCAGGTAAATCCAGGTGAAGGCTGTAACACGGTGTTGCTTTCAGGAATTAAATCATCAATCAAACGACAACCATCACACGGAGGAGACTGGAAATAGAGCACAAGAGATACTGTAGGATAGATTGTAGAAAAAAGGGTGTAAATTAATTTGAGCTGCAAAAGTTTTGCGATGAAGAGGGGAGGAGTTTAAAAACATGTTGTTAATGAGCCTCTTTTCTCAGTCACTTGTGTAGCATCATCTTTGTAAAGTGCTGGCACGTGTTTTAAGGAGAGTGAGAAGGTTCTGCCACTAACGGAGGGCTGTACGAGTCCAAGTGGTGTCCCGGGACGGGGCGGGCCGGGCCGAGCTGGTCCGCTTTGCTCATTTTAAATCTGTACAACACGACAGAAAGTCGACGCTGTAAACTCTTCCCCTTATTATTCTGGACAGATTCGAGACACACTGCACCTTTTAAAGCTCTCATGACCACAGCATCCCTGTGAGATTTAATTTCAAGAAAATTGCACACAAATGATGTTTTGTTTGTGCTAAAATGTCCCAGAACAGGACAGATGATTCACTATGGATGAAAGACTTTGAAGGCTTCAGGCTCTTAAGAAGGCAGATGGTTGAACAAGTTGGTTTTAAAACAGCACAATCTGCCCGTACCGTGCTTCAGGACACACACACACACACATTGAAGAGATCACCCTCAGATGTCCTGTCCCGCATCGTGTGACTCCTGGATTAGGGTAAAGGGCGATATTTCCCTAATGGCCTAATGTTGTGTTTGGCTGCCGCACACGAGCGGAGAGTGATACCTGCAGTCTGTCTCGCATGCACGGCACACCTGCCTCGGCCCCGTGAGCCTTTACTGGTACAGCCAGGCACTAACAGAATAAGGAGGACCAGTAAAGGGTTCAGGTCACCCGGGGTCACGTCGCTCTCGTGGCCGTGCATACATGCATTTAAACTGTATAAACTCTGCAAGCATCTCCATTTCCTCTCCATTGGAGGTCCACAGAGCCACTTGGCCGACCATTCCTTATACATATACTGTATATATGTATGTGTGTGTGTGTGTGTGTGTGTCAATACCTCCAGGCTGGTTCAGTCAAACCCTGGACTGGAATTCAAGACAACCACAGAGGGGGGATTTCCACGTCGTCTTGTTTGGAGCACAGAATGGTGCGTCATGCCGCGGCCGCATCCGCCTCGCTTCCTCGTGGCTACGGGGCAAAAGGACGCTTCAGCTGGCGGTGAAGTAATGCCTGACTCACACTTCAGGTAAAAGCTTCATCAATTTATATCATTACGAGGTCTCGCTTTGAAGTCCCAGTCGCCTGGGCTTCCAGTGCCATCCAGTGGTGGTTACGATTAAAAGGGAAGGTTTTCACGCGTCGATTTGAAAAGGGACTGAAAGCACTTTTCACTGCAGCCGCTGTGAGACGTCCCACAGCAGGGTAGGCACAGGTGTAACGGATCACAATCAGTTGGGGTCCAATTCTATAGAGTGAGCCGGCCCACCGAAATGGAACGGGGCCTTGATTAACGCCATTAATTGCGTCGGTGGTTTCCCAGCAATGTGTCAAAATGGACGATGTGACAAGGGACCCACAAAACCCAGTTATTAAAGACTAGAAACTAATTGTCAAGTCAGTATACAGTATATTTTCTCAAAAACATTCTCTTTTCTGCACAATAACTGTTATTGCTATTGCAAGATCAATCTGTACTGGATGTGAAAGCACAAACGATATCAAAACACTGGAAGATAAAGTTGATTTGAACAAAACAATGACAAGACCTCACATCTTTACAGGAAGGAGGATCACATACATTGGATGCTTTAGAAAGAACATGGTTCATACACCTTTCTACCAATACATTTGCCTTTGAGACAAGTTTTGTGAATAAAAGGACTAGTGATGTCACTGATCCGCTCCAATATGTAAGCCTTGTTGAACCAACATAGGTTTTCTTAGTCGATCTGAACTGAAGTACATTTCCATGACATTTGCAGGCCAGGCTGGAAAAAAAATTGAACCCAAAGAGTTTTGGACAAGTCATAGGAATTTACTTCACAAATGAAGTTTCGGGAAAGTTACTGTTCAACAGATCTTAACTAAACCACATTTACAGGAACTAATTATTTAAAGCAAATTTCCCCATGACTTTTCCAGATGTTTTTTTTCCCCATGCCTGAAAAATGCCATTTTAGAAATGTTCAGAACCTCTTGACTCCTTTCTAAACAGGAGGAACAATAAGAGCAACGCTTTCAAAGGACACGTGGCGGTGCAGGTTTTTGTTTTCCAACAAATTGGAAAGAAATGTGAAGTAATTCTTCAAGGAGGAAAAAGGATAATGTTGTTTGATAATGAGAGAGACATATCCAACATCCTGGTCTTTCATGTCTTCCTCAATGGCCAGATGTCAGCCGATAACCCTGTGGACATAATGAGAACAAATTCCACGGCGCAAAACATGGAAAAGTTAAATGACCATGTGTCAAAATCTCCCTGCAACTCATCCAACAATGTTCTGGCAACTTGTTGCCCAGGATGCTTCCGGACCTTTTTATTTATTAATGCTGCACCAGAAAGATGAAGTCAAATAGCTGACAACAAAACTGAAATCACCCCAGAAAACAAAAAATTACTCACATGTCATCTCATAATATAGATAAATATACAAAATAAAAAGTTTCTCTTGATCATTTTTTCACTTATCCATTTGTTACGGTCATATTCTAAATGTTACGAGCCAAATTATTCAGATTACTAATATTTTTGCCCTGATTTACTTGGTTAAAAAAAAAAAAAAAAAGTGACTCAAAACCAGCTGGGATTTACTTTATTCAGGTAAATGTTACATATAGATAATAAAAAAACAACAACAATGGATGTATGTGTTCATCTCAACAGAGCATGAATGAATGAATATCCACCATCAGCAGTCATGCATTAACTAATCAATAAAGTTTGACTAAATGGGCAAAATGCACTTTCTTTCAAACACAGGTGGAGTCGCCTCCAGCCGAATATTTCAGTGTATGACAATTTAGTTTGCATTGACATATGCAGTAAATACGTACGAGCCTCATGCTGATGTTTCACTGGAGGGTTTTCAGGTCATAAAGAAAACACAGAAGGGTCATTCACTGGGTCGAAACAGCACCGAGATACATCTACTTCAGTCTGATATGATGGTAGATACTTCAATAAAAGCTCAATTTCAACCACATTCCAATAAAATGACTAACATGAATGAGCCCTAGACACACATCAGGTTATCAACGAAGAACACAATGTTTATTTCCCCCCTACATGGACATAAGTACATACTGGCTTCAAAAGGACAACTTAAAGACGACCAACAGTTTCTACTCATAAAACATTTCTACACCAAACTAGAACACAACGTTTCAAACAAAGATCATCAGAGCAACAGAGCCGAGCTGCAGAACCAGCTATTAAAGCGAGGTGAAGCGTGCACTTAATATAAATGTTCAGCTGCCGTACGAGTAAATAAAAGCCAGAGATTTACTTACAGAAAGGAAACAAAAAACAGTTAATTTGGTTTGATACAAGAGCAATAATTAGTCAAAATTAAGTCATATTTAGGTTAATTACCGGGGTGACTTTAATGACCTAAATCAGTTGAAGAAGTTTACAGCCAAAGAGTTTAAACCATCCTTTACAGACAACAGGAGGGCGAACCGAGCGATTCGATTGGTTAAAGATGGTCTCTAACAGCCAACGTTTGGCTCATAAAAGGCTCATAAATACAGGATCAGGACCGGATACTGGATCATAAACACATAAGCACGGAGCCATTGTATGCCTATTGTCATCGCGGCCCTGATACACAAGAGTGCTAACAATTATGTGGTGGAGTTCTTTATGGGGTTTCTGTAAAGGTGACGTGGTTCTCTGGCATTACACCTTATGATTAAGCCGTAATAAATAAGATGTTCCGTGTTCACGGGCTTGTAACCAGCTTTTAGTGCATTAGAGTTCAGTGAAACGCATTGAACGCGGTGTTAATGCCACAACATACTCCTGGTGCTAGTTAATCTACCGGCTTTGCTTTTTGTTTGCACTGTATGTTACCCACAACGGGTCCGGGCAGCTGCGTCGGGTTTGTAGAGCTCAGCATATTGTTTGAGAATGTTTTCTCAACTGCTCTTATGATAATTGTTTTCGCTATTTCGCAATCACTGTAAAAAGAACTCTCTCAGATGTTTGATGTGAATTCACACTGCAAAAAAAATACCGTCAGGAATAAGTCTGGTCAGCAGGTTCTATCGTATCTGCAGGTTTTGGATAACGCTAATATAAACTCATCTACTTGAACGTTTTGAAAGAGTATTGAAGGTAAAAAAAAAAAGAAAAAGATAAATAACCAGCGTCTCCAGGAAAAACATGGATAAAACTCAAAAGACTGACTGGAGAAGACGTGTGACAGTCGGGTTACAGCTGCACACATCCATGTACACGTATGAGGAAGTTACCGTTTCTAAATGATCATTTTTAATTAAAATATATTCATGAACAGCTGGATCCTTGGTGTTGTTGTCCAAGTTGTTAAAGAACAACAAATACGGCACGTTCTTTGTTGTTGTCGAGACTTAAAAAATACTTGTAGGGGATGAATTTTTGTAAAGCAAGTATATTAAGCCAGGATAAATTCAAAGGTTTTTTGCAAGCTAAAAATGCGTCGTAAAGCCGGACGGACCATAAAACAAACAAAGCGACACGTTGGAGGCCATCGCCTCTCATCCATCGGCCGTCTTCACCATCGTTGTACACACAAAACGGGTCTCTGATTCATCTCAGTTTACAGTCGAGATATTTAAAGGCACATTCTGCAATATCTCCTATTGCATCGTTGACTCGTCGAGGACACGCACCTGAACCCAGACTCGGCAAATGTCGTAAAAACGGAGCGTCTTCTGTAATTCTGTCATGACCGCTATGCCACGTGACGCTAAATGTGGGAAAGAAAATGTAACGGGCCAGATACAAATATTAGCCATGACTAACTTGACACGTCCCTCTGGTCTGTCGTATTGCTCTGCATGCTTGTGTCACGTTGCCAATTTACACGACCTTGTTATTTATTGCGGCTGTCGAGAAATCTGCAGGTGGCGCGAGAGTCAAGATCGCAGCAAGCAACAGACATCTGCGGGTCCTAATTGGTGGCGCTGCAACAGCCTCCCTCCCCTGTAGGTGGTGCAGGTTGGCATGCGATGAAGGTGGACAGCATCCCGCCCTGTGGGGGGGAAACTCTGCTAAACGCAAAAAGTGGATTACGAACACGCTCCAGTAGGGGCTTCGCATCTGAATTTTTCTTAAAAACAATGACACCTGCATCATTAATGGTTTTACCCATTTTTCGGACCTTTCCGTTCACTCCAAGTTAGCAATGGTGACGCAATATAGGCAAATATTGCCGACTGTGCCTTTAAATGTCTAGCAGGACGGAAAAAACACACACGGGTTGTTACTTCTTCTCAATCTTCAGTGTTTGTACAAAAGCCCAAAGGTCCTTGACCACCTGAGGAAGACGAGGAAGAGGAGAGAGAGATAACAGCAGAAGAGAGAGAAAGAAACACATGGAATTAGACATCTTCCAAATGAAGTGCTGCACAGCCTTACACATATATGACTCACTTTTACTCCAGCGTGCTTTTTGTGCGTCTGGCCTGTGGGAACGCTGAGTGTAGCCGGGGCTGCTGGGGAACGACGAGGGGTTGGGCGGGGGCAACAGCACATACCAGAGTGTATGACTAGGTGCTCCAGGTCTGACAGATCTCAGACCTTGGCTGATGAAACCAAAGCACTTCCACAGATGTTTCTACACAGTGGGATCAACAAGCTCTCTCCAGCCACCCCACCCTTTTCCACCCAGCCCTAGTGCCGGTCTGAAGAGCTTCCACCTGCTCTCATAACTGTACGGCTAACGCTTTAACACTGCCAAGTGATCGCTAATTCATATTTGAATAGCCCTTTATGAGTGACCGCCTTCTTACAAAGACAGAAAACACAGCTTCACCATCTAGACTCACTGCCTGTGATCTAAAAAGGGTTCTGGGTGATTAATTCGTGCTCCACAAAACAAAGTGCAGGGGGCTGTTGTTTTTCTTCTGAAATGACAAGCAGCATTAGAAAAGATTTAAGTCCTGCATTTAGGGAGAGAAAAGCCCCTCTTTTGGGTTGGTCAAAAGGCCTTGAATGCCAAAAGAGACTGGTACCATCCACATACCGCCAGTCCCTTCATTAAGGCTACAAAAGACACACACTCCAGTAAATCACGGGGGAAAGAGTTCGCCTTGGCAGGTGTACTCCCATTCCATCTCGAAAGAGCCCGCTGACACAAGATGAATATAATTCAAAGTGAACGCGCTGTGCCGGAGAGACGTTTGAGGCCGAATGGACGGAGTACGGTACGAGGACGGCGTGAACAGTGACGCATTCCTCAACAGAAGGAGAAGAAGCTCTTGAAGCTCAAAATGAAGGCTGGTGTGAATGCAAACAACTGCTGAGTGTTTACGAGGCGAAATGCATAGATGGAAAAAACACAGAAACTTTGTAAATACATTTTTTATTCCGTCTGTATGTAAAATACTGCGATTGTAGATTCTTTACCGTTTTATTACTGTTTATTTATATTATTTTACTGCTGTAATACTGCAATTTCCCCACCGTGGGACTAATAAAGGATTATCTTATCTTATCTTAAAAAGAAGAAGCTGGAAATTGATATAAATTGCATAAAACGTTTATATAAAAAAAACGTCTCAGATGCCTCGTAGCCAGGTCTCAAAACCCCGTGTAATCAATAAATACGCAGGCTGCATAATACAAAAAAAACTCACTTTTTTGTCGAGGATTTTCCAAGTACTCTTCACGTAGTTCTCAAACTTCTGCTCGGTCTTCGGGAGCGGCTTTCCCTGATGGTGAAAGAAAAGAAAAGAGCGCATTAAATCATCAGCTTAACCGCGCGTCAGACATTCAATTAAGAGCGGTCATTTGCAAAACAGAGGATGACAGCCTTACCTCCTTGGCTGCCGTGGACAACCTGCTCTTAATCTCTGTCAGAGAGGGAGACTTAGACGGGCCGGCCTGGGGTTTGTCTTTTCCTGGGGCAAGTGTCTTGAAAAATATATCAACGAGATAAGAAACACCGATTGATACGTCAACTAGAGAGAGATTTACAGAGCTGTAGATTAAACAAAGAGAGCTTCCTATTAGGGCCACGATACATCTCCTTTTACTCGTTTTGTTTTCTTGTCCCGTGTTCTCACGTGAACTCTTTTTGGTGATGATCCAGGCGCTGACCGACAGGTCTATCATGACCCGTTCAGTCTGGGTCTGTGTTTACGGGCTTGGCGTGGGCAACCAGCTGGAAGAGGATAAAAGCCCCAGAAAGGACAGCAAATTCTAGCCTAATTACACCATCCTTTTATTTAACAAATACATCGGGTACAAATTATGGTTTTATTGTTTGCAAGCAGGAGAGGGCAAGCCCCGACTCTCCAATGAGTAATAGAGATTGTTATGTTCCTCTGATGTCAAACCCTAACAACTGGACTGAAGGAATAAAAGCTACATTTATTTATTTGCATTAAAATCATGCTCAAATGTATGACCTCCACAAGCAAAAGATTACACTTCTACCCGTCACAACAGTTACAGACGGTCAAGACTGAACCGCTACGGTCACACGCGACCCTCCTCCTCCTCTTCGTCATTTCTGAACTCGCCGGCCCCCGCAGGTGTGTTCAGACCCGGGCAGCCGAGGCCCCAGAGGTCCTCAATTAGGAAGTGTCTGGATGTGACACAACACACACACACACACACACACACACACACACACACACACACACACACACACACACACACACACACACACACACACACACACACACACACACACACACACACACACACACACACACACACACACGGCGTGGCTGCATGTTACACAAGCCACGGAGCTTGTCCCTGCACGTAAAGCCGGTGTGGAATCCAGTCAAATTGCAGGTTTCATCGATAGCCAGAGACGCATGTGAGAGAGGAAAGACAGACGAGCAACTCCTCAAGTCGGACAACGGAATCAAACCTACGAGCAAATGGACCGTTCAGAACACTTTATTATGGTAACGCTGCAGTTCAGGAGCTCAGTGGGTGCAGAATGGCACCGATAGTTTCGGGGTAAAGGTCACGATTCCTAAAGGAATTGTAAGTAGGTCTGAATATAATTGTTTGTATCAGATTTTCACCGTTTTTTTTATACAGATTTCTACTTACTGGCTCTGCTTTTCCATGTTGTTATTTGAGTCAGAACCAAAGTATATTGAAAGCAAAAAACTGTTTATTTTAAAGCAGATTTAGCTCCGCTATAAACACTAATGTGTCAGAAATGTAAGATGCAGTACGACAACATTTTGCGGTCAGTAAATAAGTTCCTTTGGATGTTTGCAATCAACAAATGTCATGTGTTACCACTTCTTACTTCAAACACCTTTAAAAAACAGGGTGAGACTCCAAATAGTTAAAAGCAGGTGGAATGTTCTGGAGAAAATAAATTCTCTCTCTTGCAATCATCTGTCCCTGTCCCCAAGAGAGCAGCATTTTATAGCACAGATCAAAAGGTATAAAAGGGAAGAAACCCCTGACGCACACATACCACACTACAAAAGAAACGGCGCATATGCTGCTGGCTCCCGGCCAGACAAATGTACTACGTATTTATTATTTATGGGAAGCTCTCGACTTCCAAGGGACAGCTGTGGACCTGAAACAGCTGATAAACACAGCGCAAGCTTTTTCATCTGGACCAGACACTGATTACAGATGCCACGAGACATGGAACTTAATCACAAGCACACCATCATCTGATGCAGCGTCTCGTCCCTTCAATCCAGCGCAAACAACATGGTGCGACACTTTCTGCTCAGCCGGGTCGGCCCAGAGGTGTGAATGAGAGCTTTGGAGGGCCGTGTCTAGGGGGTAAAAACCTGTGACTAGAGTAAATAAAAGGAGTTTTTTTAATGTGAATGTCATTCATGTAGTTGTTACTTAACATCCTTACACTCACGGGAAAAGTCCAGAGACACAAACAACACAGGCACCTGCTGCAACACGTGTCAATCAGTTGCTAAAACAATGACTCACACCCTTTTGGGATAAGCCCGACACAAGCGGTGTGTGCGCTTTACGACCGTGACGTGCGCTCGAAGGCATCGTCTACTCCCAACGCATCAATCAGAAGACACCAGCTGCAAGATGAAGTGACTTCAGATCAGTTAGCCGGGTTCTCATGCCGGGCCTGTTGTACGGCGAGGAGGTGCGGCCGCACGCTGGGCCGCGGAGAGGTGAGAACGACGGTGCTGGCAACACATCTGACGGGGTTCGATCTAATGACCGGTCACCTGCGTTTAGCGGAGAAAGAAAAGAAGAAGAAAGAAAAAAAAAAAAAAACAGACATCCACGCCCGCTTCCCCGGCTCCTCGGGGGCATCTGGAAGCGCAAGCTGCACCAGACATCAAACGCTGGTAATGGGGAGCAATTGGGAGAAGGTGTGTCCAGGAAGTGAGGGGTGTGAAGAGGTTGTAGAGAGGGAACAGTTGTTGTGGAGAGGTGGAGAGGTGGAGAGGGGAGGGTGGGGACGCTCCACGGGCCAGAGGGTTAAACTGGCGGGATGGTTTTCGGCAGATCGGCTGCCCATCGGCTAATCCCCCAGAGCATTTCAAGAGCCGCTGTGTTATGTCTGGACAGCGGCCACTGCAGAATTAGTTGCACTCTCCCACACACACACACACCAAAAAAATAAACCCCGGGGGCCCTGGGGGGAGGGGAGGAGGAGGAGGAAGGGGGCTTTATCGCCTTAGAAATTCAGCAATCCAGAAGCTCTGCGTTCAACATGATACAAATCACAGAGCTTTCTATCAAGACGTCAGAGAGGAGATGACAATGTTCTTCAGCGTGTTTTTATCCCACGAGCAGCCGGCACATAACGAACCGAACGCCTTATCTCAGCCGGGTCTCCGTCCAAGGAATTTTTATAAATCACAGTAACATAACTTGTGAAATGTGTGAGCTCGCGGAGGCGCTTGCCAATTTGTATTTCCCTCGTGCGTATGTGTGCAGCGGGGAGTTGGGGGGCATCAAAGTGGGAGGGAGTGGGGGGGGGGATGCAACTCAAGACGTTCGGGGTCAGGCCGAGGGGTCACGGGTTTAAACCTTGCCTCAGGAAACCCGTTTGGAGGTCAGGTGTGTTTGCTTAAAGAGAGGCAGAGTTCAAGCTGTGGGTTTTGAGAGGCGGCCGTCCAAGACATTCCATCCAAGAAATTAACTATCAGGTTGAGCTAATTGCAATGTGCGTTCATCACATTCCTTGGCTGTGTTTCTTTTTTTTGGGGGGGGGCATGTTTTAATTGTGAAAGCCAATAAATGTAGACAATTACCTGAAGAGACAGACACCTTTTGTCCTCTCAGGCTCGGGCTTGACCGGAATATATTTCACACAAAAAGGTTTTTGAAGCGCACTGCATTGTGCAATGCGTTTTGCTGGCAGGCCGTATCAGGTTGTTCACCTCAGACTGGCTGTCAGAAGTGGGAGGTCCAAGTCCGCTTTACAAAGAAGTACGAGGTTTTACATTTGTTGCTCTGCCCTGACACAATACATTACCTACATACTTATGAGACGTCTTTCAGGAATTAAGTTGCTGGGTTTGACATAGCTGCATACACAATGAATCAGTCCGATAATCCCCCTGCACACATCTAACCAAACTAATTGTTTTAATGATAGTAAAAAACTAAAGAAACAAGCATAAGATGGGGAGACGGATGAAACATGGAGTTTTTCCAGATATCAAACATCACATTATGTTGTTTATCTGAAAAAAGAAAACAAAAGAAGCAAAAACAGGTCTGTTTTCAGTGAATATGTAAACCTGTGTTGCCCACCGAGTTGACCCTAATAACTGACCCCTGATCTGCAGTAGGCCGTCAATCGACTGATTAAATAACCGCACGCCGACCACAATCGCCGCCGAGCCGTTCCTACCTTCGTCTGGGGTTTCCCTGCCGGTCCCGACGGTTTCCCTGCGGGGCCGTTTTGTTTCACCGGAGTCTTGTTGGGCTTCTTTGCTGGAAACTCTGAGCTCTGAGAAAACAAAGAGCACAACCACAAACCCGTAAAGAAAGACGTCTGCAGCCCTATGCGTCCAGGAAACCGCTCATCTCACATGTAAATAAATACGTTTAAGCAATGAAAGGATAAGAAAAACAACTTTCTTCTATTAAAGGCAACTTTTGTGTGTCAGACTGTTATGTTGAATATTTAAAATGACAATTTTAAGCTCAGGAAATAAAAGGAATCATTGCAGTAAACAAAACCAAAAAAGGTGAGAAGGGAGCATGGGGGGGGGATTCTAAAAGAAGCTGTAAATGTAATCAGTACTTCATCAAAAAAAAAGAAGCTATGACTAGCTTTAAAGTAACTGAATGAAATCTCTCAACTCTGCTGCAAAGTCTAGATCGCCGTGTAAATATTGATAAATTCATATATTCATACACCATCGTATCCCTTGTGGGTTTCAAACTCTTTGTGAACGCGGACTTTCCGACTGTTCCCTCCTGACATGTTATGTTGAATATCAAAATAACCTTCGGGGCTTTGTGTCATGTTGTTATGAAAACTCCCATATCAAAGCTCTAATTGCCGAGCCTCTTTTATGGCTGACAAATACATTTTTTGCCGTGTGAGCGTAATGTGAACCACATTTTGTAGTGAAGCGCAATTCTGGTAAATTCCCTTCGGTCTTTCACCATGAGGTGTTCACGTTATTTTTTCACTCACCCTGTGTAAAGTCATAATAATATAATCAACGCTGCACATGTGGACTTTTGTTAAAAACGCATTAACCCGTGAAGACCAAAGTGTATATTCTACAACAAATGATGTCATTCTGAAGGCTAAAGGAGCAGCGGCGGTCCTGATGTCAGAGACATAATATAGCAGCAAACACCTCTATCCCACATAAAGATATCGTGGAGTAACGTCGACCTGAGAGCTGTTCTTTAAACTTGTGAGTGTTTACGTAGCCGGCCGTGCACGCACATCACCGAACAATCTTCCCCGTCAGCTAATCGCCACCGCTACCAGCCGATAGCTAACGGCGTCATCGCCAAAGCGCAACACCTACCCCTCTCTGATCAGATGCTGGTCATTGTTCTCCGCACTGGAGGCCTTTCCTGTGGCTCTCAGTCGCCTGTGTAATTACCTCGTAATAGCCGAGGCAAGTACCCGCATTTCCTGAGCACCAACCCCTTTTTTCCTCGGAATGGTCTAGAAGTGTAATTGCCTGTGTTGACATAACTGCTACAAAGGCAATCACACGTGTTATTTCCTAAAGCAAAGCCTGGTACGAGAAGATGCTGGAAGGAGGTTCCTGTGCCAAAACTTGCCAAACTTATTTTTTTGGCAAATCAGAGGGATATTATTAATACACAAAGGACATCCTTTAATGAAATAGAGGAACATTCCTCAGATCCTCCATAGATGCACCTCAGTGTCTGATTGTTATTCTGCACTCCTCTGGTTTTCGTCTCTCCTTTCTGCGTTTAATATAAATCGTTATTCACCAAATGACTTTAGCTCACCACTAGAAGACTAGAGAGTGGAGACTCTAGCAAAGTTCCTGTGATGTTTGGATAGAGAAGTTAGGAAGGTGTCTCTGTCGGAGTGAGGACCTGCTTATTGGCCTCTTTTGACACATGACCACATGGAAACAATTAGCAAAAAAAAACTATGTTTCAGTAACTCACTCATTACCCCACTTAGTGTCTTCGCCGCGTTCTTTGTTAAGACTAGTTGGAGGTCAGCTACATGACTGCAAAGAATGCTGAACACGAGGCGCAGCGGTCTGGAGGCTCACAGCCCAGACCTTCAGCGCCGCAAACTATGTCCTCTTTTTTGCCAGGAGTCTCCTTAAATATCAGGTAACTCAGACTGTGTCTTGTTCTTAGCATTGTTCTCAACACCAACACTGGCACAGCAAAGCTGCTCTGTTGTCAAAATGATGACGATCATCTCAAATTGAGGACGTACGTTCATGACAATGCTGTCAAATTGCAATTTAAACATCTAAATACAAAAAAGGCACACGTGGGCAACGTGACCCCGAAGGTTACGCAACTCCACGAACAGGTCCGCGCTTCACAAACGGCAGAAAACATCAACGTCACCAAACGGAAATCGGCACCAGGACACTTTCAGTGGAGTGCAGTCGAACTTAAAACCGAGTTAAAATATGTGTCGATACCAGAGTCACTGCAATACTGCAGGAAAAAAGCTGGAAGTTAAATCATTGGATTCTAAAATTAGCAATATGTCCCAATTTCCTGTTTGGATGAAATATTTCTGATCAAAGAAAACTAGATTGAGCATCGGATACCAACTGTCCATACACAAGGCCTCAGACACATTTTGGTTGGTACTTAAAACCAAAACTACATTGACATATTGCTGATTTAGCAGTCCAAAACATAATAATTGCTCCCAGCCCTACTTTCTTAAGTTCAGTTCTTTCATTACTAAAGAATGAGACGGGGATAACCACGGAGCTGAAGAGAGGGGGGGTGAAGAAAAGGATTAAGGTCATGGAGGGGGAGGGGGACGAGGAGACGGGAGGAGGTGGAGGTGGAGGTATTGGAGGAGGTGACAGAACAGGTGACAGAAATGCTCAGCTGTCATCTGACCCCGAGGCGAGGATCGGCGCTCACGTCGCAAGTATGCGCATCTGCCCTGCTTTGATCTTTTGCCTGGCACAGTTTGCACTTGGATAGCGTGTTTTAACCCCCCCCAAACAAAAAAAAGAAATCACAAACAGACACCGACGTAAAAGGCAGATACACACATGCACCCACACACTTGCAAATGATTGTGGTAACACGCAAAACAAGTGTTCAAAGGGAAAAGGGCCAGGTGCAACGCTGAAATGGCACGAGAGACGATAAAAAAGGAGCAATCATATTAACAGTGGGATGACAGAGGGACAAAGATATGCAGTGTTACAGAAAAATGAGGGAAGAGGTTTCCCATAACTGGTGTGTGTGTGTGTGTGTGTGTGTGTGTGTGTGTCTCTTTCTCTGCATATGTATTGGAGATATTCTGTCAATATTTGCACACCATGCAAGTATGCATGCGTTACTTACACATTTACAGTAAGTGTACGTGTGTGTGTGTGTGTGTGTGTGTGTGTGTGTGTGTGTGCAGGATAACATAGTGCCGTCTTGTTGGTGAGACGGTGAGAATTCAAGCAGATTACAGAGGAGAAATCCGATCATTACGCCACACAGACCCTGTGTTTTACTCGGAGGAAAACAGGTGGGTACATGAGCGAACAGGATGGAAAAAAAAAAAGTTCCATGTTTTGTCTCATACGAAAAAAGGTGGACGGTCAGCGAGTGCAAGAATGGGAAGGGCCTGCTGAAATGAAATGCGACTATAGGATACAGTCTGTGGGAGTTTGCATGGGGTGGTAGAAGCAGAAAAGGGGGGAGCGGGCAGAACGCAGACACAGAGGAAATTCCTTTGACACACACAAAAAAAAAAGCCCGTGGCTACGCTGACACCTGGTGGACAACTGGAGACACTCCAAACTCATTTAATCCGCTCTGCAGGTTTAGTGTGACATTTAGTTTGGTTTGAACCGTGATGGGAAATGAGTAACAAACACTGCCAAAAAAAACTGTCTCATTTCAATCTATAGAACTTTATTCAAACACGATCTAAAAATACAAATGCTATTTAAAGTATTCGGTGTTCATAAGCCAGTGGAGCGGTTGAAGCAGTAACTGAGAAGCAGCATCGGTTCAGACTAATTTCATCACTACAGGCCTGTAAAACATGCGTTGCCGGTCAACTGTACACGTCATCCCTTGCTTCTAAGACACTCAAGACAATCTTCACATATTTGAGGTGCCGCCATGTATGAATTCAAATAAACTCTCCTTGCCTAATGTCGATACGAAGAAGAACAAAAAAGAAAGAAGAGCCAGCTTACTTTTTTGAGCTCTTTTCCGGCGTTCTTCTGAGGCTTCACATCATTTTCATCACTGTCGTCGTCGTCACTACAAGCAAGGAGGAAGAGAAAAAGAAAAAACATTAACTCGGGTAAAATGCAATGTGATGTGCACAAATTATAGAAAAAAAACGTGGTGCATAAAAATATTCCTTATATTATTTGTGCATTGAATTTAAGATTTTAGGGAGATAAATGTGTGTTTTTTTCCAGCATTAAAAGACATACTCGTCATCGTCCTCGTCACTGTCGTCTTCATCATCGTCGTCAGAATCCATCTTTAGTTTTTTCTATAAGGAAAATTAAACATGATTTTGTCAGAAACATCTTTATCGTTTTACAAAAGGACTGAGGAGTCATTTATTTATTTTTTAAGTTGTTATCTTCGGATTAAATAACAATAAACCTTTTAAAATATTGTTTAGCGGGCGTGAAGCAAACAAATCAGCACCGATCTTGCAATCATGTCAACTTAAAATAAAGTGTAGAAATAGGTCTGCGGCTAAAAACACTGAGGTCGCTACCAATGGAGGCTTCTTCCCCGACATCAGACCCGCCGGCCGCTTCACCGGTGAGCTGTTGTTCTCCTCTTCATCCTCGGATTCCTTCACGCCTACAAAAGCAAACGCCGGTTACTTGTGATGAATTTCCCTCAGATTTACCTGGACAGCCCTCGTGTGGACTCAAACATTATGGGAAACAGAGAGTGATGTCATGTCCACAAGTAAAAATGCAAAAAAATTCTATCGTTTCGAAATAGAGCGTTTTATTTCTCGTGAATCAACATAGAAGTATTTAAAGCAAAGATATTTGTAAAATCTTTGTTTGTGATTAGTTATAGTAAGAAGAGTAGCACCAAACACACACTGCTTTTATATTTTGGAAAACCTTCCTCCAAAATAAAGCTAACCGTTACCTTGACTGATTTAGTGTGAAGTAGTGAAGTACGTCTTGTTAATGATGTGAACTGTGAGTAGAAGCAACTATCAGTAGAAGCAACTATCAGTAGAAGCAGCTGTTGCTAAATACTCACTAACAAAATGCTGCCCGCTGATGTGAACCGGTCCAGAACCAGACTGGAGGCGGAAGGTAACTGGAGGTGTGATCTCAAATCCACCTAAACTCATCTAAACAAGGAAAAGATCACAGTCACAACAACAAAATATGCACTTTAATCACTTTTTGCATCATTTATTAGGATGCAGAATTCACATTTACGTTCCACACTTTTACTCCACAGCATAGATGAGTTTTTCTTTTCAGTTTTTGTAATTTTATTAGCATAAAGAGACATTTTTCTTTTAATATTACAAAAAATAAAAGTATACCAACTATTGTTATCGATTATACATATTGACTAGTATTTCTTCACATATATACCATTGAGTAGCCCCTCAAATACTTCACCGAATGATGTCAGTCACTCACAGAAGGCAGGACGGACGGTTTCAGGACCACCAGTGGCACTTTGGTAGTTTTCCCATCAAACGTGAGGCCTTCGATTTCCACCATGTGGAATTTATCCTCCGCCTCGGCTCCCAGACACACCTGGAAAAGCAGCACAGATGACCACCTGCAACACCACCTGCATGGCTCCATATGCTTCACTATCGCTCCTGAGACCCTTTGACTGAGCTGATGCAGCCAGAAACTGTTTGTTTATTCATTGATTTGACAGACGAATACTTCCTGTTTAGGCCATTTTTCCATCTGTTAAAAATCCAGATGTTATCGGTACGGCTCAAATTTTAGGGTGAACAGCTTTCTTGATTTTCTTTGTTTCACGTAAAAAAAAAGTAACATTTTAATTAAAAGCAAAAAACTACATTTCAGACATCCATTTGGTCTTTTTTCTTACTTTTAGTTTACACTTGACAAAAAATGATTTACAAACTATAAAATATGAATAAAAAAAGAAAAAGCGATTCCTATGTGAAATCATGGAAATTACCAAAATAACATATGTGTAACTACAGTCACCTGGGCATCATAACTCTGTATGTGTCCAAAATATTAAACTATTATATCAGAGTTTTGAAAAGCTTGTTCAGGAGTTATGATAAATAAAATACAAAAAATAATAAAGAGCTATAAAACTGCATCCATCATTTAGTTTTAAGTCAATAAAAACACACATGAACAATGCATAACACATCTATAACGCATGTAATAACTCTGTAACTACTACTGCAACATGAAGTGTCCTCCTTACTGCTTTGAGTGACAGCTGCTGCTCCGTATCATCGTCGTCTACGTCAACTTTGAACTCCCGTTTGTCCGATTTCAGGGTGCAACCTGGAGAAAACGATACGCGCAACGTGTCACTAAACGCTTCCCTCGAACAAGACACACAAATACATTAAATAGTTTGCACACAACACCCGCTGAAGCTGCGGAATCCCCGCGCTTTGCTCGGCCAGCGAACAAAAGAGCTGAATTGGCGCGAGTAAAGCGGGGAGTTAGCTTCACTTCCTCCAGCTTAAAATTAATAAAATACTATTTGTGCGTTATGACGAGAGAGAAATGATGTTTGTGTGACCGAATATGTTTTAAAAGGTTTGCCAGAATAAGCGAGCTCACCAAACAAGTACATTTGTGGTCTGCACAAATCTGAGATATCGTCCTCCATCTTTGTTGTGGGTGGTTACACTTCCGTAGACGGGTGTGACGGAGACGTCGCTGAGCCAATTGGAGAGCGGAACGTGCCCGCGAGTTATGAACGCTGGAGCCAATAGAATTAAATACTGGGCGGGACATATGAATTAGTGCATTCTCGTGCCTCAACACTAGGTGGAGCTCTCGTAATAGAGAATAAGTAAATAACTTATAAACAAAAATATGAAAAAAAGATAACCTCAATAATCAGAAAGGTTTTAGGTCATGCATTATATTTCAACAGAGAATATTACAGTAGTATTATTACTATTTAGTTATTTAGTTAGCTGCTTATTCACTTAAATATGTGCAAGGAGAGAGAAAGCAATACGCATCATGACAGTTAACAAGAAGGCAAATAATCTTGGCATGTATAATTTTCAAGTAAGTTCTATAAGATTTTCTCAATATCTGCATGGTCTTTGAGTATTTTGTCTCGTAATTCGTAATGGCTTCCTCAAATACGCTTTACAGCTTGTTATATTAAGATTGGGATATTCTCCCTTATGTCTATCACTTAATGCGCTGTTTGGACTAAATAAAAGAGGCCTTTGGTCAGTAATATTAAAAGGGCAGCCCAGGGGGCAGTTGCGGTACTAAAAGAGTCTTCTGTGGTGGTTAAAAATATTGATAATAAAAACGGAGAGCAGTCGCAGATAGAGAGAAATTAATTTGAAACTCATCAAACTGCACACCATCTATTTGTATTATCAATAGTTTGTTTTTTGGGGGGGCAGAACAACTTGTGCATGAAGATAATTATATTCTTGGTTTGTGATTGTGTGTCTTGGTAAATATATCCTCTTTTAAGTATCATTTAAATCAGATTATTATGTGGATGAAGGATTTAAGATGTAAATTGTACCCTTCCTTTTTAATAAAGACTATATTTGTGTCACTGGATTCCTCGTCGTACTCTCAATCCTAGAGCAGTGGAGATTAATTGCTTTCCTCTTTGCAGGATTTTGAATCAAGGCCACAGCCGTTGGTGAGTCGTCTTACTCAAAGTGTGCTCCAAGCGTCTGACCTTCCAGTTCAGCGCCAACAGATTCACCTTGACTCCCTGACTTAACCCCTGATTCGTTTCTATTGCATGAAAAAAAAAGAAGCATCTCAGGAAACACACACTCACGGCATCGAGAGCAGAACGTCTGAAACTGTGCAACAACGACCGAGTTGCTTAATTGTGAAACGTCTTTGTAACCTTAATGAGCGCCTCAGAGTGAGTCAGCATGGCCGGCCTGCATTAGCGAGCAGGTGTCGAGTCAATGATCCGCAGTGCCAGTGTAGTTCACCCACGAGGAATGAGTTGTCTTCATGCATGCCTGAACACTTGAGAAGGCATTAATGTGTCACAGGCTGCCAGGACACGTCCGCAGATCCGTTCTCATGGCAGATATGATGTTGTTGCACTTGGACTTGGCCAACACATTAACTTTAGTGCAGATTCCTGAGGGTGGAGGGATATAAAAAGGTCCATTTATTATTACACAGTCGTCTTCAATGCCTGTTTATATATTCTTACATTCTGGGTTTTAAAATGATTGATCATAACATGCCTTACCACTAACAGCACTTACTTTGCACTAATGTTAACAGGACAATGTGTTTACCTCTGTGTATATATGTGTCTTTAGTCCTTCTATGTCCTCTTGTATGCAAACCATGCATCACTATTTGTGCAGTGTGTGCATATGTGTGTGTGTGACTGAATGAGTGTGAGAGAGGGTCATGAGAGCGCGTCGGGTCGGCAGGTCGACTTCTCTCTGAAGTCTGAGTCACGCTGTCAGGCTGCAGAGAGAGTTCCTCATTCTTCACTCCAGGACTTTTCCTGCTTCAGCAGCCGGCAGTTTAAGTTGAATAATCATCACATTGAAGAGTACATCCAGAATATGACAGTATATGTGAATATTTTGTCAAAAGTTCCCTATGTGAGCTGTAATTAAGAGACATTCTGGATATGTCTGTGTATATATATATATATATATATATATATATATATATATACATATATATATATATATATATGTATATATATATATATATATATATATATATATATGTATATATATATATATATATATATATATATACATATATATATATATATATATATATATATATATATACATATATATATATATATATATATATATAAATATAAAAAGGCAAAGCCAATCCAGTCACCATCATTTGAAAGAGACAGTTTCCACTCAGGAGTTTGACCTCAAAGGAAGTCACATGACATCGTGAAGCATCATATGTGTTTCCTGAGAGAAAATAACACAACTTATCTTAACATGCATCTCCAGGGCCTTGTGGTCGAGTCATTACTGATGTTGGGTCGTCAATGAATGGGCTGAATGGGTTCATTTTTCACATCTAGTGAAAGAAAAACTTTTTTTTTTTTCATTTTCATTCGTGCCCATTTGAAGATTTTCACAACTCTGTTTTCACACATGTTACAAACCCCGTTTATACTGCAAGAGCACTTCAAACATCAGAGGGGAACATCTGTACGGATGGCTACACGTCACATCGGAGGCCCGCTCTTAGAATTATAGATTCTACAACGCAGGACTTGTCCCTCCGCTGCAGAATTCCTCTGCAATATGCAATCGGTATGTTCTGAGTAACTCATGCTGATGGGCCGCGGCAGCGTTTCAAAGTCAACAACCTTTTGACAACAAAAGCCTCACATGTCAACACAATCAGCATCGATCTGGAGTTTGGCAGTCTGAGGCGGCCGCTGCTGACTTCTAAAGTCTGGTGGCTTCAGCAGCTGAGAACCACTATTATTACATATTATGGCATCAAGGAGGGGAAAAAATACAGAATTTCAATATCAGGCTGATGCTCGTATTAGTCAGTATGGTGGAAGAGGTATTCTGATTCTTTACTTCAGAAAAAATACTAAGACACACTGTGAAAATACTCTACTACAAGTAATATTAAATAAAAGTATTTCAAAGAAAAATTTACTTTTGGTACTTATATGATGTTTCTGGTTTAAAATGATTGCTGCATTAGTGTGTAAAGATGTGCAAATGCTTTACTTTTGGCTACTTTAATACAGCAATGCTTCATATTCTATAAGATCTTCATATGTTTGCAGCGTCACCACGTGTCTCTGAGGATTCAACTTGTCACGAGCTCAGAAACACAGCTTTGTGACGGGGAATCTTTCCAGCTGATCCAACAGGATTTTTAAATGGTTTATTTAGCTTTTATCTCAACACATAAAGGACAAGGACATACTTGGTTACTAAAAAGTAACTTAAGCTGTTGGACAAATGTAGTGGAGTAAAACAAAAATCATTGAAGCATTAAAGGGTAAAGTAGAGTGCAAGTACTTTAAATGTGTACTTAACGGTACTTGAGTAAATGTATTTACTTACCACCAGTATTAGTCATGTGTGGTACCTTTTTTTATAAAATAATAATCCCATGGCCATCAAGTCACAGTTAAACAAACATGTTGAATAAACCAGACTAATCTTTATTTTCTCTTGCTTTGTATAAAGCAACAAACGTGTCACTGAAAACATCTGAACCATGTTGAGGAACTGAAATCTCAATGCTACTTTGTTCCAAGTATGCACATGCAGGTGTTTTCTGTTCTGGTTCGACTTGCTTTTGTATAAACAATCTCTCCCACAGAAGTCTCCTCTGCTTATGTTTCCCGTGTGATGTCGTTGAGGGAATGTGTGTGAGGTCATCTGTGGGAATGACACCTTATTGCACGCCTTGCTCGTTGGCATTAGTGTCGAATGAACTGCAGAATGTTACAAAGGTCTAATGTGAAACACGACATTTGCTGGAGGCCGAAACCAGAATAAATGAAACCGCTCTCCGTGAACGTTGAAGACGACTCGAATGTCGACTTCTGTTTGCCGAGAATGGAAAGGAGTGATGGGAGCAGACGGAGCGTGACACGCAGCTCCGCTCAGCGCACGGCTGTGAATACTTTTTGTTGGTGGCCCTAAAAACAAAAGTCAAAACAGAGCGCTAGATAGGAAGTCTGATACACCCCGAGCCTCTCTTGTTCATCTTGTGTGGTGACATTTTATTGGATAAGGACAGGGCCCTTTGGCGACGAGAGAGAGAGGCAGAGAATAAAAAGCCATGACAAGAGAGGAGAAAAAAACTAATCTTTAAGCACCTGTAGTGAAACACAATGCACGGTTTTGAAAACAGTAAAGGCGAGGAATTTTTCTAAAATGGGCCAAGTCACGTCTTCAAGGCAATCCGAGACAAGAGAGATGAAAGCAGGAGGAAATGGGGGTTGAGGGAGGCGTCACCTGGAAAAAAAACTGCCTGCTATTGACAGGATCCCAACCAGGCGAGACACCCTGAAAAAGCCACTGAACACAGGCGCTGTGTTCCAGACTGGAGAAGGCGGAGGAGGGGCTGCAGCTGCAGACAGCTGTTTCCAACCAGATCATCAACCTGCGGATGCCGTTCAAAAAAAAGGTGCAAGATGTTTACCATGGAGTTCGCAAATTAAGCACGTCATAAAGGTGAAAGACGTCTGTCATCAGCATGCACGGGGCCAAGATCAACAAGAGGCTGACGGTCCAATGAAATGCAGCGGTTGGGTGTGGAGGAGAGGCCGCCGGGCCCAGAGCGAGGCCCGATTTACTGTGACGCTCACGGTGGCGAAGGCTCATTTACGAGCAAGGAACGTGAATGATGTGTTTTCTTGTGCTTCTAGATAAGTCCTTTTTTTTGTTATGACTTGGCCGATAAGCCTTTTTCCTGATAGGGTGGAGATAACAAATGTTTACGGCTGTCTGGTGTCTATGTGGCCATGATTCACATGGACAACAATGGAAGCCAATACCAGAAATGGTGTGGGCGCTACTATCTAAAAAAAAAAAAAGTGTTTTTCTTTCTATTTCTAAAGAGAAGGCTGGTTTCATTTAGGTGTATATTCTGCGTTATGTGTACACAGATTACATGTTTCCCCAGAATAAAAAAAATAAAAAGAACAGTGCTGTAGCTCAAAAGAGACTCCTATCCTAACAAAAATATGAAGATGTGATGATAAACTTTGTCATTCCTCTTGTAGGCGTCAGCTGATTGACTGGAAGCAGAACTTAACCTGATTCATACTATGAGTAATAAACGGACTCTTGCAATAATTGTTTTCCCCACCATCCTAGAACAGCATCCCGTGATAAGTGGTTATAGCTATAACTGTGCTGACTGTGTAAAAAAAACAGGAGGGACGGCCATGACAAAACCAACTTAAAGTGAGCCTTTCTTTCACGGGAACAAAAAAGAAATCACAGGAACAAAACAGGAGCATAAATAAAAAAACTAGGCCGCTGCATTTAAAGCGTTCCCTTTGGCAGCTGCACAACTTGCACTTTACTCTCATTCTAATTTGAGCAGGCATCAGTTCTCAAACCTTTTATTTATCCGGGGAGGGTTTCGCCGAGCGCGCCCCTCCTCCACGCTCGCACCTGGGAGCTGTAGTCATCAGTTTTTATGGCTAAAAAAAAAGGTATTGCGCTGTCCTTCTGATACATTTCGGTGGTATCTTACCTTTGGGTGGTTTGAAACTTTAATGTGTAATCATAGCTAAATCCCGCGAGGCTAACTAGCCCGCTAAAATCATAAAGTAGTATTGCGCGGCTTTCCGCGATGGTGACAAACAACAGAAAGGGCGGCGAGTGAACGAGACAAAGAGACGGGAGAAAGACAGAGAGGTTTGTCTTCTTTTTCAAAAAAGTCACAATATCATTTAATATAAAACACCTTTAAATTGAACATAATGAGGAATTCGGCATCAGGAGTTCCACCGATCCACGACCGCGGGAACGCCGCAGTCCACGCCGGCGGCAGCCGACTTCAACGGTACTTCCGAGTGCACACAGAAAAGGGTTTGAAACATGCATTTACTACATTGTACAAAGTCGAAAGCGGGAAAAAAAAAACAGGAGGTTTTTTTTTTTTTTTTTTTTTTTTTTTTTTGCCGTTACGGGCAGAGAGCCTCTGCCGCCTCGTGAGGGATCCGGAGGCAAGGAGGGAGGAGGAAGGGGAGGGGAGGGACAGTCTTGATAGTTGGGCATGTACAGAGGTGTCCATTTGTTTCCCGGCACTTATGGATAAAGTGCCCTCCTCTCTCTCAGACCGTCAACTGAAGGGAAAGCGGAAACTTGGTGTAAGGCAGGGAAATGACTCAACACACTTTAGATATTCAAGATAACAGTTGCTTATTAATTTGGACAAACGGCGACGCCAGTGCGGTACAGCGTTGTGAGGGCCTCGGCAGTAACAGATAGCTGTCTCTCTCTACTCACACATCAATGAGTGAGGAAGCACAATGTCCATATTATCTATGACAATCCAATAATGATGCTGCGTTTTTGAACGTCAGACGTGTCACAGACGTCTGTCCTTTCACACTGACGACGCTTTGATAAACACACACACTCACACACACACACACAGGCACACACACACTCTCTCACACGACAGACGCCACGGAGGTGACGGAGGTCACCTTACTGTCGTCGGCCCAGGGCTGCAGGTTCTGCAGGGCGTAGAGGGAGGAGTTGTGCAGGCACAGGGGGTCCGGCTGCAGAGGCTGGCTCAACGTCTTCTGGAAAGCTTCCTGCTGAAGCTGCAGCATCAGCCGGTTGGCCTGCTGCCTCTCGGCCTCTCTCTCCTCTGCAGTCTGTCTCCTGGGTGGATGGGTGGGGGGGAGATGGAAGAGGCAGAGGAAGATATAAGACCTCTATAGTGGGTACTCTTATGGGGCATGCACACAGGATTTATTAGTGCCGCATTGTTCGCAATGTTTGTCTCGTGTCCTCATAAAGGAGCAATAACATTTCTCTTTTAATATTTATATTTAAGCAGCGGCGGCCAAACTGGGGGTCAGGACCCCAAAGGAGGTCGCTAGCTAACGGGGACACGTTGGTTTTCAGGTTCATACTTGTATATTGAGTTTCTAATGTATGCTTCAAAAAACACGTTATTTGTTCTACTGTCTACCTGCATTCATTTTAATGGCCATCTGATTGGATAAAAGTCTTTGAGAAAATGACTCTCCCTTGACTTATTACCGCAGTAAACATTGTAAACATGAGTTCATGCTTTTAATCGCTAGCTTTCTTAATTGCAGCATGATGTTCATTTAGTAAATGATGTTCCCACTTAGAGTCAAATAGACCATAAATCAGGGTATGCTTGAGGGCGGGGCTACCTTGTGATTGACAGGTTGCTACCACAGCGTTGTCCGATCGGAGAATCGTCCTTGTTTTTGTCTTAACGCTTTCACGGTGTGTTTTCACTTCATGAAAGTCAACTGTAACATGTGGAGCTAAGTACAGCCTCTGGTTGCACTTAGCTCCACCCTCTTGTGTCACTTCTGGTTGCAAAAAAACAAGATGGCGACGGCAAGCGTGCCATACTTGAGGCTTCAAAATGGCAGCCAACAAACCAATGGTTGACGTACGACTGCGTCTGTTTCTTATATACAGTCTATGGGAGCACCTTTGCAAAGGTAGTAATAGTCAGAAGAAGGGTGGTATGTACTAATTACTAATTATTAATTAAATACTAAATACTAACAGACTGCATGAGACATAAGAAGGGGAGACACATGTACTTATTTCACAGTTTGTGTCCAGATATCCAAATGTATGTGCAATGGATGTCCCCTTTAAATCTGTGTATATTTTTCAGATTTTTATTTACATTCTTCCTTTTTTTAAATGTCAGACTAATGAATGATTTCACCTCCTCGAAAATTACTTTAATATATCAAAAGAAATAAATGTCTGGTTTAACTGGTCACAACCAGTAACATTGCTTCACACGCCAAAAAGGCAGGAAACCACCACATTAAAGGTCGAAAAAATAAACAAGAGGTACACAGAAATGGAAATAATACCGGCCTGATTAATATGTATGATATTTTATGGTGTTTATTTCTTTTCTTTGGCAGCTAGTCGTCGTAATGTGTCAAAAAGCAGGAAGTCAAAGCGATAAAGAAATCTAGAAAAGCGCATTATATAAAATATTAAATGTGCAAGTGAAACCTGTCCATTTGCAAACTGTCTGCTTTCACCGCATGTCCCCTTCAACACCTGCATGTGTCAGAGCTTCAGCTTCAGGCTGAACAACAGCTGATCAGGATGAGTGACAGGTGCAGGTGAGGGGACGTGACTAAGGGAGGATGGGGGAGGCACAGGATGCATCCTGCCTCAAGGAGAGACGTTACCAAACAGAGAGGTAACGGTCACACACACTCTGCTACCTTGTGTGTCTGTGCTGTTTCACTGACACACACAGACACACACAGGAAACAGTGTGCTTTTAAAACATCAAGCTTTTAACGGGAACGTTACATTGCTTTCTGGAGAAAAGCACAACCGGAAACCTTTAGGTATCGGCAGGAAGATGTTTATCAGACTTTGTTGAGTATTTTTGAATCGTAATCAAATCAAATCTCCTGACAGCTGTTTGCATGGTCTTCAGGACATTTCCCCATCTGTGTGTTTGTGCTCATTTCAGCCAAGAAAGTGATTTTCAGCAGCGCAGATTAAGAAACAACGAAGACTCTACAGAATGACGATGGTGTTGCTATTAAAGCAAAACCACAACAAACAAATGACTGCCGTCAAAATAAACTACACAATACAGATGGCAGGCATAAATCACAGGAGGAAGCACACCTCTAAAACACTCTTTCATGCACACCGACCTCCATCCATTAGCCACACATTATTGTTAACAGCATTATCATAATCCGATTCCCCGGCTGTTGATTCGATCATCCTCTTGTTACTAGCGTAGTCGTCACGCAAAGACATCCCTCATGCTCGTCCTATCAGGTGCGCACTACAGGGAGATGGCATAAATCTAAGCAAAACTATGAAATCTGAAGAAAGAAATACAGTTATGCTAATTCCCTTGTTACTTATGACAAGCTGTTTGGTCTTGGATTCAGTTTGGCGGATTTTATTTCCCTTTGTCTCACATCTTTTAGTGAAAACAATACCTCTTAGTGTTTTCACTATGATTGGAATTCATTAAATATCTTCTTTTTTTTTGTTTGCTAAAGGTATCATCAAACCAGTTTATGACCAAAGCTAGCTAAAAATAAATGCTAACCAGCCGCAACGGGAGTTTTTAAGTGTTTTCCATGTGTATTGATTTTAAAACTCAGTCGCACAAGCTCTAGGATCGTTTAAACATTAAAACCCTGAAAGGTAATTTAGCTGTTTGTAATATACGCTTATGAAATATGTGTCCTGTCCCTTTAACGAAGGGCAGGGCTTCATAATTTGATTCCCTATACTCATTTACTTCCAAATGGCGATAAACAACAGTTAGAATGAAGTGAAGTGAGTGTGCGTGCATGTGTGTGTGTGTGTGTGTGTGTTTTCTGTCTATGGGCTTGGCAGTCCATTCCTCCTGTGAGTGTTTCAGTATTGCTTTGGACAGCAGCTTTCTAAAAGGCCTTTCAGGAGGCTCAGGAGTAATTGTGCTTGGTCAAGTGAACTGGCCTCGGCTGGCAGCTCAGCTAAGCAAAATAGGTGTTGTGTTGTACGACGCCTCGCCCCGCTTCGGCCTGCGGGCCGCTTTGCTTCGTGTTGGAAGGTAAAACACCGGTAAGCATTTTGGACCCCGAGAGCAAAAACACAATCGTGTCGATTTATGGCTCGGGGAGAAGAAAACTGGACGGAAGGAGCGAACATCCTGCCCTCATAAAGACAAACGGCTGCGGGAAACATCCACCGCGGCCTCTTTGTGTTGCTTAAGTACACCATGAGGGAGGGGGTATGAGCGAAATTTGGCACGTGCAAGAGAGAATTACGATGCTTTGGCTTCATTATTCTCTGCTCATCAGCACCAGATTCCACTTTTAAGCGCAGGCCTTCCCCGTCTGTAATCTTACCGCCATTTTGTCCGTCTGTTCTGAAACCAGGTCTTGACTTGTGCGTCCGTCATCTTCAGGGCCTTGGCCAAGGTGGCGCGCTCGGCCGACGCCAGGTACTTCTGGCGGTGGAAGCGCTTCTCCAGCTCGCAGATCTGCACCCGGCTGAAGGACGTGCGAGGCTTTTTCCTCTTGGGCGGCGTCCGGTTCTGGTAAGGGTGGCCGATGCGCCGGGTCACGGAGAACGGGGACAAGGCTGCTGATCAAGAGGGTGGATTTAGTTTGAATGTTCTCAAGCGAGAAGAAAAAACCCTCCATGCTAGCGTTAGCTACGAGGTTATTGTAACTAATTGAAGCGTCCGAGATTCACATCTGCTCGTGGAAGGAGTTATTTCCATTTTTCGAACCGCAGCTTCCCTTCCCAAACTTATTTCCCTTGAGCTTTCGGTTTGTCTACGCTCATGTTATAAACACAATTTTGTTTTCCAGCCCTTTGGTTAGATAAAATGATTGTCCATTTTGTTCTAACTCTGGAAAAGCCAGCGTCGTTTGGGGAGTCTCAGAGAAGGCCCAGAAGCTGCCAATTGCCGAAGATAAATGTAATTACGACTAATATTCCCCTGCCAGATTTTTTGAAAAACCAAAACAGCACGCTGGTTTGTGAGGAGATGACGTTTAAGGACAAGTCAAAGAGAGATGGACATTTAGATAAACAGCATCAGCTCCAAACATTAAAGGAGCAGATTTATCGCTTGATAATAAAGTCATGGAGGACAGATTTAAACGTCTGCTTCAGCAATATGTTTTACATGTTCACACTAAGACAAAACAACACTTTCAATAGCTAAGCTACACAAGGATTGCACTCAAAAATCAGCTGTGAGACAGGTGTGTGTGTGTGAGGAGGTGTGTGAGGAGGCGGTGACTCACCTGGACACGCCCCCTTCGGAAAGGGATAGTCTGCTAGAAGGCCACTGCTGTCTCGCAGGTGAGCGAGCTCGGGGTAATAGCATTTAGCCAACGTCTCCACGGTGCTCCAGACGGGGACCCTGCCGATGTCTCCCTTGGGGAGAGGACAGAGGGACCCCACGGGCCCCGGGCCCCCTGCGGCCTCTCCGGCTCGGCTTTCCTCTGCCTGCTCCCCTAAACGAAAAGGGAGACACGTTTAGGTCCCACATCTGGAGCACAGCTGCAGCAGCCGCCGTTGTCCGGGCGCCAACGCATAGCGGATAATCACATTGGGCGGCCTGAACGCTGAGCAGAGTCGACTTTAACGTCGTTTGCTGATCGTCTCTTAAGTTCGCGTTTGCGGGGGTTTCGCTCCAAAATTACATATCTGCCTTTTAGAGAAATAAGTGACAACTAGCAGGGTTACAAAGACAAATCCAGCATGCTGGTCAGCCAATGAGGCAAGGTCATATGACACGGGGGTGAAGGTCAGAATATGATTTCTTTAAAACACTATAATAACATCAACCTACGTAAAACAATGCAACGCGCAATCTATTTACATACTTTTACAATTTTACAAGATATTTATCACATCTTCCACACAATGAATGACACAACTTCACATATATAGTCATTTCAGAATGGACCTAATTTAAAGCTATTGCTGTTGAATTATTAGTTACACATATATTTGACCCAGCCTGTTGTGTTCCCAACTGCTTTGTCATCGTGTGTCTTCAAAAAAATATGAATATGAATGTGAGCCTACATTGTGTTTTTCCTCTCTCTGTCTCTCTCTGTCTGTGCCCGGAGGCTCACTTTCACATATCACTGTATCTGGGTATTAATAACAACTTATCTCCTGCATCATAAAATATCTATGAATCCTGTCTATTTTGTCAGCCATGGGTAAACAGAAGATCGATAAATGTAACGAGATCGTTTTTGGCCATAGATCCACTCCTGCAGCCACATTCTGAATGTGGAGGCCGAATGGAAATCAAGGGAAAGGAAAGAGAAAAAAAAAAGTGGATAAAAAACCCAGAGTTTCTGTCTCTCTGTGTCTCTGTGTCATTCCTCCCCAGCAAGCTGTTTCACCTCCTGTCATACAGGCTGTTTATTTGTTTTTGTTTTGTCAGAAAAGCTCACCAGCAGCCAAAATGAATATGAAAAAAAACAAAACATCTGCATAGGTGTCCCCCGGGGGCCACGAGCTGCCGCTCCCAGAGTTACAGCGAGCTTAAAAAATTAATTTGCCACGCAGGCAGGCAGGCGACGACAATCTGAAAGTAAAATGGAAACATCGTTTCCGGGGAGCTGCAGACGTCCCCTGGTGGTGCTGAACACGAGTGGCAAATTGAGGCGTGCTTGAGCAAATGATTTGTAAAAAAAAAAAGCAAGATGAATAGCTGCAAAGTGCTGTTACAGGAGGTCACATTAAGGGAACATCACCTGAGTGAGTATTAGCAATGCAGATTTAGTGCCTCAAATGAGAACTCCCTGCCTTTTATTGTGTTTTGCACTGGATTTATAGTGTCTGTGTCTTCTCTTTCTGCCTCTCATTATTATCTTTAATCTCCTATGGTAATATCCCTATAATATCATTATCGGGTTTCACACCATGTGCTGCTCTGGTGCTCAATAATAGTAAAACTGGTAATGCTATCCCTCTAATATTCCTTTCGGGACTTGGACAGGCATCTGTGGTATTTAATCATGGGTTTATAGTGACAAAATTCCCATGATGTCTCTGATATTTAGGCGCTCACAGCAGACTGCGGCACCTCCGTGGCCCTTTATTCTGACTTTATGGTGACTTTATTGCACTTCATGGTATGTTTTCGACGCCTCGTGATGTCTTGTTCCTTTGTGACTTTTCCATGATGTATATATAAATATATACGCGTTTGTAATCAGCCCTCTTTGCCTGGCGTCTCGTTGCCCCATGTGCAGCCTTATGGGTCACATGCTGAGAGCGAACAGGCCTGTTGTTGCTCCCAGCGGCAGCTCTGGCTAAATGATACTGCATTAGGTGGCTATTTCAGGCCATCTGTGGGCTAACTAATGGACCAGGCGCATACGAGCACGTTCACAGGCAACCCAAGTGGAGCTCCGCGTGCAGCAGCAGCCCTCGGACCCACGACTGAGGGGGAAAAAAGAGAAGAAGCTCGGCCTCAGCGTGCAGAATGCTGGGGAATTTATATATATGAGGCAGGGATGCTGCGTTAGAAGCGGGTTTATTTGTATTATTATTAGTGCAAACTATTAGGAATGCTGAAATCAAATTAAGACTCAACTGCATCAATCCTAATGAAATTATAGGGATGAAATGAATCCATAATATTCCTGTATTCTTGTATTTATGGCACTCAAATGTGTTTATGGCGCTTTTAAATGAAGCCAGCTGTGTCTTTAATGTTAAAAAAGTGAGTTTAAATGACCTGTCACTGCAGCATTAAAGGACATTTAAATACAATATACTTCGAAAATCTCATAATCCTGAGATTAAATGTCCCAATCACACATACAGAGTATACATATGAATATTAAATGTATCTACTTGTAGCGTAATTTCCTATAATGTATGTTGAGACATTCTAAATCCCACGAGATAAAACGCGATTGTTGTGAAAAATGTCAGTATTATTTTTATTTTTTTTCGTATGTTATAGGATTTTAATAATTTTCACCATGAGAAGAACAATTAGTCATGTAACATTACCTTGAACGAGCTGGGGGAAAACAGTTAAACTGTTATTGCAGCGTTTGGTCCGGATAGGTATGAAGTACATTATGAACCACATCGCAGCATTTATTTTTTATTTTTTTTTAAAGAGAGAAAGAAAGAAAAAACGATCTTACTCCTTGTTTTTTCTTCCCTCAAATGAAAAAGAAAAACGAGTGAGAATGCTAAATCTGCTGCTTGTGTAATACAATTTAGCATAAGCATATAATAAATGCTACCGCGGAGGATATGTTTCCCTAATAAAACCAGCGATACTTAATAACACTTCCCGGTGACAGCGCCTCCCTTCCCCACTGCGGATATTACCTCGGTGGCAATCTAATAAATATATCCGTGAAGGATTCTAAAGGGGATATTGAAATATAACATGAACATATATTGCTATTTATTACACTATACGGGACAAAAGGCAGGGCCGCCGTCTTCTGTCACACCGGGAATCAGGGCCGCGCGCAAACACGAGCAAATACAATCACATTGTGTTGTTCTGCTCTGCCATTAACACACACACACACACACACACACACACACACACACACACACACACACACACACACACACACACACACACACACACACACACACACACACACACAGATGTATTGGAGAGAGGAAAAGTGTTTGATTGTGTTGTTTTTTATCGGTGCTACATGGCCTGTATGGCTCTGTTTATTGTCAATATGCCCGAATGGTCCACTTTATTTTGTCATCCTTTATAATCCTATTATACTAATAATTATTATTATTATTACAGTAATAGTTTATTGATTGTATTAGTGCTTGGCCGTCGTGTAGGGTTCTTGATCATTTGTATTGAAACTGTCCATATTATGGATGTGTAAAAACTCATTTTGGAAATGAGTTTGAATAATATACAAGTATTTTTATTGGATAAGTATGATACAATACAATACATATGTGATACTGACTTTTTCTGTTTTCTTGTTTTCGTCCATTGTTTTGTTTGTTTAGTGTTTTTTTTAGGTTATCAAAATTGTTGCCGAGCATTGAGCAGGTTTTAAACTTTTTAAACATTAATGTTAATTCTAGTAAAACAATTAAAGCAGAATGGCGCAGAGGAATAACGCTGGAATCTCCCAAAAATACCAGTACTACAGCTAATACAACTACTACTACTACTACTACTGCTGCCTACTGATATTACTATTAACCAATAATAATATTATTACTATTAATAATCAAACATTTGCGCTGACATCTGGATGGGCTAATACAAATAATAGTGTAAATATGATGAAGTTGCCCTCAAGCCACAGAGGAGCTGGTGATCAGCATAAAGCCACTAGTGAATAAAAAAGTATTAGTTTCATTCAGAGATGGATTATTAAATGATTCATCTCTCGGCCTGCAGCCTGAATAAACCTCCGCGTCCGTCTGACGCAACTTCTCTGATTTATAACGTGAATTTAGGCCACGAGGACGCGCGCAGAGCGAAGAACGAGAGACGCCTATTGTGCAATTTAAAAGGTTTCGTTTACATCCCTGGAAAACACACACACACACACACACACACACACACACACACACACACACACACACACACACACACACACACACACACACACACACTCCCAAGGCAGCCAGAGCTGGAAGCCTTTGGCTAAATGTTTAGCTGTTTAAAGCTGCACGGGGCCGGTTTGTCCTCCTCCAGTTTCAACTCGAAAAGCGAAGAGAAGAGAAAACACATCGGAGAGAGAGGGAGAGAGAGAGAGAGAGAGAGAGAGGGAGAGAGAGAGAGAGAGAGAGAGAGAGAGAGACCTTTAAAATGTTGCTCTGCCCATCAGGATAGATGATAGTCCATTTGATTTACGGCTTCTTATAGGAAACAGAGCAGGCTAAATCTGGATAGTGGGCTGTGTGTGTGTGTGTGTGTGTGTGTGTGTGTGTGTGTGTGTGTGTGTGTGTGTGTGTGTGTCTGCTGATCAATACAGTGGAAAGATATAAGCTGCGAAATAATTACAGCGACACAAAGCTGGGAGAAATTAAACGAGAGGCCCTCGGTGACTATGAGGAGAATTGATAAGCCTCTTTACACTGTATCTTTTTGCTGCTGACATATCGTCCCCCAGTATTTAATAATTAATCAGGTGGAAAGAACGGAATAGTGAATATTTAATGCGTGGAGAGGTGGGGGGGATCTATGATGCTCTTCTTCATCTTCATCTTCATAAGGATGAGGTCATGAGAAGCAGACCAGTGGCAGCATCCCCTCCCAAAAACTGAATGAATGAAGAGAATAAAACACGATGCTTCACGCAAGAACTCAATTATATAGTTATGTAAGATATTATTTCATTTTGTATTTATTTAATTATTTAACATCATAGAATTTTGGCTAACACTGCCACTGTGTGTTTGTTGTTGATCAATAACTCTTTCAAAATAGATCAATATATTTTAAATAGAAGCCTGAAAACAACGCGATTCATCGTTTTTAATAACATTTTAATTTGTAATAAATAGCATCATGAAAATGGTGTAACTGTATGTGAAGCTGAAATAAAATGTGAGCAAATATCTACAATAACACAATTAAAAAATCATCGTATACTAGTTTTTTATTTTACTTTAGAGAAGCAATTATTTATTTAACATATTTGTGTCTGCAATATCTTAAAAAGAGGAAATAAATAATAAAGGTTATTAAGTTAAAAAATAAACTCGACAAAATATATCGCCTACAAAGAAGCTGTAGTATTGCTGCACTATGATATATATTAATAAAGGGCAAAATAAAACGAAGGTTTTTAAGAGTGAATTATGAAAATTATTCTTTGAGAACTACACATCATTGAAGCTTTGCTTTTATGTAATATCTACCTCTAAATTATAATTACAAATGCTACATCACTTATAGTAGCAACCATTGTGAATGAATAATAATAATAATAATAATAATAATAATAATAGGTGTAACCCGTTATTACATACATGTTAACCTGCCACGTGTAATTACTATTATGACTCATCTCTCTGCTTTCTCAATTGGCTCTCAGACCAACAAAATAAAAAATAAAACCTCATTCATCCTCATGAAAAGCCAGGCAACGTCGTTATCCGTCATCCGCAGTAAATGGAGAGTGATGGTCCAATACTGATTCATCAGCACGTCCGTGCCAATCTCTGCGCTCGTTCGTCAGACTGCGCTTCCAGCGCAATAAAAGTGACTCTGCGTGCGCGCACAGACGATTCGTTATATATTACAACCTAAAGATGGAATCAGATCCCCATCAGCCGAGATATTAGGCCCACTTCCTCCTGCACACGTTAACATAAGAGGAATAAAAACACACAACTCACAACTGCAACTCTTCTTTCGGGCTCTTTCTAAAAGGTGTGGAATGCGGGGTGAAGGTGCGTGTTTGGGTGCTGCGGGGGTCACGGGGGGTCACTCGTTACCTGTCAGCCTCTCCTTGGCGAACCTCCTACTGCTCTCCATCCACGGGAAGGTGAAGCTGGCCGCGGCCCCCATCCCCATGCCGGGCACCGAGGCGATGCACGGCGGGTGCGCGGAGGGGGGCGCGTGCGGCGCGGCGGCGGCGGAGGGCGGCTGCGGCGGCGGCGGCGGCGGAGGCGCCATGGGTCTGTGCGCCGGCACCCGGATCACCCCTCCGGCGCCGCCCGAGTTGACGTTGACGTTCATGTTCATGTTCATGCTGACGTTCATGTTCATGTTGACGTTGTAGGAGCCGGCCAGACCCGCCGCCATGGAGCAGGCCGGGTTGTAGACGCTGTTGTACCCGTTGCTGTAGACGTTGGGTGCCAGCGCGTAATCCGGGTCGCCGGTCCGGTTGGGCAGCATGCAGCCGCTGGACTGGTCCGAGCTGTTGAGGATCTGGTCGATCCCGAAGCTGATGGGCTCATGCTGCTGCTGGTGCGTCTGGTTCACCTCCTCGATCCCGGTGTGCTCCATAGTTTGTATTCGTGTGCTGCCGGCGGTGTGTTTTGTCAGATGCGATCAGCTCGGATGTGTTTCTGTCATTCAACGAAATGTTTGTAGTTGCGCTGCAGTGTCGGTAACTGTGTTTGGGGGGATTCAAGCATCGACACGGGCCGGATCTACTCCCAGGAAACCGAGAACGTGTCCAGCGCTTTCCAAAACCTTGCCATTATTTTTGTCCAGCATCGGGATCGGGTGTTCCCTAAATGAAATGCCTCTCCATCGGGCTAAGAAAAAAGCGTATCCATCTTTAACGGCGCGTTCTTTCCCAGAGAACTACACACACACACACACACAAACACACACACACACACACATACATACATACACACACACACACACACACACACAAGGCAGCCTAGCAAGAAGAAGAAGAAAAACACACAACCTAAAGATGCCAAATGGTTATCCTGAGTACTTACACACACACATCACACACAACAAATCCGTGATTCAGTTCTCTGGAGAGGCTGGATGCGCTTTGTTCGCCCGCTCTGAGGGACGGTCCATATACGCAGAGGACACGGCGGGATACCCGGGCTCGTTGCATCAAAATACAGCCGCAGACGGAACCAACCAAACCAAAAAGGAGGCGGCGGGCGACGCGCTGACCTCGCCGGCGTGGATATTAATTGGAGGTGAGAGCGAGCGAGGGCTCTGTTGTGCTGAATGGAGGAGAAGTGCGTTCCAGCAGGTGAGACAACCCTCTGCGTAAAAGCTGCCATTCGGTCATCCAGCCAAACCTCGCCTCTCTCTCTCTCGCTCCCTCCCACCTTCCCTCCTTCCCTCCCTCCCTCCTCCTCCTCCTCGGTAGGGTAGTTTGTGTTTGCTCGGTTTTCTTAAAGAAGCCGCAGCTTTGTTTCTTTTCGGCAGCTTTCCTGCCATGACGCCGGGAGGTGGTGTGCCTTTTAGTGGCGCTGGAGGTCCGAACAGTTGCGCGTCTGCATGTTAAAAAATACTGGAAAGGGTCAATATGAAAAGAGTTTGGTCTAATGTACAATTGAATATTTGATTTTTATTATTCTTCTCCTTATTTATTTATTTAACAGGATTTGTTCTCTCTCCTCATGTAAGAAAAGATACATTTTAACAGGACAAATATGATTTATATACATTTGTTTTATTTCATAATTGTTTAATCTTTATACTATTCCTTTATGAGTTTGACACTCAGTCCATTTTGATATGTGTGTGTCCATCTTTACTCTGAGACTCTGCATATTATGTTGGTTGTCTTGTAGATGTTTGTGTTTAAAAATAATCTTAAATGTATTCCCAAAGGGATGTAATATGTCACCGTCTTTACATTTAAGCCTGTGGAGTATCTTCCATGATAATAATAATAATAATAGTAATAAAAATATGTTTGTTATCGCCTCCTCTCTGCCACCTGACTGTTTGGACATCATTTGGCACAAAACGTGACAGCAGGTGCTCACTTGTGTTCAAGGCAGTGATGACAAATGTGTGTGTGTGTGTGTGTGTGTGTGTGTGTGTGTGTGTGTGTGTGTGTGTGTGTGTGTGTGTGTGTGTCCAAGGACCCCATAGAGTTTCCCGGTACACCACTTTAGGATCCACCAATATTCGGATCAATGAACACTGAGCGAGTATAAAACGGAATGGCAAGATGATGCTGGAGAATATGGGCCTGAATGGGATCCCCTTATTGTTAATGGCAGGTTACATCAGTACACTGTGTCCTACCAGATACAACACTACTGGACCAGATGTATGTGTGTGTGAGGGAGAGAGAGAGAGAGAGAGAGAGTGAGTGAGTGAGTGAGAGAGAGAGAGTGTTTGAGTGAGAGAGAGAGAGAGTGAGAGAGAGAGAGAGAGGTGCTGAAGCAATAATCTGTTGCGCGCAATGAAGCCATAAATCCAGTGATATTGACGGGAAGTGTGCAGACTACTGGCCTGATTTAAAGCCACTGATAGGCCCATTCCAAACAAAGTAATGAAATGTAAAGCAACCGTAAGCGATATTTAGCCTGTAGGAAACAACATGGAGGCCCAGGAGTAATATAAAGGTTTTACATCTGCAGATGAAGAGGAAAGGATGGATGGATGGATGGATGGATGGATGGATGGATGGATGGATGGATGGATGGATGGATGGATGGATAGATAGATAGATAGATAGATAGATAGATAGATAGATAGATAGATAGATAGATAGATAGATAGATAGATAGATAGATAGATAGATAGATAGATAGCAGCTGATGCACCTCGTGGAGCCAAACGTAAATTGCTGATTTGCACAAATTATTTAACCTTTCTCCGCCCGGAGCGATGACGCGGATGTCCGGGGTCTCAATTCAATAACAATGAAAAATGTATTACAATAAAAGCACGACACGGAGAGAAAAAAACCCGGATTTAATATATCCCCGTTTTATTACGCACTTATTTCACTTTCCGTGCGAATAAAGATATCTCTCCGCTGCACGAGGTGGCTAGGGGGAAGCATCAAAATCAATTGTGTGAATTCAGGGCCATATCAATAACGTGCGGGGGACGAGAGCGGCTGCTATTAGGCCTTTATATGTTTATATGTTTATATAAATATGTTTATGTGCGCGTTACAGTCAAATGAATAGGACGAGAGGCCGCAGATCCGCTTACCGACAAGGCAATCGGCCGTTTATGAAAAACCGGGGAGATCTATAGGCCCGGGAGGCGGAGGGATACTGTGTGGAAGCACCTCTGAAGTAGCGCGGCTCTCCGATGTGATGTCTGGTCGTGTGTGTGCACGAACACAGGTGTTTACGCCAACCAGGGGTTCCCAAACGCCTGTCTTTCTCTATGTCTGTCTGTCTGTACTCTCTATGTTTTAATACATTTGTATTCATATTGAGTCGCTCAAACGTCATGCATTGCCTTAATTTGGCTTGTTTTACATTTATTATATTATATGTTACTTTAGGCTTTGGGAGGTATGCCCCCAAACCGTTTCCATATCTAAAACCCACAAGTGGTCACGTGTTCAGATTCAAATCAATATTATTATCTCACTCCCTGAAGCCCATTAACATCAATCGTATGACGTAAATAATATAATAACATATACTCCTCAAACACATCAAGACTGAGACTGAATAAACAATAGTCAAAGAAAATACAAGTATAAATCCACTTCAGGGTCAAATATGATATAAATACAAGTGAAGGCTAATGAAAGTAATTATTAGATTTGTATTCATTATTTTATTTTGATCAGTTTCAGGCAGACAGGACACCTTTATGTTTTAACTGTGTCGTCATGTAAGAACAGTAAACAGTAATGACGTCACATTCTTCAGGTCTTTACTGACACATAAAGACATGTTGTGTTGGGTTATGATTATAATAATGTGACAGCAGGATGTTATAGACATGCCCTTCACGTGCCAACATTTAAATGTGAGACCCCACATGTATCAACACATGGACAAAGCACTTTTTATTTATTTATTTATTGCTGCAGATTATTTATTATATTTGAGACACTTGTAGGTTTTGAAGACCAAGTGGAAAAAAATAAAAAAATAAAAAAGTTGTATTATTCCACACATGTACACTCCGCTATATGGGAGAAATCAAATTAAAATCCTCATAACTTGTGTCCCCTGTCCTTCTGTTGAGGCTCTCTGCAGCGCGTTGAGCCCGATGGTAAAAGTGTAAACCTCTCATCATCATCAGCGATATCTCACTTCTCCTTATTGAGCCTGACAACCAGAGCTCACGCTCAACAACACACCAAGTGTCTTGTTTCATTATTCTCCACAATTTCACTGCGATTAGTTCCCACGAGCTGCTGTTATAATGAAGCATAAGGGAATTAAAATCATTTTTAAAAGTTATCTGATTTCTAATGTGCAGTTTGGGACTCTTCAGGCTGATGTGTCACATTTAACTCCATGCAACGTCTCATCAGATGATCAGTTTGCATTATGGACTACACATCACAGCTGAACTAAATAACTACTAAATGATTCTGTGCTTTTATTGAATCTACAAAGTACCCTTTGTTACTCATCTGTTTTTTTAAATGAAAGTAGTTTTTTACATTATAGTAAAGGTCTTGTTTTGATCACATGCTCAATAAGAAAATGAAGTGTCAGCCTAAATGTATTTAAACAGTATGAGATTATCTAGCATGAGCTGTTTTCTCTAAATGCTTTGTTGAACTATACCTTTAGCTCCATCTCACACATCTCCCTGTCTCCTGCATCTGACCCATCGGGGTCATTAAAATACTATCTAATAAGCCATCGCTGCGAAATATGAGGGACATTAAACGATTATGAGTATTTAAATGGGTGATCCCTGACTTATTATAAGGCTGCCACTTGAAAACTAGTTTATAAAAAAATAGGCCAACAGGAGGTCTACCTATAGCTCTTCAATGCACACGTGACATTATGTTGCGCAGGATTGTAATCAGCAATTTTACTAATGCAATAAGGCCCCATTGCCAATTAAGGCTCTCTCTCTCTCTCTCCCTCTCTCTCTCTCTCTCTCCCTCTCCCTATCCCTCTCTCTCTCTCTCTCTCTCCCTCTCTCTCTCTCTCTCCCTCTCTCAATATGAGAGCCCCTCGCTGACTTTGCCCAGAGGCGTTGTCTGTGGTTGCCGGCTGTGCGTGATGAATCGTTATCTGCAGGCCATGCTGCTCGTCTGGGTAATAAAGTACCAGCAAAGCGGAGACAAAAGGAATTTGTCACAGTTGCCTCCCCGATATATTAGCGACCTACCGGTCGGCTCAGCCCGCGTTCAGGGGACCAGGGGCCCGCAAACTAAATTAAAACGAACAGGGGGAGAAAAGAAAAAATGGAGTAAGCGTCTCCATAAATGTTGCGAAACAATACCTCGATATCACTTGAGTGAATGTGCACGTGTTATGGTTATGAAGATGATTTCGCCTGTTAGTGGTGTTGTTCATTTTGTTAGACGTCGTTGTGTCATTAAAGCGCGCGTGTTATTGCTCATTGGGGCTCATGGAGGAAAACGCTTCCTTGGACTTTGGTGTTTGCTAATTGTTTTCTGTAGAGATAAATGATGTTTGGGGCGAGGCCCTCTTATTGGTGGTGTGATGACGTATTCGTGCAAAAAAAATAAAATACAAAAATCAACCTCCAGTTTAGTGTTTATGTTGTTCTTCTCGAGTTTGTCGCTTCCGCTTGAAGAACTAGTTCCTTGGCTCTCTCGGTAGAACAGCTGACGCGTATTTCCTTGGAAAATATGAATGTGTGAGTCAATAAGGGGAAAGAAAAGGACACGCATGGTTAAACTCCTTGACATGCTGTCAGCTGGTTGTTTGTGGAGTCTTGTCCAAATTGTGTGTAAAGAAAAAGAAAAAAGAAAAGCTGCTGCAGAGGCCCTGCAGACAGTAAAGGGGCGTCCGACTCTGGATGTCTAGCCGCTGAGCTGTCCGATAACGGACGCATTTAAATTGACAGCTGAAATGATCCCAGACCTGAGGTATACAGGGTGGGAGGAAGACAACAAAAAAGTGCCTCTGCAATCAAGGATGTGGCAGATTAGTTAGACGGAGCCTGACATGCTCGCCCTCCCTCGCAGGGCCTGTTTGGCTCTCTGTTGCCATTAGGTTGAGTTTCAGAATTTACACCCAGAAACAAAACAGTTCAATGGAGGAGGAAGGAGCTGAAAACCACATAACATGTTGAATACATGTGGTTTTTAGATACTTCTTTTTTGCTCCTTATTATTCATTATTGTATCCTTCAATATGCTGCTGGTCTGGAGGGCCCGGAGAAATATGGAGGCCAAGGAACACATTGCTCCCCAAACCTTCCACCTCATTGAATCCTTATGTTTCAGTCCTAGTTTGAATTTATATTTTAGTGTAAAGTAAGTGTTTAGCATTCTGGAGTCTTTGGTTGCATCTGAAGTCCCATACTATCGTGCTACTTTCCAGAATTGTGTCCATATTAATTTTTTCTGAATATATAATTAAGTAAAACTGTAATACAGCATTATTTCACCCTGTTCATATGCTGCTTATTGCTATTCTTTCACCACAGGGACTATTGAAGCATCATTGTCTTCATCATTTGGTGATATAGCAACTTAACAGACATTTATTGAAGTGAAAATCATTTTAACTGTTGAATTGATGCCACATTCACGTCTTCTGAGAGTGGACTCCAAAGTTTAAACAAAATCTGTGTCAACAAAGTAAACCTGTTGTTGGGAGAGTTGTGTCAACGTCATTGTATTTCATCCGAAACATACATTGCTCTGAAACCGTGAGATGAACATTTAAGGAATCGCACATTAAAATCTGGACAAATTATCTGAACAAAAACAGGACAAATTTCAGCAGTTTGACCAAAAAACTGTCACCAAAACCTTCAAAGTAATTAAACCTGAAGTTGATGCCAAACAAGTGAGAAAAACTAACAGGTGCGTTGGCAAAGAATACAGCTCTTTTAGTTATTTATGTCTTCATTTATGTACTTATTTCATTCTTTTTTTTTGTGGAATGATATAAAATTATGTGTGTGTGTTTTTTCCCCAGACTCTTATTATTATTAATATTCAATTATTATTGAGTTATGTAACTAAACCTGTTGTTAGAAGTGAAAAACACTGATTATTACAATAAAATCCAACATTTAATTATCACCCAAACTCATCAAAAATATATTATTCAACCTTTAACCACCGTGACTGCATTTACTTACTGTACTTTGTCAAAGGTGCTTTTACTTTTATTTCTTCCATAATTATACTCCATAATTATAGTGGGTTAACACAATATTATGCATCATAACTCTTTTCCGTGATGCCAACGTTGTGTCCAAAAAGGACCGTGGAAGACAAGATGTGACTTGTTTATGTTGTGTTATCAGGTGCTTCTGCATGCTGCCTTCAAAGAACCATTATCATTATTATTCATGGGAACCCTCTTTTCTTCAGAGTGCTAGATAGAAGAATATGTATCTCCCCTTGTGTGCGCGAGTTACGAACCCACGGAGAACCCACTCTGCGCGTGGAACCCTCTTTACTGAGAGGGTAGAATTACATTATTCTGCATTTGGAGGGTTCAGTCCTTGACTCTTCTCCCTCAGGGGAAAACCTGGCGCCTCCTGCCCGGATCAGACGACTCCAAACTGGACGGAGTGGAAAGGAGGAGGAGGAGGAGGAGGAGGAGGAGGAGGAGGAGGAGGAGGAGGAGGGAGCGAAAACAGTGAAAAAAAGAAGAAAGAAATAGGAGAAATCTATGAAATGCAGGCTTGGGGCTGAGAGGATGGAGGGATGTCATGTTGCTGCACCGAGCGTCACCGGTAAACAGGCATTTTTTGTGTGAAAATATGTATCTTATTATTATGAATAATAATCATTGTTGTTGTTATTACTGTTGTTGTTGTTCAGACTTAATCTTTATTGAAGCGTGGTGTTTTATCATAACTTTCCCCCATGTGAGTTTAGTCTATTAGGAGAAAGGGAATCGACAGAAAAGGAGGAATAAAACCCGTCATTTCATTTACTCCACGTCCGATTTCTGGACTTTATCTTTTCCACTTTTCCTTTTAAATGCAAAGCGATTCATTTTGCTCTTCCCAGCTGTTCGCCTCGGATAAACCTATCGATTAGACATCAGTTAGATTCCTAGCCGGCGCTTTATTGAGTAAGTTGGTGAACCTTAAAGTGAATTACAGGAACTGCTCGGCCCCTCCGGTGAACTATTTAGTTGAATCTAATTTACTTTGATAAAGACCATCTATTTTATTTACTCTGATCGCCATTTTCATCGGGGGTTTATTGTGAGGCTGCGTGGGCAGTTTGAGGAGGATTTCTGCAGAGGAATTAGAGACTGCGATCACGTAGCTTCGTTTTCAGAATTAAACTGAAGACTGTCTCTGTAGTCTTTTTAATAGAAAATACGTTTATTCATAGTAGTATTCTTAATAAAAAATAAGAATTAGTGTTGTTATTATCATTATTGTTATTATTATTCATTAAAGTAGTCTGAATGCTTAAAATTTAGCAACAGATGCTATAAGTCAATTTAAGTCTGCAAAAGCGCCGTTCATATTTTCTAAATCAATACTCAATCAATACATTCTACAATCTAGCATTCATAGATTTTAATATGCATTTCTCTTTTGTCTGCAGGAGTCACGAGATGCACCTCTGCAAAGGGAGAACTCATTCTGCTGATCACGTCACACATCCTGCTATGTTGCTAAATGTTAAGCTATACTGTAGGTCGACCATTCATTAATAATTTGAAATTCATATTTAATTCATATTTCTATGAAGGCAACACATGTGGTCGTCATATCATTATTTAGTGTGTTTTGTGTGTGTGTGTGTGTCCTTTCTCATTCTCTCTCAATGCAGCTGTGATTTAGTGCAAACTGCTGTGAATTTAAAATGAATAAAAAACTGATTATAAAACGGTGATAAATATGCAACCAATAAAAACAAAAACAAATGTCTGCGGTGTGTGTGTGTGTGTGTGTGTGTGTGTGTGTGTGTGTGTGTGTGTGTGTGTGTGTGTGTGTGTGTGTGTGTGTCCTGTGTGTCTGCTCTCTGAGAGCCTGTCGTGCACGTGCGTCGTATTTAAGCGTAATTGTCCGTATCATTGGCTTTTGTCTTGTTTACAAAGCGGGCAACAGGAGCGGTAATTTAATTTCCTTTGCCGCATCGAAGAGCCACCAGCCGCCTGTCAGGCCCGGGACCAGCCTCCACAGCCCCGGGCCGGGCAGCACTCTGGCCCCGGGGCGATCCTGCAGGACCGGGGACATCTGCCTGCAAACAACAGGAGCGAGACCACGTGATGGAGGGAACACCTCAGTGTCTGGTGACATCACCCATAACCTTATTAATATTTACTCATAAAGGGGAACATTGAAGGATGGCTTCTTTAAAAAATATTGTATATTGTGTTCTTAATTAATGTGAGTCTGAGGAGTTGTATCCCATCATCATCATTATCATCATATTATTATTTTCATTAATACTTCCATTAATACATATTGTATTTATTATGTATCTTCAATTGTGGTATCTTTACAATTTCTTTTTAAGTTTATTTTTATTTGCCCATATTGTTTCCACCACTTCTATGTATTAATGCCTCTGATGTTTAATCTTATCTCATCTTTTATTGTTTTGTATTTTCCTTTTAAAAATACACTTTACTTTGTTGCTGCAGCAATCTCAAGTATCCATGCAGATCAATTAGGAAAGGAAAAACACAAATAAATAATTTTCCAAAAATAGCTTGCGTGTATTGGTTGTTATTTACGTAATAACTGAGCTATTGGAATACATTTTGATCTCCTTTGAGGCCGGGAGACTAGCAGAGCTAAACTCACACATCATATTCATGTAGCCACATTATAAGAAGGATTATCAAATCATCAGTTATATGGAGCCAGTGAAGACGGATGGAATACATGGTGACTTTCTAAAAAATACAGGAGATTAGCATTCTGTTTTTAATGATGATCACCAACTAGTTTGTCTCCCTTTTCATTAACGCCACCGATGGTGATGGGAATGCATTATAAGAAGGAAGAGAGTCTGAGGAGCTGACCTGCAGCAGAGACACAATGACAGCAGCTTTAAACTGAAGGCCCATCACAATGAAAGCAAAGCTGACAGTGTGCTAGCATGGATCATTTATTTACCCTTGATGCAATGGGAGAACATGACAAACGGGCAGCGGTCATGGCGTGACCTGGAGTTGGTGATTATCAAAGACAAATGCACATTATAATATAATAAGACAATATAAATCTGTACGCTCCCCACTACACTATATAGCAAACCCTGATTATGTCCAAACATCTATTCATTTGAGTTCATTTCATTATTTTGTTCAACAAAAAAACCCTTTTATACACCGGATCCTTCCTGAAATTAAATAATACGTTTAAATGTGAAATGAAGGAAACATGTTTTTTTGTAAATGAACTCTTTGTTGACATCGTGCACATCTGAGGAAGAATGAAACGTGCACTGTGTGTGTGTGTGTGTGTGTGTGTGTGTGTGTGTGTGTGTGTGTGTGTGTGTGTGTGTACTAGATCAGAGCATGGAGAGAGAGAGACAGAGAGAGAGAGAGAGAGAGAGAGAGAGAGAGAGAGAGAGAGAGAGGGGATATGGCACATTAGGCCTGAGGGTGCATCATTATTGGAGAGCCTGGCTTCCCTCCCTCTCTCCCTCCCTCTCTCTCTCATCCATCTCTCTCTCTCCCTCCCTCCAATCACAGGGGCGGTTCAAAGGGCGACCAGAAGAAGAAGCCATGGCCGCCGTGCAGCAGCAGCTTCCTGTCCGGGTCCGGCGCGGCAGTTCCTGCTACTCTAATTACGCCGGGACACAAACGCAATATCACCTCCCGCAAATATTCCCACATAAATTCATTCCGCAGCTCATTAAAGATGCGAACGGGTGAGATCATTTACATCGCCGCGTTCCCAGTGCGACACACGGCGCGAGTTACCGGCGTTTACGACGACGCCAAATGTGCCAGGTCCCCCCGGTTCAACGGCAACCTGGTAGGCATTAACTCAACGTAATGTCTCACAAATTAAAGTATTGCCGGGGCTACCACCGCGGCGTCGGATAAATGTGCTCGATTAGGAGGCCTCCAGCTGTGCGCAAAACAATTGATTGCTTGTTTGTGTTTTCATATGGCGTCCGCGAACACGCAGAGTGATGGATGAGGGCCCGCCATCTCCAGTTGCTGTTAGTCGATTGCTGTTGGTGCTTTTCTTCCCTCGTTCTATAAGGAGAGTTGGTCAGTACACACACACACACTTACACACACACACTTTATATTTTCTTTATTGAGGCTGTAGGAAGGCTGAGTGGGAGACACGGTGCAGAGGGGCTGATGGGATTGAACCAGGGCCAATAAGGGCAGACGTGATTGCAGAGCCAGCTAAGTGTTGATGCAGTGATGTTCACGCTGCACGTTCAGTTTATAATCAAGATTTCATTTTTTGTTGTTGGTTTATATATTTTTTTTGGGGGGGTGACCAGTTTCTACCAACAACAACAGGACAGATACAGGAAAACAAAAGCTCTTGAACAAAGGAAGTGGAGCTGGTGTGTGCAGTGAGCGGCTGATTGGGGAAGTGGGAACAGGTGAGCTAACGAGGGACAGGTGAGACATAATCAGGGCGGGGCCAGACGGGCAAAACTGGCGGGAAAATACACAAAGGCAAGAAGTAAGAGGTGAGTTGGTGAGTATAAAACAGGAAACCCTACTTGAGAGATATGAAAACACACACACACATATATATATATCTCCCACCCAAATGTCACACATTAATACAAACAAACTACCGATCGAGGCAGCAGAGTTTCCATGTTCTTTGCTTTGCTTTGCAGAGGGCGATATATAAAAGCTTCACTTCCCCGTCGGAGCTGTCTAACAACGAGGAACAGGGCTGAAAGTATTCTAAATATCTCAACACACTTAAACTGATATTCATATTTTTGTTGTCTAAAATAATGTTGTTTCTGCAGCTCCCATCCACAGCTGCTTTATCTTGCTTTATGACTTGGAGCTGAATTCTCTTCAGAGTCAGACTCATTGACGAAAACAGACATTTTCATCATGTAGGACACTGGACAATTTTTTCTTCTTCAAAGTAGTATTATATAAGATTCTTTATTTCATAACGTCGCAACGCAAAGTTTTGTTAATGAACTGGCATCAAACGTGTTGTTCATATGACCTTTTTGACAAATAGACATCTATTATAAATAAATATGTCGGAAGTGACGTTTTCCTTCAGCCATCCACTCGAGTTCTCAAGCTTTAAACGTTGAATTAAAACTGTAACCAGCATAAAAAAATGTCTAATTTGTCAGAATCTATATTCCAAAGCTGCACAGAACTCAGACAGGATCAACAGTGTTTCATGTTACCTGGTGACGGGTCTGGAAAGTCCATTTGTTTAGGTTGCATTCAGGATCTTTGGGGTTAATGCCGTTGCCTTTCTTTAAAGCTATATTGCACTCTGCCACACTTCTGCACGAGCAAACTTATATAAATCGTCTACGTTTACAATCTGTAAAAGGTTCTTTAAACAAACCAGAGACCTCTTGTTTACTACTCTTGTTTTCCTGAACATTAGCAGTACAACACCCCAGAAAACAGACTTATTTCTCCCTCTCCCCCCTCAAGATTGCAGATTTGCATCATGCTGCTACGTAAATTAAATCCGTTATCATATCTTTTATACTCCACTCCGGATTAATCGAGCGCAAAAGTGCAGCACTAAAAACACCGTCTTCCACCAGCGTCTCCTGGTTGAACGCAGTCATTACTGGAATCAGAAGGCCGAGTCCAGGTGAGAGCGAGCCGGGTCTCCGGGAGGATATCACGGCATTAATTGACGTTTAGCTCGATCAGTCTCAGAGGCGCTGATTGCAGGTGCGGCGGCAGAATTGATGAGAATGCCCTCCCACTGCTCCTCGCCATTACTCACTTCCACCACCACTACCGGCCTCCTCCGACCCTCACACATCTCTGCCCGGTGATACACACAAACGTGGGCAAACTATGACCTCCAGTATGTGGTCGTCATTAGGCACACAACCATGTTTTCATGTTTTTTTTACTCCCTTTAGACGCCGTTTGTCTCAAATAAATCAGAAGTCTTACTACTTCCTCTAGAAATAGGCAAGAATAATATATATCGGGTTAAATCCAATTTTGCAGCATTTACAGCAACCAGATCAGAAAAAAATCATGTTGGGAAAGCAGAAAGAAAGGGATGCTGTGTAACCGGCTGCAGGAGTCCATGCACTATAGATGCTGAGTCTCCCGCTGTAAACTGGGTGTTTTATCTTGGGGATGTGAGCGGCCAAGAGGAGGCCTGGCTTGCAACGCCAGCCAAGGCAGCTAATTACATTTTCCTCCTCGACAAGAATGGAGGATTCCTTCCTATGTTATTAATCATAATGAGTGGAGTATAATAAGCTACCATACATCATGCCGTTGACAGTCGTAGTTTACCATTTGCAAGCCCAAGCATTCTTCTTCTTTTAATGGCCGTAAACTGAATTAATGCACACTGTGTTCGATGCCTTTAATCAACTGTGGACAGACTTTTTGCCTCACACTGAGATTCTGGATGGATATCAAGAATGTGGTCGTCCAGGACTTAACTGTATCTGTTCATGTCGCGCATGCATCAGTGTGTCTGTGACAAACTAGCACTGTTTTGCACACATTGAATACATTTCGGGGGAAACAAGATGCTGCCAGATACCTTTTGTGTTATCAACAAAATAATCATATTAAACAGAATCCATTTCATACTGAGCATGGAAAAGGTTCATATGGATGTTTTTTCTAAATGAACATGTCAATGTGTTTCTTTTCCCTACATGGCAACTTAAGCATGATTGGGGTATTCATGATTAAGATGGCTTTGATTTATATTTCTTCGTAATTACATTGAAACAAATAATATATCTAATGTAGAAGGAGTTGCTTGCAGTCAAATACAAACGGAGCAAAGAGCTGTTTCGCCATTTTTATCAGTTTTGGTTTTACAACCCATTTACCGAAGGGTTCAGTCTCAAGGCTCTCATCAATGTTTATAGCAGCGGTTTTCAGCAAACAATTCTCGATAAACCTTTTGTACGCTGAACATAAGTTGAACACACATGGTGCTCATACGGTGTGGTGTTGTTTGCGTATGATGCCAGGCCACAGCGTTTTCCCTAACTTTGAAGGAATAGGTTGACATGTTAGGAAATACGGCATTAGATGAGACAAGAGATATCTTTCTTTTGTTTGTACCGTCAATATGTAACTGGAGTTTGCAGCTGCTTAGCTTAGCTTAGCATGGCTGGAAACGGGGGGGAGACAGCTAGCCTAGCTCAGTCCGTAGTCAACAAAATATATCACACTGAAAGAAAGCAATGAAGAATGTTTCCCAAAATGTCAGATAATTCTCATAAATGCTAATTATTTAGTCAGTCTGATGTTATATAAACAATCACTTTACTTTGGCACTGGCACTGCTCCCTGCACTATATCACTACTTCGTCCTCTGCCTCTCAATGTTTCCAGTAAGTCACTATTACACCTTTGTAGATGTCACGTACGCATGCATGTGCAGGTGTTCACTTGTTTCTGCAAGTGTTTTCATCCCAGATATGATGTTGAAGGTGACAGTGAACTGCAAATAGAAAGCCATGTTTCTTCTTCTGTAGTCAACCCTGACATTTCTGAATCAACTAGGGGGAGGCCGATTCTATCACTGTGTTTAATAACGGCACGAAAAATGAAAAGATCCCGAAGCTAGCCATACCTCCTGAACGGCTATCTGGAGAGAGAAACAGCACTGCAATGTAATTTATCGTGACTGAGCTCACAGCCCCCGGGCTTCTGCTTCGAAAGGAGAAGGAAAAAAAAGAAATCTTAAAAACTAACAAATAGGAAATAAAGGCATTTCTCCTCTTAATCCCTCTCACCTCAAGGGGGAAAGACACAGGTTAAAGACTTCACAGCCGCGCACCAGCGAGATAAGGTCCGAGTCAGTTTGGTCAGTATTTCGATAACTTCATCAATCGTGGAAAATGCAATCAGATACAGTCCAACACGCTGCCGTTGCCCTCTGGGAGGCTGAGAGAGACATTCATTTTGGCGAGGAGGGCACACAATCTCCCTTTTGTAATTAAGAGTACCCAAATAAACTGTGTGTGTTACCCCTGAAGTGGAACAGTTAGAAACAAATAAAAGGCTAATGAAGAAATGATTGCTCTCTTGCAGGAAGAGGGAAGAGAAGGAATTTTAAGGCAGAGAGCTGCTGGTATGCAGCACTCTGAACTAGCTTTGCTCGTGGTTGCAATCGGTTGAACATGAAGTGAACGAGGATGCACGTGTGCATGTGATGGTGCTATTTAAGTGAACTACAGTGTGGTGATGAGCGTACGTCTACGTGTCTGTTGAAATGGAAAGGTGGTATATGCATAGGGGTCTGCCAGTGGATCCTGACAGTGAAGTCTTCCCAACTCATTTCATTCTTGTGACGACGGAAGTTTATTTGTGTAGCGTAGCATTGACATGTGGAGCTGGCTCTACACGTGTCACGGAAAACGCACCAAAAATGAGTAACCTTTTGTGAGATATCATAGGATATCTGGTATGAGGATACATTGCTCTAACTGACCCTTGGCTAAGCCCCGCCCCCCGCTGCTACTACTCCAAGCTGTCAGAGCTACCATGGAGCCCACACTGCCACTAACTGCACTACCTGAAACAATATTATCAAATTTTTGGAAAAATTAAACTTGGATTTCAGAGAGAAGCAGACAGAAGGGTCTACAATATGTGTTTTTAAGGATATACCCAAGATGTCCAACTGATTGAGCAGTGCAAACAGGTTAAAAAGATGGATGCTGAAGATAGAGCTGATGCTACGCTATGATTGGCCAATCTGTGTTTGTGTGGCGGGACTCAAGAGCGAAGGGTCAATTTGGACTTATTTCTTTGCAACAAATGTTTGCTTTAAATTAACTTGGCAATTGAATAGAAACATGGCTCTAAATGATTGACAGTAGAAAAGACGCAAACACTCCTGTGTCCCTGGCTTGTTTCCATGTGTGTGTGTTTGAGTCCCTTCCTGTCTCGCTGTCAACCTGCGCCCAGTTTATCTTCACACCTGCCTGCAATCGGCTCATCACCTCCCTCAGCTCACACATCTGCTATTCATCAGCTCCGCGGCATATCTTCCCCGGCTCTTCATCCACTCACCGCCAGATCGTTGTTGCAGCTCCTTTGGTATAGAACCACGTCTCAAAGCGTCTCTTTTAGTTTATTCCCGTGAGAAAATATTATCTTATACTCAACTGCCTTCCAGTCTGTCAACCACTAACCCTCCAATCCTCGGCCTCGGCCTCGAGTCCAGCCTCGCTCCGGCGTTCCTCAATTCCTCGTCACCCTGTGTTTGTGTCTACGTTCAAGACCTCACTCACCGATTGTAACGATGTTGAGCTCGTTGTTGGGCTTGTTGCCCCCCGACCGTCCACCCTGACCTCCTCCAAAGAGGTTTTGGGAAAACAATCGGCTAGACAGTCTGTTGAAAGCTCCAAAACTTAGATTATTTTGCATTCTGCTCTCAAAGGTCGTCGCCATGTATACTTAAAACGTGTCTTTTTAAACGTTTAATCAAATAACAAGACCACCGAGTTCAATGCATTGTGCATACGTTTGTTTATTTGATATGATTTCGTTCCTAAATTTGTCACACCGTGACCGAAGATTCAGATTCCAGGACCGCGCTAATACTTTTCATACACATTGACCTGAAACACCGGACTTTTCATGTGTATTTGCTATTTTTTAAAGGATCAGAATACTTCTCCCGCCACCACAGTCTGCGTCCACTCACGGCCGGAGCGGTGAACCACCCGAGCGTCCAGGGGGGGGGTGTCCCATAATTAAAATGTTTCTCAGTGTCTCCGTTACCTTATATTTCTTTAAGTGTGAGCGCTGTTTACTTTTCTTGGCAGATAACTGACGGCAGATCAAGACGCTGAGCCACTCGGCGATGAAAGGCCTCTGACTTGCAGAGATGAAAGTTTGCGAATTCCAAAGTACAACCACGTCTCCGGTTACAAAGCGAGGTCAATCCACTTGCAGTGACTAGATTTTAGCGGTGAGGGCGCCATAGGTGAAGGAAAACACGCAGCCGCAGCAGACATGTCAGCTATTTCAAGACGTCAGCTGTCTCGCCACGTCGACACATTTAAATATCACTTATTTTTTTGGTTTGGGGGCGGTGGGAAGAAGATGAAATTTGTGTCATCAAAAACTCGATCGCCCGTGGAAAGCGTGGCACATACCTTTACACCGAGCCGTTGCAGAGGCTTGTTGGGGTTATTGGCGTATCAGCGCTCATCGGAAATGTGATCTTCCACATCTGCGCCGTTCCACCGCGGCCAAATTCCTAGCAACTGTAACTAAGGCGGTTGTTTGGTCCCACGGCAGCGCAACTTCTTACTCTCCTTTGACTGTCCGCGCATAAAAGTGTCAAGATTTTAAATTTCTGGATTAAGAATTGAGTGAAGCGTCTGGCATTCTCAGCAGCTTCGTGCGAAGCGTCTCTGTCGTCGGCAGCACACGGCCGTCCGAGCAGGAGGGAAATGCATTAGTCCCGACGGATCGGGGGTCCTCCGGAAACCAGATACGGGGCTTTTATTAAGAAGGACACAAGTTAATTTATGTCAGAGCTTAAAACGGGACCCGTTGCCGCTTCTTATGTTAATGATGAAGCAGGTGTTGTGGGGTTTAACCTCAAGAACAACTGGCTCTGTCTCAAGGTCTGAATCCCAAATGTTTTCATTTCCAAAGACTATTAGCGGTTTGAAGGTTTATACCACTCATGTTTTATTGGAACAAACCCTGAGGGATCTTTTCAGAAAAAAATAAATACAAGAACATGCAGGTACAAGTTTAGACCTCTTTCACAAGAAGTCCCGAGAAAAGGAAATCATACGCAAAGCGTTGCAGAGCGGCAGAGTCGGAGAAGGGAGCGTGACACCGTTGAACTCTTGCGCGTCGTGTCCGTGCACGCAAGAGGGCCTCCGCTTATATATCGACACATTCCCATCTGCCATTGTCTTGGCAGAGCAGGAGCTTGAAGATCACATAGCTTGGAGAGGAAAAAAAAAAAAGAAGAAAAACAGCAGCCCAACATCTCCCTCCCCTTCGCAAGCAGTGATCGACATAATGACTCCAGGAATGAGCACTTCAACTAATGCTGGAAAGAGGCATCTGGATAGCATCTCTTGTCTGGGTCCTCTGAACTCTCCAGCCTCTTGAAGCGTTTTGTCGCCATGCTGTCCGGGCCGTGCCATTTTCATTCCAGTGCAGCCGCTCGGCTCTTCCACCTGTCATCTGCACTCTGAGCTCCCTGCGGCCGACCCGCTGACAGCTCCTGAACGTGAGGGGAGTCACAACAACGGCGCCGGGGGAGCGCCGCATTGACGCCGCCCCGCGTACTGTATTTCGCCGTCGTCCATGTCGCTGATGGAGGACTCAATATTCTCGCACAATTAAAACTAACCTTCGTTGGGATTAATCGTTTCGCGAGTTACTTGAAGGGAGCGGAATTTTATTAAGTAGAATATTAATAATAGTTAGAGCGTGAGCCTCTGATGTCAGCGAGAGACACTTTGGAGAAATTAGAGGATTAATCATTAGAAATAATACAGTCTGGAGCACTGCAGCAAATCTTTGGCCTTTATTTTACGGCCTTTTGTTTGACATTACACTATTAAATTCAACAATACATGTATAAATTGGCTCATTTAGCAGTGCATTTTGTACATGCAACACCTGACTTTCACGCAGGAGGCCACTGTTCAAGTCCCAGACGTCAAAACTTAGATTTTTTTTATTTTTGCCAGGTGATTTTGAGTTATTAGTTACATAACTTTCGTACTTGCATAACGTCACTTCTGTAGTTCTGCGAGGATGTACGTTTATTTTGAAAAGATTCTTCATACAAGTTTAAATTGACAGATGTGGCCGGACATTTATAGGAAAATGCATGAAAAATTAAGATATCTTACAAATTGTTATGAAGATATGTTGCTAGGTGATCTTAACCCTCCTATAATCTTTCGGGTCAATTTGACCCCATTCAATGTTTAACGCCTCTAAATAAAGGATTGACATCATTTCTCTGGGTAAACAACTTGGTAAACATAAAATGAACATGATGATTTGTTTTCAATGTCCTGTACACATCTTGTACGCATCGGTGTTCTTTGGGGTCAATTTGACTTTGGCTTTTTTTCACTGTGTAAAACAGATAAGAAATATCAACATTTTACACACATTGGTTTTGGTTGTTTTGGATGATATTGAGCTCCCTATAGCATACAGTTGTATAATATTTAGAAGGTTTTAGGACCCTAACCTTAGTTAAGTTGTGTAACGTTCCTTCATCATATACGTAACTTTGCCTTCTTAACTTTGTAACCAACGTACTTATTTTAGCCCAAACCAGGATACATGGATTTGTCTCCTAAACTTAACATAGAAGTTTATTTTTTTTAAATACAGTGAATGCAGAAACAGACACAAAACTGACGCTTGCGAACAAGCTGACATATAGATTTATTGATTCATTATTTTAGATTAAATTATCTAGATTAAATAAAATCCACCTCAATCAACTCCAATTGTGAAGTATTAACAATCCAGTTACACAATATATGAGAATACGCCATAACACATGAGTACATTTTTACTGATAATACTTCTGTACCTTAACTTACATTCAAATTCAATGGCAGAGTAGAGATTAATGTGTAAAATTATATTGTTAAATTTTTCAAATAAGCAAATAATTTTCAGAGCACGTTGTTGATACATTGTTGGGTTCAAACCACATATATATTCTACTTATCTATGTGAATCCTAATTTCCTCCCTGTACGTATAAAGACATAAATGTCCGTTGCCTAGGAAAGAGGTGTCCAAATGAATGTAATATTCAAAAATATTGGTTAATAAACCTCAAACATCCCAAGATGTTTTAGTTTTTTTGGTAACGCATACCAGATTTCCCGGGACGCCGTCTTGTGGGCACGATGAGCACTCGTGCACTGCTGGAGACAGTTTGTATTTCACGCTTAAATTTCAATTTGTATCTTGCTGTTTCCTCAAGTGCCCGTACTTGACGCTATAATTACATTTGGGCAACGGGGTCTACGGTATTTCAATTAGGAAGATCGGGGCCCCGTTTCACTGTTGCAGCCCCACTTTGTGATTCCAGGCCTTCACGAAGGCAGCGATGTCATGTGATCGCACGATAAAGGCCAGCCGAGCAGGACACCCACCTGGGTGTAATTTTACAGCAAAAATATTGCCTAGTTAAAGCACTACAGCAGCGGAATTTACCTTGGTGCAAAACTTTAGTAATGAAGAAACTGCATTACATGGCAGTCTTATTCCAAATGTTCCATGTAGGAATAATTAGAAATAGAATAAGCAAAATTTTAATGTCCGTCTCTCTGCAGGTGACAGTAAATTATCTTTGCCGTGGTTCACACACCATAGAAAAGAAGAACAATTACACACAAAACAAAAACATAAAACATCTGTTTAGGCCCTCTCCGACTCATCACACAGCATGTAAACCTGCGGGGGTCAAACATAAATCTGGAGCATCTCATAAGGGCATACGCGTTCGACAGCAGCATGAACATGACAAATATTTGCAGTCGTTAACATTCGCCTCGATCAACAGGGAAATAAGTTTGACCGGTTTGGTTACTGTTATCCAGCCTCGATACGGATCTCCTGCTTTCCACAGGATGTCTCCCTCACGGCGCGGGAGAACGCCCTCAGCCACCATCGCCAAGACGCGGGGCTCGAACCATTGATGTCGGCCCGTAATAACCCCGAGACCAAGCTGAGGGCGTTTTGGGAGAAACACAAATACTACCGCCATGGCTTTCCTTTCAATAGCGCTGGCCCGGATTCATTCAATCTCTGATCTCCCGCTTGAGTTGCTTCCCCTTCACCTTGACGGATGCTGAGGGGAGATCAGGGTAATGGCCGCCGACGGTGAAGACGCTGATACTGATGAGACCCTCTGATCTTCCCTGATAAGGCCGAGGACTGTTTCTCCGGCGTATCTTAGGTGGACGACAGCGTAAGGTTTTTCAGTGCTTCATAAATATATTGATGGAATATGAAGCAAAAGCACAAACAGGCGACATGTTTACAGGGTGGAAAGTTGAGCTAATCATAAAGTAGTATAAGACAGTATTGTTGAGTGTTATTGCAGCATAACATAGATTTTTCTGAGCTTTGACACCACGAATAAATCAACCACAAATAAAATCTGTTGAGTACTTTCACTATATTGTTGGTAACTTGCGTACTGAACTAATGCAACGTAAGTTACGGAACATTTTTTTTACGGAACCCAAACCACAATCTTTGACTAGACTTAATGGCATTTGTTAGAGAACGCACAAAAATATAAAAAACAACCGTAAAATATGATTTGAGGTTACCTTTTCTGGATTGCATGTCAGGTGTGGTGGTTTGCAATCATTAAAAGTGTATTTTCCACATTATCGCCATGGTGCTGCCATTAAAAATGAATTTCTAAATAAAGCACAATATGTGCACACACTCATATGAATAATATGCACAGGAGAAATACAATATTTAGCTGGTTATTTTTGGCCTTTTTTCTTGTGAGATTGATGTGTTTTTCAAAATAAGGATATTTTCTATCGGTTTCTGAGTCAATATGTAACCTAATCCTCAACATGTTTCCCAAACAATATTATTACTATAATATAACTATAAGCTCACTGTAGTATTGAAGTACATTGACATAAATCGGTTGAGTCGGCTGTGAATGTTTTACCTGACACTCTCCCCTCTTAACATGTTTTTATAGTCCAGATTGGCTAATCTGCAGAATCTAGATAAGAGGAAAAAGCAATACTTAGGGAGGAAGTGCCCTCATGAGCCAAGCAGCCAGCATCCTCCCACTCCCACATCCCCAACCGCTGCAGCTCTGCACGCTGAGAGGAGATAGGGGCCAGAGGAAGGCATGTCCAATTGCACATTTGACTTATGACTCGCCGTAATCGTGCAATCTACCTCTGTGAGGGATGGTGGTTAATGGGGTGTGGATGGTAGTTTCTCTCTAAGTGCCATCATTCATACGTTTCAAGCCTCAGTAGCTTCGCTGCTTCAACTGTCAGAAATGAAATGCTTAATTGAAAGAAAAAAGCTCCGCAGTCTGGAGGGACCCGACGAAGGCCGACGGTCCACATGCAAGTTCTTTCATCTCCGGACAAGAGGAACACATTGTTTTCCTTGTACCTCACACATTTGGAGAAAAATCAAAAAAATTGTAAACTTTTTTACACTGTAAAATGAAGTGTATTCCACCATTTGCAGGCATTTTAAGACATTCGGGATAAAGGTTTCAGCTCGGAGCTCGAGCTGCAAAATGTGAATCGATGTTTCCGTCAGACGGCTGAAGGGGTCGACAGTCAAAATGGCTTCTCCCTGCTGCGAAAAGTAAGAATGCATAGTCAGCAAAGCCTCCCTGAATAAATAAAGGCTGAATAGAAGAAAGCAAACAGGATTTTGTTCATCCATATTCCTCTTATTGTATTTTTCTATATCTTAGCCGTTGCAGTAAAAAACATGTAGCTTCAATTGCAGAGTGTGTTGTTTACTTTCTTTCTTTCTTTCTCTTGAATGAATCATTTTGTCTTTCTGCAGCACAGAGGCGGCACAAAATGCATTAAAGTGACGAACAATAATACAGAATTTCAAGTCACGCTCTCTATCATTGCAAAAGAAATAAGAGCGCCAAAACTAATTAGACAAAATATTAGAATAAAAACTGTAGGAAAAGGAAAACCTCTATTAATTTGAGGTGTTTGCCCGGCAGCAACAGTGAGTCTTAGTGTGATACGTGATTATCTTCCATACAACAGATTCTCATAACAAGATAAGTAAAAGCAGCCTCTCGCCCCGGCTCCCCTCGCTCAGCGCCCCACCGCCCCACCGCCCCACCGCCGCTAATCCAGACAACAACCAGCTAACTTTTTATTTTTTGTCGATGTCAGCAACATGAGTGCCAAACCAATTGCATCCAATCAGTTTAATTCGCATTGGGCTGTGGTGGCGGACTCACGCTGATAGTGGCCTGTTGTTTCAAATGAATCTCTGAATCTCGGCCCTTCCTCCTTTGCTCCTCCTCCTCCTCCTCCTCCTCACGCTGGAGACGCACTGCAAGAAATGGGTCACAGCAAAGAGTGTCAATCTTCACTTCTTTCTTAATATTGTTTAACAGCATGGTGTTGGACAATTTAGTTTAATTGACCTTTGCCTTTTTTTTTTTTACCTCACACAAACAATGATAATATCTACATATCATGTCAAACATCACCTCACAGATTATTTGGCCCCAGATTAAAAAAAAAGAGGAAAGACGGATTCAATTATTTCAAATGTATACAATTAAAAAGCAAAAATGTGACGTGTGAATATGTTTCAAGACTTTCATTTTCACAGATACTGTGCACATATACTCGGTATCTATTTCCACAAAGGAAAGGTAGCATTTTTGAAACAAGCTTCTCCTTCTTTTTCCTTTCTTGCAGCGTGTTCGATGCCGCACAGTTGCTGCCTAAGCAGGCGGATCCTCTAATGAACCAGCGGGTATCAGCAGATGTGGGTCCATAACTTAATTTCCCCCCTCAGCTATAGAGCAGATCCTATGGCGTGTAAGTGGTCTTGATGGATGAGCACTACAGCTCATCATACCCCCACCATCAGCACCCACCCCCAGCATCCAGCACCCTCCAGCCCTGTCTTTACTGTCCCACAATATCCACGTAGCCGCACATTTTAAAGGGTTTTCTTACTCCCTTTCAAAGTGGCTGCGATTTGATTCAAGATGGTTTATTTGAGTTCTTGTAAAAGGGAGGATGAAATAGTGTGAACTGAATTTACACAAGCCCACAAAAAAAGGAAGGCCTCATCAATGCTTGAAACATCAGAGGTGATGTAAGCAAACAACATCTGTTGATAAGAAAACTGCTGAAAGCTCCAGAAACAGTCAGTAAACCTTGAGACAGTGAAGTCTGACATTATCCCCAAGATATGATGTCAATGTTCTGTCTACTATTCGTTTATGTTATATATATATATATATATATATATATATATATATATATATATATATATATGTACTATATGATATATATATATTTGATATTCTAAATATAATAACATTATGCTGTTTATATTTATATACTACTCACAAAGACCAGGCTGTGTATAAGATGAGCTTCCTAAATTTGCAACCAAAATGCTGAAAACATTTTAATTTATGATTGTCAACTCAGCCTTGATAATTCTTGAAAAAAACACGCAGAAAAATAAATAAAATAAAATAAAATAAATAAATAAAAACGACGCCAGATTACAAGATGTCAATTTGCACGGGACTAAAATGATTGAATGACGTCTGTGTTTGGAGAAATACGGCAGTGAAATCTTTATTTGTTCATTTACAATATGTCACATTTGCACAGGATTATGATATTATATGTGCAAATAGAGTTTAAGCCAACATCAGAACAGCTACTTGTCTCGTATGTCAACACATCCAGTCAACAGTCGTGTTTTTATTCCATTTAATTCAAGTCGAGTGAACTTTTGGAATGTTGCCAAAAAGCGATGCAAAGTAGTCACGTTTCAATAAACTGGTTTGGATCGAACACACTGGGAACGGCTGTAACCAACCAGTAAACACAGTAGAAGACCTAGAGGTCGTGAACCCGGAAACAATCAAACTCATCTATGAGATGACTCAAGCGGTCCGGAGACAAAGACAAAGTAATGCAGTGATTAATGCACCGGAGAGACAACCAGTCATATTCCAACCACGGTCACGTTTCCAGCTGCAACGCTTTTATACGATCACCTCTTCCATATCTTCCACCAGACAGAAGACAGACAGATTAACACTAGTGGGTGAACACAGTGGAGACGGTAGCAGCCAGATGTTTCCCTCTGGAGTTGGAGGAGACCAAAACAAACCTAAAAGAAGAGTGACTATTAGACTTGACGTTGCTTTAGCTGTGTCTGGTGGATTTGTGAGTGGAGTTTACCGTCATCACCAAATCAGCTTTGTAAGGATGAAGGCCAAAATAATTATTACGTGGATTTTAAAGGACCCATGTAATGTAATCTTGACTTATTCGGAAGTCTAATTGGATGGTGTTTTGGGTAGCACTTTATAATAATACACACTATTTAGCATTAGTAAAGCATAAGTAAACACTTAATTAATCTTTTATAAAGCATTATTCCAAGATGAACACTCATTAGTAACAAGTAATTAGTATGCAATTCATAAACACAATTATACATGTTTTATTATTGATTAATAAACTTGACTATTATGCGCTTCATGGATGGATGGTAAATTAAACTAATTACTAAGGACATATAGATGATGCACGAATGGTTAACATGTGCTTCATAAACGTGTACAGAAAGAGGTCATCATTAAGATTCTCTGTTTTCCAGGTGTTACGTTTCTAAACTGCTGGATGTAACCACGTGTGATGCATTCTGTACCGATATGAAGTGAAGTTCCTACAGATAAAGACATTAAATGTGTAATCCAGCGTGAACGAAGCCTAAGAGGTTGCAGAGAGGCCGACTATAACCACACACACACACACACACACACACACACACACACACACGTCTTCTCTAAATATCCCCTGCCCCTCTCAAGGGCAGCGAGCTGCGGTGGCCGCTGCAGGGCCGCGGGGACCATGTGGCGAGGCGTCCATGTGGAGTAACCCGAGTCCAGGCAGGGTAAGCCCACCGTGCGTCGGTGCACTCTGTTGACTGTTTCAACAGACATGTTTTCCCAAAGCAAGAAAAAAAGTACACTAAGAGGGGTGCCTTAAGTCCCGGCTCAGCTCACTGAGCTATCTCGCTCCAGGAATCTGATCTCACTCACTTGAAGACTGCGGCTTCCCTCAGCTGCACTGCTCAAACCGGCTGCTCCCGCTATGGATTTTAAGCGTAACTCTTAAATGTTAAATGAAAACAATTGTGATCAAAGAGGGGACGAAGTTCACTGATTTGCACAAATGTCTTTCCTTGTAAAACATAAATAAATAAAGCATTCAGACGCTACACGCTTCTATATTGTCGAAATGAAGTTTGGTGTTCTTTTATTTTTCCCTCCCTTCAATTCACCTGCGGATGCAGTTGCAATCAAAAATGCTAATTACCCAAGTGGCTTAATCAACATTAGAATAATTACGCCATTAGAATACAAGCAAGCTGTGATGAATATGGGTTGGTAAACTCGTGTAAAACATGTGCTGCTTATTTGATTAACATCAGGATACAAAGATGGCTCCCCAACCAACAAAACAGGTGATTGATTGAGACCGAGAAGAAAATACTGGAGGAGCGAAGCAGAGGCTGGATTCCTTCAGAGCGAAGCAACAAAGAATCCACTGCGTGTACGTTCGCTACGTTGCCTTTTATCTTGGGTTCTTCTTTCCCGCTCACAAAACTACATCTATTCCTCACCCGGACAAGCCGAAGACGTCACTGATCTGTAAGTTCTGAATATAGTAAATATACTTTTAATTGAAAGTCTGGTCTTCATTGCTGTAATCTCTAAAATAGTCATATTCACTTTGAGTTTTTATTTCATAAGAATTCTACCGAGACCTGTGTTCTTGTCCCAAAACATTGTAGAGTTATGTGAGTGATGTTTGGTGTTTTCCATATTGATGTTACCTTGTTTAGATTTTACGTAGGTATTCTAGGTGAGAGTTTTAGTCTGAATTCACGACATTAAGTGGAATTGGTGTCTGACCAAGCGCCATTCTGGGACGAGTTGGGACGAGAACCTGTTGGGTTTGTCCGACATGTTAGCTTCGGGTGAGCGGCTCTCAACTACAACACCCATGAGCCTCCTGTGGAGAATCAAAGGCATGAACCAGAGCGGCTGCAACCTAATGCTCCGTTGATGCAGTTGTAAACAAAGCACCACGGCTGCTGAATTCATCCACAACTGAAGTTAAAAGTGAACTGATCGGTTTTACCCTCGGCGCTCGTCAACCATTGGCGGTGCAGAAATGCATCCTGGTAGTTGTAGAAAGCTTCACCCCAGTAGACGTTATGTACACAGGCTCGTACGCTCGACTTCTTAGAAATGAACTAATTGTTAATCATTTGGACTCGTGAAACCAGGAGCGCTTCATGCCGCGGAAGTAAGCAAGTCACGTGACATCGTCCATGGGAAAAATAAACGTGACTTTTACCTCCAGAGGTGCTGAAAAAAGTTGACTTATATGATTGAAATTGTATATTTTTTTAATTCTCCGTCCTTTAGTGCATAAAAGTAAACATTGTAAATGTTAATATCTTGGACATTAAAACTGAAAATCTCTTACGATTCTCTTACTTCACTTTTTTTTTGTTAAAAGAATTGATTTCCAATTGAATGGGAACAGGGCTGAGCCACTCGGATCATCAATATTTAAGTGAGCGGTGAATCAGTGGGATTTAAGCAGCGTTTTGCTGACGTTTTGACCTTAAGTGTCTCCTTTTGGAGACAAGGAGGGGAGGTTTTTCTTTGGGGGGGGGTCCATCAATATTGAGAAGTCAATTAATGCCTTAAAGTGTCTTTTCTCCTCTTTCTCTGTTCTCCTTGAGTGACAGACTGAACTCTAAACGCCATCTGCTAAGAAATCTCCCTAAACTTGACCCCAACGCCCCGAGGAGGGGTGGCCGACCTCTGCAGCCAGATCCTGCTCGCCGGGCCGTCCAGAGAGCGGAGACCCGGGCGTGTGTCGACTTGACGTGGGCGGGAGGGTCGGATGATTTATGGCGTCTCGGCCCGGAGAATCATAACCTGCATTCGGCAAAACAAAAGCAGCAGGAATACAGCGGGTGAAATGGGGGGACATTAACAGCCCATAAATCTGCCAGAGAGGTCCACAAGTGTTCTGTCTCTGCTGCTATTTAAGATGACGGACAAGAGGGGCGAGACAGCCCGTTACCCAGAATGCATTCCACACAGGCGTCTTGAGTAAGGTGCACTTGCACTGACTCGCAGTTGATTATGCAGGATCTGTTTTTCATCTTTTCTCGCAGTTTGAGAGACGATGTCTGAGACGCCCGAAGGCTGCAGACGAGCTTTTAATTATACGGGGGAAATGTTTTATTTTTCTTTCTTCCAAACAGAAAAGTAATTCATTGTGTCTTTCACATTGTTTTAGAAAAGGCGAGGGTGACACGATACTCATTAAATGTACAGATATTTGCATTTTTCTCTCCTCTGGGCTGCATGTGGGGCAAAGGCTTTTATATAAACATTGATATACAATTCTTTTTATTACTTCTGTTGATGAAAAATTTACTGAGATTGCCCTCGTGAAGTTTGAATAAAGTTTAAATCTCTTTAAAAGTTCAGAGAGCCGTGAAGATGAATGTTATTGTTTTACAAAGAAACCACATATTTGATATGGGTTTGACATTTGAGGGCCTTTTACACAAAAAGTATCCTTACACCTTGTGTTTCTACTTGAAATACCTCTTTCCATCCCTGGTGGCGCACACGAGGGTGAATGAAGGGAAGTAGTGGGGTAGTGGGGCGAAATCAATTGAATTTGTGCCCTGGAAATAAATAAAAATATCTATAAGCATGACAAGAATCTGCCTTCACCCTCGAGAATCCCTCGGGACATTTTTGGAAGCTTCTATAAAATGTCTATAATAAACTGTGCAATCAAAATAGAAACACTCAGACCATTAAGGACAAACTTGTCTCCATTAAAACCCATTACAGCCACCATTTTGATCCCATGACTAATACAGCATAAAACCATACAATCCATTATATCAGGCTTTCAATCAGGGCCTCAAAACTTGATTTGTTTTTCAGATTGAGACGTTTTTCATGTTTTCCCTACGGGGCAATTACATGCCAAGAAATAAAATATAATTGCATCAAAATCAATGTTGTTGATAATCATTATAGTATAGAGATTGTATTTACTTTCATATATATGACAACTGTGGCAAAACTGTGTTTTAACAGCTTTAACTAAATTGAAATGCTGGTTATCCAAGACGTCTAAAAACCTTGTCTTCAGATTTACACCCTTCCATGTGTTTTGACCTACGATCACTAAAACCATGCATTCTTGTGTTTCCATTTGGCATTAGAGATCCACTGCAGATCTGTCACACATGAGTTAGGGATCTATCTGGACTTGCCGTACTCTGTGCTGGACAATAGATAACATGCTGCAGCTATTGATCTCTGCTGGTATTTTAAGTTTTGGGTGCGGGGCGCTCTATCGGGTTTCCAAGCACAACTGCTCAGTCTGCCCGCTAGCTGGCCCGTCTTTAAAACCCCTTATGTTCCCAGAGCGGGTCGGCGGAGGGGGCTCCTGGGGTGGCAGGTTAATGCTGAAGAGTGTAAACATAGATGCACAAAACCCAGAGTTGAGTCAGAAATAGCCGTGCCCATAACAGACTGGAGGGGTCAAATGAACTCGTAGTGTCGGCAAATGTTTGTTTCCGGTCCAATCACAACTAATAAAAAAACATCATAAACATACAAAGCTTTGTGTCTGCATCAAATAATCAAATGTCAATCAAATAGTTCTAAAATGTTACGACATGAAGGGGTTGGCTGCGTTTGTAATCTGTGTATTTGATCATAAAATGACAGCTTGTTTGGTTCACAATGTTTGAAAACCCAGACGAACGACGGCAAAAGCAACCTATCATTTGTATTTTACCAGTCAAACGCTTTTTTTACCGGTTCCAATTTAATCAAAAGTAGCCCAATCTGGCAACACTGTCTGTCAATGGTCCAGTTATTGGTAAATTCTACACATTAAGACCTTATGAGTCTAACATCCATTATGTCTACCCTCTGTGCCCTCTGCCTTCTATGAACAACAGATATATTCTCACTAATAACTAGAATAATCAACTTTTGTCATCTAGATTCTGTGTAAATTGTTAAACTAATTGCGTTCAACCAATAACTGCATTGTGTCCTGCAATGAAATCCAGATTGCGACACAATCAACATTCAAAACAATGGGAAGAATAGATACTTTGGCTAATTTGAACCCACCGCATCAGCCACCATTATCACAGTGAGAGACAGAGACCCTGGCAGCGGATCTGATTACAAACACTCACTCGTTATTTAAGAAATTGCCCATTTGGCAAATGTTGGTGTCATCTGAAACCTAAATGTTCATTTCCATCGATGCGTTCCAAGGGATTTGTTTTTAATTTAAACAGACAAAAGAGAACCAAAAAAAAAAAAAAAAAGACATATAGTGGGACACATAATCATTGAACGCATAACCATTCACCAGTACATTTGAGCCTCACATCCAACCTTGATAGACACATCCCTCAAAACAAAAACATACGACTCACGAGGGAAATAAGCAACAGTGAGCCTAATGATGGAAACAACTTAATGTGGCAGCAACATCGCCCAGACTCCTCCCCGACAGCGCAGTTTGGCATCGCGTGCGCGCGTAATGTCCATTTGGGACGGACGAGCTAATTTAGCGCGAACAACACCGCGCGGCCCTAATGATCGCCGAGCCGCCGAAGCCCAACCCCTCTCACAATCATCCCGCGGTCCAGTGGCGGCGCAGGCACGGCTGCAAAGGTGGGACTCGTTTGAAAAGTGAAGCCGAGGTTTTTGGAAAGAGGACCTTTCCCCCATTAGACAAGCGGACATGAAATGTGTGGGACGTTAATGAGGCGCCTTGCAGCTGCGGGGCGAATCAAACTCACTGGCTGCTAATTTATTTCCCTGATATATTTCTCTGTCTTTGTCCATCCCTTTGACTCCACTCTTGCCATCTTCTCCCCCACCTGATGCATCTATTTTAGGACAAGAAAACTCTCTTTGGATTTAAAAAAATGTGTTTTCTGTAGGACACAGGAAATGCACATGCATACCCACCAAACTCGGACTAGAACTTCTTAAAACCCGACAAAAACAGACAAAGCTGTCGGGTCAGTGGAGTATAATTGTCGTCATGTCAATTAAGCCACATTGATAGACATACTGCGACTCCTCCAAAACCAGCACTTTGCTAAAGGTGCTGTAACTGATCGTGTGAACGATGAACCTCCGGACTGGAGTTTCGGCTGGCGACGGTGGTGTGTCTGCAAAAGTCTTCCCCGGGGAAACATCTTCTCCACCTCGCGCCACTGGCCTTCTCTGTAACGCTATATCCACATCAGAGAGGCCGGCCCCATTGATTTAGCACTTAGCTCCATCGTCCCATATGAACGGTTATCATTTTTTGGCCGGGGGCCAGGGTGCAGGCGTCAAAGTTACCGATCAATGGTCCGAACTTTGGAAAAGGGGGCGGCAGTTTTGGATGAGGTGTAGGTTACAGGAAATATGGTATTGTGATGAATTGGGTATGTGTGTGAGAGGACGTATCGGGAGGTGTTTTTGATGATTAGTCGCATTTATTAGAACAGAAAACACATATTTTTGAAATCCAAAGAAAGTTTTCTTGTGTTAAAATGGATGCATCAGGTGGGGGAGAAGATGGAAAGAGTTTAAGTTGGAAGATTTGACAACAACTTGTTCAGAGTGTGTGATGTGAGTGTGTAACAAAGACATGATTCAACACGCAAATCAGATGATAGCAGACGTTCATCGAAAATATCAGTGCAAAAGGTACATTTCATTTTACGGGTGAGGAAATTGCATCCCAGCAATTCATTTAAAATGCCTTTAACTCAGGGGGAAATGTGTTTTTTTACATTAAGTCACTGAGCTTACGTTACTTTTCAAGCATAGTTATTTTAAGCAAAATAAATTATGTTTTTTCTAACCCTGACGAAATAGTAGTGTTGTCGAAACCCAACTGCCACCGCTTCACAGCGTTAGCTTAGTTTAGCATTAGCCTAGTTTAGCATTAGCTGCTTTACAATGTTAACCGGGACCTTTTCACAGCGTTAATGATGTGTAAACCTTCTGCGTCAAGATACTACAAAAAAGCCTCCTGCCCGAGTGGTGAAATGTGACGAATAGGGATGAGATCACACTGTGGACGTTTCTCAACCTGATTGCCAGGCAAGAATGCCAAGGTTAGACAATATTGCAAAACCCTGAATTAGCGTGAATGGCCAAACTTTATTTGTTTACCTCCATTGTTAAAAAAATTCTAAAAATGTTGTGTTATATTTGTCTAAAAGAGAGCAATGAGCATGCAGCCATATTACTAGCTGATGTTTGCCAGCCAACATGCATGGTAATGTTGGGAAAGGTCACAGCAATGGTTGAAACTTCTGTAGTCTGACACGCTACACATCCTTCCAACACTTCTACACCTTTACTTTCCACCTCGCTACCTAAAGGAAACACTTCTTCCTGCTCTGGTGGGATGTTTTTCTCCAGGTAGAAAACCAGTCGCTATCATCTGTAGACTCGTAGAATATCCTAAACCTGCTTTACTACATGTTAAAACACGAACTGACTCACTGTGGAGTCTGCACTTAATTCAACAAATGGGATCAAAGGACCGACGTACATGTTTGTAGAATAGAGTTCAGACTTCAAGTGTTGCAGTTATTTTTCATCTTTAAGTTAAGCACCTATTGATTAGTGAAGCAGTGACAGTTCGCTCTGTTTTTCTTCACCGTGACTTTCTTGTCACGGCAACAGTTGAGAAACTGCTGGACGACGTTCTCCCGTCCGCCTAGAGCGTTTTTGGTTGCGCTTCCTAATTTCTGGACAGTCTGTTTAAGCACTCTCTTGGGACCGCGGGGGGCCAGCATGGCGGAGCAGATGGGAAGTTCTGCTTAGAGATCATCTGCATGAGATTTGAGATCTGACCCCTTTCACAGGGGCCACCGTTTGTCTTCATGTTTTCATGTCTGACTTACTGAGTCGGTTTGTGGGAGCTCTAGGATTTCACTAAAACTGAGGAAAAAAAAAGGGCACGAGTTTAGAGGATATTTGTTACATCCTTCAACAAAACCTGCTCAAAACCATTAATTAATTGGATCAAATTGGTTCAATTGAAGCCAAGTGTAATGTCGTACCATGGTGTTCTCGTCCAGCAATCGTAGCTAAAATAATGCGTCGTAAGTCGTAGATATCCAACTAAATAGTTGCATATGTTATCCAAGTAATCATGAACCAGGAAGCCCGTAAAAGCACACACAATAGTGGTCCAACAAACACAGATCTTTTAACCTGGAGACTGCTGTTCGTTTTCCGAGTGAAACAGGAAGTCAATGTTGACTCGCACACGTTAGTGGCGGCACTTCCGTAGTTATTTCAACCCAAACAACGATCTATTCCTAAATCTAATTCAAGTAATTTTGTTGCCTCAACCTAACTATGTAGTTTTCCTGTGAAGAAGGAAGTTTATTTTGAAAAGACCATAGATGTAACAAGCAGAAATTGACATGTGTTGCAGGACTTTCTGAGGAAAACGTACAAAAAAAGACTTTTGTAAGATATCATATGAACCAGTATGAGGATACATTGTCCAGGCAACTCCACAGTTGAGCCCAGTAAGATGTGCATGAATATTCAGAGCCAAAGCGGTGGGCCCTTTATTTAAGGATCGACAATTATTTATTGATTTTATTGTTCCCACAATCTTGATCTAACCTTAAGACAACTGTTTTAGTTCCTCCAGCAGCTCTGGAGTTTGTTGGCAGCCCTGAGTGGAATCAGGAGATAACTTTTAAGTGGTTCATTACAGTGAAATCTGCAATGTGTCATTAGTTAAATCTATATTTGCTCTGCTAATTAACCAAGGAAGGGAGTGATTAAATGAAAAAAAGCAGCTGCGGGTTCCAGGATTGGTTGATTATCAGGCTTCCTTGCATGGAGCACTTAATTTCTGAGTAGATAAGTTATGTGTTTTCATTCTGTCACAGATTGTCAAGTTCGCTTAAGTTTCTTAAGTCTCAAAGGATCTGCGTTTCAACATAAAAATGTTTCTATTTGCTGCTGTCAAAATGCAAATCTAGTCCAAATAGATGTGCCACAGGCCTGTTTTAAAGAAAGTTGTCTATGCAAAACCTGCTAAGTATCATGAGAGACTTGTAATGTTATGGAAAGCAGAGAGAAGTGCACGCAGTAGCTGTTAAAACCAGGCTCTGCAGACTTCTCCACATCATTTGAAGCACAGAAGATACAGTCTATGTGTCAGGCGGTATATCATGGTTACCATGCTCGTGTTTTAAAGGACTCATGTGAAACATAAGCTGGTAAATGACTATTTTGTTCTCAGGCTTTCCATCTTGGATAAATATCCCTTGTTATTCAGATTAAAAATAAACACATTTCTCAACCCAATACCTTTCTCCCCAAAGGAAGCACATCCTGGTTAATCAAACGTTATTACCCGTTATTGGAAATGCTATTAACGAAGCGGCGCTTTCTGAGCGCAGTAATTTAACATCTTCTTCCCACAGTGTCTGAAATTGGGACGAGTAAATGATGTTATCATCGCCCGGTTAATTCATCTAATAATTTTTCATTTATTTAGATGATGAGATCTTTTAACTCAGCTAACGCAGCTATTAGTCTACCTGTGGATTGAACAAATAACATGCTTGGCAACACAATACTCCACACGCCTTATATTTGTAAAGTAGCGTGCAAAAGTCTTCTCTGCAACTCATAGATGGTGAACAAATGAATATAGAAGGATTTAAATACTAATGATGTGCTTTTTCCTTTTAGCTGTTTCTCATTGTTTATCTAATGATTCATGTGTATTCAGCCTCCCCAAATTAGCTGCCTTGCATTTACAAAAGAATCCGACTCACTCGCCCTGCAGCTGCTTGCCTTTGCACGGTGTTTGCAGTTTTATTTAAATACAACTGCAGAACATGAACGACAAAACTAAAGTAAACCGTCCTGCAAACAATGTTCAGGAAGATGAACTGAATTTAAAAGGTGGTACATGATCACATTCAGAGCAGAATGAGTGACAGTGAAGTTTAGTTGCAGGCGCTTGTGGAGGTTTAGGTGGTGGATGGTTGTAGAGAGTTTGACTTTAACTTTTGTGGTTATTGTTTCTGTTCCACCCAAAGCTTTTAGCCATTTTATCTACCATCTTTATGTAGAACTCATATCTATTTATACTTTTGCTTTGGGGTTTCACGGAGGGTTTATTAGCTTCAGTACGGCACGACACGACAAGCTAGCTCACTTCACTGAACAAACAGACATAATTAGCCGAGTCACAACGTCTGTCTTGGTTTCTACTTGAAAGCACGATGACAGAACTTTAGTTTGAAGAGTCACCTCGGTAAATATGACTAATAGGGCTGTTAAAGTTGTGTTTGACGTTGTTAAACTAAATTAACAGCCTGCAGGCTCATTCAAATGATGAGCCTTGCTAGCTTCTACCAGCTAATGTTTGCACTCAAGTCCCGAATCGAGTCCCGAGCTAAAGATTGAGGGCCATGAATTGATTCATGGCACACTTTAAATAACACACTTTAATCTTTGGGCTTGTAGGAAAGGTATTACGTAATTTCAGTCCCATTGAAGTTACAACTCATGGGTGTTGAAGTCCCAGTCGAGTAGCAAGTCTTTTCTAAAGTTATCAAATGTGCGACTCAAGTCCCGTTAAATGGCACCAGAAAAGCAGCGTAAAATTACACAAAAAGCCAAAAATGCGTAATATTGATAGTAATGAATAATGTTGTGCTATTCATACGTCCTCATGAGATCGTTTTGCTCGAGTCCGAGTCATGTGACTTGAGTCCACACCTAGCTAGTGAGCTAACCAAGTCAGTAAAGCACCAACATTTACAGCCATTTGTGCATCAGTTACTTTTTTTTAACAAAGAGATTGTTAGGGTTCAAGGTTGTTTAATGTGTAAGATATCGTCACCTGAAGGTCATGGGCACAGAATGTGTCAACGTCAAATGGTAATTTTGCACTCCTGGCAGAATAAACAGACACCAAAAGGTATTTATTAAAGTTACAAAAGCTACAATGTGTTGGTTCATGTTAGAGCAAGATCATTATGGTGAAATGAAACTAGCATCGACTGGTTGTTGGCGACAGGAAACCAAAACGTCTTAGTTATTCATCATGACAGATCCTTTGTAAACACATCCATCCACTGGAGTCAATGTCTTCCTTTTCCTGGAATAAAGTTTAGATTCAAAGAACAGCAAACATTTGCAGTGCAAGTTCGCAGTTTGTGCAGGAAACGGACAAATAACAGTAAATATTAGCTAGGAATCAACATATGCACTAACCGTGTGTGTGCGTGCGTGTGTGTGCGTGTGTGTGCGTGTGTGTGCGTGCGTGTGTGTGCATGTGTGTGCGCGAGTTTGACTGATCTTACCAGCAACTCCAGTTTCCTAAAGTCTCATTGCATTCATAAAGTGGAGAAGAGATTCAGGATCTGCATGAATCTTTCACGGAGCATTTTCAGCAAATTCAAAATCGTGAGCCTCCACTTGTGTCTTTTCATTAACTTTGAGTGCAAACACTCAACTTTACTAGTTGTTGAACAATATTATCATTATTTGTTTTGGTGCGCACTCATTTTACCATTTAGACCTTGCAGCTTGCACTGAGGTCAGGGACAAATTCATCTTTGCACATATCCAACTCCATCATGCAGTTACTGAATAAAATACGTGCCATTTAATATGAAACGAGTAATATTATCAGTGAGCGGCAGCCAGGAGGGGAGCAGTATCATACTCCTTAACTCGGGCTGTACATCTCCGTTGAAGAACCCTCGTAGAGTTTCGCGCTATAAGCCAGCATAAAATTGGGTGCCATTGAAACAAATGAATACCACCGTGTCTTGGAGGCAAATGAAAACCCTTCACTCTGAGTGGATCTGAGCAGCCAGGAGTCATCGTCGGCTCTCCCTGGTGTCAACTCGAGCCTATTAGTCTCTATAAAGGATGATGAATTAGAGACAGAGTGGGAGGAAAGCCTCAGTACCGATGCCGAAGATGGGGGTCATAAGAATGATAAAGTGAACAGCGTGAGCACTTTAATGGGCGACGCCAGCAGAGAGGGCGGAAAGAATGAGGAACATGAAATCTTAAAGAGGGGGATTTCCATCTCTCTCTCCCTCTCTCTCCCTCTCTCTCTCCCTCTCTCTGGTCCGGAGGCCAATACGAATACGTGAGCGTTTCATTTTCTCAGGCAGGACGTGCAGTATTTTGTTGACATTGCGGTTGAAGGACGACTGACAGGCTGAATATGAACACAACTTATTACAAAGACAGGGAATGACGGCAGCCATCTGTCTGAGGCCAGATCAAATAAACACATCTGCAAAATCAAACATACCGTTCTGCCATTTCACTACGAAGACACGTTGACGTTTAGATGAAGAGGTGACAAAATATCTATTTTTCTCTCTGTGCAATAGCATTTAAACACGTCTGCAAAAGGGAATATTTATTCGTTTGAAAGCAGATGTCGCAACAACCAAAAAAATTTCGCAACAACCATTCAATTTGCTTTCATTTTGTAATGTGTTTGTTTCTGATAAAGCAGCTGCTCAGCGAGTGTTTGCAGTAGTTCTAAACCGTATACTTGCTGTTATCACCAGTAACTACAGATGTTGGCAAATTCAACCTGTAAATGTAAAGTATGCTCCCTCTTAGTGCTTCCAAATGGGATTATTGTTGGTACTACTACAGCGACAACTTTAGCAACTCATTCAGACCATCAGGGAAAAAGCAAAAAATATATATTCAAACATCACTTTGCAATGTATTCCCAATGCTGCTCAGAGTAATCCCAGTCCATGACCAGTCCATGTTCTCTCCCTCGCTGCAGGCAGGCGGCAACTTGCGGGCCTGAAAGGTGAAGCCGATGCTGAGGTGTCCTGAATGTTGCCTTCTTTTCCACGTCTGTGTGTCAAAGGGGAGTCGTCCTTTTCCCCAGAGGTTGCACCTGGCGGCAGACACAAGTCCATCGTGAAAGAGAGGCGAACACAACCGATGGTGTCATCAATCTATAACCGTTACATTGTGCTATCAACAATTACTTCATAGTGATAAGTTAAAGCAAAAAAAACAAAAAACCTGTCTAATATAATTTTAAACAATCCTATCAAACACTAACAATAAATATGTAAAATAAATACTTCATCTTGATAAATCACCTTTAGTTTAAGCTGAGGGCGGGACGATGCACTTAATTACAATCACATAGAGGATTTCCTCTTAATGTGCTTTATATGATGGGATTTCAAATAAAAGCAGTATTGACTCTTTTGAGATTTTAAATGAGTTGCAGTGTACTGCTGCTAATTTGTGATGATCTAAAAAGGTTTTCTGAGTAATATTACGAGCATACTTATCCTAAATGTCGGTCTTGGGAAACTTTTAGAAGTATGTACTTTTGCAGAATGAAAGTCCATTTAATATACCAAATATATTGTGTGCTTGGGGTTTGGTGATGGAGAGATGGAAATGCCTTCATGGGTCATTACATTAACAACTGATGCTGGCAGATCCGTCCAGCCGCGGAAATAAACCTTTTTGCCTCCCGAGATGAGAGTCAATCATGTCTTTACTACATGAGACAGTGAAAACAAATGGCGATCATATAATATTCCGAAAGAAGAAACACTTAGTCTGAGCTCTTAATGGGTCTTTGTCTTGCAAAACCTTTCATCTGACATTGACAAACGAGGCACAGTCCTACCTGCAAAAACAGCTTATGCATTACTTCCATGATAATGGCTGCACTGAATGAGGTCATGGGTGTTTTTTCTCTTTTTCCTTATTCACATGGCAGGACTCCTACTCTATAAGTATAAGCGCCATCAGGATATGAGCAAATGAGCCAACTGCATTTACTTTGTACTTACTTATGTTTGGAAAAGCTGAAATCCATTGTCTTCATATTAATAAATACAAATATCAGCAGTTCAATAACATCATAAATCTGCAGCTGCAGTCAATATATTTAAATATTCAAATCAAAGAGGAAACACTGCCTGTCGTTTTAATGAACGCTTCAAAAGCATTTGCCATTTTTCATCGGACGGCTGACATTTGACAAAAAAAAATGCATCAATAACAATTATGTTCCCGCTATTATTACAGGTCATTTATCATCGCCGGTGATCTGCAAATTCTGTGAGTGTGGATTTTTTTTTTCTCGTATTTTGTTGGAAATATTCGCCGTTCTTTATCAAAGCTGCGAGGGAAAGTAAGTCAAGTGGACACTCTGTCATAAAAACAGATGTGCTGAAAGTGACACATCCTCCCTGCGAGTGTATTAACCTCTGCTTGGGCTCCTCTGCCACGTGAACCTGCAGTATCCTCTTCCCCGCACGCATCGCTGACAGCTGAGAAGCTAAGTATTGTGTAATTGCAGGAGCCGCGGCGGCATGCTGTGCAATAATACGCTAAGTGACTATTAATCATTTTGGTGACAAATAACAAAATAAAGGCGAGACGTGGGAAGAGGCTTGCGCTTGATTGATGTTCTGCAGGAAAAGTTCTCTGTTGCCTAATTGCTGATGAGGCATTTGTCTTTTTTTGAAGTGTGTGTTGTTGTTTTTTAATCCTCTTTGCAAATCCACTACTTTAAAAAAAAATGCGCCACCAGCTTTGACAATATAATTGCTTTTTGTCTTTATTGAAATTTAACAGTAGCAATTAAAGCCCTGCTCTTTTTTGTGTGTGGATCATGGTTCTATCCTCTCTCTTTGGAAGCTGTCTCCCGTGACATCTTAAATGCTTACACTTTGACAGCGATGAGATGTCGAGAGGTTCAATCATTTCTATTTGAACAACTAAGAAGGGGAAATTACCAGATAACTTCGCACAATCGGAGGACAAGTTATGGGATCAAAATGATTTTCTGCTACAAGGAAGATAATCCTGGTGAGCCTTCTTGACGCACTTGACATACTGTGTGATGATGAAGTGTGGAACATAATGTGCTTCATCTAGAATTTCCTTTGGGTGAGCCGACACTGTATTATAAATATATATGCGGGTATATCAGGGCTCCAGGGGCCCCAAAGGCAGAGCTCTGCATGAAGTCCATGTCATTTATCTAGTATTTCTTGTCACATAGTCAAAGGGCTTAGTCATTCATGTCAATGACAGAACCCCAAAAGTCCTAAATCCAGCAGAATCAATTTTAATATTGTTTTATCAGTAGCTAAACTCGAATGGCTTATGGAGTCTTAGCCGGCTGTTAGGATTTTGGAGGGTGGACAGGACTTCTGGAGTCCTTCATGCAGGGTCACAAGGGCTGAGCAGTAGGAAGAAGTAAAAGAGGACTTAAGGAGGACCATTAAGTAATACATAAAATTTAAGTTTTTTTAAGAGTAACAGTATTGTGTTATCGATTACATTTTCAAGTAACAATAAAAAGGTACGGCACAGTAACACTGCATTTGTTTCTGTCTTCCATTCGCTTCACCGTGACGTTTGTGGACTGCGGTTTTGAAGCCTCCGCTGAGGCATTTCGGCCGTCGCCATCTTGGATTTTGCAACCAGAAGATGTGACGAAGATGAACGTGGAATAAAACATCTTTAAGTGACCAAAATGTCTCAATTAACTTTCATTAATTAAAAGCACACTGTGAAAGGTCAATGCAGTTGAAGTGACCTGTCAATCAAGAGGTAGCCCCGCCCTAAAGCATATACCCTTATTTATCTAGCGATTGAGATCATAAACTCATGTTTACAATGTTTACTGAGGGAACAAATCAAGTGAGAAGTCATTTTCTCATAGACTTCTATACAATCGGACTTTGTTTTGCAACCAGAGGAGTCGCCCCCTACTGGCCATTAGAAAGAATGCCGGTTGAAGGCACTTCCCCATTGGCTTCCCTTTTTAGACCCAGAGGGTCAGGTATAACTTTAACTCAATCCACACACTGGCTGATAGAGACAACGTTTTTAAATGAAAAAGTCATAAATGTAGTGCAAAATGCAGCATTACTCTTTTACACCACTTCCAGTGTACGCCTTAACCCGAATGTATTTATTGCTCACATTGGAACCATGATGTCACATCCTATTCGGGGGGCTGATGGTGCAGCAGTTTTATTGAACACAGGCTAAAGTGAGCGTGTAACGAAGACTTCACATGTTGAGACGACATGAGTCCGGTGAGATGAGGGCTTATCTGTATGAGCGGCGATGCGGAGACAGATCATCTCTGCTCTACAAACCCTCCCTGGATAAATAACGCTCCAGAAGAAAGTGGCTCGCGGTCGACGACAGGATTGCTTTTGTTGTGCAACAGACACACGTCTGTCATCCAGAACTCTCTCCTCCTCCATCCTGCGCGTTCTCCATCACTGGGTGATTAGGGCTCATGGATGATGGATGGGTCGGAGAGGAGCGCTTCCTCCATGCTTCTTCTCAGGCCCGCATGTCACAGACGCGCTTCCCCAGCGGCCATCAATCCGGCAGCCGCGGCCTCTCAAACCTGCGTCCAATAACGCGACGGCACTTCAGACTAAAGGAGAAATAAGAAGCGTGACGGGGAGAGGGAGCGGAGAGAGGGGAATCGGAAGGGAGGAAAGGAAAACAAGCTGTTCATGCTGACATCAAATGTACCTCAGAGGGTCGTCAAGAGGAAGCGCTGAGCGAGCGGCGTCCCGGCATGAGCGCCTGCAGACGGGAAGCGAGCGCCAGGCGGGGAGAGTCTGCGAGAGGAGGATGAGCTAATGCAGGAAGGGGGGGGATGGGGATGGGGATGGGGGAGGAAGGAGAAAACCTCTTCCTCCTCTTGATTCGACTTGATTTATGTGACAACTTTAGAAACATTAGGCACAAATAAAATCGCCGAGGATCATTTTGGTAGTAAATCAAAGACTTGTTACCGCGATCCCCGTGATGTCGGGGACGGCGAGGAAGCGCGCGGTAACGACGCGAGGCTGCACGCAGATGGAGATCGAGGAGATTCATTATCAGAACACCTAAGTGCATCAGCGTTTACAACCTGATACCAGTGGAAATGTTGAGTGAAGAGGCGTTCAGGGCACCCAAACGCAATGGAGAGCGTTCATTTCTAATTCTTTAGCTCAAGTTCCTGAATCGAATGTGTCGATATGTTGATATTTGGTCAAGCAGGGACCTCAGCTTTCTTCATTTAGGAGATAAGCCGCTGGCTTCCATTCATTTCTCTACACTTACACTATAGCGAAAATATTATCAGTTGGCTCTCCAACAGGCTGGAGTTGCGTAATCCATCACCGCGAACATGAAGTTTGCGTCAATATCTCCCAATGTTGCATTATCACTGCGTGGTAATGCAGTTTAAGAGCAGAGTGATTGGATTTGAAACATCTGCACTGCATTACCTCATACCGATTATGTAACTTTGACAAAGATTAAGGCTGACTTGATGCTCACCGTGATGGACGACACGACTCAGGCGAGCTTTCGTAGTTTCATACCGAAGAGAAACCGATTTCTAAAACTCTAATCTAAAATTTCGAAAACAAATCCATTGGTCTAATCCTTTAAATCAGGTGACTCAGCTCGCCTCCACAGTCCTTGTTGTATGTGGTATAATACAGAGCCAAAACAAAAGAAAGTGTGTCACCGTCTTAATTATGAACTGTAATTATGCCTCCATTTCTTTTTGCTTCCCCTAATCAGAACGGGGACTTTAGATGTATTGATTTATTGACTCTCCTTCAAAGATTTCTTTGTATAACTTCATTCCATGACACCAAAAGGCAACAGCGGAGGGACTAGTGACAGCTTGACTGGCAGCGATGTCATTAATGCCCTTATGGCAACTGCCATGGACGTGAGTGTCACATCCTCTCAGCCTGAAGACACTGTATTTAATTGAACTGTCATCTTTAGGTCAAAGAGAAATCGTTCCAAACGGCAGGAACGCTGACTAAAACCACATCTGACAGCAATTACAAACGAATCCGGCTCCACATCGGTGACATCGCTGATGCCCCCCCGATCAGACTGGTTGTCTCGTATCAATCAAACTGTCGTTTTGTGAGAAGACGTTAATATGACGAATGGTCAGATGGTGAAGTAATAATTCACATTTTCCAAAATGGATAAATGATGATTTTCATCTCGGCTGTTGACTGACACAAAGCATCCGCGATTCAAACTCTTGTTTTTACAAAAAGATAAGAAAAGAAATCTCAGCATTTTACTTTTCCAGTGGCAGAAACATCAGCGCAGTTAGCATTAGCAACGATAGCTTCAGCGGTTGAACAAGGGAGGGGGGGGGGGAGACCCCAACGAGTATTTATCAAAACAAAAAAATCAAAGAGCAAATTACATTTTGAGAAGCACCAAAGTCTTGGGAGCAACAAAAATCTAAATCAAAAATCTCAAACCATTATGGAGCCGCACTTTTTATATCAAACCCACACGGTTGACTAATAGAGTCTTAACTCGTTAGATTGATTTAACACCTCTCCAGTGATGCCCGATCATGGAGCCGGGCGGCAGTGACAATAGCTAATACCCAAAGTGTTGCTGGAGTTGGATGGGTTTCCGTAATTGATGGTTGGATGTGTTTTCCCACCGATAATGTGTCTTTGCTGTCATGAGGTTGCTGCTTTCCTTCCTCTCGCTCCGTCAGAGCCCTCACTGTCAAAACAGCACATGTGTCTCCCCAATGAAGACGGATGACTCTGTCGGGTGGAGACTGAAGGATGCAGAGGAGAAGAGGGGGAGGAGGAGAGAGAGAGCCCAAACAGAGGTGGTGAAGGAGAGGCAGCAAAGGGAAAGATAAAGACAGGGGGAGACTAATGGCAGAGGGGAGGAGAGACAGAAGAAAGAGATTTTAGAAAGAGAGAGTGATGGAGGAGTTGGCGTTCATTACCATGTGTTTCCTGTGTGGGCGCGTCGGCCTTGGACCGAAACCAAAAACTTTTATTTTGATTGTTTCCCAATACACAGGGCACCAAGTCAGCGTTTTTCATTCAACGATGATGAATCTGTTTTTATGTATTTTTATTTTAGTGATATTGAGGCACATGCGAATTTCATGTAAAAAAAAATAAAATCCACAAAAGCATAAAAAGGAAAAACTAATTGTACAACACTTTAAGTTATGTTATGTTATGTTGTTCTTGCATATTTAATTATGTTTTCACTTTATTTAAAGCAAACAAGAACAACTTATAACCACATTATAATGCAATATACCAGGCAATATAATGCATTATGAAATTATTATTATGTATTGCAATTATGGGAATTATAATCCACCGATGCTTGCAAAACAATATGTCAGTGGCAAGTAATTATCATGTATTATGATACTTACCCTTATAAATTAAAGGCAGAACACAAAAGTATTCACATGCATTTTAACCACAACAAAACCTGCTTTTCAAATTCATCACATCTTTCTTTCTTCGGCAAAATGGAAGAAACAGAAACCGACCTAAACACTGAAGCGTGGATTGTTGTCCATATTGTATGAGCCGGGATCCTCAAAGTCACATAAAACTACTTTCCCACAGTGGCATTTCTTATAAGATGCTGTACATCAAAATAACTGTGACATGACAGGAAACTCCCACCGTCTTTATGAGAGTATGCAGCACCAACACACACACACACACACACACACACACACACACACACACTCACACCCTGACATAAAGCTGCTTCCCGTGGTGCAGCATCCATTAGCGTTGACCTTTGACCCGACCAGTTGTGATCATGTGATTGTGCAACACAGAGGTCACGCCGGCTTGTCAAAACACCCGCGCGGACGTGACGATGTGATAACCTACGTGCCGATCAGTTTGAGGTGATGTCACTGACTCACTCACTCCATCACTACTTGCATGGCTCTTTGTGGGCTTTGTGGCAGACTGAGAAACAAGGAGCTGCAGCACTTTACCATCAGAGAGTTTGCCGTTATGAAAAACATGGTAATTCATAATGCATCCACAGCACATTTTGATTCTGAATCATTTATTATGCATCATTCTGTCGTGTGATTTAAGACACTGTCAGCTAGCATTTTCTTTTTTTATGTGTCTATCGTTTTCTGCAGTTTATCTTGCATGCAGCGTGAGACAACATATCATAAATACACTGTTTCAGTGAGAAATATCATTCAAGTGGCGCATGAAAAAGACGTTGAGACGCCCAAAGATCTGAGGAAAAGATCGTGAACTGGACTGACTGACGAGTCACGTGACCAACGAGTGACGGGACAAAGTGAGTGAACGTTGACTTTTAGTTTGACACAAACAGCGGACTCTTGGGTGTCCAGTAAGTCCAATCAGTTGCTCTGAGCGTCTGTTAAAGATGTGGATGGGTTCCCATTGGAGTTCTAGTTAAAAGCCTGCGTTGCATCCTCATTTTGTCTTAAAACTATGAGTGTTGGGGATGTATCAAGTATGTGATTGGAGGGTGAGGAGGTGGCCAATGTCACAGTTTAAGAAGTTTGCAAGGATGTTTTGATATCTTTTTCTCAATAAATAACAATGCTATTGGAGTACATTGAAACAACGAACTAATGACACACTTTTCACGTCCATCTTTCAAGTCTATATAAGAATAAGCATTTTGTTATTTGCTTGGGCATCACATTAGAGTTTAAGACCTTTATTTACTCCTATTGGAGACCAACTCTGCTGCTGCACATCCTCCTCTAACTTCTCTTTTAAACCATATCGCCTAAAAGCCACACAATAAAATGACGCAATGCGTGTGAAAGCAGAGAACCACCAGATATATTGAGCAAGGAGGCGATACATCCAACTGGAAAACACTTGAATCGTAACATCAAATGGAAATGTGTATTTTTTTGGCTTGAGAACAAACGCTTTCAAAGCATTTGAAGCTTTGGAGAGATTGGGCTGATGGTGGTGTCATGGGGTCAAATGGAGTATTCTTCAAGTATGTGGTCGACATCCATGAAGCCCCTCCCCCTGTCGGGTGTGCAGCCCGTCATCCGCCAGTGGACCGGAGCGCGTGTTGTTCACCTTGTCAGCCGTGAAGGAACACAGGATTTGTCGGTGCACAAGCCGCGGTGATTCAGGTAGCGTATTAGTTCGAGGAGATTGGAGGCAGGGAATATTCCCTGACACTAATGAATATCAGTTTTATTAGGATATGATTGCGGCCATCAAAAAGGTTATTGCTTTCATAACATTGTATATTAAAAACAATTTAATCTCATCCTTGTAAACAGTAATTCAATCTCTTTCAAGCTGCATCTCATGTGATTGATAGCAAAAGCGTAAGTATATCATCCATACGATGTCACCGGGAGACAACCGCCTTATCTCGAGACACGGCTCTGAAAGTGAAACCATGTCGGAGAGGAGAGTTTTTCTCCTTTCTGTTACACATTGACAAAACTGGAAGTAACTTTGAGTTAAAAACACGAATAAGAAATTGAAGAATTCATATTTTTGAACCTGAAGGTCAAAGACACTGACTTAAAGCAACACATACAAGCCGTGTGAGGTCATGCAAACCCTTTGATGGAGTGTAATGATTCCTCAGATGATGAGAAAATGGACGTTGACCTCAGTTGTCCTCATTTCGGCCACCTCCATTGATCACGGCACCGCCTTCCCCTGGTGGCATTAAAAAAGTCTCATGCTAAGAGTTTCATCATTGCAACTGTGTCCCAATTTGACCAGGAACAAGAGAGAGGAAAGAGGCGGCAAGAAAGAGAGAGATTAAGAGGAAAAGAGAAAGAGTGAGAGACAGAGGGAGAGAGAGAGAGAGGCTTTTAAAAGGATTTTGTCGGTTATTGACTGGTTGCACTCTTCAGCTAATAGCCATTTAAAGATTATGGGCCTGCTGGTGGAAATCAAGGCCTCCATTGTTTGCCTTATTGCATTCTGGCAGATGGGGGCTGACACAACAACACGCAGCATCCCTCCGGGCACGCTCACCGAGCACCGACCCTCCATCAGCAGATCTCCTATTGAACTGGCCCTAATAACTGGCCATGAATTATTAATCCGCGTACCATATTGAAGACAGAGAGGGAAGAGGAAAAAACAAGGGAGGATTGTGGGCCGGCTGCAGCGAGCGTGATTGGCGTACAGGTGCCAGTCGAAGGAAAAAAGGTCCGTTCAAAAGAGTCCCAGGGCGACTATTTCCCGGAACGGGGAGGACATTCCGATAACTGGCACGAGAAGATAAAATATATATTCATTAAATGTCAGATTGCTGATGAAATGGGTCCGATCCATTAGTGGGTAGCGGAGCGGCCGGTTAATGTTTCCCGGTTGCTCTTGGGTTGGGTGGCTTTTAGTGTTGCTCTGGGTTGCTGCTGGAAACAGGATCACTTGATCTGGGGAAAAAAAAAAAAAAAAAGTTTGCAAGTGTAAGAGCAGGTGTTTGACCAGGCTTTTTGAAATCGGAGTCAAATGCACCTGTTGGTGAAACCCAGTAACTCTGCAGTGTTTCAAGTCGAGTGAACCCGATCGCTGATTTGCAGTTTATCTGTCTTCTCTCCTCCGGTCAGGTGATTTATCTGCAGGGATTGATTGCTAACTTTGGCTAGACTCACTTCTCTTTTCTTCAGCTGCCACATAAAGTGCTGTCAGGCAGATTTGTGTTTTATTTTAGTTAGTTTTGATTCCAAGGACGAACTCCTGATTTAGTAAACTTTTTTTTGTGTTATTTATGGAAAACATCAATGTACACTTCTATTAAGCTCTAGCTCATGTGATTAATGGCAAAAGCAGTATCTTATTTCCCCTTGGGGATTAATAAAGTATATATCTATCTATCTCATCCATACAGTGTCAATGAAAAACAACGACCTTATGTCAAGACACTCTCAAAATGATCCCCTTGAAGTAAGTAACGATTTAAATTGTTGCAAACAAGAACAACGACCTCCTTCCTTTACATATTTCTGTACTTCTAAGGAAAAAATAAGTCGGGAGAAAGATTTAAAACTTAAAAAACTACAATCAATAACAATATTTAGGCCCATAATGTTATAATTAACTTTCACAAACTTAAAAAAGCACTCTTAAAGGGTTAAAGATGTGCGACGAGAACACTCAGACAGGACAACACCGTGATAGGAACTTGTCAATCACCTTGTAGCCCCGCCCTAAAGCATCCCCAGCTTTATGGTCTGTTTGACTCTAAATGACCATAATTTACTAAATGAACATCATGCTGTATTGAAGAAGACTTGAAACTAGAGATTGAGACATAAACTCATGTTTACAATGTTTACTGAGGGAATACATCAAGAGAGAAGTAGAGTCATTTATATAGACTTCTATGCAACCAGAGGAGTCGCCACCTGGTGGCCATTAGAAAGAATGCAGAACCGGATGTTTCCGGCCTGCACAAAAGGCAACAAATAGGCCTGACATTATAAAGTCAGTTCCTAGATTATAAACTGTCCTTCCACTGGGGACATTAACAAATCTCATTATGTTTTATCACTGCAACTGTTTCACAATTAGACCATTTGTTTGTCTTTTTATAATGTAAATCATTAAAAACATAAAATGTGAAGCCGGCTCCAGTTTGCCTGGGGTCTGTTGGCAACACTGACTCAAGACGAGGTGCCAAGAAGAGACGTGTCAAAACATGTCCAGTGATCTGTGTTATACAATATGTATGGATTGTAATGCAAACCACACTTACACAGACTTCTTTTTGATCTTTATTTTGACTTACAGAAGTCTATAGAATGGTACTTATTGAGTTCATCAAATGACAAACGGTGTCGAGTCTTTCTCTGAAGCTCCGTGGTGCTCTTCGGGTGAGATATCAAAGAACGTGAGCAGCAATCTATTTACCTTAGAGCCCACGAACAACTGGTTAACATTTGGAGCGCTTCCATGTTTTATTTCTTCTTCTTCTTTTTTTCTAAGTGTGTCAGCCACGAGCTCCGAGTGAATTAAAAAGCCTTTGGCAGGGCTGTTCTCACTTCCCGTTGATTCAAAATGAAGTCTGCGCAGCGCCTGATGAATTGAATTTCCGGAGTCAAAAGCCTGCGATTTTCAAAGAAAAATAATGAACAACGCCCGAAGAATCCCCTTTCAGATTTCATTACGAGGGAGAGGTTCTAATTGCGAGGAAATTAAATTTCCGCCGCTGCCGATGTGGCGAGGTTGGTTTCCGTTTGACACTTTGTATCCTCTTTAAAAAAAAAGACGATCGCCTCGTGCTTTCCCCGAAACCGCAACGAGCGGAAGGCTTACGATGATGCGGGTTCGCGAACATAAAAGATGCGTTGAGATGAGTCGTCCCTCATCCTTCTGCCTGAAAGCTGCTACTTGGATGAGTGCCCTCATTTCATCGGATGCACAGACATCAAGAGCATGCAGGAAAACTGCAATAAGCGCCTGAAAGAGAGCCAAGGCTGAAGACCAATACTTGCTCACATCCAGCTGAACCAGTTGAGGGAAATGTAGTCTTTTAGCAGCATACGTCACTTTTTTTGCAACTGAATGTCACTTATAAATACAGAATACATAAGAAAATACACTTTCACTTTCAGACCATAACACAATGCAACAGCTGCTGTGCAAAAAATATTAAATATGTCATTTCCTGTTTGGGTTTTCCCCGGGAAAGACAGACCTACCTGACGCAGCAAATGTAAAACTGTGTTTGGAGGTTCAGTGACTTGTATTAGTCGGCAACACAGATGAGCTAACTGGACTTTTATTTTGCACAACATGTTGCCACTAAAACTCTCAGTGCACGACGTTGGATCACAACAAGTCGTTGAAAGGATCATTTATAGTATCGATGTTTAAATATAGTGAATTTAAAGAGACTTTTCTTTTGCCTACGAAGCCGTCAAACACTGAGAGGAGAATTGTTCTATAAATCATAAATGATTGTTATGCAAAGTTGCTTTAACTAAGCTGTAAAGCATGTTGATGATTTAAAAAGAGCCTTTGATTATGTATCGTCAAAAAAAAGTAGTTAATTCACTTGATGTTTTCACAGCACTCATCCCTTTATTCAAGTGATTAGCTCATGTTTTTAATGGTATTTATGGATTAAAACTTTATTGTCAGGCAATATCTGTCATTGTACGCCTGTGAACTGTCCTCAATTCATCTGCCTGGTTAAATAAAGCTTAAATACGACAACAACTGAATGAAATGTTTGGCTTGTGCCGCAGGAGGGCCCGATCACCTCGTTGAATATTCACCACGAGAACACGCGAGGTGTACTTTTGACATTCAGCCTCGGATTACAACGGCAGAGCAAATAAATCACCGTGTGCGCGAGAGCGAAAAGGCCACGAAAAAAAAAATGAGCCATGAGACAATTATATGGGTGAGCACAGTGTGTGAGAGCGAAGAGGCAGAGGGAAGCAAAACGCCTGCAGGCAGAGAATGAATGGGACGTGGAAATGGGGAAGAGGAGGAGGAGGAGGAGGAGGAGGGAGGGCAGCAAACACAGGGCAGGTCAAAATGAACACCATCTGGGTACATGAAAGAGAGACGAGGGGGGGCGGGACAAAACAAAAGCACCAGTGCTGCCAGCATGTAGCCGGCGACGCCACAACACCGCCACCTTCAACGATACAACCCCCCACCCCTCCTTCCAATCAGGTGGAAGAGGAGTAGAGGGGCTCCCCATCACTCATGCAGACCCCCCACCCCCACCCCTCTTCTCTTATCCCCCTGTGGGTTCAGATCATTGCCAAAGGAGCCACAGGCCACTTGCAGCTCCTCTAATGGGCCTGGCTGTTTATTTTGTACCGCTTGGAAGTGGATTAGCTGGAGGTAATTATGGTTAATGATCTGCCCGCCTCACCCCGCTGATCCGTAGTCACCCGTTCGCTTGGCTAGCAGCAGCGCGTAGCCACCGGCGCCATTAATGCGGGGTAATGTTACCTATTAGAGCAACAAAAGGGAAAGGGGAGATGGAGATTTGTCAGATGGATCAGAGTGTGAAGGGCTTCGGAGCGGAATGACACGGATCCATTTTGGAGCCAAAGTGATGTTCACCGAGGTTCAAGGAGCTTCTTTTTTTTTTCAGATTACAATGTGATTACGTCCTCTGACATGTTGTTGTTTTGTAAGGAAAGGCCTCAGAGCAAACGCTATTAACTTTGTGATTAGCTTCTGGATACTACACAGAGGGATTTGTTCAGTTCAGCGTTCGGCGCTATTTTTTCGGCGTTCGACTTCCTAGTTCAGACGGGGTTTGAACGTTTGCTCGGATGAAGATATATTTTGGGGCTTTTGGTGGCCTTGACTTGAGTCGAATGACTTGTGTTTCAGTTGGATGTAAGATAGATAGATAGATAGATAGATAGATAGATAGATAGATAGATAGATAGATAGATAGATAGATAGCGTGGTGTTAAATTAAATTTACACTACTGTAAATTATCAAAATTTGAGTTTATTCTAATTTTAGAAAAGTTTATTCAGTTGTATTTAGTCTTTGTGTCACCTCTTTTACTAGACTATTAGACATGGTAAGAATCTATACTTTATATACATAATAATAATGAGAATAATTTCATTTGTATAGCACTTCAAAAGTGCTATACAAATGAAATTATCAAGCTGGGAGCACAAAGTGCTTTCCTAGACAGCAGATCAATACCAAAATATCAAGGACTAAAAACAGCAAAAAAAAAAGCACACAATTAAAAGGCTGTATATAAAATACATTTACAAATGTAAGAACCTTAAGGAGAGCGGCATCTTTGTGCTCGTTGAACTCAAAACAAGGTGGTGGACTTTAAACATCTTTATTTACTTATTCATTCATTCCTCTGCAAGGCCGGAAAGCACATGCATGTCATGTTTTGTTTCTCGTGGTCACAAAATCATTTTGCAATCTTGATCAAACAATTAAATACATATTTTGCCAGCTAACACATGTTGTGTTGAGATCTATAACTTTCACCTGATTAAAGAATATGAACTCATGAATGCAATTTTTTGCATAATGTTAAAGAGTCAAAGAAAAGAGAAAGACCTGTCAAAGGTATCAGCAACATATTAGAAATAATTCATAAAGGCAAAGCTCAGTGAATGAAAAAATTTGTTCTGATAATAACGATGGAATAAATCGCAATAAGATGTAAAACAGATAAATCCAGGTTTCAGTTAACAATGACGTACGGTCACAAGGGAAGAGAAGAGTTTTTTTTAACCCTTATTCTGAAACGGATGTTGTTAACTGTACATTTAAGAGCAAAATGAAATCAGGAAATGTTCCTCACTTATGGTCAATCTAATTCATGGTCATCCTAAACACTTTTGTCTCGTATTGCAGCATTATGTTTTATGGGAATGTGAGACACACACACACATACACACACACACACACACGCACACACACACAGACATATAGACCGCCAGTCAAGTAAACCAGCTGAGAGTGACATCAAAAAATGACGTCTTGTGCATCCCACGTTCTTTTTTCTCCCCTTCCGCATTCATCCATCTTGAAAATGCAGCAGTAATAGCAACAAAGTGGTTTTTCCCCTCAAAATGAAGTTTGACTTTATCAAATCAAGGGTCAGAGAAACATATATTCGCGTGAAAAGGACAGGACACATCAGGGTTAAACCGATTACGTCCTGTTAAACAGGCATTTTCAGAGTCTCCATCTCAGACACATTTTCCTGCCTTTTCCAGTAATTTTTGAAAGCCTTCAAGCTGTAATAAAATATCACTTTTTTGTGCATTTGTGCATTAAACACTTTTGGTCTCATTGCATTTTTCTGATGATAATCACATTTACCCCCGAACCCTCCCCCTGGTCTATTCCCATCTCCCCTTTTAAAGCACTTTGCTGCCGTTTCAGTGAAGATGACACTGACTCGGGGTGAGGGAGGGGAGGGCGGGAGGGCGGGAGGCTTGGGCTAACGGTTCCAAATGGAAAGCTTTAGCTGGGGCCTCGTTCTGCAGGTTACGTGGCGTCACGTCTCATTTTGACTGAGCTGCAGACCGGCCCCCACCACCACCACCACCGCCGCCGCCGCCGCCCTCTCAGGGACCCTCGTAAAGTGCTCTGATGCTTCATAATGCAGATCATTACCCAGAATGCCGTGGAAGACCCCAAGTCCCCACTTAGATGCGGAGCCTCCCAGAGCCCCCCGCCGTGTTATGTATCCCTGCAGATCCCCTGCAGACGCTCTGATTGTCCATTCTCTGCCCGCCGTCGCCCCGCCAGCAGCCGGCTTTATTGACACTAAGTTGCCCCCACAAGGCGGTGTTAATACCCAACGACAAAGACGCTCCCTTCCCTCTGTGTCCACCTGAAGGTGCTTACAAGCTGGAGGTTATTGAAACATGGAGCCATAAAGCTAACGGCGATATGACTCAAGAAGCGTCTGCACCGGGTGACCGATGTGCGAGTGCAATCAAGTCGAGGGCAATGATTTCAGAAGGAGAACGAGGAGCACGGGGGCCCGGTGAGGCTCCCAGCTGCTGCAGACAGCTGATCGGACAGCAGCCTGAACACAGGCGGAGGTTTCAAAACCCTTCTCACATCAGAGATCCCGTCTCGGTCTCATACACTAGCATGTGAGAAGGGGACGTAGTCATCGTGACGTCACCGGCTGCTTTGTGGAATGACGATTTTGCCCTCGCTATGTTGTTTTGGGTTTTTGCAACCAATGAAGAAGGTAGGAGGAGTGATGCGGAGACGCTGTACACGGCTCTGGTAGAGGCCTGTCAATCACAGAGAGCCTGCCCTAAAGCGTACTCCACTTTATGATCAGTTTGACTCTAAATGGAGCATAACATCATGCTGTATTGAAGAAGACTTGAAACTAGAGATTGAGATGAATCAAGAGAGAAGTAGGGTCAATTTCCCATAGACGTCTATACAATCTGACTTCTTCTTGCGACCAGAGAAGTTGCCCCCTCCTGGTCAGTAGAGAGAATGCAAGTTTAAAGACACTGACTGCCTGCTCAGTCTTGAACCAAGTTAGTCTCAGAACAAAATGGCCTTTCCTCCCACAAGGAGAGTCGTTTTTTTATTTTATATTTTTACCAAAGTTCACCAAAAAGCTTGTGTATGACCCGCAATGGTAGTTGACGTGTGAAAATTCCAGTCAGAAACGTGATACGTTAGGTGATGTGATATTGAACCATGAAGAAACACTTGATCCGAAGCGTCAGAAGCCGGAATGTTTCTGGTAGACGTCAGATATTTTTGAGGGGCCACAATTATCTGGGCCTCAATCACATGAGTAGTCACGCTGTCCTCAAGCGATCGTATATTCACCCACACAATTAGAAACAACACGGCCGCTGCTTCATTAACTCTTTCCCTACCTGGCCACTGTTGAGCGAGCACAAAGAGGGCTTCAGGTGTTGTGAGAGAGAGAGAGAGAGAGAGAGAGAGAGAGAGAGAGAGAGAGAGAGAGAGAGAGAGGAGGAGCAGATTTAATGAAAGCTCTGGCATCTGTATCTGATTCATCTTGTCAACGTTGCACCACCATCTCTGCCCCAAACCAAACCCCCAGCATGCCTTGCCAGCCCACTTTAATTACTTTTCCGTTTTGCGTGGAAATGGCGGACCCACAGAATTGACAGACAGGTGCAGCGATCCTGATTAATTAAAATAATAAAGACCGGGAGAGAGAGAGAGAGAGCGAGAGGACGAGGAGGGGGAATATCAATGTGTGGACAACTTCTCATGATGGGCGAGCAGCGAGGGGACGTCAGGGCCGGGGCGGGGACATTGATTTACTTTGTGACAACGGGGGTTTGGCCTTCGGGCTTGACAGGGCTGTATGGAAAGAAAGGACCGAGAGTACCGGGGGGGAGGGAGGGAGGTCCCATTCACATCCTCCGGGCCTCAGTTTTAGCTCCCAGTGTGAGGACATGAAACCCCTCGGTGCCTCAGCAGCTGCAGTGTCCCCACTCCGCTGGAAACACTGGTGCCATCACACCTATCAGCACGAGACGGAGTTAATAAAAAACTCCCCCCGGGATTCATCAGCTCTAATGGCCATATATTATTTCAGCAGACAAAGGAAACATCCTTTTGAATGATAAGCCCTAAGAGAGCGTGTATACTTATTGTCCTATCGCTTCCTCTTTACATATTGATATCACATAATGTTTGTGGACGGAATAGTGGACTCGAGTCGGGAAGACTTAAAAAAACGATAAAAGCCTAATTGTTAATGCATGAATATGGCCACAAAATAGATTTTATTAGCTTGCAAATTGCATTTTAAGTCATATGTTGGTTCCATCTTAGAATGACTAAAATATCTCAAGGCATTACTGGACCACGGGCAAAGTTATTAACTACAAAGTAGTTGTTTATTTAAATCATAAATACCCTTTTAAGGATGTACTCTCTCTTGAAAAGGCGAATCAATACATTTTGCCTCCACATCGCATTCTGTGATGGCTTTATTTTCCCAACAGCGTCGCTTTTCTTGCAGAACCCCATGTTCTATTCATGCAGTGTATACGTCAGCGTTTAATCCAGGGCCCGCAGCAACATCCACCCATATTGTGGGCCCGAAACGTGAGAAGCGTTAAGTCTGTGTGTGTGAAAGCCGACCTGCAGTGCCCACATCCTCGAGCCTGACACTTTAGAGCTGCTCTGTCTCAGCTGAGCGTGTCAGAACAACAGAGATGTGGAAAAGACCGGCATGTTTACCACCTCTCTGTGAAATCAAATACAAGCTGCTCGCCTTGTGAAAGCAACAGATTGAGTCACTGCTCGGCTTCAAAGTTAAACCCTGGGTGCTCTGTGGAAATGTGCAGCCTCCGAGATGCCTCGTTGGTTCGCTCTCACGGGTCAATGCACATATTGGGGTTTTAGCACTAATGTGTTGGAATAAACACATTTTTAAGTGTATGTGTGTGTGGAATCAAAATATGTGTACACAACCTGCACAATGTGGCTGTATATTTAGCTGGTAGAGCAAAAACTATGGAATTAAAATACGGTAAAGCTCGGGAAGGTATAGGAAAACGGTATGCCCTTATACTGACGTATAAATATAAACTATGGAACTATACTCATCTTTTGCTGCTTCCAGTTCAACTTAACATGTACTCAAATAAGTTTTGAGCACTTGTGCAATGCTTGGGTATTTCCATTTCATGCTAACTTGCACTTCTACTCCGTATAGGAAAGTATATTTACTCAACAAATGTATTTCACAGCTTTAATTTCTTTGCATTTTAAGATTTTTCACACAAAACATATGATGAGTTTATAAAATTGAGGCGCTGTTTGAGATTAAAATACCCAACAGTGTGTGAAGTTGTTAAAAACAGACTAAATGCTTTTTGCACATTAATGCATCGGTAATAACGGTCCATTAACATACATGTAGTACACACAGTATCACTCGTGCATCATGAGTACTTTAGTACTTTAATCAATTTTAATCAAGTGACACTTTCAATACAGGACATTTACTTATTTTCTAGGTTTATTTTTCATTTCGCAGCACTGCTACTTTTACTTGGATACACCATCACTGTGTTTTAATCATTTGTCTGACAGCAATTGTTCCACTTTTCTTCTTAAAATGAAGATATAAAACATACGATCAGCCTTTAAAATGAATGCATCGCTACAGATGAAACTACTCAAATACATACACACATAACTTTACACCTTCTATCTCATCCGTGCTGTAAGTTGCTGATGGTATTTTTTAACTTTGACCTTCACAAAATGTTTAGTTAAATAAAAAACTGCTTAAGCGCTCTTGATAATCCTCCTGTTCTGTTCCTTCAGAAAAAGAACACACTGAAAGTCGGGCCTGTAACACTATATTTACTGTGTTGACATTGTGGTGGTGCCACTACTTCAGAGGAGGATCTAAATACCTCCACCACCACCGGCCCTCTGGGTACCTGTCTGTCCACCAGATGCTCTTTTTCTGTGACAGCTTTGCCGCTCATGCTGACTGGCGTCTCGGCAGCAGAAATTCTCTGTGAGAAATCAGAACGTCGGCGTGGTTTGGCAACCGAGAGCGTTATACGCCACCCGATGGACAAACGATGCTCAGCATGTCCGCTGAGCAGAGAGCAGCTGAACAGGATCAGGATGACGGATGGCAGCCAGCGACTGCTTTGGAGTAAACGGATTTATTTTTGTTTTTTCTCACACCACGACCCTTTTTCTTCTTCTCTCATTCCAGACATGTTTCTTTCTCATCGATTAATAATAATAAATGTCCAAATCTTGTGACGTTCCAGGATATGACGTGTGAAAACATACCGTCGCAGTGAAAAGCAGGTATTATGATTATGTGTTCTTACTCTGCAGAAGCTGATGTTCTTTTGAGGAAATCTCAATGAAACAGAAGAACATAAGTATCACTAAATTAGGTTTTTAATAATCCAATTCTTCAGCAAAGGGATAATGCGTGTGCTGTAGAGGAGAAGAAAATTGATTTTCACCGTGCCTATTAATGCTACAAAGTCAGAAGCTCTCAAAGTAGCCGGCTATTTGATATATTCATAATCAACTGCGCTGATGTACTGTGCAGCGGCCTTTAAACGGCGATGGATCTGGCAGGAAATGAAACAAATTCGATTGGCTTTCTGCTTCGCGTCTGAAGATTGGCTGCTTTGTTTCCCTTTGATTGGTCAATTAAAAGTGCGCTTCCACTTTGGAAGCCCGGGCCCATTACAGAAAGTAATTTCGAGAGCCAAGCTGTTTGCCCTGCGCTGTCTGCTACGAGGAATTCCCTCTCCACTTTGGCGAAGTCAGGCCGAGGGAGAGAGAGTTGGTAATATTAGCTCCCGTTTTATTGAGAGATCCATTAATCGTAGCCTTCTGCCACTGACCCTTTGACCCCTGCTGACCTCCGGACATCATGTTACCAGCCGGGTTAAAGCCAGCCGGGTCCCCGAAAAAATAAATAACAATGTTCATCTCGCTGGTTCGTCTCCTCCGGTTTACGCTTGTCCAACTTCTCACGGCGGTTCTCGTTGTTGTTCGTGAAACGTGGCCTCTGAACTCGGGGCGTCGCATTATACCGGTAATATACTTCTGTGATATTTAAAAACACATTAGATATTGCCATCATGTTATTAATATATAGTATTCTGTAGATCTGTTCTATATATATTGTATTGTATAATGTTGTTTATGTTTTCAATTAGTTCTAGAAGCTGGGGGGTCAAGAAACTTCACCAATGAAAATGTATAAATGTAAATTGTTTAAGGTAAATATATTTTAAATATATAAATATGTATATGTAATAATATATTACATATTTATATATAAATAAATAGATAATTTGTGTAGATCATTTTCCTGTTCATCCTCATTGATGCTCATATTAAACGACATGTGTTTTTTACTATGTGAAGATCCCTCATACCATATGTTAAATGTTCCTTGAGGAAAAGTTAGATGACACAAGAAGAGTTAAATCTGAAAAACTAAACACTACTCAGGTCTTTTCTCCAAAAGCTTTTGACAGTTTTATTGTGAAGTACTTTATTATTTTGTTGAAGCCAAAAAAACTTCTTCTCCAAAATGCTTCCCTCTTAAAACAGGGAAGCATTACATAAATAAATAAAGCACTCTTCTTCTTTCTTTCTTTTTTTTTAGCTTCTTGCCACTCTTTTAGAACTTTTTAGTTTTGATATCCAAAATGTTCGGAACATGCCATCCTGTGTTCATCCATTTCAGTTTTAATTAAGATACAGAGGGTGTCAGCAGTCTGAAAGATGACAAATCTGCTTGCAGAGAGCTGCTGGAGAGCAGAAAACATTAAGAGCACATGCATTAGTCGACGGAAAAGCATCCAGCCAGGTGGGGTGGGGCTGCGTACAGTAATAGACGCCCATTAAGTATCCTCCTCATCTAATGCTACCATTAAGTATATGCCACGTCTTGAGCAGGAGCGTGGAATTTAATTTGAAATAACCCTCGACACGACTGTGAGGACTGTGTACAAATTGTGCTGATGACACGCGTCGACAAGGTGAACTTTTTTTTTTTTTATAGAAGAATAGACGTGCCGCTATTTAATTTCCAGCTCCTTGACAAGCGATTGTCCAAGACGATCGCTGAATGCATTTATTGCAGCTTCATGACGGGTCATTTAGGAAGTATCATTCCTCCGGTGCTTTACAGAATCTCTTTATCAGCTGTCGAGCGCCCCACAATAGAAGACTTGTGTAACTTTATATACGCCTTTGTTCTGATGGCTACATAAACTGCACTCTACCTGTTTTTCGACAGCCGAGGCCCGGGCCCGGGACGGGCGTTGAAAGCAAATGATTGTATTAGTGTCTCCCCTTTAAGCTGTTGTCACCTATCTGACCGATTATGGGCAATTACCTGCTCTGTCGGAATCCTAGCCGAATAGATTGAATTCAGATTGATTTTCGCCCAGGAAAGAGGAGGGAATTTAAAGCCTTTTTTAATTGGGTATTTGGTGTGTGCTGATCTGAACACCGTGGCCTTCCCGAGGGATCCTTTATGGGCCAATAATGGCATTGGAGTGGGGGGGCGCTGCAGTCTCGTCTGCCGACTCCCTCCCAAGGCCATAACCCTGCATTTGCTCTGAGTGCTTTTCTATTATGCATTGATAGTTGAGCATCAATCAATAAGAGGGGAAACAGAAAACCCAGCGAAACCAACTTCTTAAGTGTAAAATGCCTCTTAATACCCGGGGCCTTTCAAACAACTTAACCTGGACGCTTTCTACCCTCGCCCTTCCTCCCTCTGCTCTTTGAGGGACACTTACCGGGCGCCTGGCGACACCATGTTTTATTTAGGAGGGTCTGGAAATGTGCAGCTCTCAGGTGAAAATGTACCGCAACCCTCTGGTTTAACCTCAGCAATACATCACTGTGTGTGTGTGTGCAGACGCAGACACTGACGTACAGAAGTAAAATAGATCATTGCGTTTCCATTACATACACACGCTCAGTTTTTCTCCCCCACTGTGAAAAAAAACCTTTCTGAACAAAAGGAAAGAAAATGTAAAATAGGCCGTCGTCTCTCGGCGACTTGGATCGTTGTTTGATTTTCCATCCTCAAGGTTGATAAGGTCAGCAGAAAGCCAGTTGATCGGATTATGAACGTAGCATGTCTTGAAATCAAATCCGAAATGATTCAAAGAAGATACTAAAAAGATGGCTTCTTTGCATGAACTTTAATACCAAAAAAAGAAGGGCAACAGAGTCATCTTTCACGCGACCAATGCCACAGTTCCCTAAACTGGGACGATTCTGGGAAAGAGGGGATGAGAGACTGAGTCGAACCCGGCAGATAAGAGGAGCGGTGGGGATCGGACCCCCTCAGTGGAGGAGATAAGAGGGAGACAGTCACAGCAATGGCCAGCCACATAATACACAAGCCCACCTCCAGCCGTCTAAACCTCCCATCAGCACCAGTCCCCACCGGCCCTCCTGTCACCACTAATGCACCTTTTCCTATAGGACGAAGCCCCAGATGCAGTAAGGTTATCTGGGGCTTCGCGAGAATTCTCGGAATTGGCAAGTTCACCTTTCCTTTTTGTCCAGATGACAGGAGCTGATACAGTTGTGTGTGTGTGTATGTGTGTGTGTGTGTGTGGGGGGGGGGGGGATCGATTGTTGGTCGCACGGCGAGTCTTCGTTCGACATTTTCAATCTTCATCAACCGCTGATTACTGCTACTGTGAGAATGACGACTGTGGATACGAACAAAAAATATCATTTATTTCATTCCAATGATCATGAGCAACACAAAAAGTGTCCTGAGGGGGGAACAATCCCGTCTAAACTAAACTAAACCACACTCTCAATTAGGTTCTGAGGGAAACTTATTTTTCTTCCGGATTACAGTCGCAGTTTGAAAACGTGTGAAACACGAGGTTGATGTTTTAAATTGTAAAACAAAATTGGTACAAAACTATTTTGATCGAACATCACGTTTTGGCTTAAAATGAAATGAAAACTAAATCTGAACAGAACAATACAAAACTGCAAGGTTCTCCTTGATGAAATCCTTGTGTTTTTTTGGATACCTCAACCGGACTTCTGTGGACTCATCTGAAAGTTATTTATAATGTGACAAAAAAACATGACAAACATAAAAAAGCAATAGTGTTTCCCTCTAAATATTTTTCCCGTGTTGTCTGGGAACCATTTGAGGAGACAGTGCTACCCCAGAAGGCATCCTACTCCTCTCCAGTCCTCGGTGACATCACAGCCAAAAATACACCAATAAAACAATTCTGTGTAATTGATTACCCCGATATAAAAATGCAACAGTCATAATGACCAAATCGTTTTGCAATCAGCACATTAAAAGGCGCCATTGTCTAAAATTCGCCGCTATTGAAAGATGCAAAAAATAATAATGCAAAGCTGGTTGGGGGGGAGGTGAGAGGATGCCCCCAAACTACTTCGGTTACACAAACTTTGTTTTCGGCCTCGATGCATCAGAGCCCTCTCCCTCCGTCTGCCATCTGCTGCTGAAGAATCTGTTTCACTCGATGAGCCAAGCCCAGCCTTTATTGGTCCTAATGGCACTATCAGCTGAGCCGCCAAACCCAATTACCTTTTAAAAAGGGAGGCCACCCCAGCTAATCATAGCTGCCTAACCTGATTTGCCTGTGATGAAGAGACGGGATAAAGAGCAGTTAATGGAGGGAGAATGATCTCACAAATACAAAAAACTCAATTCATTTCTCCGGGAGAGCAATCTGTCCGATTCAGCGGTAATGGAGTGGAGATTCATTAGTCCTCGGGCCTTAGTAGCAGCACCGTTCCCCTATCAACCGAATGACAAAAAGAACATTCAGGGTGCTCCTCCTGTAGACCTTGTGTTGTTGGGAGGACACAAGGGAAGGTGGTAATAGTGGTAATGAGTACTGAGAATGGACGTCGAAACGGGGCGGTGTCGAAGACTTGAATTCATTGAAATTCATTTCAAATGCAAGTAGCGCTGGATTTTGTGTTTCTCTTTTTTTGGCAACAAATGGTCTGGAAATTACATTTTTAACAGACTGTTTCCCAAACATTTGGAAACATTACATTTCTTTAAATGGGATGTAAACCAGCTTTTTTATTACGTGGAGCCAAAGATACCGTGAGTGATTTCAACCCGTGTAGCCACGGGAGATCACTGCCTCTGCAACGAAACGTGGACTTCTACAGTGTCTGTTTGCCAAGTTTGATTGATGTCCACGCTGTGTCATGAAAAATAAAAAAAATCAGAGCTCTCAAAGGTCTCATCATTCAGCATTCGGGGCCTAAACTGGAGCTACATGGCGCCCGAAAGACATCCAACATCCGCTCTGGGCTCCGGCTCCGGCTCCGGCAGTCTCATTCACACGCATGTTCACTTGATGATGTAAGTGACACACATGAATGACCAATTGATGCCAAGAATGTCGTGCAGGGGATGAGTCACAAGAGAGCATGAGGCGAAGGACATGGATGCCCCCGACCCCCCCCGACCCTGCTGAAGCCATACACCAGCGAGGGCTCGAGCTCGGCCTGGCCCAGATATGATCCAGAGGACGTCGGCTGGATGGGGCATAGGGCCACAGCCAGGGTTTGCAGACGGACATTAGGCCAAAGCCAGAGTTAAAATCCTATTAGTTTGAGTTGGGAATCGGATTATCGTCGTCGAGAATCACTCGTCTGGCAACTAGTGTCTAATTTACGCCAATCAACGGCAATTATTGAGGGGAAGGGAGCCCCTATTAGAGAGCCTCATCCACTTAGTCTAATGAATGGGGAAGATTCAATCTTGGCTGTGGAGACGCATTGGAGAGCTGCAGCTGAATGCGACGGCACCAGCAGGCTACAGAGGAGCTGCTGTTATTTATCAATGGTGGGGTGCTGTCAGAAAACGTGCGTTAGCCATGGGGCGCTAGGCTCTGGTTTCTGATGGTCTGGGGGCACTCTGTCCAGTAAAGCGGTTAGTGTCTCCACAGCCCATTACGAGGAGCCCGGATCGTATGTGGAAACACTGGCGTAGGGTCGGGTTGCCAAGGCCCAAGGCTCGCTCGCTCGCACATGTGGTCAGTTTTGACAGATTTTGCACCTGAACCGACGTATATCGCAACGTCTCGTCACATGATCCATAGCGACTTGATATGATGTATACGATCAACATATATATTACCCAGCAATCATCATTGCTTATCTGTATTTGGCAAAAAGAAGATACGAAAGAAAGTAGCAAATAATTCCTTTGATTTAAACGTTTTTGTTGAAGGTTATATAGTTTCTGTGGAATTATCATATCATTTTGTTATATATTCTGACTATTTTACCTCAAAAATTAAAAATTAAAAAGTCTGCATTTTTATAGAGAATATCTAGCAAATGGTACCACCTTGATATTGTTTTAACTTGGCCTCCATCCTCTAATTGACCATCAAGGTCTTGTTGTTTGTTTATCACTTTGTTCAGAATCAGAATCAGAACCATTTATTTTCCAGGTATGTTACACATACGAGAAATGTGTCTTGGCAAATGGTGCATACATTAGACAAACAACAACAATCAACACAATAAAAGAGAAACATATTCAATTTACAATAGAATACGTTGGAAGGCCTGCTGCTCCTATGGCGTGAACGGTGTGAAATATAGCCAAAGTGATTGCGTTTTCCATTCTGTTAAGAGCAATAATTGCACCTTTGAAACCTCATTATGTTATTTTACTTTATGATTTCCATTCCCTTCAGATTTTACATAATGATCAGATTTTGAGCATAAAGTTGCATAAAGTTGTGTAATTTGTGGCAATCTTGGATGAGGTGGAAACCGCTCTCGCTCATCATTTTAAAGTCACCGTGTGACTCTCTGTCTTCATCGCTGTCGTCACTCCTCACCACAAGTCCTTCTCAGTGAGAACGTCCTCACATCTGACATGAAACACATGAAGTGTGTCACCGGCAGTTTGTTCTCCATTCCTACACTGCCCTCTACTGGTACAACATTGCCATGATGTTAAATATAAGTGGAAGTTTAATTATTCAAACACGTGGATCAATAAGTGGCACATAGTATTTTAATAATATCCACACATATATATGATATTGTAAAGATGTAAACTGTGTTAAATGTTAGGTAAGAAAGCCTGTTATTGATAGATTGATTGAAAACTGATGCTGTGGGTGGATGCAAAAATGAGACCGCAACCGGAAGACTGATACCTAAATATACATCATGCATGTGCAAGTGTTTGTTCGTATCTCCAAATTACATCAGATCATGTGTGTCCTGACCTCATTCATGTGTCTTGCCCTGGTCCATTGTTTTTGCAAAATGTTTGTTTAATTGAAGAAAAAAAAAAGAATAAAGTTTCCGTCTGAGTCCTGAAAATCTCACTCAGTGGGGGAATCCACCTTTAATGGCTTTCTGTTGGGGTTCAGGTTTTCCAGATCGGTGATGGGTTACAGATTTGCAACAAGTTATTATTAACAGCAAATATTTCCAGAGGTGAGGGTTTCATTTCCGATTGAGGCCGCTGTGATGTTTCCGTGCTGAGCAAACAACCCCACAAAAGATTGATACGCTTTTCAGCCCTTTTCTCTTGAGTAATTACTCCTTCATCATTACATGCAGGGGATTAAACATGTATTACATTTGACACTTCTTCCTTTTCTTTTACTCTGCTATAAAAGTCTGGAAGAGTACCAGCGACCCTCCTGTTATGTTGCAGGTCAAATTGATCCATTTCAAAGTTTGAAAATACAAATTACTTCTGCAAACATGTCAACCATAAGCTAACTGCAGATTTGTCCAACCACAAAGAAGACAAACAGAGAACAAACAGTTGCTCCTCCAGCTTCCTTAACAGCAACACTGGTCGAGGTAAAGGTGACTCAACTTTTTCCTTTGTCTGAGCTGCTGATGGGGAAGAAGGATGGAGCGTGCAAACTCATTTCAGACCGCGTCCTTTCCCTTTTCATGCGTGACTGATGTGAAAAGTGAATTCAGAATTTGTCCCTCCAATCTGCGGGGGTGTAAAACCATATTTGTTCCTGTGGTGACCTTCACTACTCGCTGGCAGTGGGCTGCTTGTTCCACTTCACGCTTTACACTCTCGTATTTGCTAACTTTTGCCCTCAGTGAAGGTATTTCTCGGTTCGAGGGTGGGGGGACACTGACGCCAGTATCCTTTTAAAACAACCCTTTAAACGTACAACAGTTTAATTTCTGGCTGTTCCTGTCTACAAAGGACCGTCGAGCCTCTAACCACAGCCAGCCGCCCCCTCACAGCCGCTGCACGGAGGCCCTTCTGCCATATTGCTACTAGAACAGACAGCAATAAGGCTGGAGAATACATACAGCACCATGAAACATCAAGCGCCACGTTAAAGGACGCGTGGTCATCCTGCAAGGTTCACGGTTCGATCCCCGGTCGCCCCATAGTTGGCATGTCTAAGTGTCCTTGAGCTTGAGCTTCACAGCAGCCCACTGCTCCTAAATTGCTAAATACAGAGACCAAATGTCATGTATGCATGTAAAAATATGTTATATGACGAACGTAATAAAGTCTTAAAGTGTAAAGTTTACAGTAAAAGTTGAAACCTTGGAAGAAGAAAAAAATAACAGTCCAGTCTTGCAGTCTACTGCAGTATTTCTTCCTTTTTTAGTTGATTAACTCCGGCCATTACTCTTCAAAATCACATTGCAGCAATCTCCCATGACAGCAATCATGTCCCTGAATGGTCTTTCAATAAGATGGTGGTCTGTAAATGACTGCTATCACCACGGTGTGAGTCACACAGCTGTTCACTGAACATTCTACATGTATGATTGGGATGAAGGGAAACTTTGTTGTTTGATGCCCTAAAAGGAAAATGACTCTCACTGAAGTTATTTAAGATGAGAGCGTGTGAACGTGTGTCTGAGAGGAGGAGAAGGAAGCTGCCCCTGTAAGCGACACCACAACTGTCATCATGTCATCATGTCAGACGAGAGAGGAAGCCCCTTTTCAATTACCTCCCACAATGTTTCATAACTTACACTGAGTTTCATTTTGGAACAGAACCGAACACAGACATATATCTAAGGGCCTCAGAAGTGACCCAAGAGTCATACTTCTGCCCGAATCTATTCAGAGGTATTAATATGTCTAAATATGCAGGTATGTACTGCTTCTGTTATCACTTTTCTTCTCTATTGGTCATGCACTTACTTTTTTATTTTATTTAGTGTCACATATATACATCAAAGTTGACCTCCTCATTAAACTCATTCCAATTTACCTCACGGACACATTCAAAACCCTTGAATGTGACCCCTAAAGGTCAGGGCATCACCAAACGCACGTCATCGTCTGAGAACCATGAAATAAATCATTCTAATCCATCCAATAATTAAAAAGTTATTGACTGACCCAAACGACGTGCAACCAGATCTGTAGTTTCGGAGAGAAAAAGCTCAGTGTTGGCCGTCCCTCTCTCTCGGAAACGATCTCTGCACGGCGGGACGTCAATCAAGCGACAGCCGTTGACGCGCACGTGCGTTCCCTGGTGAGACGCACACGGCGAGACACACAAAAATACACACAAAAACACGATAGTTTGTTTGTTGTTGTTGAATTTGAAGCGCGCGCTACACACATAACGCTAGCAACAGTCTCGAGCGCGGTGGGTTTGTATATTTACATTTTTAGCATATTGTGTATGACGGCTTTGAAAATAGACGTAAAAGACACACAACTTTAACCGGAAACTGTACCCGCTTACTGGAACTGTGAGTTTTTCTGTTTCTATTACTCTTTATTTATGTATTTTTAGTAGGTTATAGACAGTTTGAACTCCTCATGGCGAGTTCCCAATGTTATTGGGCTAGCTGTGCTAGCTAGAAGATTAGCCTAAACATAACTGTAGCGCTATACTGCATGTAATTATATTGTTATGCTATTTTGCCATGTGTTTTAATATGAAATGACCTAAATGCTAATGGTTAAGTGGTCACAGCTGGTCAGAGGTCAGTGCATGGATGACCTTGAACCTATGGGAACCCAAGCTAAGATATATATATATATATATATATATATATATATATATATATATATATATATATATATATATGTATGTATGTATATATATATATGTTTTTGTCATTATCAGTCTGTTTTAGGTGTAGTTTCTGGTCGGTCACATATAATATAGTTTTCTCTTCTTTCCAGTATAATCGTGAGAGCTTCCAGGATGTTTCCAGCCCGTGGCTCATGCCGTGGAGTGTCTTTCGCTCAAATGAAGAATGAACCCCAGACCGACTCCTACAAACCTCCAGCGACCTTGAATAGTCCCGTCAAGGACGATTTCGCCCCCCAACAAGGGAAAAAGACATTTAAAAACCGTGAGTTTGCGTGAATGCTGCTCAACTATGAGGTTGTATAAAATATGTAAAGGTGTACATTTTTAATCTGCCTACTTTTCTCATCCCACCAACGAAGGCAATGCTTATTATTATAAGACACCATCGTCACCTCAAATTGTGATCGACAAATACACTCAAGGCGAGACTGATGCCGTGTCTGTGCTCCATCAGCTCGCCCAGATATTGCAGTTCCACCTGGAAATAAAGGAGACGGTGACTACAGGTATAGTGAAGCTTGTGAACCCACTTCAGGGACCGCTTGGTTGTTACTGTCAGGTTTTATACATTTGCATGTGTTCAAATACTAATCTGGGTCTAGCTCGTTATTGCAGTAATTTATTTTAGAACGGAAGCAAACTATTGTTTTTACTATTGATGAATTTGCCAGTTATTTTCTTTTTTTTTTTTTTTTTAATAAAGAATAAATAGTGAAAAGCCCCCTCACAAATTCTTAGAGCCCAGGGAGTCTTAGTGCTGTCTGAACAACATTGCAGTACCAAAGGGGTTCAGTTTACGATCATAAAAAGACAAGAAAAAGCAGCAGACTCTCCCAATTGAGAAGCTAAAACTCAAGTAAGGTTTAGCAGATTGTGTCCAATACACAGTAAAATACTTAGATCAGAAAGATCATTTATTTTTTACTTGACAGTTTCCATCCTAGTGTGTAAAAGTCTTCTTTTTTTTCATCCCAAAAAACCCTACAAATGCCGATTTCACTCAGTGGCGTATTTCACTGCTCGAAGGCCGTAGCCAGTTTGGTTAAGCATGAAATCTGACTGGTGGCTGATTGTGAAAAGTCACATCCACAGCTCAGGATTTGCCTTCATTCAATTTTTTGACTCTTGTTTCTTCAGGCAACATATCCGGGTTTTATTTTGCCTTCTGTGTGGTGGTCGATGGGGTCGAGTACACGACCGGCATGGGGATAACGAAGAAGGCGGCTCGGCTCAAAGCGGCGCAGCTCGCTCTGCCGGACCTTCTGCCCACCTTGGAGGGCCTGAAGTCTTCTCTCCCAGAAGCATCAGGTTAGGATCTAATGTTCATCGAAGTATATCGTGTTTCTGTAGCAGGCCAGAGGATTCCTCCAGTATTGGCTACGACAACGTTATAGTATATGTCATTGTAACGTGCTGAGCCCAAAATGATTTTGATGCCCAAAGAGGAAAAAAGTAAATTCCCGCTCACACTTTATCACCTCTGCGTTGATTTAATCAGAACATGTCAACATTTTGGTCACAGGGAACCTTTCTCAACACAAAGCAGCATCATAAAGTCACACCGTGCTTAAATACAGCGCATGATTGCATGATAGTCCACAGCTGTGCTGGAAGTGGGTCACTCAGGTATTCCTCTTCTGTCGGATCACTCAACATCCACAGGTTGACATTTAAACGTACACCAAAACACGTTTCTGGCTTTTTTAAAAATATTTTTAAAAAAAAACAGTTGGACATCAACCAACTCTGAAATAGTGAATCTAAAACATCCACTGTTGCTCTGAAGAATTCACCACGTTTCCAAATTTTGTGCTAGAAAGTTTAAAACTGATTTTAAAGGCCAGCAAGAGACTGTGATGAAACGTTTTTTTTTATTATTTCAGTATTTCATTAAACAAGTAAAGGTAACATCAGGCTCAGCAGCTGAGTCGGTCTTAATTTCACTCCCACACTGCTCATGACAAACCTCCATCACAGCTGTGGATGATCATGTAATTATGGACTATATTAAAGCACTTTGTCACTTCATGATTGTTGATAAGTCTTTTGAAAGGACGCGTCGACTCTTTTCTTTCATAAATGAATGTGCAGGTGATAAGTGTGTGCAGGTATTGACCACTTTCTTTGAGATTTGGGAGGGATTTAATTCCCAGCGTGTTGCCTTCTACCCCTCAAATTCTAATTTCTGACAAAGGAAAATTCAGAAACGTGTCGTGACATGGAGGTTTCTTGCAACATTTAAGACATTGTTGACCGTGAAATCATGAAAGAAGAGAAGTAAATGAGAGGATTTCTGAAAGTAAATATTTCTGAAATATATATATATTTCTGAAAGTGTGTGTGTGTGTATATATATATATATATATATAAAAAAAAAATGTGTGTCACCTTTTATTCATACTGGATTGATTGGCTGAGCATGCAGGTTCTTGTACAAAAACACCCTGTTAACAGTTACAATGAGAAATAATATGAAGACAATAGAGACTCAGACCTAACAGAATAAGGCGTAATAAACGTGATACAATAAACTTGATTTAAGCAGTTACAGGCGGGTCGAGGAAGAATATTGAAAATGGTCAGCAATGACTTAGAACAATAAATAACTATAAAAGTAAAGTTTAGTATTGTTTAAAGTGGCTCATCTTATTTATTTTTCCATGACTGTTTCCCTCCTCCCCTAGATGTCCCTCCACCACTGCCGGTAAAAGAGGAGCGCTCCATCCCTCATCTACATCCCCAGAGAGCCATTCACGGTAATTCTGGATATCTATATGACTCTCATTCTCGAGATGGCAAATATTCGGACGGTGTCTCTTCTTTTTGTTCTGTTCGCTCAGTACTCTCTCTCTCTCTCTCTCTCTTAAATGAAACGATGAAGTTTAAGTGCGGACATTCGGCTAATTTTAAGGGTTTGATGCGTCTGAGTAGTAACCTGTTTGGACTGAGGTCAGGTGACCGACTTGTTTGGCCTCAATTACTCATTGGGTCGTCTTGAATGAAGCAAAAGGGGGAAGTGCATACTGTGATTTACACGTCTCCGTATATACCTCTCTCATAGTGGTGTTTACAGTGACTTCAGTTAAAGCCCCGTTGAGTTTATTTCTTTACCTTTTTCTTGCTTTTCAGAAAGGACGAGTTCCGTCAACCACCAGATCCCACACGCCGTCAGGGATCAGCTCACCAAACTGATGAACAGCCACCCGGAGTTCTCTCCGTGCGCGGGCTCCACGGCAGCGTTCATCATTCAGACCTGTAAGTGAGCGCTCGCCCCGGCCGGAGGACATCACGGTTGTGTGGTTGAATCATTTTAATGTACACTGCTGCCATTTATCTATTCGTCATCTTGTACAGACGAGGAAAAAATAGAAAATATTGACTTTCTGTCAACTCGAATTAGCCTGTAAATAGTCTACTGGCAAAGTTTTGTGCAGAATAATTTAGACTTCACATACTTACAAGGGCAAATAACATTTAAGAAAATGTTATTTGGGCTATTCAGTACAATTACAAGGCAAATATCTTTGATGTTAGATTTTTTATAAATAAGTAACAAATAAGCCTCAAGCACACAACAATAATTCATAGGAGTTAAATCAGCCCTGCAGAAGATGGACTTGAGCTTTACAAAAGTACTATTCATTGCAGTTTGTGCAACGGTACTTTGTCGACTGCATCACGTATAATAAATCTGACGGCAGATATAAAGTAAATGTCATCCCAATTACCTGTGTAATAACTCTTCTCTCTCCAGCCGGCGGATGGGAGGTGGTCGCTCTGGGAACGGGGACCTTCAACACCAAAGAGAGCGCCTCGTCGAGTGGACGCATCGTGCACGATTCACACGGAGTGGTGAATGCAAGGAGATCCCTTATGAGGCGAGTGGCAGCCCGTGTGGTCACACGGGTGGCACATTTAATGAATGCGTCTCACGTACCCCCGGGAGTTCCAGGAGTGAGAACCACTGCCCTAAGGGAACATATTGTTTTTCATCTGCTGTTTTTAGATCAGCGACTTAAGAATATACATCTAATCTGATTGGTCAAGTCTTGTCTGTAGTCGACTGATCATCAAATCATGTCTTTCTTCTTCTTGCTCATTGATCCTGTTGCTGATGCTTTTACTATGTTTCTATAGATACATATAGCTTAATATGTATCTATAGAAACATAGTAAAAGCATCATTTATTGGGTGTGTGTGAGCTGAAAACGGCTGTTACATGCGGCCTAGTGCTCGTTCTTATGCGTGTATTAATAAATGTCGAAATGTCGGCCTATTCTCGGAGTCTGAAAAAGCCTTGTTGTTCTTTATACATGATTAATCATCCTTTTTTGTCATTACCACATTTTCACGTCACTGTGATGATTTGACTGATTTTTATTGCCGGTTGATTCAGGCTCCTTGGATCGAATAGTCGACTATTCTGGGTCACCTTTTAAGTTAGGTTAGTGCGTTAGCTTTAAGATTAAGTTACAATATTGTTTTGTTAATATTTCCCTTTTTAGAATGTGTGAATTTTGCCACTTTGAAGGTTCTCGCACTCAATCCTTCTAGCTATATTATAGATTGTTTGGATTGTTCGTAGGAGAAGACGTGATGACCTCATTTCCCTTTTTTATCCGTGTGGGTCTCCACCTCTCGACGCTGTCGCTGCACGTATTACAGCTGTCCCGTCATAATGAGCAACTCTCCTGCCGTACTCTCAGGTTTCTGTACCGGCACCTACTGATGTTCTTCAGCGAGACGGACAAACTGACGGAGAAGTCCGTCTTCCAGCGCAGCAGCAGCAGCGGCCTCCTCAGCCTGAAGAGCGGCGTCACCCTCCACCTCTACGTGAACCAGATGCCGAAGGGTGCCGTTCAGATCCCAAGTTCCAAGCTGTGAGTGTTCTCTTTGTTTATTTTTAATTTTAATAAAAATTGCGCTTCTCAATCACACAAAATCAGATGTTTTCAAATCTTATTTGGGTCCTAAATCCGAAACGAGTCAGCTTTGTTTTTGCAAAGTCTGTTCAGTCATATTGGAACTTCAACGTCTTTGTCTCTGCACCCACAGTTTCCAGCAACCGCTGATTCTCGGAATTCTCTCAATCTCGTTATCTTTTTTTTTTTTTTTTGCCGTCCACTGCACATCACATTTTAAATGAAACTCTAACCGCGTACTTCACTTGCCTTTTTTTATTTTTGTTATTTTTCTGCGCATGCGGCCAATTTCAGACCTGTTCACACCGGAATTTAATATTGAGGACATTTTAAAAACGAATGTGCTCAATAAATTCAGCAATAAATCCGGGTCGAGCGCTAAAGCTTCCAGCGTGAACGCAGCCTTTAACGGCAACGCAATGCCAATTCTGGGTGACGTTGCAGCAATAATGTTTGCATTAGTGCAATGATTTCAAATGCTTTTCCTCATTTCTGTGCTGTATTTTTAGGCGCCTGAACCCGCTCTCCATTGCGGCATGGCAAGTCAACAACGAGTTCAGCCTGCACCTGTCAGTGGAAGGAAAGGTGGGACGCTGTTCCTCTCTCATCGGGGGGGATGTTGCATCACTTAGTTTTAATACGTACAGCTTTGCAACTGTTTACCTGCACCGTCGCTGCATAACTACACGTTGATTTTCTCGTTCAAGGTGTTCTCAGTTTTCTCGGCAGCCTTTGATAACTCCGCCTCCAAGGTGGTCAGCATGTCCGCCACAGACAAGCTCACTCAGTGGCAGGTGCTCGGGTACCAGGGGGCCTTGCTCAGCCACTTCATCGAGCCCATCTACGTCGAAAGCATCCTCGTAGGTGAGTCAACGAGTCAAGAAGGACATTAGGACAACTTGATTAGTATTATCAGGGTTTTTCAGGGCTACATTTTCCGAATCCTGACCTGGTGATGCCTTCAATGCATCACCACCAAGTGCACATGCAACAGGGGAATCCCTCCAGGGGTCAAACAATGACATTATAGTGATAGATTATTCATTTGTGCTGGTAACCTGATCTGAGAAAAGTAGTAGTTTCCTAGTTCATTGAAGACTTTGGTGGTTGCTTTGTCAAAACGGCTCATTTTTAGTTTGATTGTTTCAGATCTCTATCTAGAGTCCGTAGGGGAAGTCAGATAAATAACATGGCAGGAAATTGTCGTCAGCTCAGTACCTGCTCTCTGCTCGCAATGATGCCAAAACACAATGCAAGAGTTGTTTTCAGTTGCTTTAGAATGGGATTGCATTAAATTGCTGGTCGTAATTTTGTCTGTAGAAGTAGCGAGGAGCCGGCGTTGTCACAGAAGTTTAAAAAAGTAGCTGCAACTGAGTGATGCAATCGGACAGCCCCACGCTTGTCGTGCAAACAGTCGATCTAAAAATAGCCCCTGAGGTAAGACGGCATACAATCTGTGTGTTCAGGGTGGCGGATGTATGCAGCCATTAGATTTTAAGATGCTTGCTCATGCACGGAAGACAACAAATTCCCCAACATCAACATCCTCTGTTTGACAAAAGAGCATGACAACAAGTGTAAAAATATCCTATATAAGTTTCCAACAGTGATGGATATTATTTTCCATGTTGACTCTTCTCCTCTTTTCATAATCATAATGGCTCTATGACCCACATAATCTATAAGAGAGGGAAATTCCAAAGTTGGTTGTATTGTAAATGTGTGAACGCCCACGGGATTGATTGAATTTATTTGTGACTGTGGTCGCGAGCGCTGCTCGGTGACACCATCGGGTCAGTTTCAGACACGCACAACAAAAGCACAAAATTGGAAACCGACTGCTGGAACATGCACTGCTTGACAGATACCTGCCGTTCTTTGAACAGTTGAAACCTCGCATCTCATTTCCTGACTGACTGCACCGGCATCACCTCTGGCCTACAGAGAACCCGTTTTCATTTCCACAATCCCCGACACAAAGATGCTCCCCGCCGTTTCATTTCGCAGTTTGATGCAATGAGGAACGAGCGAGTTCTGCATTCAGTTCAGAAGCTGACGTTCCACATATAAAACACGAGATTGGCCAGACGTAACACCACAAAGACCATGTTGACACTTTTTTTTTTTTTAACATGAGATCACACGTAGACGGCGCTTGGGCGAGTGTGAACGCTCGGTGGTTCGATCCCTCAAACCACTCGCCATGTTGGTCTGAGACGCATTTGACCGCATATCTTCTGTGAAGTTCACACTGGTGTAGGGCTGCAAGTCAAAATATTCAAATAAAACATCTACTGCAATGCAAACAAATTAATACAAGTTTTTTTTCTCAGTCCTCATGTCGTAAAAACGGCATCAAAGCCCGGCCTCTCCTTTTTATTTCATCTCCAGTTGGTTCTTGAATCCAGGGTTCTTACTGTCATGGAAAACCTGGAAAAGTCATGGAATATTAAAATGGTTATTTCCATGGTCATGGAAATTTGGTTAAAAGTCATGGAAAAGCATTGGTCAAAATGTGTATGAACCCTGTGAATCTTCTGAGGTGAACCGGTCCACAACGTCGGAACCTTTGTGAATCCCTAAAGAGAAAAAGGGTGCAGCAAATATCAAGGAATAGACCCAGTCTGCTTTTTAATTTTGTATGTCAATATTCCACAATCCCCCAAGTTGCAGAACGAGTTTATCTTGCGTTGGTATTTGCTAAAAGACATACATTTTTGTGTCGTCTCACAGGTGACATTGGCTGCAGCGACGTCCGTGGCATGAAGATCTCTGTGAGCGAGCGCGTGGAGGGGATCACCTCCCAGCTGCCCATGTTCTACTGCATGATGAGGCCGCACATCAGCCTGGTCCCCGCCGTGGCCGCCAACAGCGCCGACGAATGCCGGTTGACCTACGGCATCAACTGGAGCGAAGGCGACTGCTCCCTGGAGGTGGTGGACGGCCTGGAGGGCAAGACCACAGAGGAGTAAGAAGGATTCACCGTTTAGCTATTCAGTTGTACTGCCTGGCAACTAGTTTGTTTCTGGTGGTTTTCCATTTTAAAACTTTTTCATTTTGTACATTGGGGTACTTGCCATACTCAAACTCACCAAATTTGGCACACTTGTCAGGCTCGGTGAAAATAGCCATCTGATATAGGCGTCATATTTGTGTTTTAACACAAATGATTTGCTCTCTAGCGCCCCCTAGAGGTTGGACCCCGTCGACGCCCCTCACCCAAAATGTCCGATTGACTTGAAAATATTCACACGTGTCCGTCTCCACCTGCTCTACAAAAAAAGGCTCTCAGACCCCTAAACTCTGCCTTCTTAGATTTTCCGCCATTTTTAATTTTGTGAAAAACACATTCTTGTGATTTTCCTCCTACACGCTTGTTCCGATTCATACCAAACTTGCTGTGGATCACGATTGGAGCTGCATCGTCAACATTGAATTAAAAGAGTTTTGATATCTCACTGTGTTCAGGAGATGCGGACCAATGAACCTCTTTGGGGCGTGTCTTTTCTTTCTGCGTTTCTTTAACACCGATTCTCTCGTGGTAGGTCTCCCTTTAAGAGCGGCCCCGCTCTCGCCAGCCGCCTGTGCAAAGCAGCGATGCTGCACCGCTTCAAGCTGGTGGCCAAAGAGGCCAAGAGGGCGGACCTGCTGGCCACGAGCTCCTACAGGGAAGCCAAGGTAACAACCCCCCACACCTCCGTGTAAACGTTGACCACAGTAACACTTGTATTTCAAACTTAACCCAACACACTTTACATGTGGTCTAATCCTCCGTTTTCAGCCAGGCATCGCGTCTTAATTTCACTTCTTCGTTTGATATTTAAAATGGACTTTGTGAAGATCGTTGTGCACATTTGCTTGAGGACAAAGTTCTCTGTGAGAACCGTTGTGACTCGTGTTGCCGTCTGTTGCCATTTTGTCACTGAAGCGGATGGCGAAGCCGTACCAGGAGGCCAAGAGCGTGCTGCGGGCGTACCTGCTGCAGCAGGGCTTCGGCCCCTGGCTGGTCAAGCTTTCTGTTCGCGAGGACTTCAGCATGTGAATAAACCCCCCAAAAAATAATAAATCAACATTCCAGAAGGTCATTTTAGGTGCTTTTTTTGTTGTTGTTGTGTTTGTGAAGTCATGTCGATGACTTTTGACCTTCAGGGTTGGCGCTGATTTTTGTACTGGGAGTACAAATGCTAAATATTTGTATAAAATAGCCAGTACAGGAAAACGACTTGTGTTCTTGCCCCCTACGAGCCTTTATCTGGGTAATAGTTCTGCTTTCTGCAGTTATTTTATGTATATGCTTTGTACCTGGTCTATTTACATTGTTCTGTTTTAAAATGGTATCGCATGCTATTGTGTCTGAGTGGAAACGGCCATGTAGAATATAGGACAACTTTTGAATGTCACCTCTATGTAAGTTCTGATTGTTGGAAGAAAGGGAATTGTGTTTTTATCGCTTGGTTGAAAAATTCTGTTTTTAGTTCATATTCAGTGATTTGACTCCACCCTGGATACTGAACAGTGTGTGATTTTTGAGCCTTGGTTTTCCACAATGCTCTAATATATACTGTATCAATAAAATAAGTCTAAGCTCAAATGACGATGTTCAGTACATGTTTATTTTGCAGAAATACACCGCTCTTCTAACAGCAGACAAAGGAGAGCAGCGCCCTTCTCTGCTCAGGTAGACGTTGCTCCACCATATCTTCACATAGACAATAGCTGTCTGTTGCCACTTCAATGCTCTGCATGCCGTCTATTGCGCCTTTAAAGGTCAGAGCCGACCACTTGTGGCGTACTATCCCAAATCCACCAAAAACTATAGAAGATATTATAATAAAAAAACCTGAATGGTAAAAACACACAGCATATTTTGTACTTTACTCGTCACTTTGTTGTATTTCAAACGTCTTAGTCTCTCGTGCCCATCGTGTGATACATCCGGGACGTTATCTGTTGTCTTCATCCATATTGACAGATTTTGTGTATTTTTCTGATTTGATCAAAAAGTCAAAAGTCTGCTTTATTGTCAATTCAATGTGCAAACATGCAGAAGATTTGAATATACATTCCTCGCCTGTCCAACATAAAGTGAATACAGATAATAATAATAAAGTGCAAATGGGTAAAAAAAGAACATTTAGACAAGCAATGTATAATATTTAGGTTACATAAAAACATGTATTTATGCTCTAAACACAGGTGCCGCAATGCAGGTACAGGGGCGGGGCTTAGGTCTGTCAATCACAGTGACGGACAAAGGTTAATCTCCAAAAACTGCATTTGGGTTTTACGATGAAGCTTTCAGACAAAAGTGATTTAGACATGACCGGAAACTATCAGTGTGTCATACTTTTATTTACTAATCACAGAATACTGCAACAGATGCGTCGGTCACTAGAAACTCTACTAGGAAACTAAAACTTTCATGAAAGATGTACAATAATTCTGCATCCAACAAGTACCGGACATATTTTCAATTTTCCCAAATCTCTTTTGTTTGATTTAAAAAAAAAAAAAGACCTCTCAGTTACAATGGTAACAATTTGGCGACACATTTCCAGATTCTGAATGTTGGCAGTGATGAGCGCGTTTGAGCTCGGACAGGAAATGTTTGTTCAATGAGTTGATGCCACTAATGCCCTTGTTGGTGTGTTTCCTTTTTGTTATTTTGGGGTAGTATGAAGTACTTCCTTAGCATCTGTACGTGGGCTATAATGCGGTTAAGTCAACTGTAATCAGAACTTTGTCACAAACTCACAATGACAACATGTAAGACCTATTTAAAAATGATTCAATCTAGGCTTTTCCATGTGCTGATTTCTCATCTTTTGGGGGGCATTCTATTATGAAGTGTCCCCTGCCGATCCCCATATTTCCACTGTAAGAGCACAGACTGTGTTATGCAAAGATCTGGCTGCTTGTCACTGGATTCAAACTGGTTGACCCCCCTCTCCCTCCATGTTGCTGCAATAGTTGATATTTCTGACTTTGTTGATACATATACGCATGCAGGAAATGCTTTGGTTTCCTGTGTTTGCGACGCAGTGGATCTTTTGCTCTTATAAGTGTTGAGCGCTCTTGTGAATGGACTGGTGTGTTTACTTCCTACTGGTTTGGGCAACGGATGGGATTACCAGTGCGTTCAGGGAACTTGTGTCCAAGGATCAAGGCTTTCAGTTGTATGTAGAGCTCCAGGTTTCATACTTGTTTTTTATTTTCTTGGATTTTATTGCATCACTTACAACTTTTGACTTGTGATGTTTCTGCTGATGTTGATGTCTGACACGTATGTGTTGTTGGTTTTCCTGCATTCATTGAGAATGCAGTGGGAAAACCTGCATGGCAGCACATGGACCAAGTAGTACACATGTTATACTAAAACATGTATGAAGGCACTGCATGTACATCGCCCTCCTTCCTGCTGCAGCCGGTACATCATTGTAAATATGTTATGTTGGAAATCCCTTTGGTTGCTTTTCATTTAGAAGTGAAATTGTTTGTCTTGAGTGAAGTCTTCCAAAAATCCCCCTTTCCATCTGTCCATTTGTAACTTTTACTGAATGTTGTGTGCATGTGTCTGTTGACCTTTCTGCACCAACCCACATACTTTTAGTATTGTGATCTTCGGCTGAATCTGAATGTTCTACGTGCAATTTAAATTCTGCCTAATCGATTGTGGCTTGTAGACTATTTAATGTTGTCACTAAAAATGTAAGTTTAAAGGTTGTTACTATTAGTAATTGTTTATGTTTTAGGTGGGGTGTTGTCTAATGTCAAACAGAAGCAGATGCGTCGAGTGTAAAGTATGTGTGAGCGCCCATCGGCCACCGAGGCGATACTAGTAGGTTTAGAGATAAACAGGATGTGCAACTCTCTTGATGTGGTTACAAAGTGAAAACATTTGAGACCCAGGCTCTTAGGCTGAGGTGCTGTGCAGAAGGATGTGTGATGTGTGCTGCGTTCTTGTAAATTGTGGGTCAATTGGGGCCACTGCGTGGCTTTTAATTTGAGTAAAATATGCTAAATATTTCAATAAAAGATCAACTAAATGACATCAAGGCTCCCATCACTCTGAAATTGTGACATGATGAGCCACAAAATGTTTTTTTTCCGTGATAATGGTGGTTTTAAATATGGAAAGATCCCACTTATGGAAAGAAAAAGCAGTAACTATCCATGGCATAAATTAGTGCTCAGTGTTTTTTGGGGAAGGTGACCGTCACCTATGCCACCTTTTGCATATGATACAAATACTTTTCTATGATTCTTTTGATGTACTTTTTAAAAGTAATATTATCTTTTTTTTGGCAGTAAAACTCTGAAAATGATATATAATATGATGCCTCGTCTCCTTGGGATTTCTTATGCCGTTTGTGCTCAAACTCAGCAACGTGCAGGATTCATGGGGTTAAAACTACACGTGCAATGAACATGAAGCTACATTTTGTCTTCTAAAGACGGGACTTGAAACCATGCAATGAAAAGAAAAGATTCCTGCATTGGTCCATTGGTTGGTCGATGCATGAGGTTCACATGACCTCACCTACAGAGTTTTAGATGACACAATCTACAAAACTTAACCCTGAAGGTGGCAGATCGGAAAACTCTCATGAATAGTTTCATTGATTTATCTTTTTTGTTTTGGAACCCACAGACAAAGAATGGCAGTGTGGTGATATGAGTTCTTGTTGAATATTATAGCACAAGGCATGCCTAAACTTTGCATCTACACTGTCCTTCATAATCATCAAATGTAAACGTTTTCCTCACCATCAAAAGTATTCCAGCAATACATTTAAGCTATGAAAATAAATGGGTCAAATAAATGAAAACTGTAGTCATGTTAATGATTATGGGGACCTAAAAGCATTGCTCTTTCAGATGAGATCGAAGAGTGGAGATGTGGGTGTTGGTTGGCTGACCTGACAACTATAAAGTTTAACTGATGTTTTAAAATGATGCTGTCTTAAAACGGCTAACGTGCCAACATTGGAAAACAGCTGAGCAATGTGGTACTGTGCAGAATCTGTATTTGTTCTTAAAATGACTGGACCGTGAATACGTCACTGACTTTCCATTCTCCAACTTCTTGTGGACGGCTTGATGGCTGCTTCATAACGTTGAGGAAACTCAGCCTCTAGAGACCGTTCGTCCTCGCCCACCAGGGAAAATCTGTCTCTGAAGGCTCTTCACCCACTTGGAGCAGGACGGAATATTTATTAATTAAATATAATATATTTAAATAAAAAGTTGGAATTGATTTGTGGAGGCAGAGAACTACCAGGATCCTTGAGTCCCAGAGAAGTCTCCTTTTCGTGAAATACTCTCTTGTAGACCGTTATGCAGTATATATGTTTAGGGCTTTTATTGTGAAAGGTAAGAACACAGAGTGGATCTGTTCTGCTCTGAAGGTTAAAAGGAGTAATGAAAGTTTTTGGTTCGTACCACAGAGCCTTTCCTGTTGTACAATATAGATACACACAGCGTTGTGAATAACGATGACATCAATGTTGGTAATCCAGTTGACATTTTTATGCAATTCCTAAGAGCAATAATATAGTCTACATAATTTATGCACATTCTTAATGGCAATACAGAAACTTTAAGATAACATTTTATTAAGTTATATCATCAGGTTTAGAGCAACGAGATACATTATATACGATAAATAATAAATATATAATAAATAGAAAATCAGAGCTTACGTCAAATACATCCTCATTGTTGGAAATTGATTGAGAACTTTTAACATTTTACAGCAGTTTCTTGTAAAAAGTACAGAGAATATATTATGTAATTGTAGAAATATAGGATTATTAATATGTAGTAAAACAAAATACATTCAGAATAAATAGTTACCTTATCTCCACATTGCAATGACTTGGTTACAAGACTAAATATTTTACAGTAGCGTTACGAATCAGAGGATGGTTTATAATCAGATATCCCTGAGATCACTCCTGTGTGGACGTTGATCGATGGCATTAAAATCCTTGAAACACCTCGGATATGCTCTCAAAGTCCGCCTGCTTCAGAACCAATGGCCGGTCACGTCATCCCACACTACTAAAAGATCAGATGGCCATTTTTGGGGTGGGGGAATTTAAGGAGTCAATATGTTCGAGCTCCAGTAAAGATGACACCTCTCCCACAAAGTCCCAGAAAGACTCGGGCCACCTCTCGCAGGCACACTCGCTGGAGGCCGTCAGCGCCTGGGGAGAGGAAGGCGAGTTAGTTCAGTCCACTGCAGAGTACATTTACAATCAGCTGGCACTTTGCTTTGGCGTAGAAATACTCACTTGGCCGTTATCCGACCGGTCTTTGATCAGAAGTTCCAAGAATTCAACGGTTTCGTCCACGTATTTTTTGGGATCTTCGCATTCCACATTGACTGTCCCGTTAAATTCCCTCCTCACGCAGTCCAGCGCCGTAGTAATGCATTGTTTCTGTGAGAGAGATGGAGGGAGAGGTGTTTACGCTTCCTTTTACCACTGCGACTGAGGCAGACTTGTGGCTGCACGGGGAGAAGTCAGCCACTCGCAGCTGTCACAGCTGTGTGAAGTAGCAACACCTGCGAGCTCACTTCCTGTACTAGAGAACCTTTACATGTGGTTTATGCAAGTTCATCTCAACCCTGACACTTCAGCTTCTTTGATGTTGGCGTAGTACCCAAAATTACTTTCTTTGTTCTTGACATAGTATTCGCAAGCTGATCAATCAATCATTATCATCGTATTTTCATACAGTGTGTGTGTATATAAAATATATATATATATATATACACACACACACACATATTGCATTTCATCATTAATTGAGAAGTTTCTAGGAATGCCACGTTGTATTCCAAAACGATACAAAATGTAGCCGTACCTCCACATTTCTCGGCGCATAGAAAGTCGAATCCTCTGGCTGTGTGAACAAGAAAACATTGCATCGTATTAGCAACTGGCAGACACTTGGCAAACGCAGCATGGAAGTACATTCGGCTTAAATTGACTTACACATGTGACATGCTTCCTCAATAAGACGGCACGGAAGTCAGACATGTGGAGAGATTTCGCCAGAAGGCAACCAGAGAGAAATATCCAAAAGGCGATCGTAATGAAGTACCCCATCTTCAGCTTCAGGGCTCGTCAGTGTGACATGCAGGTTGTCTGGTGGAGGTGTTGTGTTGGTTTGCTTATCACCCCCCACCCCACTGTGCAGTTTATATATCTGTCAGGGTGGAAAGGGTGGGCCGAGTTAGTTGTATGTCGCCTAATGCATACGCCGTTGTTTTTTCCTTTTTAGATGACTCTTGGAATTATTTTTTTTTCTCACCGTGCTACTACAGCATGGTAAAATCCCTCAAGTAGCCTATTGGAGCACAGCATTCAACTTCAAGCCCTTATGAAAGTAGGTTGGCTGTTTCTAGTTTGTGGTGCAAAGGGTTTTTCTCTCTCTTTTTTTTTTTTTTTTTTTTTTTTTTTTTTTTTTTTTTTTATAGATAGATTTATACTTTATTCATCCCCAAGGGGAAATTAGTTTGTCACACTAGCAAGCACAGTTACATAGACACAAAAATCAGAAATGAATATATACAACAAAGCTGCAGAGCGTATTCATTTAGGAAATTAAAAAATAATAAAAATGCAAAGTATGTGAAGTGTATATAAGTACATACAGTGACTAACAAAACAACGAAAGCGGTGCAAAGGGTATTGATGTTTAATCAATTGACGGATTTATCATAAATATATATTTGTGTGCATGTTTCTGTCGTGATCTGACACTTCATTAAATGATAGCTTGTCCAGCTACAGCATCTCAACTATCTGTCTTGTATGTGCGTCACAAAGACACAAGGCACCGCTCACTGAGGAGCAGAGATGCAGAGATGATGACTGATGCTGGGCCGCTGTGTGCAGCAGGAGTTTGGTTTAAGATGCTGGTTTTTAGTTTTTGTGTGATCTCATCTGCTGGTTTAGTTCCATTATTATTCTGCTAAGTGGCTATAGATACATTTTTGCTTTAATGCAATTAATTGCTCACTTTCACGATGCAGTTTTGGATTTAAAAAAAATCTTTTTTTTGGCACAAAGCCCTGGAAAACACAAGGCAATGTGTCCCCTGCAGTATTGCTAACTATTTCCCATTGAAAGTAACTGGCACTACTTCCAAAAGTTGCCAGATGATGTCATACACTCATTTGCATATCAGCGTCATCTTCAGGCCTTTGCATAAAACTTAGTTGTGAAGAAGAGAGGGAATGTATTTTGAATATATTTCTTGCTTGTTGTTGTGGTTGACTCTTGAGGAAACCACTTGGAAACACTTTCGGGAGGATCTGTTGCCTCTTTAATGTCTTTTTTCAGACTAGAGTTCAGAGGAAGAAGAGGACAAGCGAAAAAAAGTAATAAGAGTACAAGAAAAGACAATATGTGTTTTAAAAAAACAAGGAAATAAAGTGTACAAATCACAAAATATATATATATATATATATATATATATATATATATATATATATATATATATATATATATATATATATATATATATATATATATATATATATATATTAAAAAAAATCCGGGAAAATATCTGTAACCAGATAATTAAAATACTGTTCCACGCCTGCTCATAATTTGACATAGAAACGGGCCCTGAAGTAATTCATCATGATGTGATCAGTGGATAATTATCACTCGCCACAGTCAGTGGGTAATATTCGCCACAGTTTCCTCGACGTGGAGGTAAGAACAGCTTTTAGTTCCGATAGGGGAAATGTTCCCAATGAGACTCATTATAAAAACAGCATACATTAGTGAACATCTTTCCTCCACCAGATATGCATTTAGCTATACTCTAGTGCTGTAAGCGTATCGTTTATTAAATGTGTTGAGCAGTTAAATGCTGGTCTTGTGCATGTTTTACCTCCGTCCTTTTGGTCAAAGTGCATATTCAAGTGTGTGTGCGTGTGCGTGCGTGCGCGTGCGTGCGTGTGCAACTGTAACATTTAAAGTATCAAGCTAGTTTAATAACAAAGGTGTTGTGATATACGTTTCAAATCCATGATGGTATGAGAAATCAACTAGTTAAGATCACCCATTACCCAAGTTACAGTCGGAAGATGACCTTCAGAGGTCAGCTATCCGTTTTGTATATTCTTTTTTTATCTCCACATTATCAGATGGATGCGTTTTATACTGGGACTCCTCACAGTCGTTCACATAAAGTGTGAAAGGACGCAGCCTTTTCATGTCAGGACTTTATATTCATCCACAAGTGTTGGTTGTATGTGCCTGTGTCAGGCAGCTTAAAGGGATGTGGCGCCCACAAAATGATGGATAGCGGAGGCTTCTCTTTTTAAATGGTTTACCCACAACCAAAGGGAAGTCTTTGGTTTGCACAATGACAGAGAAAGTGACAAAAAAACATGTGGACCAACTCCACTCCAATATTTTCCTCTTCTTTCAGTTTGAAAGATACCATTATTATTCATATTGTTTTCTTTGTTTACCCGAATACCCAAAGACAAAACTCAAGACTCGTAGTTATAATTGCTCACATTTTATTTTCACATTTTCACATATCGTGTCCATAGATAAAATAAATATATAAATAACCTGAGAACTTCTTTTTTTTGCAGTGTTTCTTAATAACCCGTTACCTCGCGGTTAATTGAATTTTAGTGCGGTGTATAATATTAAATAATGATAGTAGTAGAAGTAGAGGACACATCAGTTGGGTCCCTTTGCGGCTTTGGAGTTGAGAAGTTGAACAAAACTTGTGAGGTGCCCCACAAAGTCCTTAAACTTGGATTCCTTGGTTCCCAGCGTGCACTCTGTCGAGTTTGTCTGCGTCTGAGGAGAGGAGGCGGGGTTTTTAGTTTTGGATCGTGCATTTTGAGTGGGGAGCTTCAATCCAAATAATTCAAAGGCAATACTCACAGATGGAAACTGTTCGTCCAGCTCGTCCAGCTGGTCCAGAGTGTCGTTGATCCGCCCGTCGACGTCTTGACATTTCCCTGCGGCGTGTTCCAGTTGACCCTTGAAGTGCTGCAGGACTTCCTTGTGGCATTTCACCTGACAAAAACACAGAGGTCGTTGTGGTCAGACTCGGTCCAGTAGATTAAAAAGTTGAATCAAAGTTAAAAGCTGATTTCAGATGTTGGTTTTAAGGTCAGATTCACTGTCGTATACAGCAGCTTCTTGTCATTTTACCAGAGCTAGTTTCAATAAGTAGGACGTCTTTCTGTGTCTGCAAACTGATTTGGTTGTAATTTTGAGAAAAATGAGGCCAGTCTCTCAAAAGAAAACCAAAAGTGTGGCGACATAAACTCTGTGATCTGCACAAGCTAAGCATCAACCCGCTGCATGAGCAGCTCAACCCGATCTGCAGTGATCTCTTACCTCGTCCACGTTTTCTGGGTAAGTGAACATCTCATTTCCCTGCAACAAATTAGAGAAAAAAAGACCCTGTTAGCATTCACTTTCACCTGAAGCATTTCATGAATTGGAACACTTGATCCTGGTCAGTTTTCCAAAAACTAAATGTATATAGAACTAAAAAAAAGTAATCATTAAGTAACTTACACATTTGACATCTCGCTGGAGATAGCAGAAGTTCACGTTGCCGTCTTGGAAGCAGACGGGATTCGCTTGAAGATAGCCGATGAGGAAAATCACCCAGAGGGCAGCTCTGAAACAATGCACCATGTTGATGGCTTGATGGCAGTATCCTGTGGAGATGTGCAATCGGTCGGTTCAGCAGTGGCTTGTGGTGTCCTCTGGTGCAGCCTTCTAATTTATAGAGGACAGCAAACACCAAATTGAGTAGGATGCTGAAAGGTGTGTAGGTTTTTTGTTCCTATTAATCATCACAATCACAGTTTTCCCTCCTCAACTGCATGGTGAAACCCCAAAGTCAAAAGGATCAGGTGGGCACAGAGCGCCGCTCTGGTGGCGACGGCTGACACCCTTTTTTCTTTTTTTAATAGTGAGGTTTTTTTTTGTGCATTTCTTGGTGTAAATGATATTTGTCGTTGCTTTATTGGCGGCGTTTTTGTCGGTGACAACGTGAGCATCCTGACAGATGTAAGCGTTTTGGTTTCCTTTCTTCAGAGAATTGTGTTGCCGGTTCTTTTTTGCAGCTTGCAAAACCGCACACTTTACTTGACTTGCAGGTTGAGGTGTGTGGAGGTGAGCAGCTGATTTCTAACTGTTTGCCATTAATTTCAAAAGCCGGTCTTATACGTTGCACCGTGCATTACACAATGATTTGGGAACTGCAAGTAAAGGAACGATACGCCAAATGACATTGGCTTTGAAAACTTTCTCTGAATTCTCTCCTACTAAAATGCAACAAAACAAAACCATGTAATGCATATAAGTTTAGAACCGCATGCATCAGTAATGCATGTTCTAGGAATTCTAATTATTTTAGTTTTGCATCCCTGTAAGAATCGGGTCAGCGATGCCGCAGCAGGTAAAAATAGACTGCATGACTTCATGGTGACGTCACCCGGCCAGCAGAAATGAATGAAGGGTTTCTCTTACGCCTACGACCACAAGGGGATTCCCCACAACAATCCCGGTTAACAGAGGAGCCAACGCATTGGGTGGCTGCCGCGTTGGGCACCGTTTCAGGTGTGAGGTTTCCTCAGGAGTCACCAACGCTAATGAAGGTGACTGGATTTTGACGCGAGTGAAAGGGCGGGGGAAAGTTCTATCCATGGAATTAGCTGCTACGTGGGGGCATCCCTGCTGTTTCCACGTCTGACTGGGACGTCCGGCCCACGCCTTGATACTGACGTGCTGGTGCCTACCTCAGTGACTGGTCAAATTCACAACGCGTTCGACGTCCACTTTAATTCTTGTCTTTTTCGGTAAACGAACATCCTCATGAACCAAACTCTAATTCAGTCGTTAAGCTTTGCAGCGGATGCAACTTCTAAGAAGTTCGGGGTTCGACTCCAGTATGACCCGTAGGGCGTAGCAGATTTCCTGTTTTTATGTTCAGTGAGATTCAGTGTTGTGGGTTTGTTTGATGTTCAGAAGCACAATCTGAAGAGCGTTGAAATGTTCTCCGCTCGGTGCCTCTATTCAGTGTTTTAGATGTTTTTATCATTGCTGTGTTGTTTTCTGTTTCATAACTATCACTGAGATTACTTCATTCTGACTTTTCTAACGTTTTCTACCTGTTGCAATATATACACACACAATAAACTATGTTTGTAGCCGTGATAATAATTCTTCCGTGACGTCTTTTGGGTATTTGGGGATAGATGGAGACATAACGGTTTTGCTCAACACAAATCCCTTTTTGTGTTTACTCGGAAGTTCAAAGGCCCCAAAAAACATCTTGCATCATTTTTACCACAACACCTACAGACCAGGGCATGTAAATCACGCTGTCCAAGTTGGAAACTTCCTCTTTTTTCCATTTGTTAAAAAAAAACTGATCATATATGAATGAATGCTCTTAATTTATATTTTTAGCTTTTATGCTCGGAATGCAGCGCAGCCTGCTTTACAAATTCAGCAGCAAAAATAAACTAATCATTAGAGATTAAAACCGCCAAGTGTCGTGTTTAAAGGCAGTGTTTCATACTTTTGGGGCCTAGTGTTTAAAAGCAGCCTCCACAAAGGTTTTAGGAACCAATTAAAAGAGCAGCTGTGGTGGATATTGTTCTTAAAACCATGGCAGCAGCGTTCATTCTATTAACTTCCCCGCTCTATCTATATTATGCAAATAAACATAATTTCTTCATAATTAATACGTTGATCTTTTGAACCATTTATTTTATTTCCGTGTGCCATAGCAAATGAAGCTGTCGGCTAGCCGCGGACTGAGGAAACAAATTGAAGTCACTGTGCCGCTCAAAGGATACCAGCGACTTCTTAAGGTGGAATGTTACTCGGTGCAGGAGTTGATGTGGTGAACTTTGACCTTTTTTACATGTTTTTATTGGCTCTCTTGCATGACATGCGCTTCAGAAAGTAATTGCGTTTATCAATTTTAACTGTTTAGCAAACAGAGAATATTCTGTTTCCTCTCTTGGAGATTACTTTTTGGTTTAAGTGTTACAGTTGCTTTTAAAATTTTAAGTCTGAATCTAAAACGCCACTGAGGTTTCTTACTTCCTGTCTGCAAGGCCACAGTTTGATGTATTCAAATTGTATTATTTTCTGACTGAATAGTCCAAAGATAATAGACGATAAATACAGTGAACAATACACTGGAACATCCTTTGGGTTTCTCGTGGTGCGATGTGTGATATTTGAGGCCTAAAATGAGGGAGAACGAGGAAGTTGGCATCTTCCCTGACGGCACAAAAATCTGCATTTCACGGGTTGGAAGTATGTTGAATTGTGGTTGAATATCTCGTGAAGAGACGTAGTGGATCAAATACTACGCCTAAAGCGATTTGGTTGTTTCACTTCCTGTGACACTGTGTGTGTGTGTGTGTGTGTGTGTGTGTGTGTGTGTGTGTGTGGGGGGGGGGAGATAGTCACAGTGACCAGAAACTGCTCTGCGCGTACCAAATGAACGAAAAAAAAGGAAATAAAATCTTTGGTTTCCGTGATAGTAGTGATGTCAGGGGAGCCGGTGGAGGTTTGGTTACCACAGACCACAACAGCAGAGTCCGACTCTCAGGCGGCGGCGCTGTTGTGGATTATCAAAAATCAGTCCCACGTTTCCCTTTTTATGTTCACTGCATGGTGTCACGTAAAGGAGAGGGGACTTTGCTCTTTGTTTTAGTCAGAGGGAAATTTTTCAGAACGAAGGTCTTCTTTGTGCATTTTCCATCATGTACATTTCTGGTTTTAAATGTTTCCATCTCACTTCTGCAGCAGTTTGGGCAGAGACTGGGCACTCGGTAGCATAAGGATGACTAGAATAGAGTTTAAGTATCCTTAGGGTGTGACCTATTCTGATTTATTGGGTAATGAGTTTAGTTTGGGCGCTAGATTTTTTATATACACACACAGCATGGTGTTAATCAGTGGAGGAAAAAAAGCACATTTACTCAAGTAAAACTTTGATACTACTTTTTACATTTTAACTTCACCACATTAATTAGTGATGAGTACATGAAATGCAATGGAATGTTTCACAGTGAATTAAGCCGCTCAACTGTATAAAGAAATAAACATTAAAAAGCATTTTATATGATTTACTGCATCAATAATTTTAATATGCTGGAATTTATAATAAATAATTGAGTCCATTTTGTGTTTTTTTTTTTTATTGTGGTATTTGTACTTTTAAGTAAAAGATTCACAAAGTAAGGAGAAGCTCCATAACGACTCGCACAGAGGGAGAGGGACTTCCTTCTCTGCGTGTTACTCCTCTATATCTGAACTAAGAAATAGTTCTTTGCTGCTGAAGTAATGTTCAGAATGTTAAGTACAGCTCCTTTATTCAACGACACGTCTTGAGTCTGAACCTCATCGTCTCTCCCGCCCAGCTTCTCCCTTTTCTCGCCTCATTTTGTCTCTGCTTGTTGGAACATGGTTAAATAGATTGTTTCGTTAAGTTGACTTTCCCTGCGTACTCGTGTGGCCTATAATCGGCCTCAAACCCGCGCAGGTGGAGAAGCAGGTCCATGAACGTGATGCAAAGCCACAGCGTGAGCAGAAAAGCCACCTCAAGACGGAGCATGTCTGTTCCATCTGCACCATTTCTTTCAAGTTGACTGCTGAAGCCTCCGCTGAACTTGAGAAAGTATTTTTAAATTAGGTCCCCCCCATCCCGTCACCTATGTTGTGAAATCCATTAAGGAACGGATTTTTGTTCATGTGGTTGTTAGAGATTGTAGAGAGCAAAACATACAAACAAATAAACAATTTTGTTTGCCATCATTCCGGCTAATAGAGCAAAATGCATCTGTTAACGGGGTGAAGCAGAGAGGAGCAGCAGCATTCACCACGACTGAGGCACATGGCTGTGTTGTTTTGGCAGAACTTTATTTTTTAGGTTCAGTTTACACATATTACTCATTTTGTTGTGAACACTGGAAAACCCCTGAGCCCCACTGAACACACACCCACTAGGGGGGATTGAAAAGAAGAGGCTCTCAAGGTCTCTTCATGGAGATGTGTGGCAGGTACACAGCTGTTTGGCTGAGCACACATCTGTACCACACAGCTGCTTGTTTTCATTGCCATGTGGTTTCAGCTGTAAAGAAGGAGATTCCACACTCAATTATTTTGCAACAAAATCAAATGAAAAGCAAAGGCAGTTTTGGAGTGAATCCATCGATTCTCTTCAGTCCACTTTAGATAATAACTCAACGTAGATATCAACACAATTGTGCAGTTTACGTTTTTAGATCCTGGAAATATTGAGAACTTTAAAAATGAAATGCCAACAAAAACACAATTGATTTGTATGGACATAAATACCAGTAGACTGTGTTGCCATCATATGTCATAATACTTTTATCATTACAATTCATATTTATAGTGTTTTTAGAGATGGAACATGTGCACTTATTGCATATCAGGCAATAGCAGGTAAAAAAGCAACATTAATGATGAAAAAAGTAAGATCACACCTTGATCATTTGATCTACTTGCTGACAAATCTGATTTGTGTTAGTGTAAAGCCTTTAATCAGACCGGATGTAGCATCAGAGAGATGTATACATCATGAAATCATATAGAACATAATGTAGCCTGTTATATTAAAGATTAAGTTATTCCAAACACATGAGGACAGAATGTAATGGAGATATGTGCTAACAGACGTTTTCTTTCTCTATGAAAGTGCTCAAGAGGAACAGTCAAACTTCAGTGTAGGTTTTAATGCATTGTTCCTATTAGTACTGTGCATAGCAATTTGGTTTAATACCAACCTGTAACCTTAAATATGTGCTTATGGCCAACCTCAGGACAAGGGGGTACCACAGGGGTCCGTGCTGGGTCCTTTACTATTTACCCTCAAACACAGACTCCACTTCCATGCGAGCACAGTCTGATTTTGAATCTTCGAATCAAGCTATGTCGAGACTCCCCTTTGACATGGAACATTCAGACTGCATCATTTTGAACAGGACTGAATTTTTTATTTATTTTCTCCTCATAAACCCATAATTCCAATTAGCATCTCCTTGCCATCCGTACACTTCTGTACAGTTTCACCCATGCACAGGTGCACTACTCAACCGTGCAAGTCCGAAGTCTTCCAATCTAGATGATGTACTTCTGCAAGAAAAAGTTTTATTAAGAATTCAAGGTTACATGTGATGAGTAATTGACATACAAATGGTCAAACATTAATTTAACCTCATTTCAATAAAAAAAAATGGGTACACAGGGTGATTTTATTTTTGTATTCTATTCGGTCGTTCTAGTGCAGTGGTTCTCAAATGGGGGTACGTGTGTAAAAGTAACATCCATTCACATTTTTTTATGGCCCTATTTGGCCAGATGCATGGTTAATTTCTTATATTCTTTCTAACTTTTGAAGGTTGTATTTCTTGTTAAACTGTAAAAAATACCTAAATAAAATATCAAGTATTTAAAAAAAAAAAAAAAAGAAGTTATTTAATAAATATTCAATACAATAGAAGTGTAAATTCATAAACTGAATGTTATATATATATTAATATTAATATTACATCAGACACTGATGGCACAGTGATGTGTATTACATCTTTTTTTTCACTGGTTAGCTGGAAAGGTATTTTACAGGGGTTACATCAGTGAAAAAAGCTTGAGAACCACTGGTCTAGTGGGTTGAGCGAGAACTCTTTGCTCACAGGTGTGAAATGCATCTGGGTAAAGTTTGAGTTGGTCTGTTGTGCTGAAATCCCCCTTGTCATCTGGGAAGTCCACAGCAGGGTTGTTTGTTGTGAGGACACCTGCTTGCTTGTTTGCACCTGTCATTGTGAGAGTCGACAGAGGTGTTTGGATTTCTTTGGCATGCTACGGCGTGCTGATGTGTCTTTTTGTGGTCGTGTTCTCGCCACAGACTTTCTCCATGTGTGCAGTAATTATACACACACACACCTGCTTTTAAAGATTTAAGATGATGGTGAAGGTCAATTCAGGTGGAGAGATGTTCTATTGCTTTGGTGACACAAGCTTGATTTCATGTTGTTGTATTCATTAAATATGCACTAAGACCTCATGTGAATACAGTACATGCAGGGGTGTATAAAGTACCCAAAAGCTGTACTTGAGTAAAAGTAAAGATACCTTACTGGAAAATGACTCCAGTAAAAGTCACCAATTAGAATACTACTTGAGTAAAAGTCTTAAAGTATCTGATATGTACTGTACTTAAGTATCAAAAGTAATTTTCTGATATTAAATGTACTTGAGTATTGGAAGTAAAAGTACAAGCAAATGCTGTTAAAAGAATAAACTTCATAATTCTCAAAATTCTGACCCTTTGCTTTTTTATTAAGTGCTGTGGCCGCCGTGACCAAGGACAAGGAGCTGTTTTGCAAATAATTGGGTTGGCTGTGATCATCCAGGAGTAACACTGTTCAACATCATATATTTTACATACGTTTACTTGACACATGTCAAGACGTTGCAGGTTACGTGATACGTTACCTCAAGAATTAAATTTAAAAGTCTGTTTCAACTCTGCCGGTGTTCTGGATTAAAACCAAGGCAGAATATCCTGGGATCGCCAAAAAAGCATGAAAACCTGCTTCTATTTCAACATTCTGTCTTTGTGACTTGGGTTATAAATTACAGAGTATACAGGACAATTAGGTTTAAGTTAAGGAATAGACTGAACAATAAGGTTTACGTTACAGAGTAGACAGGACAATTAGGTTTAAGTTAAGGAGTAGACTGAACAATAAGGTTTAAGTTAAGGAGTAGACTGGACAATTAGGTTTAAGTTAAGGAATAGACTGAACAATTAGGTTTAAGTTAAGGAATAGACTGAACAATAAGGTTTACGTTACAGAGTAGACAGGACAATAAGGTTTAAGTTAAGGAGTAGACAGGACAATTAGGTTTAAGTTAAGGAGTAGACAGGACAATAAGGTTTAAGTTACGGAGTAGAGTGGACATAAAAGTTTAAGTTAAGGAATAAACTGAACAATAAGGTTTACGTTACAGAGTAGACAGGACAATAAGGTTTAAGTTAAGGAGTAGACAGGACAATAAGGTTTAAGTTACAGAGTATACAGGACAATAAGGTTTAAGTTAAGCAGTAGACTGGACTTAAAGGTTTAAGTTACGGAGTAGACTGGACATAAAGGTTTAAGTTAAGGGGTTGACTGGACATAAAGGTTTAAGTAAAGCAGTAGACTGGACATAAAGGTTTAAGTTAAGCAGTAGACTGGACATAAAGGTTTAAGTTAAGCAGTAGACTGGACATAAAGGTTTAAGTTAAGCAGTAGACTGGACATAAAGGTTTAAGTTAAGCAGTAGACTGGACTTAAAGGTTTAAGTAGAGCAGTAGACTGGACATAAAGGTTTAAGTAAAGGGGTAGACTGGACATAAAGGTTTACGTTAAGGAGTAGACGGGACAATAAGGTTTAAGTTAAGCAGTAGACTGGACTTAAAGGTTTAAGTAAAACCTGCTTGCTGGAGTCTGCGTCCCACCACAGTCCCGGATGTGTTTTTTTTTCTTTTCGAAAGATAGATTTGATGTTGTAGTGAGTAACGAAGGTTTCAGGAGAAATGTATCGGAGTAAAAGTATCAGTTTTCTTTGCGAAATGTAGTGAAGTAAAAGTAAAAGTCAACAGAAATATTAAAGTACAGATATCCCAAAAAACGACTTAAGTACATAATACTATACACCTCTGAGTACATGCAACAACAATAACTGCAAAGATTGGCCACAAGATTATCTTCGCCCACGGGTGTGCATGCGCTCCATTGTGGTGGCTGGTTTCTGACCCAGAAGTGCATTAACCTTCTATTATTTATTTATTTATTTATTTATTGACCTGACCTTTTTAAAGATCTCGCAAAAACTTCTGTGGGAACTCCCAAATGTACTTTTTCTTTCTTTCTTTCTTTCTTTTTTTCTTTCTCCCCCATGTCCTTTCAACGGCTATTGAGTGTGATTTATTTTTTAACTATAAAAAAAAAAAAGAAATCGAAAGAAATCAAGTACAACTGTTCCTTTTTATCACTTATTTGTCCCATGTAAGATTTTACATTTCACTTTAAAAGAACCGCTGCACAGCAGCAGCACCAAGCAGCCGGCGGCACTTTTAAAAACACCGATCCCTTATAAAGGGAAGCTCGAGTTAAAGACGATGTAATGACGACAGTAAAATCAGCACTGTGATACTTGTGACAATATGGACTAAAACAATTAAACACATCTAAAATAGTGTGACAACGTATGCACCAAGTCCCAGTGTTTCCTTTAGTCAGACACATATCTTGCTGGGAAACCCCATTAAAATTGTTATATTGTTGTTGTTATATTGTTGTTATAAAATGTTATAAATGTAAATTGGCTGCCACCTGCTGTTGAAAATGAACAGTGCATCTTCTAATTTAATTTAACACCACATTTTGTTATCCTCATTAACAGTGGCGGCCGGCCAATAGATGGCAACGGGGCTTGGCCCCACCCACCTTCAGCCACCAAAAAATATCTATATATATATATTAATGTTATATATATATATATATATATAAATTTATAATATTATTAATTATAAAAAATATAATAATATTAATAAATGAATCACATTGTCAATATTTGTGTTTTTAAGCTGTGGAATATACCCAGTAATATTTGTAAAATAGGATATCTGTGCCAAATATCTGCTTTTCCTGCTTGTCCTCTCTGCTCGTGCACGTCTCTAATGCTCGTGCACGTCCTCTCTGCTCGTGCACGTCTCTAATGCTCGTGCACGTCTCTAATGCTCGTGCACGTCCTCTCTGCTCGTGCACGTCTCTAATGCTCGTGCACGTCGTGGGGCTCGACCGATTCTGCCCAAGGAAGACGGGTCTAATACGCAGTTCAGCCAGTCACTGCTTAAAGAAATCAATGAATGACATACAATTTATCCAATCAGCGCCCTAAAAACGACTTCCTGGAGGGCTGTTCTCGTCAAGCCCAAGGGCTGCGCATTCCCGTGTCTCCTCGGGCAGACGACGATAACTACATGACAGCGGAGCAGGACCGAAAAGCAACACAGATTTCGGTGCTTCCTCTCTGTGCCTGAGCCGATTTTAAATACTTCTTTTACACTACTCTGTAATGTTGCACAATACTAAAAAGGTAGCGCGGTACTCGTACGTTAAAAAGGATATGATTGTGCATATTTTTAGTATCGATACTGTATTAAAATAGCGCGGATCAGAGCGCACTCACTCTCTCATACAGAGACGGGCTCAAGGGGGCGGGGCTCAGCAGCAGCCATGCTTGCTCAGTGATCGCTGGGGAGACATGCACGAGCTTCTGCTGTGCCCACCGTCTTCGGCTTGTTGGAGCAAAGCTCTCCCAGTTGATATGTGATGAGTGTAGTCCAGTAAAGCAGCAGTTTGTAGAATCCAACAGTTTCTGAGTGGAGTTCTGTTGCACACGGTCCCAATTTTATATATATATATATATATAGTTTAAGAGCTTTAAGTTGTTGACGTACTACAAATAAACCAGGCGACCAAAGAAACATCTTTTGAAATCTCTTTAATATTTTAATGAAAACAATCCTGTACTAAGGCAAGTCACACATAGCAGAAATGTAATTAAATACTTTATATTCTTTGAGAACTACAACATATAAATCAACTTTCAGTGAAAATGAGGTGGGGGGACAAATCAAAACTGCCAAGTCCACTAGGGGGCGGCAAAGCAGCTTTTCTGAGAATACAATCTTCATAGCTTTAACACAATCTAAATAAATAATAAATAAGTTAAATATTTAGAAAATATATTTTCCGCATAGTGTCTTCTTTACAGTCGATCCTTGGTCACATGAAGATCTTCACCTCTTCTCAGTTTTAGCTCAGTCTGCTTATGCCCTAAAAAGAAGAAGAAAGAAATTCACATCAGTCATATATTCACATCTTGACAACATTAAAGACATCCAGCCTCCTTTATGCTGAAACAAAATGTGTGAGATGAAAAAAAAGAAGGGCTCACCTTTTGAATAAGAGACTCTAGCCTGTTGAAGAATTCCCTCGCAGTTTCCTTCGGATGTGAGGTGCAGTTTTGGCAGGTTGCCTAAAGGGAAACGAGAAGTTAATAACTTACTTATGACCACATGCGAGTGCAACGCATTCAGTTTTAATATCAATGAAATATCCAGTAAATACAGAAATAGCAGAAGGAAAGCTTCTCTTACCTGATCATCTCCTGAATTGGTAGAACTGCAAAGACCTCGTTTCTGTAATGGATCAAAGGAAGTCATTAGTTTTTTTTGCTGTAGCACAAACGTGACCATTAAGGCTTTCAGGTGAATGCATTATTGTTTTTCCCGTTCTCCCCACGGCCGCCCGTTTACTCACAGTGATCGAATTCTTGAGGCTATTGTAAAGTTTGCCTCCTTGCGTTTTCTCCTTCACGTTGAACTGCACATGCAGGTTCTCCTGGAAGCATCGCAGCGCTGACAGGCAGCAGCAGTCCTGTTTCATGGAGAGAAAGAAAAGGTCTGAATAAAACCTCGATATCACACCGATGCATGTCAATGTTCTCGGAGCAATCCGGCCTCTTAAAAACCATAAAGCAGTTGCAAACATTGCAAACACTTGAGCCATACGAAGTGATCATGGGCCATGAATGACACTGTCAGTTTTTAATTGAATCCAATGTTGCTGTTAATTGATTTAAATCAATGGCAACATTGTTGCTGTTGTTTGTTGAATTTGTTTCTGAAAGTTATTTTAAAGAAAACTGGAAAATTACAGATTAACCACCAAAAAAACAACAACAATCTATTACATTTGTTAGTTTTTTTTAGTTTTTTTTTACTGCTCTACAATTCTACATGTATTCATTTTAGGGAGAGGAAAAAATCCTCCCATCACTGGCATCAAAACATTTCCAAGAAGGCTTTTGTTTCTGGTTTCATGTCACGACTTCACCGTTGCTCTTGACTTTCCAATCAGACGCATAACTCTTACTTCACCTGAAACCTTTTGAACATCAAGTTTCCACTATTGAAAAGAAAAGTTTCTTGTTCCCAAAAGTGCTCAGGTCGTTTTTGTTTCTCAGCGTCGATGATGTGACGCATTATTTCCAATTGTTGCTGCGACTGCAGTGTGTGTGACTATTGGGTCAAATCCTAGTTTTAGACGACGCCGTCTGTAGAGAAACTTCCTAGCTTTATTTCTAAATTCAGCTATTTTACAGTCACATCATCTGGTGCAAGCTTTTGCTCGGTTGTGTGGTGATTTTTATAAGCTTTTGTTGTGCAACAATAGTGGCTTCACAACCACTCGAGCATCCTTATCCTTTGTGGTTTAAGATGAGCTGTAATTTGCAAGTTAAACAAAAGGTTGAGTCAAATCTTTTTTCCTTTTTTTTCGTTCTCTAGTGCGCCAGAGAACGTTTCGAGTCGGTGAGGAAGTGTCATGGTTTTGTTTGCTTGATTACTCATCACATTTCACTTGGAAAGGAAGCTGTGAGAAAATACGCTGTGCAAGCTCTCGACTTGACTCACTGACGAGAAAGAGAAGCGATCTGAGTTTACAAGTAACACTTGATCTGAATTTATTACACAACGTCACTTTTAGTTTTATGTGGGATTGTTTTGGCCACAAGAGCATTGCTTAACATTAAACATGTAGGTTTTGCTTTCCAAAAGGTCTAATTATAGTACAAATGCATGTCCTGTCAAGCAATTAATCTACATATAATTGTAAAATAAAAAAAGTGATTATAATATTTTAAATTAATCTGATAGACTGCAGTTTTTCCACTCGTACCAGTAATTGTTTAATTAAAATATAAATAGTGGCATGTTTGTGGATATTAGTTTGTTCCCTATAACACTGTTAAAATTCAAATAATTCCCAATGTAACATTTTTTTTGGTGGATTTTATGTTTTCTCTATAAAATATAATAACATAAATAAAAAATAAATGCTCATATTTCAATTTACTTTTCAATCGATGACCGATTATAACTTTTTGCTTATCTTAATTATCTGTAACTGCATGGAAAGCCTTGGTTAATCTAGAATGTATTGCATTTTAAATGTATTTTTTCAAGATCAACTCGCATACTCATATAAAAAATATGAATTTGTAAAGCTACATGATAAACCCTATTTATTTATTTATCTTTTTTCTTTTCTTTTACAGCCGATTTATATTCGCTTACAACCCAAGACATTTTTGTCATTTCACACACATCTCCTCCTACATGACAATTAGCAGTAGGTGGGAGAATATCAACAATGACTAAGCAACCGCACATATTAATATTAGAGTCGGTGACCACGCTGTCAACAATCTGTTCAACACAAGTCAGACTTTTCTTACCTCAACACTCAGCGGCGGCGTGTTCAGCATCTTCTCTTCGTGCTGTGAGGAACAAACCGAGAGCGTTGTGCTTTAATAACGAGAACCCAAAGAATAAAAAAGAAGAAAGTAAAATGTAGAAGCACCTACCTGCAGACTCTGTCTCACACTGTTCAGCTGCCTCAGCACTTCTCGTAGTTTTCTCTGTAATGTTGTGTTATTGGGATGTGATGTGGCCAGAGAGCCGCACCAGACTGCAAACAGGCAGAAAACAACCAACTTCATATTCTCGGCGAGAGCGGCAGACAACAAGATCACCAAAGGAGGCTTTTCGAAAGGTTCACCGGAGATGCAGACAAACCGTCGCTTACCTTCTTTATACTCATCCCTGAGGACACAGGAAAACCACCTGGAAAGCTGCAGAAACTGGCGGCGTGTGAGTGAAACTTTCTTTTCCACATGTCAGCCACCGCTACGCGACGCGAGAGTGGCGTCACGTTCACGCGTGAAACGTAAAAAAAAAAAAAAAAAAAAACGGAACGGCACTTCCCATTTTCATTTTGAATCAGTGGAGACGCCGCGGCCGACAGCGTGTCATAGGTTTTGTTTCGTAGATGTGGCGTCGACAACCTTAATGCATACACACACACACACACACACACACACAGAGCGTGCTGCAACAACAGGAAACCCCTGTTTGTAAGTGTTCACGTCGAGCCAAAAGGAGAAGTGAGGAGATGTGTTTTGTCAGTGCAGGAGGAAGTCCGATGGCCGAGACGACTCCAGTCATATTTACGAATATGACCTTTTTTTAAAACGGGCTTTCAGGCAGCCGCCCGTCTTCCATCTCGCCGTTACTCGTCCGTGTGACGCCCTTCGTGTTTGACTCTGATAAAGTACACGAGAGAGGGATAAGAAGTGGTTCCACTGCTTATCCCTTATTGCAAATCTCTTTTTAAACATGTGGCACCAATAAAGCAACCGCTCCAACGTGTGCGTCGTTCCTCATCTGCTTGATTCATGACGGTGGATTTAGTTACTTAATAGAGAAGCAGTGAATCCATCACTGAAATGCCACCTGTAAAGAGCCTCTTTCCTAATCTTTTTATTCGTATACGTTCGTCATATTACATATTTTACATGGATGAAATAGGTCTTCTGCCTTTAACCCATCCTAAGGAGCAGTGGGCTGCTGTGAGGCGCCCGGAGAGCAACTGGGGGTTCAGTGTCTTGCTCAAGGACACTACGACATGCAAAACAAAGATTTGTGTCCATCACCCTGCGCAGTCACTGTAACGTGGTTTTCCTCACATCTTTGTAAAAGATTCAACTTTGTTGCTCCTCAATCTTCTGGTTCATGAGTGTTCTCCACCTGAGCAAACATCCCGATGCGTCTTGTTCAGAGTTCTCACGGTCATGGACAACCTGAAGAGTCCACGACGTTTTAAAATGATTATTTCCAGGCCTGGAAAAGTCCTTGAAAAAAAGTCATGTAAATGTGTTATATTCATGTGTTCATGCCGTTCATTTACGCTGAGTTTGAAATAATGAATATGCTTTTAAAAGAAATATAAGCAGGCATGCATACAGGCATCTATATAAATGTTGATTCTTTTAATTAAACTATTGTCTCATTCATTTGAGTCATTTAAGGTTTACTGTATGCTTTGTATTCTCATTGTTAGTTTAAATACTACATTTACTCACTTTTTACTGTTTACACCCAGATTTCACTAAATGTTTGTCATGGAACTTTGGTTTAAAGTCATGGAAACCCACTGGTCAACATGTGTATGAACCCTGCTTGTAGCATGTCAAGGTTCTACTGACCCGTCCTATATATGTCATATTTTTAATTTGTACCCTTTATGCCCCTTTTCTTCCTATAAATCATCACTGCACTTTATTGGGCTGAATAACTTCGTTCGGTGTTCCGCACTCTTTTTTTTTTTTTTAAACTGACTTTGATGTGAGTTTGTTTGCATTCAGAAACACAAAGTAAAAATGTCAACTGTCACCGACTCTCATTTAGAAGGAAATTCCCCTAAAAACAAACGTGCTTAGCGCACCGCTTTGCCTCTTGAAGTTCAGCCCCTTTGATGTGCATCTGACAAATAGCCTTTTTATGAAAGCAGAGGCTGGCAGCGTGATGTGTTCAGGGTGGTCCGTTGGTCCCGCCGCCCCGTTCTCGTGAGCGTGGGATCTCAAACGCCCACCTGGACTCGAATATGAAGCGGTTAGAATTTGGTCAACAAGTTTTTGGGCCATAACTCAAATATTCACATGCTAATTCTGATTATTTCACCCGAATGCCTGCAACCCGCTTCTATTTAATTTTGAACACTTGGATTCCAGCTGCAGATGTGCACACACTGTACTGCAGTGAGCAAAGAGACCTTCATGGCAGGAAAACAAATAAAATCAGCATGCGTTTATATTTATATACGCAGAGTTCATTGAACACTGCACACACACACACACACACACACACACACTTCGTACATGTGCCCCAAGGTTTTCAGAAGAACAGATGATGTGATTAAAAATACGTTCTGCACAAAATGGCAACATCTGCATGGAAATATCAGTCATGTCCTCCCATGAGCATTAGCATTACCCATTTGGGAAAGTCTGGGAGGCCGACGTGAGCACACGAGCAACGCACACACTGTGCCGTGACTGCGCACACAATCTTTACATCGGGGAGGAAGTGAGACAGAGAGAGAGAGAGAAAACCCCTCTGGGCTGCTCTCAGTCTTCGTCAGCGTAAGGGAACAGGTGGGTGGGGGCTCCGCCGGCCTGAGAGGTGCAGCACCCTGAGACGCCCCTTCTGTGGTGCACCCGTACCGAAGGGAACATGTTTCCTCAGGTAGAGTTCAAATTCAGAAGAATTTTACTCAAGGAACCCCTTCTGACCCACCTCTGTGTGTGTGTGTGTGTGTGTGTGTGTGTGTGTGTGTGTGTGTGTGTGTGTGTGTGTGTGTATGAAAAGCCTTATTAAAAAGGCTTAAAATGAGAACATGAAATTAAAATTGCACCCAACGTTAGATAACTTCCTGCACAGACAGATAAGATGGAGGGGATGTGAGTGCATTGAGAATTAAAGAGGTGGAGTTTTTCTGTTGAATTTTCTTCCGAAATGAGATTTTTAAATAAATGTATTTTTTTTGCCGGTTGAACTATAATTTTTGCTTTTTAAGCAGTTATAAGCCATTTATAAGACTTTGTTGTACATGATCCTCCTCCAGCCCTTCTATAGACATATTTTGACTATTTGGCCTTCTGAAAACAGACCTGCAGGGCATCTGGACCAAAAACCTGATGAACTTTATGGCATCAAGCCCTTTTTTCCAAAAATCCGAATGGTTAATATCCCCATACTAAATTCCGATTATCTCCTCAACCACAAGGCCTATTTGAATAATTCAATAAAAAGCTATAAAATACAGAAAGCCCTTGGGAACATAGATAATAAGTCCATGTATGTGTTACTGGTATATTGGTTTATGATAGTGCACATAAAAAAATATATATATATTTTGCAAAAATATAATTAAAAGTTGTATTTTCTTATCGTAACTATGTTTGCTATATTTAATATATAACATAGCTCTCTATATGTTAAGAGTATGTGCAACGTTTGGCTTTGATTGAGTGAAGTTAAGTTTTTTTTTAAATAATTATCATCATCATACAACTTGGGAGGGTATTTCAGATGAGTTGAGCTAAAAGGACAAAAAAGGAGATTTCTACTCATAAACTCATAACGCCATTAATTGAAACTGACAAACTCTTTATAAAATGTTGGAGAATACGTTGGAACCAGTTTCTTTTATGCAACCATGACCAAAATCTGTTATTTCACAAAGCCAAAACTAGCCGTTTATCTCTCCACATCCAAAAATAGAAGTCCTCTCCTGGCGGAGACACTTGCGCCTCATCTGCATTTCAGAGCTTTTTCCGTGTAATGCTTCTCTCTTTCTTTTCCAACTCCTGTGCAACCTCTCTGTTTTCGGGCGATGACTAAGAACTCTGTCAGGACTGAAGACGCAAGTCACACTGAGTTTCTCTTTGTGGCCAAGAGTGTTAAACGCAGTGAGAAGGGTGAGACTTGGAGGGAGATCTGTGACAGATAGAGGTCAACAGGTGGGAGAGAAAAGGAAAGCAGAAGAAGAGGTTTGGTCAAATGCTGCGACACCGAGAGCGAGCCTGCTTTATAAGACTTCATCTTATAAATCTGAGCATTCAGGATTGGAGTGTGTGTGTGTGGGTGTGTGTGTGTGTGTGTGTGGAGGGGGGGGGGGGGGGGGGGGCTTGTTTTTCTCCTTTTATTGTGTCTGGGCTGCATACCTCCTTTTGTAAAAGAATAAAGATGTTTGTATTTCTCGGGGAAAAGAACAGTGTTCTGACTGAAATAATAAAGTGTCTTTCTTTACTATAACAGATAAAAGCTTGAATGTACAAATGATATTTAATTAAATAAAGTTATATTATATAAGTACTATTATTTTAATAAGTTATCTGATAGCTTCTTAATGCATATTGTTTATCCAGGAGGACATGTAATGTCCTGTGACTCTCCACTGTATTTCACTATAACACAGTTTCTATCAGTGCAGATTCTGTGTGTTTTGACTCAAAGTCTGTGGCCGGTCATACTGTGATGATGGTTTTTAATATTTCATGGTGTGTTTGACGTGTTTGAGACAAATACAATGTATATTTAAAAATACCAAAAAAGTGGACAACTGTGTCAACTGTGTGTGTTTGTGTGTATTTCAAACTCATACTTATTTATTCCTCCCCTGTCTTAATTATGGCGTTTATTTCTCCTCCCACTGGCTGTAGTATGATTTCCGACCCTGCGGTCTCCTCTTCGTAAACAGTTTGCATTTTCCGGGGCGAGTGGGTGTGAGGTTGAAATGCAACTCATACAAATATTGCAGAATATTGTTTATTTGTTTGGAAGAAAAACTCTTTTGAATAAACATAAACGTAACAACAAAAAAAGTCCTACATTTTGTTTTTATTAAATTAAATAAATGTATTTTCGCAAGCATTCTCAGAGCAGGAACAAGGACCCATGGAGGTGACTTGATATTACCGTAAGTGTACAGGAAGAGCTCAGAGGCCGTGGGTGGGGGATCGCCTCCTGTGCTCTTCAGCAGCAGCAGGCATGAGCATGACAATGCCATGGTTGCGGAATAAAGAAAATGAAGAAATCAAAATGTGGAATTCAGCTCTATTTCTCATTGTTATTGGGCAAAAGATTCACCGTTATCTTATTGTTATCGATATGACAGAATGGCAATGGAGAGGGTTTGATAAACCTCCTGCAGGATGGAAGTCTCTTTCTTCTGCTGCAACAAAGTTCAAAGTGCTGTGATATCAGACAGTTTTACAAATGTTGCTCTAATTATTTCTGCTGCCCCCAAAAGTGCAGATTTCTTGATCTCAGCAGGATTTATGACTTCATTTGACCACATTATGCTTCAATCTGTAATCAAGCGTCTCAAATCGATGTCCGTTATTCTTCAGGGACTCTGATCGTCTGATCAAACACTGAAATAGTAATAATTTCTCAAGTGAAAGTGTGATCTCTTCATCTAAAGCGTGCATAGGTTCACTATGTCGTTTAATTAGGTCTGACTTTATTTAATGATGTCGTCCCTTTAACTCACGTTCAGCTTTTTATTTATTTTCCCCCAAGAGGATTCTGTCAACCAAACTTCAGATTAGATTTCTGCAGATGGAACGAGAGTCGCCTTTAATAATCGTATTCCATCCTCGGCACATTTGACAAAGCAAGATGAAACAATTAATAAACAATATTCGAATGATTTTCCTCTCTTTCATGAGGTTGGTCACCAGCCAGTAAGACATCTGAAGAGAAAAGTTTGGTTTCTGCAGTAAATTTCAGTCGTGTTGCAACGCTATAATCTACTTAGAAGAGAACTGAGACAGAATTAAAGTGCAGAAAGTCGGATCAACACGATTAATCTCATCACAGCTGAACCAGAAAAACACATATTGTTCCACTTAGTCCACAGAATCAGTCTCCACCATCTCTGGAGTTAACCTCCTCCAGACGACCCGGTGGTAATACTTAAAAGTGATGAATAAAAACACGCTCGTGTTTTATGTTTGTTGCTTTTCCTCTAGCGAAGAAGATGCCCCTTTAAAGTCCTCTAATGCTCTTTTTTTCACACCTGATCTACTCACATGTTTTAACGGTGATTGGGTGGAAACAGGTCGAGCAGTAGATGAGTCAGGTGTGCAGCAGTCCGGACATTATATGCACACACTTTATTTTACAAAGTTCTCTCTACATTGTATTCAAAGATGGCAATAAAAAGGAGATTTAAAAAAAAAAGCTGCCTCGTCACAGTGTAAAATATTTGTTAAATGTTATCATTCACAATCCAGAAATGATGTATGACAAATATCTATTTCACAAATAAAAAGCCAACCTACCGCTTTGCTTCTTCTGGGCACGATGATGGTTATTAGTTTGCCTTCAGCTCGTCTTACTCAAAAGGGGGTTTGTGGAAATAGGTTGGCAACACAACGGTGACACATTCTTGACCTTTTAAGCATTAATAATATATTTTTTTTAAATCATCTTTTACCAGAAACGACCAGACATTCGGCGCTTTGTTGTTTTATTGGAAGAGAAAGCCGGCAGCGGCGCAGTGGGAGTATTGAACAGACGGAGCGTTTCACCACAGCAGCAGCAGGGGAATAACGCTGCAGCCGAGGGGCTGTGGAGCTTCTGCAGGCCGCGACGCTGACAAACACATCAGCACTCCAAGAGGAAACTTTTGTTCTAAAATCAAACGTCCAGCGCCCACTCATCCGAAACGACTGCTCCCTGCAGCTGACGTTTAAGTGACAAACGAGTCTTTTGATCAGTTTATTCACAATAATAATGGAAAATAACACCATCTAAGAGCAAGTGATGAGCTTTAAAGGTTCATTCCGCCGTAATTTCAGGACCCGTTGAGATTAAAGTAGAAACATTAACATCAAAATGTGGAGAAATGGTCTTTTGGCTTCACCAAAATCAACATGAAATACAAAAATGACCAGTGAGAAACAGTAAAACCATGACGAGAGCTTGGAATAAGTTCTGCAAACATAAAACACATGCAACCCTGTATGATTTAATCATTTAAACACGTTTTTGGTGACACTTTTGGAGGCTTGTCAACTTCCTGAGAGCAGCGATGGACGGGCCGCTCACTTGTTTTGTGAAGCTGCTATGTACATATATATATATATATATATATACAGGAGGATCAGATATCTGGGCAGACAATGGAGCCGCGCTTCTTTTCACCTGGTGTGTGTGTGTGTGTGTGTGTGTGTGTGTTGTAATCCGAGCTTCTCTGTGTTCTCCGTCTACGTGGTGAACCTCTCGGTTGTTCACCGGATTCCTTGCTGAACACCTTGAAGCTTTCCTGAATAATTTATTCTTTCATAATCCATGTTTTCGGGCAAATTCAGGTGGCTCGCCTGTACCTTTTCAGTTCCTAGGTGTTAACACAACTAGCCCTTTTCAACAGTGTGCCCTGTGATTGTTCGGGGCACACAGGAGTCTGGAGTGTACATTTACTGGATACGGCCATGCTTTGGGGTTTTTACTCTTGTTCTTGAGGGACGTTACACGATTAGGGGTTCGTTCACATGTTGCGTCTAGAAACGCACCGCCACCGCTTTCACTGTCTAAACCAATGTTTTTCAACCTTTTTTGAGCCGTGGCACATTTTCTACAATAAAGAAATCCTGTCACATTGGAGCATATACAGCATATATGGTAGGTAATTATTAAGAGAGTATTTCATTACTAGGCCAGCCACTAGATAATATTTGTGGGTGTGAAATTGGACATTTTCACGGCACAGTGGTTGAAAATCACTGGTCTGAACTAAACAGAGATGAATCCATTTCCAGCGCTGTAAATCCCACACAGCAGCTTTTCTCCTCGATGTGTTGTGACTCCATTGGACGACAAAGGGTGAAGCCAACAAAGTAGTAGAATTCACTGGTCACCACCCACAATAATAATAAAGGCGATTCGAACGGTACTTTGGGGCTCACATGTGTTTTTAAATGGTTCTCACGCGTTGAAATGAACGGTCAGATGTAAGTTTCAGCTCCTCAGCGCTCACCTGGTGTGTGGTGTACTTTGAACTCCAAGAAGGCGGAGGGATCTGAGTCACAGGGGCTAACATGAAGGGAACCTGTGAAATACACGCCTTCTGCTTTGGCTCATCTATAACAATTCCAAATTTCAGTTCGGCAGATGAGCGAAATGTGGAATCCACATCAATTCCATATTCTGGCACTTTGAATTTCAATTATCTCATCTTAGGTTTGATGAAATATGAATTACTTTGAGTGCTCGCATGATTTGTTTTGGTACCTTTCAAACATTTTACGTGCGGAATATTTAAAAATGAAAGGAAAAAAAAGGATATCTCATCTTGGGACAACACTTTTCATATTTTCCGCCCGATGTTCCTCCGCCGTCTAGAACGGGTTATCAGAACTTTCATAATCAGTGGCAAGCATCCTCAAAATTATAGACGGCCGTCTGACGGCTCGGAAAAAATAAAACCCGTCACGACAGTATCCTGTTTATTTAGACACGGCGTGGTGTTTTTGGTATTAAAAAAAAAAAAATCTTCCGCTGCAATTAAATCAGTGACACGATCAGAATATGTCGGGACCGTGTCGCCTGCAGGCGATGACTCGGTCCAGTATCTCAGAACATGAAGCGAGAGTGACTTTTAATCATCTCAAGTTCACGCTCGTCATTTCTGTCGACAATAACAAAATGCTGGTTAGCCGACATGGACTTAGTCATACGACTTTCACTGTCTGCGAAGGTCGTTGGCGTTGCATTGCTGTGCAGGATGCAGAAAGTGAAAGACATGATGTAAAGCACTGTGCATTTCTTCAAGCGTTTACACTCTGGGAAATCTGACTGAAAGTACCAGCAGACAAATTAGAGGGAAATATATTTATTTTTCTTGTATTGTAGAAAAGAAATCTGTGCAAAAATACAGAGCGGGTAAAACATTTCTAAAAAAAAAGGTCCCGAAGAAAAGCTCCGACGCCAACCGGTCCGATGGAGTCAAAGGAGTCAAGGCCGGGTTCAGTACAGATTGGTCTTCTTCATTATCCTCAGGAACTCCTGCTCGTTCACCTCCCCGTCGCCATCTCGGTCCGCCTCGTCGATCATTTCCTAAAAAAAAAAAAGGGAAAGAGAAACAAAGTCTGAATGTTGAAATTAAAAATGCCTCCCGTGTGATGCACCAGAAAAACTCCAAACTCTCACTGGAGACTGACGACACGTCGCACTGGGAATTTCAGCGGCCCCAAAAAAAAAATCATACGAAAGAACAGATATCATAAAGGGAAGAAGAGAAACGAGCCTCAGTCCCGTTTGTGATGTAAGAATTTATATTATCTCAGAGCTGAGAAGTCAAACCTATTCTTTGCTACCTATTTATCTCTCAATAGTAAAATGATCCTGAGATGTCCTATGAATGTATTGTTTAAGGCGTTCTGCAACAACTCAAAACTATTTTTCAACGGTTGCATAGTTGCATAGTTTCAGAATGTTCTGATAACTGTTCTGCGGCTTGTAAATGTGTCTGCAGAAACCACTTCTCTGTTGTTGCAGCTTTTCCTAACGAAACCGTCCACCACGGCCGGTGGAAAGAAAAGAGCGTTCCTAAACATGCGGGGTTCAACACTTTATGCTTTTCTTTTTTTCCATGTCAGAAATCTACTTGCCCGATCGGGCCAGTGCGTTGCTGGATTTATTAGCCCGTATTTTACATTAGAAAGTATATACAGTGCAAAGGTGCAATATCTGACAGGAGCATGTTGCTGAAACGACTTTCAATCATCAAACATGAGAGCAGTTTGAGGAAAATAAACACTCCTTTTACAGTGAGATTTAAAAATAAAAAGGTGGTCTTTGTGCATGGACCACCAATAACAAATGATATTTGGTACGTCATTAGAAAATACTAATACCTTTAATTCGTCATCCGTGAGGTTCTCCCCCAGCTCCTTAGCAACTCTCTTCAGGTTTTTGAATGAGATTTTTCCCGTGCCGTCGTCGTCGAACAGCCGGAAAGCCTTCATTATTTCTTCTGTGGAGTCTTTTTCACTCTATTGACAAACAAAATAACAACAACACATGCCTCAATCAACTCTTTGTCAATCAATTTTAATCTACAACTAAAATAAAAAAGCATTTTTTGTGACTCCATGAGTCGCCACGCAGTCTTTCCAGGATCAGAAATGACACATTTCCAAGAAGTTTCCAGGTTGTTGTTTTTGTTTTTTTTCACCTGTATTACACACACTCACCATTTTTGAAGTCATCATACCGAGAAAGTCACTTAAGTCAATTGTTCCAGAGCTCTCTTTATCGAAGTCTACTATCATCTTCCTGATCTCTTCCTTCTTGGGTTCAAACCCGAGCGCCCTCATGGCAACCTGTTGTACAGATAGATGAGGGGGGGGGTGAGGCTGCGGGTATCAGGGGATGAGGGTAACATGGTATCAGGGGATGAGGAGACCAGGGTATCAGGGGATCGGGGTAACATGGTATCAGGGGATGAGGAGACCAGGGTATCAGGGGATCGGGGTACCAGGAGACAAGGGGATCGGGGTAACAGGGTATAAGGGGATGAGGAGACAAGGGTATCAGGGGATCGGGGTACCAGGAGACAAGGGGATCGGGGTAACAGGGTATGAGGGTATCAGGGTATAAGGGGATGAGGAGACAAGGGTATCAGGGGATCGGGGTACCAGGAGACAAGGGGATCGGGGTAACAGGGTATGAGGGTATCAGGGTATAAGGGGATGAGGAGACAAGGGTATCAGGGGACGAGGAGACCAGGGTAACAGGGTATTTGTGTCATCACAGGGTACACACACTTGTTGCTCACTAAACCAGAAACTGACCTTCAGCTCCTTCACGTCTATTGTTCCACTTCCATCTGTGTCAAACAGGTCAAAAGCCTCTTTAATTTCTTGCTTTTGCTCCTCAGTCAGGTCGATTTTGGGACCTGTTTTTTTCCTCTGGCCCACAGAAGAAGATGGTTTTCGGTAACCTGAAGCCTGAAACACAAACACAACGGCATGAGGACGTTGTCTCCTCCGTTAGAGCAGCAGAGAGACGCCCCTATCTGTCATGCGAGCTAACTTTAGCTGCTATGCTGCTGCACGAGACCCAACAGAAACACGTTTTAAACTATTTTAGCGAACTAACTCTCGACTTTTCACGGTTAATCTCGAAATGTCCTCAACATGTTAAAATAGCGTAATATTCACACTCGACATTTGCATGTAGTTATACCATTTAAATTAATGATTCAGCCCGGGAAAACTGCGACTGCGTCTCGGATCTGATGTCAACAAAACGAGCAGCAACGGGTTTTTTTTCTCTGTTGAGTGACGTGGGAGAGAGCCAATCGAAACCACCAATCCGTTGTGACGCGAACATACTAGCCAATCACAAAAAAGGTAATAGGCGGGTCATAACTGTGGGCGCCAATGGTTGAGATCGTTTCCTGTCGCCACAGCAACCACCAGAAAACAACGCGCATGCGCAGTGTTTAATCGCTTGAGCAAAGGCAGCTGGGCAGTGGGCATCGATAGTTATGCTATAATACATTATTAAATAAGGTAACGTTATACCCTTTATGCATCGATGAGGCTTGTTTAGCAGACGCATCTTTTGCAGACACTCCTGTGTTTATGTCTCGTTTTGGACTGCCTTTCTTCAGGCATTAGCCTGTTAGCTTAGCTTGTCTGGTAGCTATGCAGTCTCTTGCTCATTTAGCTAGATGTTGTGTTTTGTGTTGTACAATGTTCATTTAATAACTTGTAGCTGCAGTTGTGTCTATATTGTTGACCAAAAATGTGAACAGTGGTGGAATAAGTATTCTCTTTCCCCCCAGACATTTTAGGGTAACTTGTAAATGTACCACATTTAAGATAAAATAAGATAAGATACTCTTTTATTAGTCCCGCAGTGGGGTAATTACAGGAGTACAGCAGCAGACAGGAATAGTGCACACAAGAGACACATAGTAAAATAAAATAAAAAACAAGTAATATAAATAAACAGTAAAACAGTAAAGAATCCACAATAGCAGTACTATATATACAGACAGAATACAATGTATTTATATTGCACCAGTGACCAAAGTGTTGTTGTTTTTTCTCTCTCTCTCTGAAATGAACATTAATGATGCAAAGTTTAACTAGCTGTACTTAGTTACTATCGGTTATCATCCACTGCTTGTTGATGTGACTGAGATGTAACACTCAGCATGTTACCTTAGCAGTTGTAACTACCAACCTTTACTTAGTAACACGTGAACAAATATGTTTCTTGTCCCTTTTACGATCCAGGCACCTCGAGTAATGCTGGCGAGTTCAATCATAAACCATCGGCAACATGTTGGACTGCAGAAGCTCTCCGCGCTGGCAGGAATCACACATTCCTCTTTGGGCCCCAACAAAAAGTTCAAGTTTATCCAAGACGAAGCGAGTGGGGAGTCGGCTCTCGCGCGCTCGTGCCTTCGCGTCCTGGAGAACCTGGAGCCGACCTGCGGGGTGGGCCGGCTGGTCTACGAGACCGTTCGAGCCCACCAGGAGGTCTATCGCACGGGGTCGGGATGCCTGCTGTTTCTCGCCGGATCGTGGAGCCGCGCCGCTCTGGAGTGCCTCCAGAGAGGCATCTCGGTAGCGCACATCATCTCGGCTATGTCTGAAGGAATGGAGGTGTGCTTGGATGCTTGCAGGAAGTGCAGCGTCTCGACCGAGGGCCTTGGTGAGAGATCTCAGGGTCTGGGACTTCACCTGTCAAAGAAACCCACCGCGGAGGCTCCGCAGGCATCGTGCCACCTGCGAGGGACAAGAGAAGCCGGTGACGAGCCTCTAAATGCCAGTGGACGAAGGAAAGTAAAGCTCAGCAGACATTTTTACGAGACCAGGGCTGACGATGTTTCCACGGTCCCTCAACCTGAGCTCCCTGACGTCGCACACATCGCTGAGGGACTGAGTCACGGTTGCGTCAACGCGATGAAGTTAGTTGTCGAGGCTAGCCGAATACAATCGGAAAATAATCCGGCAGGTGTCAGCTGTTCTACTTTCGATGTCACCAAAGTGGCGACTTGCGTGCTACCCGGTTTACCGGAGGAGCACGCATGTGTTTTACAGGGCTGCATTGTTCTTGTATCGGATGAACAGGCTTCAGTTGCACATCACTTGAAAGAACAACACTTGAAGGTGGCTCTGATTACTGGAGATCTATCAGACGCCTATCGCCACCTTGGCTTTAAAAGGCTGAAGGGTGTGCAGTGTGTGCGTGACCGGTCACACTTGTCAAGTTCAAACAAAGAGGAAGAGTGGCTGGAGGAGACCGTGACACTTCTGCTGAGCCTGGAAGTGAACCTGGTGGTCGTGAGCGGGCTCGCCGGTGACAAAGTGATTGAGCGCTGTTGCAGACACCACATACTCGTGGTGGACAAAGCGAAGGCTCCCGTCGCGAAGGCCCTGGCGAACGCGACGGGAGCCGTCCCGGTGACCTACGCCACGCAGCTGAGTCGCCGCTGCGTCGGCGCCGGTGCGAAGGTCGAGATATGGAAGGAGGTCCGCAGCCGCGAGGGGAAGCCCTCGACCGCCGTGAACATTTCCACCGTCCAGAGCAGCGAGTTGGTCACCGTGATCCTCACGAGCTGCGTGGGCGGCAAGCTGCAGGCCCTGGAGGACCAGTTTTGGGCGTGCGCGCATCGTCTGCACCAAGTGCTGACGGGCAAAGTCCTCCTGCCCGGTGCCGGAGTGACCGAAATGCTCTGCGTTCATCGCCTTCAGATGCAGGCGGAGCGCCACGTCGAGCCTCGCCGAGGGACAGCGGACAACCCTTACAGGGGCTTGGCGTTGCGCCTCATGGCAGACGGGTTAATAGATTACGTAGCCACTGTGATGGTTAACACCGGGAGGTTTTCAAAGGTCAGAGCCAGGACTGCCGTGAGCCAACAACTGCAGGCGTACGCAGGAAGTCCAGGCATCGCTGCAGAATTCTCCCAGCTTTTCTTGGCAGGCGAACAGGAGGACGGGGGCGCTCCGTCCACCGTGGAACCTCGGGAAGCCCCGGCGGTGCAGATCTACGACAGTCTGAGCGTGAAGCAGGAAGCGTGGAGGAAGGCCTTAGACCTGGTTCTGCTGGTCCTGCAGACGGACGCAGAGGTCATCACGGGCATTGACCCAAAGGCCGATGGCGCACAGGGACACATGATGCTGTTATGACCTTCATGCAACATCTGGAATGATTTGACTGTCCACAACTTTCTCAAAGTTTATTCAAACTGCACACGCGTTCAAGATATGTTTATTTTTATGACTGTAAAGTAGAATAAAGTGTTTATATTGTTTGTTGTTTTTTCCTTGTCATCAATAAAGAAGCAATGCTTCCTATGTGCGACCACACGGGGGAGACAAATGATTAAATGACACATCAGTCTCCCTGACTTAACCCGATGCAGAGAAATAAACTAAAAAGAATCGGTCAATAGTTTCTGAATAGTGAGACTCATAAATATCCCGATTTCAAACATGTCCACTTCATGGAATTAAGATTCAGATTAACAATCCAGAGTTTAAATAATATTCATGTTATTGCCCTTAACGTTTTCTATCCGGACCTCCAGGTATGTGGAAAGACATGAGCACAGCATCTTAGATATATGTGTATTATATATAATAAACACATGAAGTACGGTCAGTAAATATTTCCATATTTTAATTTTATTCAACTTGTAATCTTATTATATTATCTCTCTTGTAGGTGCAGCGTACTATCCTCATACAGGAAATACCCTCAAGTTCAGTTTATTTGCATTATTAACCCAGCGAGACTGAGCTGACGCCTTACTCTGAAAACAAATCTTGCATGTTAAAACCCTCACGGGGTTCGGGTGGAACTCTGCGTTGCCAGCATGTTCTTTAGTCTTGGTCCTTTCATGATATTTGCCTCTACGCTTCATGGTGTGAGTGCAGCTCAGATAACACGGTTCACGTTGGACACTAAATGGTTTCATGAGCTGCTCTGTTATCCTGGTCATGTGTCATGGTCAGAGGAAAGGTTTTTGGGTAAGTCTTCTTAGGCTGTGTTCTTAAAAAAAAGAAAAAGGAAACTAAAGGTAATTACTAGTTAGTTGTTTGAGTTGTCCAAGCCTAACATTTCCCTTTCTATATGATCATTGAGAGGTCACAGGGCTTTGACCTTGCACTCTCAACACTAGACACTAAAAGGTATCATCCAAGAATTGAGTACACTTTTTAGTACGTTTAAAATATATAAAACGAAGAAAAATGTCCACGAATTGGAAAAATAAAAAACAACCCGAAAGCAATGACGGTTCATACGAAAGTAAAGCACACTCTTGGTTATCTTTCGGCTTTTTTTTTTCCGATTGTGCGCATCCTATTTCAAAAGGTGTCAGTTGAAGCAACTTCCATTTCCTCTGAGACCAGAAAATAGCTCTGTGAAAAACGTTTACGAAGGCCGTACCGACCTTGTGGGGCCGTGAGCGGGTGGGGGGTGACATAACATAACATAAACACAACCGAGGAGGAAATCGGAACGCAGAAGTCGGTGACACATGTGAGAGTTCAGGCCGAGTGCACTTTATGGTCTGCCCCGTAAACTTCACACGCTTGTACATTAAATGTCAAAGCCTCAGAGTTGTGCGTTGTTTTCGCTGACAGCAAAGGCTGCTCAGTACGTTTTGGGCATTTTCAAAGTATGATCTAAATAACTATTTTGTTTGTTTTTTGTTTATGAAAAACCAGGTTCAAGAGATCCTAAATATACACTTATAAGTAAACAGTCTCCCTTTTGTTCTTATATTTGAGTAAGCATACTGTGGACGTTGCAAATAATAATGATCATCATCATAATGATCATCATCATAATGATCCGCTTTTCCTTCAGATTTGTATTGTCATCGTCAGGGTGATATTCTCTATTTAGTCCTTTGGCTGCTTTTGTCTCTTATCTTTTTTTTATTGAAAAGGGGAATTCCTAGCATGATATTTGGTGACAAGAATTGCTCCGCTAAAGTTTTGGTTTGTCAATAAAATGTCCCAAAGCGGACAGAAGCAATCAGGGAACGCCTGAGGATTAGGTCTGTGATTGAAAAGGTTGCTTTCTATATATATATATATATATATATATATATATATATATATATTTATATTTATATTTATATTTTATATATATATATATTTATATTTTATATATATATATATATATATATATATATATATATATATATATATATAAAAATATATATAATTCCCCTTAATAAGGAGAATTACTGCATTTTAATTGTACTGTAAATATTGGATACACTTCCCTGTCTTTGTGCAGAGTTTCTCCATTGATACATTCCCAGGAAATACATTCTTCGGATGTCCAAAAGCCATCTGAACCCTTCCTGTCGGACTCCCCTTTGGACCGCAGGTCTTACTACTATGCAAGTCTCCGGACTTAGTCACTCATTCGGCCTGGCCGGATGCCAGATGTTTCACTGACCGGTTTTGGGGGGTTAACAACATGACGTCAGCCGAGAGCACAGCTGACTTTCTATGGGTCCAGCACGAGTTTCAGATGTGGTCAATTCTACCCAGAAGCCCAGACCAGTGAGTGCCTTTTTTCTTCTTTTTTTTTTGGCAAATGGATGGCCGGCTAAAAATACAAATAAAAAATCCTGCACGAATAAGTCCCCACACTGAGCTGCTTCTGAGGGAGTCGAGAATAGTGATTCAAATCAGTGATTCGTGATGCAGGCTTTTTCATCTCAAGTCTCACTCATTGTTGTTTTTACTTATGAAAAGCACCAACTGTACAGTTTTTGTGTGTGTTTTATTAACATCTCTCTTTCCTTGCTCGTTAAAAAAAAAGGACCGGATGAATGGAGACGCTGGTCCTCGGCTCACATGGCTGCTCTTGGCGCTCTGAAGGGTCCCACTGAGTCCCCCTCCTTGCACCTCCTCGACTTCTGCCGGGTTGGTTGGTTAAATCAGTGACCATTAGTGGGCGTGTGTCTGTGTGTGTGTGTGTGTGTGTGTGTGTGTTGGTGCTCCTAGGGCGCATGCGAACTGAGGCCCAAAGGGGAAAGCCTTCCACGCAGATCTAAGCCAGCTGCCCTGATTTAAACACTTCATTTGCTAGAAGAGTGGAAGCGCGGTGGAATCCGCACGCTGGCAAAGCAGCTGCCCGACGGAAAACCAGCGGACGAGCAGCGACTGATGGTGGATTGAGACGTTTCCTGGCATTTAGGAGTCCTTCTACCTCCGACCCTCAGGACTCAAAGGGCACTTGCTGCCCTGAGAGAGTGTCTGTGGGAGGAAGTGACCTGTGGGGTTAATCAGAACCGGTTTGTGTGGAGGAGGGAACGGGGGGAGGTGGGAGGCCACGGCGGGGGCTCCTGCACCGCTCGAAGAAGGAGACGAAAGCAGTCGCCCGGGAAGCGGGGAAAGAGGAGGATATGGCCACGGGAGAAATCACAACACTTCCCTCCACACCTGAAGACGGAGGCAGCGGGGGCTTCCCTCCCGGGGCCTTCAAGGACCCCAAAAGGCTGTACTGTAAAAACGGGGGCTTCTTCCTGAGGATAAGGACCGACGGGGGTGTTGATGGAATCCGGGAGAAGAGCGACCCCCACAGTAAGTGCTTCCAGTCTCCTGCTTTGCACAGCACACAAAGCTTCTTTATGCTCCCTTTCTCTTTTTTCTTCTTCTTTCTTTCTAACATGAAACAGAGTGAAGCAAAAAAAAAAAAACATCATGGAGGAGCGATGTGAGTTTTTCCAGCTCACTGAGTGAGGTTCATCCTCCACATTTGTAAACACCGGAATGCGTGCAGGCCTTTACTTCTGGAAAGTGTAACAACTGCAGTTCAAGAGAATCTGACTCAAACGTTTCGGGGACTTTGACGGACTGTGTGTGTGTGTGTGTGTGTGTATGTATGTGTGTGTGATGTTTTTAGTGTGGTTTTACGTCACGACAAAACAGCACAACGGGGAGTTAAGAGCCAGAATAAGAAAAATCCAAATCAAGAGATCCCTTCTTGTGTGTCGACAACTTTACCGCGCTTGTTTGGCCTTTCAACTGGGATACCCCTCGGTGCCCCTGTGCCACTGATTGCTTTGGAGTGTGTGTCTACAGTTGCATCAGTGAGGGGGAGGAGGAGGAGGAGATGGAGGAAGGGGGTGGACGTGAAGAAATTGGGGGTTTCAGAGGAAAACCACGTGTACCGTCCAAGACGCAGTGTGACATTTCAAGCAGGTGTGTCCAAACTAAAGCCTGATATGGGAGCCGGTCAAGGGGAGAGGAGCTATTTTTAGGATAATTCAATTACCTTCAGTCAGACTTATTTGTGAAACACACTTAACCTTGTTGATGTGCATATTTAGTTTGTTATTGTAACAAACATGGCTTCAGGAAATAATATATCCACAATGAGTCACTAAACAGGAGTCATTATTAATCATTTAGCTTTTCACCATGATGGTTTCTCACAGTTAATGCGTCATCAATGGTCCTTTTGTCGAGGTTGAGATCGGCCGGCCAACTTCTCGGACTTTAACGTATCACACCTGCCGGTTAGCATTGGAAACGTTCGTGAGGAATGTTGCCCAATACAGCCAAAGATCCCCCGAGGGAGGGGGGGGGCGGTCCTTTCTGTAAATGCTCTCAAGGCAACAAGTTGTGGCAACGTATGGCTCACACATGCAATATTGTCCTCGCCAAGCTCTGGCATGGGAGGTTACAAAGGCTACACATGTGATGGAGTAGTAGAGAGTCCCATCTGCATTAGTCTGCACAAATCCTCCCCCCTCTAAAATCCTCCTCTGTGCTAATGCAGATGGGACTCTCTACTACTCCATCACATGTGTAGCCTTTGTAACCTCCTATGCCAGAGCTTTGCGAGGACAATATTGCACGTGTGTGTGTGTGTGTGTGTCTGTATATGTGTGTGTGTGTGCCGTACGTTGCCACAAATTGTTGCCTTCAGGGCAATTACAGAAAGGACCACATCGTACAGACATTCACGGCTGTGAGACGCATTATGACCAGTAGACTTCAACGCACGATCAGATCTATTATATATTCAAATTTGTTTTCAGGGAAGAAGATCTGCGACATGAATCCCCCAGACAGCCGTCTTAACTGTAGTCAGATGCTCGTCTATCTGGAGTCAAATGTGGATTCACTCGGTACAGATCCCCTAATTTACCTTACGGGGGCCTCTGCTCCCTTTTGGGTGGTTTTGGTTTCATGCAAAGTATGCTCTGTTGGCAAGCAGCGGCGCCTCTTAACAGAGAAAGAATGTGGAGATGATTTTGATGCATCTGCGTCAGGCCAACAGGTACTGCGTGCTCAGGCTCACTGTAATGCTACTGTTTGGTGGCTAACGTGAGTTAGCTTGTTGATGGTGTTTCATTCATCTACTGCAGAAATATGGGAGCTGTTTATGCAACAGAAAAGAGCCCAGAATATTAAAAGAAAAATAAATAACCAAAATGAATGAGTATGTAAGCAAAATGAAAGCCACATTAATCAACATTTTCCACCAACTCTGCACCTTTATGACGCTTTCAAGGCTCCTGTTAGCTCACTGCTTTCTGCGATTTTACAGCACATTTATTGTTTGAGTCACCCATCGGTGCCGCAGCAGGCAGCTGTTTCTAGCGAGCTCTGATGGACCCACTGCACGCTAGCTGCACAGCACCAAACCACAGACAACGTTAGCAGCCGGGAAGCTAAAGTTCATGCTGCAGCTAAAGAGCTAAAGAGCCAGATATTGTTCTCAGGAGTTAGTGGAGACCAGAGGAGAGAGTAGAGAGTGCATGTTGGACGTATTCATCAACACATTGAGCTTTGTGTGGGCAACTGACACATTTGCTAACACATTAGCTTAAACAAGCCTAAGATCACTTGCATTGACTAATGCAGCTTTACTTTAAGTATTAATACGCTAATCACCAGTCTTCCCTCCGCTACACACAACATTTAAAGTCCTCTAGCAGGCACTGCCCTAGTCGATTTGATATTGAAAGGCACAAACCATCCTCATTTCCCGGTTTGCTGGAACGTTGTTGTGTTGAAGGGGAAATGTTCGACCAATTAAAATAAAATGTGCACAGAGTTGAAAGCTGGTACCACTGATGTACCCATAACTCTTTAAAGAGATCAGTCATTGGGAATCTGTGTAGACTTCAAGTACCCAGCATGCTTATGTGTGAACCTCAGCACTAATCATGCCACAAGCAAACTACCACTACTCTGTGTTTTCTTAATGTTGTTCACTGAAACATTTAACCTTTGTTTCCCTCAGTAAAGCTTCAGCTCCAGGCGACCTCCGTGGGGGAGGTGGTCATCAAAGGAGTCTGTGCTAATCGCTATCTGGCCATGAACAGAGACGGGCGGCTGTTCGGAGTGGTGAGTGAGCCGCATCCCCGTCTCTCTGACAAACCTTTAAAGTGCAAATCCTGCAAAGTGTTTTTTGGAGATCACTGCAGCTGCCGTGAAAATCATCAAGCAGCAAGTCTTCTGCCTTTTGTCACAAGCAGCGTTTAGGCCGCCGCGTTTTGAAAACCCAAATATTTACCAGCCAGCCGACAAGGAACCCGCCCATGCGGGGAAATAATTAAGTTGTTTGTCATTGTCAGCGCTGAGAAAAAAAGAAGAACAAAAAGTTTGCCGGAACATTGCAAAAGGCCCAGGTCAAGCTGTAGATTTATGAGATTCAGAAAGACAAAAAACTGTGTAGTATCTCTAAAGTCTGTCTCTGCAAAACCAAAATAAACAATAATAAGCGATATTAAAATACCCACTTCAGTAAGGAGAGTAGGATATGATGGAGAAATTATGCCACTACGATCAAAGGTCGGACCCATGGAAATACAACATAGTCTAGTAGATGGTGTTGGTGGAGAAAAGCAAGTCGTGAATTGGGGGGAGGTCTCCACAGGTCACCTGGCGGTCATGGGGTGATGGGAAGGCGGAGGACTGAGCAGTACTCGGTCTGAGAGACGAAAGATATCCAAAGGCAGTTTAAAAGACTGTTCTGAAAACAGAAATGATGGAGAGATTTTGACGAACTGAAGAACTTCCTCGTTGAACTTTTGCGAAAAAAAGCTTTGGGTTGTAAACGCACACGGCACGCCGCTCTGAACTGGTTTCTTTCTTTTAATTGCATAAATGTTTTTTTAAAGAACCGACAAACTGACTTCTGCTTTTAGTCGCTCATTGATCAGATGTTCAGCTCAAGAAACACGCAGTGCAAGTTCAGAAGAGGCCGACGCCAGCTGGGCAGTGGAAGTGTGTGTGGAAGTGTGTGTGGAAGTGTGTGTGGAAGTGTGAAGTGGTGTGGTTTGGTGGTCGTGAACGCTCGTCCACAGCCCATGTCATTTGGCAAGAAGCGCTTCCTCTCTAATAAGGAAGACGCGGCCGGCGCCACCCAAGGCGCTCTGCTCCGACTTGTGTTTAGGAAGTCATAAAAACACAAGACACTAACGCTCCTCTAATTAACCATATGGAGTGAGAGAAAAAGGGAAAAAAGATTAACATTCGTTGCCAAAGAAATAACATTTTCCCGTCTAATTAAGCCCCTTGACTGGTTTGGTTTTGCACGTTTTATCCAGAAGCAGAAGCCATGCTTTAGATATTTTAGAATAGAAAAATGACTCATATATAAGTTGATACAGCCATTGGACTTATTTTCAATATCTATTCCACTATAAGCCTTTTGACAAATTAACGTTCCTGATATAAAAATACAAAATGTCACCTTTTGAATTCTTTTTTTTTTACTTTCAACTCAGTAATTGGACCTTTATTTATTTATTTATATATATATATATATATATATATATATATATATATATATATATATATATATATATATACATATACATATATATATATATATATATATATATATATATATATATATGTATGTATGTATGTGTATATATATATATATATATATATATATATATATATATATATATACACATATATATACACATATATATATATATATATATATATACTGCCAACAGGAGGCTTTTGTTTTACTTCCTGTATTCACTTGACCGTGACAGCACGGCGACGGACGTCTGAGCCATTGATCACCCAAGCCAGTGCGACCATAAACATAGCGAACACACCTATATATATATATATATATATATATATATATATATATATATATATATATAGGTGTGTTCGCACATATATATATATATATATATATATATATATATATATATATATATATATATATATAGGTGTGTTCGCTATGTTTATGGTCGCACTGGCTTGGGTGATCAATGGCTCAGACGTCCGTCGCCGTGCTGTCACGGTCAAGTGAATACAGGAAGTAAAACAAAAGCCTCCTGTTGGCAGTTAAGGCCCAGCGAGACGTTCAGTAATGAATGTTTTCTACGCTAGAAGAGGGAAATCTTCATGTTTGGTCCCTTTTTTAAACCTCGTCATTTATATGACACCTCAAAAGGTTTATTTTTGGGGGGATTTGTTCTCCGTTTGTTTCGTTTCTTCACATTGACAAGGCAGCCGGTTCACAGCCGAAGACAAACACTGAGTAGAGGAGTAATAACGTCCTTCGTCACGCATCGCTTCCTTTAAAAGAAATCATAATAAAATGTCTTTCCTGTATAAGCGTGAGACACCGTGCAGAAATTATTTCAAACCAACAGTCTCCTTCAAAATAATAAAAGGTGGCATTGAGCTCTGGGTGTTTTTTTATGTGCGGATTTAATGTCATAAATTGTCAGCATTACACATTTTCTCCCTTTCCAATAACATATATTACACAAATTCAATCAAATGTCATCCAAACACAATAAAACAAGGTGGAACTCCACCGATGTTCGCTAGCAGAGAGGATTATTAGCAGTTTGGAAAGAAACACAGTCACATTCATATTAAACCGTGCGGACGAAGCGACCTTCACTTTCCAGTTGTTGAAATATTAAAGTGTATTAAAGAGTAGTTTCACAGTTTTCTGACATTTCCTCCGTTTGCAAACTAAGTGTCTTGCGTCGGGAGAGCAGGTATTTATCCAGAAAGCAAAAGGCTCAACATCTAATCCTCCCTTTCCTGTTTGAACCCGCTGACCCCCCCCAGAAATAAAGCAGTAAACCCAGCACACTGAACAATCCCACTAACTCTGCCTTTCTCTCCAGAGACGGGCAACAGACGAATGCTACTTCCTGGAGCGGCTCGAGAGCAACAACTACAACACCTACCGCTCCAGGAAGTACCCGAGCATGTACGTGGCGCTGAAGCGGACCGGCCAGTACAAGTCCGGAAGCAAAACGGGACCGGGTCAAAAGGCCATTCTTTTTCTTCCGATGTCCGCCAAGTGCTAATCTGACTGAGAGAAGAAGAAGATGTGACGGCAATGAAGACAAGAGTTCTGCATCGACGTTGCCCAAAAATAGCTGTGATGCTTTCCGACTGTTTCCTCCTTTCTCAGCTTTTACTTTCAAACAGTGGCCCCCGCTCACACCCCGGATGCTTCCCAGTATAACCAGTCCTTTTTTACTGGTGCCTTGCTCCCTCTCTGGGCCGAGGGGTTTAAAGCAGCAACCTTTTGATAACGCGTCCGCTTCCCACCGTCCAGCTCGTGGACGTTTTAGCTGCAAGAGGAATATTACCCTAACTTTAGAAGAGTGAAGGACGTCAGTTACGTAACTGAATTTTAGAATTTTGTGATACGTTTGAAAAAATAAAAACTAAGCACACTAAATCCACTAAAATCAAAATCCAAAGCACGACTTAAATATATATATATATTTTTTTTTTCCTGATTATTTTACACTACTCGGCACACTTGGAGGTCACTCAACAGATTACCTGAGCTTGTTTTTGATTCCTGATAAAACTGCATTCCCCTGCTAGTGTATCATTTTAGATTTGTCCAAAACAAATAATTAATTCACATTGCATGGCACCGAAGCACTTCTACATTTATTGATACGAGATAAAAGGACATAAAAGGTAGTTAACTTGATGATTTTGACCTCTCTAACCAGTCATTTCAATATGAATATTGTAACTACACTCGCCAGTAAATGGTCAGCCTGTTCCCTGTTTAACTAAAAATACAGCAGAATGAAAAACAGTACCTTTGAAAATCTGCTGCTTGGCAGCCAACACTGTCCAACAGATGTGGACTTCCAACATGGCCGCCAAAGCAATGTTAAATGAACCGTATCACACTCTGTTGCAGGCACCACAGTGGCATATCTTTAGTAAAAACCACAAAGTCAGTGTTTTCTTGTAGTTTTGCACCTCATTTCTTCAGAGGTCACAGCTCGTGTTAAACAAAACAAAAAAAACCACACTGAACTTAACCCGATACTGACGGTCACACGTCAACTTAGCTCGCTAGCACTTCAGCTGCCGGTGGTACAGCTGGTAAAACATCCCCGAGTAGACGGCGGGGAGCTCCTCCACGGGGAGGTCGATCTCCTCGAAGCCGCGCTCCAGGCCGCGCAGCAGCAGCCGGGCCACGCGGGAGGTGATGGGCGTCGTGCGGTCGGTCTTCGCCAGCTCGGCGAGCTCCAGCCACTCGCAGCGCAGGCACTCCTGCGTGCAGAAGTTGATGTCGTAGCTGAGCGGGCCGAGGCGGCAGATGATGTACATGTCCGACATGCCGAAGGCGCCGGGGTGGTTGTGCTGCTGCCGGATGCTGAGCAGGGACCGGAACTCGGAGCGGACGCCCGTCTCCTCGAAGACTTCACGGACCGCCGTGGCACCTGAGAGGAGATTCATTAAGAAAAGATGTTTTTTAAAAGATCCTGACGAGGGAATACACTCATGTTCCCTTGTTGGAGTCACCTTGAGGGAGGAAAATACATACCGTAAAAGTCGGGTTACAAGCCGCTACTACCTTCGGTGGTTGTCCCCGCTGTAGCAAGCTAGCGCTGCTGCTAGCTCCCCGCTGCTGCTGCTACTGCCCGCGTCTCCTCTGCCCGAGTCGGGCGTCGAGTCGGGGCTGGTCCCGCTACCTTCGGTGGTTGTCGGCGAGCTAGCGGAGAACTAGCGGAGAACTATCAGCAGCGCTAGCTGGCTACAGCGGGGAGCTAGCGGGGACATCCACCGAAGGTAGTAGCGGCTTGTAACCCGACTTTTACGGTATATATCTTTTTGGTAAAAACAAACATTTGACGCTGCTTTTTGGGGGGAGGGGAACACTTATATAATATTAAAGCTGCTTTTAAAATGTAAAAAAATGAAGAAAAAAAGAGGTGCCTTTGGAGAAACAGCTATCTTAGCATCTATATCTTGTGTGCCATATTTTGTGTACAGTTACAATGAATGTATCATCACACTAAAGCGGAAGGGTTCAGCTAGATGGTTCTGTATTAGTTCGTTGAGCTCCACACTCACCAATATTTTCTCCTGGATCTGACAAGCCGCCAGGGAACTTCCAGGCATTCTTTGTCTGAAAGACGAGGGATGAAGTTAACATTTAACATCCGCTGTGATAGATGGCACTGCTGTAAACATGTATCTTAGAGTTGTATTGACATGTATACTTCAAAGAAATGTTCATTTTAGTCTTGTTTTTAAATCATGAAATCAGTGCCGTTCAGTTTTAAAGTCCTGCAAGTTCTTAAAATCGTCGGCATGGTCTTAAAGTGTAACTTTTTTTTGTGTGCGTTTGTTTTTCTTTTTAAAGAAAATCACAGCAAGTAATAGATGATGTGATGATGTGTTCAAAGGATCGTCGTATGTTTTTCTGAACTAATTGTATGAACTATTACACAGGCAGACAGATGTTCAATGTTTCCCAAAAAAAACTGTTTCACCACTCGATATTTAATAACAGTATGCTGCTGGTTAAGTTATGATGTCAGTGTTGTATATATTTTTGTAGTTAGTTAAAGAATTGTGTACGCAGTGCTTTTTTTTTTTTTTTTTAAGAAATGCTATTTCATAATCTATATATTTTCCTTGTTTTTGCAAATCCTCTCCATGAGGAACACAGATGCACTACAGCATTTATTTTCATGTATTTCATGTCAACAGAATGCTATATATATATATATTTTTTTTTTTGGGATGCTGTATCTAAAATGTGCTGATAAGAAAGTAATAAAGGGATTTTGTTTAACTCTAAGCGGTGTGTTTTTTCCAGAGTAGAAACATCTCATCCAGAGCTAAATGTGACGACAACAACACACAAAAACATCTTAACATCTTAATCTAGCGGGAAATGATGCAACCTTTCAGTCCACTGGGGGATCGGTTAGGCGTCTTTTAGGCTGATGTGAGAGTGATAACGTCCTGGTTTCTATTCAGGAAGTCCGTAACCCTCCGTGAGCTCTGAACCGGGCTCACAGCTGCCAAGAGCACAAACTCTTACTGTAGAAAACCCATTTCCAGTAAACAGCTCGAGGAGGAGGAGGAGGAGGAGGAGGAGGAGATAAAAACTCTTCCCACACTTTAAGGCCACTAACTGTTTCCCTCTGCTTCCATTAAAGACACATTATATGCTCAGAAGACTCCCGGCTGGCAGACATGTTTGTCTTCTATCAGTTATGAATTATGTTTGTTGTTTGAGCCAGATGTTGCCGTCACCATGGTTCCTTCGTCAGATTAGTCCTTCTGGAACTGAAGAGTTTAATTAACTTCCATATTGTGTATAGATAACATTTTTTGGGGGAAATTACGACAGATAGTCCCGTATTGTCAGATGTCTTCAGATAGATTTGGTTTGACCGACATTCAAGTGGGGGACCAATAAGCCACGCTGTGTTAAATCCTGGTTCTGGGTCTTGCAGTACATTATTAAAACTGATTATTTATTTTCCTGCAAGCAGGCATCTGAACTCTGAAACTTCCCATTGCGAGATAATCTCTAGTTTTCATTATATACGGCGCTCTGGAATCACAACTCCCCGGAGCTCGAAATTAATTTAATCCTCAAACTAATTGTTTTTGTCCAGTCGACACTCAAAACCCTGAAAAAGATATTAAATTACCAACGACATAACACAAAAAGCTATTTCTCCATCCAGACAATATTACTTTCATGAATCTGTTTTTGGTCATTTCTGCAACATTATCTTCACCTTCAGCTCCACAGATATTGGGACGTTTACTTGGTTTTCTTGATACTATAGCAGCTGAAATATGGACATGCTTTTCTTTTTTTGTATGTCTTCAATGGCAGCTTGTCGTGAAGGACTTGCGTGTGTGTGTGTGTGTGTGTGTGTGTGTGTGTGTGTGAGAGAAGGGAGCTACACTCCCACTCTGCATAAGATCTGCTGTGTGTATCCGGTGTATCTTGTCTCACACGAGTGTGCCCAACGCCAGGACTTCCAGGCAGCGGATGCTTTAGCAGCAGCGGATGACCTGTGGTCACATGACAACATGTGATGTTGGAATTCAGTACAGGAGCTGCTGCCTTTTCCAGAATGTTTACTTTCTTACTTTCCAGGTTGCAAAATGCACACGTTGTGCTCTCGTACTTTATATCTCAACACATAATTAGTTTTATAAATTGCGGCATCATGGTTGGAATCTTGTTATTTATATATTTTTTTTTAAAAGAGCCCAGTTGTGAGTCGGCCTCGCAGCATCACAGCGGGGCTCTGTGAGGGCGGACAGACACACACACACACACACACACACACACACAGAGAGCATTGGGCTCGTGTAAACACCTCCGTGTTTGCTTGAGGGCAGCTAATGTTGCGCGGCGCTATGTTGCTATGTTGCGCTATGTTGCGTGTGCGAGGACCCTTGGGGAGTTCAACAGAGGCAACACACAGCTCACTAAACAAACAGCTGCTCACGAGGCCGTTTCAGCTGCAGGTCGGAGCGTCACTGGCTCCGTTTGTTTGTGTTTACTGTGGACGGAGGGATCGGTTTCTAATACGCGAGAGATGCTCAACTAGCTGCCGAAATATGTCAGGACTTTTATTTTTTAGAAATGTGCCACGCTGTCGGATGTACCCAATATTAATAATCACAGCTCTGCGCTCGAACCGGCCATCTTCATATGCTGCATTCGTATTGGGGAAATAACTTAAATTCATCCTTTTTTCTAGATGTCACAGTCTCCTGGAGGAAAGTAGCAAGACGAACAAAATCTTTATTTAATCCAATTATTTTCGTCTATATATATTTTTTTATTTTTATATTTTTTTTAACAGTGCAGTGACATGTTCACCTTGTTTCTGTCTTGGACCACCAGAACTTTTCCATTCGATTCATCAATGACTGCACCTGCGAAACGAAACAATCAATCGATCAGACTTATTTCACATATTTTGCATATTATGTCCCCCTTACACACGCTAGTCCACATTTTGCAGTGAAGTAATTACTGTAAGAACAAACAAAAGAAAAGGAAGACCTGTTGGTAGTTTAGTTCAAAGTAACAACATAAAACCAGCACCACAGGGGAGGAAAAAGCTGCCGGAGCGGCCTCGCTTATTTGAGATTTTCTTCGCACGTCGCTGCTGTTGACGATCAAAAAAGTCCATACGGACAAACCAGTGGAATAAATAACAAGAGTCAAGTTTATTCCACTTCTCAAACAGCTGTACCAAAAGAGAAACCCAACAAAAGGGCCACCGGTTTAACTGCACGGCCCTAATATCCTTCAAACACAGTGACATCAGAACACACCCGTTAATTGGCGCTATACGCTCACCGGCTAGCCGCTTGGGGGGCTGACGGGTTTTGGGTTCATCAGAGCGGTTTGACCGAGGAGAAAAGGAAAAGGGAACCAAAGCAGAGCAGCTGTGGGCCCGAAAAAAACGAGCTGAAAGCAGATCATTTGGTTCGCGTAGTGTAGATGAGTGACGCCTTTCACCCTCAAGTGGTCATGGGACTGACTTGAGCCGCTTTATCGTCAGCAAAAATGGACGAACTTAATTGTTTTTCCAAAAATATATGGACTACATAAGCAAATTGTTGCAGAATATTGACGCGTGAACAAAACATCCACTAACGTCTGAGAACAGGGAGTTACACTCTTTACTTTCATAAGAGTCCAAGTGACTCAGCTGTACTTGTGAAGGATGTAGACATCCCACTTCACCATTAACATATTGCATTATTTCAGCACGTAGTGACTAAGAGAGGCAGCTATGTGCTGCTGACAGGTCCAGAGGAGGAAGAGGAGGAAGAGGAAGAGGGAAAACGGGCCACTTTCTTTTCCGGTCTCTCCGTCTGACCGACCGGGGACGGGCCTCCTTCAATGAGTGTCACAGATGTGTAAAAGAGGGATGGGTCGTCTTGAAAAGGCCCGACTTGGACTTCCAAGTGGAAAGTGATGTCATCCCCGATCCACCGAGGCCCGCCTGCTGCCGACGGAGGCTGTCATTAAGTAGCCTTCGGTGTAGGGAACAAAACGCTCACACGGAGCAGCAGGAGGGAAAAACACATTAATTATGAGACAAAAAGACCAGAAGCAATAAAAAAAACACACACACGAAAACCTGTTAATCGCTGGAGGTCACAGCTGGTTTCTGAGCCACAACAGAGTTTGATGTCTTCCGCTCGTTCATCTTTCATGTCGGCTTCTGATTTTTGGTTTTACCAGTAATTGTAGGGTGTGCTATGAGGTCACGATGCTGATTGAGAGTCTCTGATGAATTTCATTACAGATACAGAACACGTGCACACATGTACACATGCACTGCAGGACGGCGGCGAGGGCGTAGAAAAGAACGAACGGCGTCCAGAATGCAAGCACGAGAGTCTCAGTGAGTCTCGAGGCGATGCGTCGAACCGCGACGCATGATCCACGTTAATGATGCTACTTTGTTTACGGTCGGCTGCAGTGATGACCGCTGCCGTTAGCACGGATCGACCGCTCGGGACTAACCGCTTGTCGAGACGCGTCCCTCAAATGTTCACGCGGAATTTATTTACGTCATTATGTCGTTTTCTTGGAATTACTTTGAGCTTTTTGAGTTCTTGACCCTGTCCTGTGAGGTCAGAGGTCAAGCGTGGATTGAAGGATTTCAGCTTCATACTTCGGCAAAACAGATGTGACATGTATGTATGCTGTATGCTGGCGGCAGCAAGTTAACCTGCATTCTCTCTAATGTCCATCAGGGGTCGACTCCTCTGGTTGTATAGAAGTATATGCTTCATGTGTTAAAGCTGCATTCTCTCTCCTGACCACCAGGGGGCGACTCCTCTGGTTGTATAGAAGTATATATAAATGACTCTACTTCTCTTGATTTATTCCCTCAGTAAACATTGTAAACATGAGTTCATGTCTTAATCTCTAGTTCCAAGTATTCTTCAATACGGCATGATGTTCATTTAGTAAATAATTGTCCATAAATGATGATAACTTTAACCGTTTCATGATGCATTTAGTACAAAAAAACAAGATGGCGACCCAACTGGTGATGTCACGCTGACTGCGTCCACTTCAGTCTATGCTCGTTACTTGTATTACATCTTCTCACAGGCTTGGCGTAGATAAGTACCAGCATCAGTTTTCCTTTGCTTCACCACAGTGACCACATAAAGCTCACTTATAGGTGTGTAGGCCCCACTGTTAACACAAGAGCCACATAGTTAAACACCCAGAATTCCCAATGTAGGACCTCATTAATTGCACGACTTCCCTTTTAATCTATCCAGCGTCGCGCCTCCAGTGCCGTTCTCCCGTGTGATGAAAAAGCTGCGAGCCCCCGAGCAAACAAGCATCAGATCATCTAAACAGCCGCGGATTTCAGATTCCTAACCTCAGTGTCATCATTGTTTGTACCCAGGGAAAAAAAACAAAAACTTCCAAACTGAAGGATGCTCTGGACATGTTCTGACATGCTTCAAGTGCTGCAACTGTGAATAAAGGTTTTTAAAAAACAACGACACGCTGCCCTCTGCTGGACGATTAGAGACACTTCAAGGTCTGCTGCAACTCCTCCCTCCTCCTCCCTCCCTTAAATAAATATATATATAAATATATATATATATATATATATATATATATATATATATATATAAAAAAAAAGGGAAGAGGGGAGCTGACAATACTTTAAATAAATCTTGGTCTGACTAAATGATCTTAACTTAAATTCACATCTATTTTCCAGAGCTTTCAGCTGCATTTCGTGGTCTTCATCAGATCCCTGACGAGCACCATCTGCTGTTGTAGAAAGCTCTGAGAAAAACTTGCGGCAGGAGACCTTTTTTTCTTTTAGGTCATATTATTTTGTGTCGAATGACCTCGAATGACCTTGCAGGCTTAAAAATAATCAAAATCTCTACCTGCCACTCCTATTTGGTGGGTTGCGAACCCCGGCAGCCGGCTCTCCCCGTCTCCCAGCCAGAGGGCCAGCACGGCGTGGTCGTGTTTGGCGTGATGGAAGGTGAAGCCGTGGGCGGCGGCGGCGGCGGCACAGCGGCTCAGAGAGATGGGCACCCGGAGCCACACGGCGACCTTCCCCTCCGCTTTCCACAGCGCCAGAGAATCTACAGAGCACACGGAGGTTCATGGACGGACTTTAAAGAAGTATGATTAATGATGTCGCTGCTTTATTAAATTACAAAACTGCAGAAACAGACAGGAAATAGAAGATTGTTGTTTTGATGCTTAACAGGATTTGGGAGGCAAATGGAAAAAGGAAGAGAAAGATGACAAGCAGCAGAGACAGTTTGGCAGCCTGAAGGGTTAGGAAGCAGATCTTTTAAAGTGGAAAAAATCAATTTTGATAATAGAACATTCATACGTCATCTATGAATAAAACATGCCAGGTATTTTGCTGATTCCAGCTACTATATATACTTATATAGTTCCATTTCTAATGCCATAAATAAAACATATTTTACATTTTGGACTTTTAATCGATGAAAAAAAAAACTAGCAGTTTAAAGGTCACCTTGTGATGAGCGGTTTCACTTTTTTTATTGTTCACTTATTGAACAATAAACCACTATATAAATGAAAAAAATGAAGTCAGATTACGCAATATATATATTACAAATAAAAAAAGTTAGTCGCTGATATAATACATTTGAAAACCTCTAATTTTCGGTCTATTGCCCTCTTCTTTCTTTTTGCTGATAAAGGGGGTAAATGCATTAAATACTAAAATCTATAATGGACATAAGTGTTTGTTTTTTTAAATATATAAACTACATCCAAACCTCTTGAACCACTATATAGAGTAGACAGTGACACCTGGCTAAGTTATATATTTAGGGCCATGTTTGCCCTGCACGCACCTGCATCTTCTTCAACGCACGCGCGTGCAGCTGACCGCTGTCCCTCGCGCGCACACGTCAAAGCCCCCTGTTCCAGCTCGTGCATATTAAACTCATATCAGACTCTGAAGACCACCAACCGTGAAGCAATCTGCTGAATGCGCCTTCGCTGACGTCCACCGGCAACCCGACGTCCGCCAGGTTCACTGTCACGCCACCGAATCGGTCCACTTTGCCCGTTAAAGCGCCGCCGGTGCCCGTTACTTTGAGCCGTTGAGAACGAGCGGCGGCGCACGAGAGCGCGCGGACGGCTGAGCGCGCGGGACATGACGCCTCGCGGCAGAGCCGTTGGAGTCTCGCCAACGGCAAGAGCTTTAAAGCGGAGGCACACGCAGCCATGTCACTGAGCGAGCATACGTAACCGTTTAAAAGGCAACTTTAGCTGGAACTGGTTGTCCAATTTCCAACCGGCAACGTGAGAACAGTACGGTTACGTAAACATCCGACCCGGAAGTTGCATAAATACCGTAATGCTCAGGTAAAGTAGCACGAGGAGGCTCGTGTGGCGCGGCGCCAAACCCCATTCAGGTTTTGTACTATTAAGCTATTTAATACGTAAACGGTTATATTGCGAGTATTAACGTATCTTCAAAACCGTCACTGTGGTATGATTTTAAATTCGGCTGACAAATCTGACAGTTATTCCTTTTTAAACCGGTTAAATATCAACTTTTACATGTTTTTACGGTTTGCTGTGGACGTCATCTGGCTCAGAGAAGCTAAAAAGAAATGTAGATTAACCGTGGAAGACTATGAAAAAACGCTCATTGACGTATTGTATTCATGCCGAATTTTAGACTGCGTCTGGTTAATGCTGGCTATTCCATTTAATAATATATAAACATGTGTTTCTATTCGCAGATATCAAATACACTTAAAATTATATATTTTTCGAACATATTTTGTATAACTTTTTTTCCAGGCTCTTAAAGTTATTTTTTACAATTAAAACACAAACCCAATTTTATTTGAAGCAAAACGGGAATGTTTTAAAATGCAATAAAGGCAAAAAATAATAAAGGATGTCGCCTGCCGTAAAATACGCGAGGCTTTACGGTAATAGGGGGGCGGGGCTAAACTCCAACCAGGAAGTATACAACATCGCTCCGTGTTTACACATGTTTGAGCTTTCACGTGGAGGAGATTTTCACTTATTACAATGTCGTCAAAGAAAAATAAAAGCAAATCCAAAAGAGCGAGTGAAGGAGACAGTTCACTGTTAGCGAAGGAGACCTCGAGTGACTCCTCCAGCCTGCAGACACCTGGTCACGAGGGAGGAAGATGCACGACTTTAAACAGCAACTCTTTCACTGTCATCGATTTCATTGACAAAGGTACGTGTTCGGGGCATAAACACTAAAGTTTAACAGGCTTTGACACAGTTATGGTATGTAAGATGGACTGCGGTGAAGGCGGACGATCCGCCATCATTCCAGCGGCTCTCGTTGATGCTATTTTAACTAACAGTTATCTTTCATAGTGGTGTCTCTGTGCTGGAGCAGATTGGCTTTAAAATGAGTGCTGACTGACCATTGTGATGGTGTTATTCCACAGTTATTGACACAATTCATGTGGATATCTTCCTTCCTTCTTTTTAGGAGGAAATCCCCCCCTTGATACATTATATTTACATATCTAAATGTGTTTTTGTTTTTGTATATATATATATATATATATATATATATATATATATATATATATATATATATATATAATTATCAGCAAGGAAACTGAAGCTGCACTTTAAAACTATTTTTGGGAAACTGGTTTTGGCTGGTGGACCAAAATGAATGTACCTTTTTCATTCAAAAGGTATGATCAGGAAATAAGATGCATTTTCAGTCAGTAGTTAAATGAAGTACTAAGACTAAGTCCCACTGAGACAAACTACAACTTTAAAAGTATTCTTTACATATTCACAAAGCAATACATTAAATACAAAACTGCTTTCACTCTTTCTTGATATATTTTGTTTATTTCCCTCACAGCCGACGACAAAACACCTAAAAGTTGCAGATCGACTTTCGTTCAGCTGAGCCTCAATTCAATGAAGTCAGCCGGCGTTTGCCTCGGGAGGCCGGTCCTGCTGACGAGTCCCACGGGACGACAAGAGGTGACCTCTCTCTTCTTTCCTCTCCTCAACAGTTTCTATGACAGATAGGTTGTAAACAGCTGCATTGTTATTTTAAAATCTCCCCTAATTAACATTTTAAAATGTGAAAAGCTGTTTTCCGTTAGCATCCTTCTGAACTTTGATTTGACGAATCGTTCCTGTTCTCGGGATGCCATCTTCCTTCACCTTTTAGCTGCCTGTAAAATACATTTTCAGCTCTGAATCCTTTTTTAATAACCTGCCTACCTTCCAGGTGTGTTCAGGTTGGCCCGTCGTCTGCTTTCCTGGTGGAAAAGTGGGTCTTCAGAAATGTGCAAAGAATAACCTCAGAGTGAAGTCTGGGGACGAGGTGACGTTGCACCCTCTGACGGGTCCTGTGCTCCGGGCTGAGGAGGTGGTTCTCTCAAACAGGTAAACCATCTCGCTCTCATTGAGGTCATATTTAAGTATCATAATCACAATGTACTTATTGTTGTATTACATTCTAGTTGCTTGTTTATGAGGTAAAATGTTCGTGGTGAAACTTTTTTTAAGGAGATATGGATTCAACTTTGTTTCAGAGGTTGTAGTTTGCGGTGCTTTTTAATTTATTACCTTACATTGAGAGTTTTTTCCCACTTGTTTTTAACAATCTACTAAATTTTATTGATGAAAATCTGCTTTATACCTCTGAAAAAGCTTCTAGATTGCCTTTCATGGCTTAAACGCCTTTATGTTGTGTAATGCAGGTAAATGCTGCCACCTGCTGGTTACATCTCGCAACTGCAGCTTGAATGCCAAACTATCAATTAGTACCATCTAGAATTGTATTCATCCACTGCATGGATCTGTAATGATCTTTACCGACACAAATCTGTTTTCATGTTGTGACATTATTTTGATTGGATACTTTCCATATTTTAATGTTTAAAGATTTAATGTTATATTATCAATGTGCATGATGATTATAGGTCATTCGTCACACACATATTACTTTGATTCAGGGCTAAAGATGACACGCTGGAGACGGACGAGTTCAAGAGCTTCTTCCTGCGCTCTCTGGGTCAGTGGGTCACTTCTTTACGTCACATGTTTGTCGGCTCAAAGACTTTTCTGATTCTCTGTATCACGATTTAGTTCAGATACAATAATAACCCAATCCTTGATGTAATGAATAGAACGAGGGGCAGCGTTCCTGTAGTTGTTTAGCTTAGAGGTCACGATGAAGGTCACGTTTTGACCAAACAGGAAAATGCAAAGAAAAAATATGAGTGTGCAACTTTTTAAATTGTTAACTGCCTAAATTTGTAAACGTTTGTGTTTGTTCTGGGTTGGGGATACTTGTCCCGTTCATGCGAACATTTGCGTACGATCATCTTTTTTTTAATACATTCACAATAATTTGCTGACCATATAGAGTAATTTCAGATTCATTTGGGAATAAATACGCTGGTGTTCTGGTTTGTCTCGAACTGTTCCTGTGAGGTCCTGTTTTCCTCTCGTGCTCTATTTCCATTATCCGTCATACATATATTGACGGATGGATCATTCATACACTTTAGACTCTAAGACCATGTACAAATACCCAATTTCTGTCCAGAGTGAGTGATGCTTTCCTTTGGTTTGAATAACTCTACTGGTTTGTCTCCGTCTTGTGCCAGTTGGGAACGTCCTCTTGCCAGGAAACATCGTCTCCCTGACCTACTTCGGCCGGTCATGCAGTCTGCGGGTCGAGGCCATAACCGGGGAGGACGGCGTCACGCTCCACAGACCAGCTCCTGCCCCGGGACTAGAGGAGTCCTCCTCCGTGATGGACGCCACCTCGGCCGACCTCTCCCTGCAGCTCAGCCTGCTCACCGTGGACGACGACGACGACGACGACGACGGCGCTGACGAGTCACCGCGGGCGCCGCCTGGTGAGCCGGGCCCCGCGGCCAGCACCCCACGCCGACCGGCACACCTCTTTCCTGTCTCCTCCTCCCTTGCTCCTTGCACACCGTCCTCCCAGAGTCCTCCCGCGGCGCCGGCGGAGGACGCCGTCAGTATGGAGGGCCCACTCGGCTCAGAGCAGGCGGAGAAAATCCCCACAGCTCCCCCTGGTGGTGCACTGAGCACAGACACCTTCTACTGCCTGTCCTGCTCCACTAAAGTCAGAGTCGGACTCAGAGCAGGGCAGGAGGAGCCGGACGCACAGGCTGCAAGGTCAAAGGTCAAATACAGCATGATCGGAGGGCTCAGCAGCCAGTTGGATGTCATCAGAGAAACCATTGAGCTTCCTCTGAAACACCCCGAGCTCTTCTCCAACTACGGTACGTCAGACTTTAATCATTAAAAGAAAAAGCGAGAAGGTCTAACTGGGAGCTGTTTTCCCCTGCAGGGATCCCACCGCCCCGCGGAGTGCTTCTGTACGGGCCCCCCGGCACCGGAAAGACCATGATAGGACGAGCCATAGCCAATGAGGTTGGCGCTCACATGACGGTGATCAACGGCCCAGAGATCATGAGCAAGTACGGCCTCTCTGTCCCAGTAGGATGTCATACTTAAACAGTGGTTTAAATGACTTCAGTAAACATCTTGTCTTCTTGTTTTTTCAGATTCTACGGTGAAACCGAGGCGAGGCTGAGGCAGATATTCACCGAAGCGTCTCAGAGGTAAACGCTGTCGTCGATCCAGCCGATCACGTCCTGAGATCACCGTCGCCGGCACGATCCCACTGCGGCTTCTGTTCATGCACATCACAGCCTCTGTCTTTTAGGGTCTTATTTTGTATTTTTGTACTGAATGCAATGTGTTAGATTTATATTTGCTTCTCCTGTGCTCACTGAAGTGCACGTGAAGCCGTCATATCATCAGTACAAACATGGCAGTACGGCAATGATAAGAACAAGTAAAGGATCCGAGCACATTTAATAGAACGGAGCCAATGCCATTTTATTCCCAATTTAAAGGTTTTGTCTCGTTTTATGAACATCCCGTCGAGGTGTCGGTGGATAACATTTCTCAATTTCTTTCCCATTTTTTTTTTTTTTTCTCTCACCATTTTTCGTTTCATTTGCAGACAACCTGCGATAATCTTCATCGACGAGCTGGACGCTTTGTGCCCGAAGCGAGAGGGAGCGCAGAATGAGGTGGAGAAACGCGTCGTTGCTTCCCTCCTGACTCTGATGGATGGGATCGGTTCAGTAAGTCTCCTCTTTTGCCGTAGCTTCACTCTCGTTCCACTTTGAGTGACATTTGCGCACTAACTTCTAGCGCTGCAAAAATTAGTTTCGCCTTTTTCGAAAAGGCCAGATGCACCGAACCAAACGGTTTCGGTTTTGAAAGCTCCTTTTAACTATCCTAAACCAAAACAAAAAAAAATACAGTTTTCTAAGAAAATGAAAATGATCATCAGTCAACAAAATGATTACTCGTTTCTGCTGGACATTGAGGTTCTAAAACGGATGACGCGTCCTCTTTTCATTCCTCGGCCGGCGCTGACGGCATGTCATGTACAGCCTTTCTACTTCATTCCGTCAAACCGTCGGCATCGTTGTTTTACGAGGAGGTCTGCTTAACGTTCACCAACGCCTGCTCGTCGTGCCTGGTGGACTGAAGGGTATCGGCTCTCCGTCAGGAAATGTCCTCATCGCAAATGCAGACTGTCGTGCGGAAAACCATCAAAACCGTCCCTGCGTGCTGGACGCCCTTCAGACGCTGTGGCTCGTGTCTCTGGGGTGCTGTTTGTCCTCCGAGCGCTCTGTCGGTGCCTGATGATGAGAAAAAAGATGATTTCCCCACCCACCCCCCTTCCTACACACACACACACACACACTCAGTGGGAGCCTGGGAAACAAATCACCAAAGGTTGCCATGACCTGCCAATTTGGCGGAGCTTTATCAGCAAAGTACATCTCCATGAGCCCGGGCAGAGCGGAGCCTTCATGTGGATTGGTGACATTACACAGATGCACCTTGGCCCCGCCCCCGGCTCCGGCCTGTTTTTTCCAGGCCAGATCCAAGGTCATCAGCCCTGATTTGGCTCGTGGAGTGCAGATAAAAGCGCTTCCTGCTCCTCGGCGTTCTCGTTCTCTTCTCTCTTTTTTTTTTATCCGTATGCGGGGATGAAAGGTGGAAAAGGGAAGAAGGGAAAAAAAGATCATCTTGTGGGCGAGAAGAACAGGGGTCTGACATAAGTTTAGCGTCGGCCCGGGGTCAGATACTCTCTCATGAAAACTGTCCGGAAAGAGTCGCGCCTTCATGAAGTTGAATACTCGGCTGTTTCCCTTTTGCTCCTAGAAAGTGGATCTCGGTGACTCAGAGCTACAATGTAACTTACTGGTTTGCGTCTCAGCCAGCGCTGCAGATTCCGCATCCATCATCTGATACTTTGTCACTTTGATGGCGTTTGTAAAGCAGCCGTATAGTCGCCACAGCTGTGTGAGTGGACTTCAATAGGTTCCCCTTTACTGCGTCGACTGGAGTAACACGAGCAGCGGCTCGTTGGTTAGAGCTCCAGATGGAAACGTCGATTTAAAAATATCTTTCTGTCGTATTTGCTCTGTCACTAAATCCTGACAGCAGTACATGAGGTTTCCTCTGCCTCATTTTAGTTCTCCTAAAGGCATTTGCAAGATTCTACCACAAACGAAGGAAAACGGACCAATCGGAGTCATTAAAAGAAGGCAGATCGATGTACCTGATTTTGTTTTTCACAAATTAGCTATCTCGTGTACCACCTTCAGGATATAGTGACAGTTTAAGCTAACCAATAGTAGCTTTAAAACACATACAACACACAGATCTAATGCCACGGTCTGAATATTAGTTTAAAATAATAATAATGGCAAAATGATTTTGTTGCCTCTAAAATGAACCCATTAAGAAAGGGGGCCTGAGTCTGCCGAACCTGCAAGAATACTTCCACGCGGCCCAGCTGAGATATGTGCATAATTGGTGTAAACTGGACTATGAAGCAAAATGGAAAGAAAGGGAAAAATCATTTGGAATGTACCCGATACAGAGTATAATAGGAGATAAGGAAACATTTAAGAAAGTTAGAAATCAAATGGATTCGATCACAAAATTCACCTTGGAATTATGGTTCAAATTACTTAGACATAATAAGGCGGAGAAGAACGCAAACATATTGAAATGGGTGGCTTTTGATAGCAGTTTTAAACCAGCTGGGCGCGGTGGCGGAGAAGGGCATTAAGGCATGGTGCACACTGGTGGAGAAAGGGAGGATAAGGAGTTTTCAAGACTTGAAAACGAAATATGACCTGGATTGGCGGGAATTTTACAAATATTTACAGGTACGGGATTATCATGGGAAACGGATTGAACAGGAGCTCTCTCTAGTCAACAAGGTGGTGCAAGTAATGATTGATGCATATAAAGGGAACCGGTTAGAACTATAACTACATTATATAAGGCATTGATGGATGACAAAAACGCAAGAGTACATACAAGAAAAATGGGAAAGAGAATTTGACATGGAAGATAACATGTGGGAAAAACATAAAACAACAACCTGTTCGCGAGCTTGGAGAGAGTTTTCCTGGAAAAATCTGATACGGTTCTTCTCACACCTAAAATATCAAATAATTATTCTGAAACAAGAAAGTCATGTTGGAGAAATTGTGGGTCATCTGAAGCCAACCATGCACATATATTCTGGAATTGTCACAAAATAATAGGGTTTTGGGGAATGGTCCATAGGATAACACAAGATATTCTGGGATACGAATTCCAAATGAATCATAAGCTGATGTATCTGTGTATGTACACAGAGAATGAGGTACATGATGGGGACTTGTATCTATTCTAGATACTCATGGTTGCAGGTAAAAAGGCCATTACAAGAAAATGGGGGACGGAAGATCTACCCACTCAGACCCATTGGGTGGACACAGTGGGGGAAATCAACATTATGGAAAGCCTGACACAGGCTACGGCTGACAGGATCACGGATGGACAGTAAATGGAGGAAGTGGACTCTATGGCAGTTGACACAGACTTGATATGACAGCAGGTTTTTCATTGGTTGTTTTTCATTCTGGTTGTCGATGTTGTTGTTGACTTGTATTGGTGTACTTATTGTTGAATAAAAAAAAAAAAATGAACCCATTAAACACCGACACAGCCGGCCATGGCATGAAAGCAGGATAACCAGGACTGATCTGTGCTTTCCTTCCAGGAGGGTCACTCCGGTCAGCTGTTGGTTCTGGGGGCCACAAACCGGCCCCATGCCATCGACCCCGCCCTGCGCCGACCAGGGCGCTTCGACAAGGAGCTGGAGGTGCGTGCTAGCACCCGCCGTAGAAATAGGATTGTTTTTCTGTATTATTAATATTATTAGATCACACTGCTGGAAATATCTCCCTGAAAGTGCTCAGTCCGTTTGAAGCTGTGGGGTTCCTCAAGGCTCCTTCTTGGGGTTCCACCCCTTTTCAGCAATTAGTGTAAAAAGAAACGTTCCGTTCTCCCGTTCATTTTGCTTTTGCTCTTTCGTGCCGGCAGGTGGGCGTTCCGAGTGCCGCAGAGCGGGCGGATATCTTGCAGAAGCAGCTGAGCTTCATGCCGTGCAGCGCCGCCGCCGAGGAGGTGACGCAGCTGGCCGGCGCCGCTCACGGATACGTTGGCGCCGACCTCGCGGCTGTTTGCAAAGAGGCAGGCAAGTAAACTCTGTAGAGAGTCAACGTGCGTTGGGATATAAAAAACAACACATGTTTTCTAGTCGTGGGCACCTGATGGCCGTCTGAATGTGGCCTGCAGCGTCGCCCACATTCCTTCTTTCTGTCTTCTTGGACCACGCGATGCACAAAAATGTCCCGGCGAGGAAAACGTTTCTGTTGTGACAGTCATACAGTTGTGCAGTTGTCTCTGCGTTGGTTTCCTTCATCCCGAAACCAACATAATTTGGGAAACCAAAACAAAGGCGCGCATGCCAGCTGGGCGACTTCAAGCGTTCCCGGTTCTGCCTCGTGGGCTCTGGCGTCCAACCGGCAGGCGAACAATAGTTTGTTATTGCACATTCGACTCCTCCTCATCTCGTAGCACTTAGCCCCAAAAAAACCACAATCCCTGGTGACTTATTTCCTCCCAAATTAGTTTTTAACAATTTTCCAAGATGTTTTCTGACATCTTTGAACGCAGGAGGGTCAACCGCCCTTTTTGATATTTGCCAAATAGGAAGTTGTGAGTTACTGTGGTATTCAGATCCCAGTGAGAGAAAACCACCGAAACCACCACTTGTTGTGAAATCCACCTCGCATCCCGAGGAGCAGCGTGCTGGCCTACATAGTGTGTGTGTGTGTGTGTGTGTGTGTGTGTGTGTGTGTGTGTGTGTGTGTGGGGTTGTGCGAGCACAAGCACATTTGTTGTTTTCCTGCGCCTGACCCCGTGTGGCTCCTGGGTGGGCCCCAGCGCTCGGGGTACGTGGCGTATTGCATTTCCAGCTGAGGGAGCCGGGGGCTGCTGTGCGGAAGCAGCGTGATTTACCGTCCGCATGGGGCGGACGTGACTGGCAGCGGTTTTCTGAGAAACCCCTTCCTCGCCGCCCCGGTGGGAGACGGCGAACCTCCCCAGACCCCGCTTGACTCGGCTCACTTCCCCCTCGGAGTCTCCAAAACCCCAAATCGCTAAACAAACACGAGCCAGATTCAGGATGCGTTTAATGCTTCGTTTGTTTCTGTCGGCTCGTTCAACCTGGAAGCGACGTAGACGTGAAATCCAAACCCAAGGCGAAACACGATGCCACCGCAGCTGTAAAGGAGGGGGGAGGGGCTTCCACCAATTATCTAATTCACGATGAAAACAACATGTATTCACAAACGGGATTGTAAATGTAAATAAAGTGCCAGAGCGCATAAAGAAACTCATCGAAACATCGACCAGCAGTGTGTGTGTGTGTGTGTGTGACTGTATGTGTGTGACTGTATGTGTGTGACTGACTGTGTGTGTGTCTGTGTGTGAGACCGTATGTGTTACTGTGTGTGTGTGTGTGACTGTATGTGTGTGACTGACTGTGTGTGTGTCTGTGTGTGAGACCGTATGTGTTACTGTGTGTGTGTGTGTGACTGTATGTGTGTGACTGACTGTGTGTGTGTGTGTGTGTGTGTGTGTGTGTGTGTGTGTGTGTGTGTGTGTGTGTGAGACCGTATGTGTTACTGTGTGTGTGTGAGACCGTATGTGTTAGTATGTGTGTGTGAGACCGTATGTGTGTGTGTGTGTGAGACCGTATGTGTTACTGTGTGTGTGTGTGAGACCGTATGTGTTACTGTGTGTGTGTGTGTGATACCGTATGTGTTGCTGTGTGTGTGTGTGTGTGTGAGACCGTATGTGTTGCTGTGTGTGTGTGTGTGTGTGAGACTGTATGTGTTACTGTGTGTGTGTGTGTGTGTGTGTGTGTGTGTGTGGACTATTGAGGATCCCTCCTCGCCAAGCCCCCATACTGCCACACTTTGCACACACACACACACACCTGATATCTGTTTTTTCCTTCTTTGCTCACGCAAACACATCAAGTAGGAACTGCAGTTGTTTCCTTCTGCCTCTCCGGTAACAATGAGCTGCTGGGGAACGTTCGCTCCGTCGCACCGCTTCCTGTAAAATACTGAATAGGGTAAGGGGGGGGCGATGTTGCGACACGCTCACGACCCCACCACCACCCCCACCATCACCACCACCACCTTGCACAGCTGCAGAGAAGCATGATTCTAGATGCACGAACAATAAGCGTGTTATGGGGTTCACATCCTGCCTTCTGCACAACGTCAACCTGCTTATAGATCAGAGAGACTAAATCGATTCTTCATCTCTGAACGGCGGAGGGAAGGAGGGATGGAAACCTTGATGTCATTCAGGGAAGTTTTTCTTGTTTGTCCGAGTCGTCCCGAACCCCAGAAACAACTTCTTGACGACAGATGTGTTGCGTAATCATCTCCTAATCACGGCTGATCGCGGACCGGCCGGTTACACACACACGCACACACGCACACACACACACACACGGCCGCGCACACACACACCCACACACACACACTCACACTCACACACCAGATCTATGAAAGTCTGTTTCTCTGGGCTCGCCTCAAATCCCCTTTAAGCCTCCGCTGAGCACACGAATTATTAAGAAAGTCTGCGCTTTACATCGTGTGCGCTGACCGAGGGAATCCAGGTTGAACGCCGTGATCCTTTAATGAGAGGTAGGATTTAAAAAACCTGGAGAGAAGGAGCAGGAATGTGTCTCAGTATTAAGAAAGCACCATCATGTTCACGTGTACCTTTTCTTGCAAAATACATTTGTGTGTATTGGCTGTAAAACAAACAAAAACAACACATTTCTGAATCAAAATGAAGGTAATTGTCTATTGATTGAACGTATTATTCCCCTAAAAGATAAACAAATGGTTACACAATGAAAGGAAACGATAACAAAGTATTTATTTATTTATTTGGTGTTTTGGTGGAGATTGTTGTCCATTTGTTGTGTTTACTCTCATTTATTCTGGTTATTCCTTTTAATATGGAACCTGTATTTAGATCCATAATATAATTATCATTAAATTAAAAAAGTTCAAGGAGGGGTTTGGCTGAAAAACAAGAGAGTTGGAACTATTCAGCATTTCTCAAGAAAGGAGCAAAGAGTTAGTGAAGCCTGAAACATAAACATACTTTTGTGTAATTGGATTTTCCTTCCTCTCATGAGCGGCCAAAAAAACGTTTCTACTTTAACCTTTCTTCTAGTTTACCGACGAGGTCGTTGCCCTCCAGAGTTTGACGAGATTGGTGGAACGTTAAAGAAGTTTGCAGAAACATTTCGTTGTTCTTCTTCGCTCGCGCAGCAGATGCTCTCACTGTTTAAGTCGCCTGTTGACGGTCTGATGACATTTTGAAGGAAAGCATATGGACAAGCATCTCAACTCAAAGTGCATGATTCCATTCCACCGTTTTTGCAGTTGAAGCTGAACTGCATTAACCTTAAACGACGCCCTCTGGTGGGCAAATGTTATATTGCAGGGAAGGTAAGCAGCCAAGCAGTAGAATGAATAAAAAAACCCTTCATGACCTATTCAGAGATTTAGTGCCTGAGAATCTTTTATTTCTTCTTCATTGAATCAGTAACAATTAAACCACGCCCACCTCTAAGTCTCCTGTGGACGCTCACCCTGAACTCCATCCGTCTCCGTTACCGAGTCTCACGCGGACATGGCTTTCATCACGGCTCTCCTCGCGGCTCTTGACAGATTTACGTGCGCGTTACGCCGACGTGCTGGACGGCGTTAGTCACGGCAGAGCAATGTACGGCCCGCTCTGTTTGTGCTGCTCCACGTCTCCGTCACATGGCGGGAAATTACTATAAGTGCTGTACTAATGCACTTCATAGTTCAGGGGTTTCTGGAAACTCTAGAGTCTGATGCAACAAAGGAAGTAAAGCACGAGGAGATGGATTTGTAATTCTGGCCCACGGGAATGAGTTTGACATTAAATTGACATGCAGTAAATTTGAGCAAAGGCCGACGTCTTGGCTCGCTGACGCCATTAAACTCAACCGGGTTGTTTTCACATAACCTTTATACGACTTGTCTGTGCAACGAACCAGACGGTGCACGGTCCGGGACGTCGTTGCACGGCAGCGGAGCGACTTTGATAAGAGAGGGTAGAAAATGGCCCCGGCTGGAGAAATAAAACCTGAAGGCCTCTGTCGAATGTTCTTTGCAGCCTCTACTTCGTCCTCAAGTCGCTGTATTCGCTCCAAACCAGTTGATTTAAAAAAAAATTATATTGCGCCGGATGTGTATTTGGGGTCAGTGGCGGTTCGATCCGCATGACCCCCAAAGTCTCTCCCCTGGAGTTCTGCAGCAGCCGAATGCTCAGCATGTATGTCTAAGCTTTAACCTTTTTTCAAAAGTGAGCTTAAAAGTCACTTGACAATTGATTGGAAACACGACTGCTGAGGCCTCAACCCGCCCACAAGCACCTCCTTGTGTTCACAGATTCATATCATTTCACAACATTTTAGAGACAAAGCCCCAGTTGGCCGTTGCAGAACCGCATAAATCTGTTTACTGTATCCAGAAGTACAGAAGATGACGGCACGGGCAGAACCGCACGATAAAGAAACCGCCAACAGAAGGAGATTTCCTCCGCCATGACAACATAGCCACCTTTATCGGGCCCTCTCAGTGTTTTGTTGCAGTCTCGTGGAGCCTCGCAGACTCTCGGGGCGTCGCTCTGTCGTCCCGTTGCCGTCCAGCTGATCCCGGCGCTCTCAGATGACTCATTTGCACTGTGTGTGTGTGTGTGTGTGTGTGTGTGTGTGTGTGTGCGCTTGTTTGGTTTGTGCCACATCCGGACATACTGTTTACAAGCCTCTCTAAACAGGGGAAGCCCACTGGAACAAAAAAAGAAAAAGGGCAGTAAAATTGATTATGTGGAATAATAAACACGCAACTCTGCACTTTGTCAGCTGAAAGCTTTTTTCCGGGGGGGATTTGCTTCCTTGTTATATTTGACGGCAAAGATCAGACTCAATATACGACTCCTCCGACTTGGACCTGAATAATTTACTCGGTAATTGTGCGGTAAAAGAGACTAAAGTTAAATACTTCCTGCGCCGAAGAAGAACAAAAAAAAAAAAATGTCTGCAAAAATTAGTTTTGAGTGTTTGAGTAAACGGGCTGAACGCCGGCTGCTGTTTACAGCGGCAGCCCGGCCTTATAAAGCGCTTTCCCCCCGACTCGTCTGTCCTTTTAAAGACGCTCCAGGAATTTCTGGACAAGTCACATAAATATCAGCCGGATCAGCATGTGAAGTTTATTTGAGGCCTCTGTTTATAAAATCCGGAAATGTGCTGCTTGTACTCCTTAACCCCGGCACTTACCTTTACCCAGTGGCGTGTGTGTGCGTATGCCTGCACACGTTTCTTTGCATATTTAGTGTGTGTGTGTGTGTGTGTCTGTTTGTGTGTCCGTGTGCACTTTAGGAGCACACATTATTGCAGGCGCTTCATCTCCGGGAACAGATGTTGGGTTTTGTAAATACAGGTGCAAAGAGCGCTGCGGAAGCCACGGCGAGTAATGAAAACGTTCCAGCGGTTTTGGTGATGCTGTAATGCCCAATCTATTTCGCAATCTGTCCGAGGACGAGCGCCGCGGGAGGAGAGCTCGCGGGTTTTCGCTAAACAAGGTCCTGATCCCCACGTCCTGCCCGCCCAGCACACTGTTGAAATGGGGAATGCACCGCTGAAGGACTTCTCTTGACGCACCTTCCTGGACTGCTATCTCTGACAACGCAGCTCTGTGAGGTTTTCCTCTTTTGAAGTCTTCTTCTGGCACTTCCTACCTCATTTTCTTCTTTCTTTCTTTTTATTTGTTATGCTCTTCCGCCCACAGAAGTTACACTACATGATGCAGCTGCACAGTGCACACAATGCAGTGGTTCATATACCCGCGGATCTTTGCGGCATAAGCGCATAATAATATAAATGTATTTATTAAGGACTCCTTAAATCAGTTGTCTTTATTAATGGTGGACGCACTAATGGAGACGCATCTTTGGTATTTTTGTACCACCACTGGTGTCACCTGTCCTCTGACACGCATGCCGATGTCTTTGATATGATTCTATATGATAACATTCTACTCTGGATCTGGAACAAAACACTGCTGCTCTTTTGAGAAATGCTGCTTTTGCTTTAGTTTTTGGTTGATAAATCATCAGAGCATACTGGGATGGGCCTTGTTCCAGATCCCTCGTGTGCAGGGATGTTGTGTGGGATCGCATTGTTCCGTACGTGCTCCTTATGTCGTGTTGAGATGAGTCGTACGAGGGTGTTCGTGAATATGGACGGCTCAAATATTACCGGTGCAGGTGCTCAGGCGTGACCGTACAAACACACAGCTCCCAGTCCTTCTCTCAGTCCTTCTCCCAGTCCTTCTCCCAGTCCTTAGTTGATTTATTGATAATTTGAAGCTGCTTGAAACTGAATCTCAATGTCCGCTGCATCAAAGTCTGTTAGAACAAGAGGATTCGTGTCTTGTTGTGGTTTCACCACGAGTTGAAATGTCTTTGGGCAATACATTAAAAAGAAAATCTAGTTCTGTATTCAGAGCTTTGTTTCTTTAGTAGAGGGGCCCAATTTGGTGTGCGGGTCAGCGGAGAAGACCCCCGAAGAGAAGGCCCTTCGGTTGTTTTGGACCCACATAATGAAGACCATCCCCTGTTGAAAAGCAACAAATAAGCGTTCTTGGTCTCTTCTCCTGCGCCGGCTTCAGCTCTGTGAAAAGATTCTTCCACCTCGTTCAGGTCCTGGTGTGAGGCTTTTGCAAATGTGCATTCTTCTACATTTAGGGGGCCCCTTTTTTTTCTCCCAATTCCCTCTAGATCTGGTGAATTTGAAGCATTCTGGAGTGAAAGGAGTGCAAAAAAAAAGGAAGTGGAAGAAGAAAATGAGTCCACATAAGGTTCAGATTAAATTGTGTTGTGTTGCCTCCTTTTTTTTCTTCTTCTCTTTCTCCCCCTCTCCTCCCTTCCCATCGGATGTTTTCATAACTAAACCAAATGTGTGCTTGGAGTCAGCCAAGAGCAGTCAGGAGAGACAGAGTCCCTGAAGCAAAAAGATCTTGAAGTCACATCGTTGAATGGAGTTTCCGCTGCCCTCTGGGCGTCCGGAGCCGGACTTATGAACCCGGTTCCTCCTCAGGGCGGACCGCTTTCTCCGCACGGCTTTTTCATTACTGCTGGGGGGGAAAGTGCATCAGATGGTTCTCGGTGAAACATTTATTAAACATTTGTCAGCTGCATTTTATTTATTTGTTTTGGTCCACGGGGCTCGTGGCTCAGCCACACTCCTGACGGGACGCTTTACACTCGCTGTCAGGCGGCGGTGATTTACCATCTCGCTCTAGCTGCTGGCTGGAGGATCGACATCTAGAAATAAAACGTTTGCAGAAACGTTGAGTCTGCAAGACCGCCGAATCTATTATGGAGAAAAGCCAAAACCACTTTTTACTCTTATTTAATAAAGCATCATATATCACCCCATGCAGAAGATCAATGCTAAACCCTTTTCTTATTGAATTGGATGTAGATAGGTCCAACTTTAGTAAAATATATATATATATATATATATATATATATATATATATATATATATATATATATATATATTATTTAAAAAAAGTATATATTTTGTGCAAAAAGAATAATTATATGTATGTATGTATATATATATATATATATATATATATATATATATATATATATATATATATATATATATATATATATATATATATATATATATATATATATATATATATATATATATATATATGTGTGTGTATATATGAATGAGACATGGATTCCCTTTAGCAGACCCTCTTGTTGAGGTCTCTCATCTCGAGCCCCTCCACCTTCACGGGCAGGCAGCTGAGGGTTCGGGGTTAGAGCACATGGCGTTGTGGTTGCTGCTCCTCAGCTCCCTCCTCGGCCCGGGTTCCTTCCACATCCCGTCTTGTCGTGGACCAGATGTTTTATTTTGTGTGTGCACTCAGAAGCTTTAACGCAGACGAAGAGCTGGAGCGGCGGCCAGGTGGAACGCTGGGATGTTTAGACCTCTGGGGAATCGAGAGCGGGAGCAAAGAGACATCATCCAGCAGGCGGCTGGGACTGGGGAACACATTGACCTCCGCTTGGCGTGCTCTCGGAGAAGGACGAACCTGCTCGCATTAAAAGCGTCTCTCCTCTTCCTCCTCTTCTTCCTCTCTCCTCCGCCTGTCCGTCCTTCGCCTCGTCAGTCGGGGTCCTGGAAAATATAAACAGGATGCAGTCTTGTCTGATCGTAAATCCCCTCTCGTCTGCTCCCTGGCCCCGAGCCCTGCACCACGTCCGCTCCCCTCCACCCTCGCCCTCGCCACCCCGCCTTTAGCTCCGCAGAGGAAGCCAGAAGCCTCTGTGCGTGTGCGTCTGTGTGACGCGTGCACTCGGTTGTGCGTCTAATATACTGTTACCCAACCCTGGAGACGCGGTCGTGGGTCTCGGTTTTGCAACTACTAATCATCGTCCACATTTAGCGTGTCATCCAGTCGGGAGGCGACCTGCCCTCCCACCTGTAGGGCTTCAGATCCGCACAGCTGGATGCGAGCCGACGCACACATGGCGTCCGCCGCCTCGTCGTAACTCTGCTTTTTCTCGCACATTCCTCTGCGCCTATTTCGTAATGATTGCATGCAATATTGTGACCAGCAGATGCTGTTTTCTTTCTTTCTTTCTGCTTTTTTCTTTGTCTGTAATGCGAGTTTGGAGGAAATTACAAGCAGAACAAGATTTCCCTGCGCGCTTGGAAATGTGTGCGTAAATTGTCGCATGCTTTTGATTTTGGTAAAATCTTTTTTTAGGAATGTCACACACTCAACAACAAAACTCCATTCCGAATAACATTCTATGTGGATGACGAGCAGAAAAACAAAAAGGTCCTCAATCAATCCCCCGTTTCCTCTCTGACGGAGATAACGGCTCAAGTGGTTGTTGAAACAGAAGGCCTGTGACCCCGGGAGGTCATTGGTTCGAATCTGCTGACTGACTAAGGAAGTTCCTGCAGCGATGCTTCCTTTTTAGAGCAAGGCACTCGGTGGCAACGGCTTTGTGTCCCAACAATAGAAGGCCGAGAAGCTTCTTCCGCGCAGGTCTCCAGTGGCAGATGTTTGCTGAGGGAAGTCGTGAAGTCAGAGGAGCAGCTGATTTACTTTAAATGATATCCTCAATGTTCATCAACATGGGTTTACATATGGCCATTCAAACTCTCTTGTTTTTTGTTGCTTCCACCTCGCTTCGGATACCAAAAAATGACCTGTGAGCCTCATGCTGAGTTCCCATGACGTGACTTTAGTCTGGATTTCTCTTCTCTTGTTTGTTTTCAGGGACCAGCCATACGGTACCTTTCGTATTTGTGTATTTATACAGGCTGTATACGCATATTCTGACGCAGCTGCCCGTGTTTTCTACACATGATTCAATCGGGGAGAGTTTCTGGTCCATCAGAGTCTTGGAAGAGCTCCAACCGCCAGTCACCTCAACGGTATCAATGCTTGAATGGGACTTGAAATACAGCTAACGGCTACATGAGCGCGACGCAGCCAGAGCGTGCGTGTTTAATAGCCCATCCTGTGAAACAAATACAATCTTTTTCGTGCCTCGTGCTTTAGAAATATGCGTTGCGTGTCTGCTCTCACTCATCGCCTCGGCATTTTGCAGAGCCGCCTGTGCGCCAAGATCTTTTCTCCTCCACATCAATCTGCCACGTCCCTCTTTTTGCCAAACAAAAGGCTCATTCTTGATATTGACGCATCGGCGTTTGTGTTGCTGTCGTCGTTTTTTGTTCTTCGCATGCCGAGGGTATTCAAACCTTAAGCGCTACAATTACGCTTCCCTTCCCTTCGGCCGTGCTCTCTTCTTCTCCCCAATAATGCAGGGCCAATTATTTATTTTCGCGGTCAAAAGGGGAATTAGTGTTCATTTTGAGATTTACATTCGCCGGGCGTGTATCATCGCGGCGTGTACGAGCCTGAATGCTTTCAGTTGAAAATGTTGCTTGTGGGTTTTTGAATGAAAACCCTAAAGCCACAACAACACGAGCATTGAAAAACAGCAGCTTCATATCCCTTGTTTTACATGCTTTTAGTTCCTAAATGATTCGCCCCTTTCTGCTGTGAGATGTCGACAACGGAAATGTCTTCTTTACTAACTTGGTTGAGACTTTCACATCACTTTTAAGCCATTATCATCTTGTTTTTTTGAGGAATCTAGCTGAACCTTGTGATCTCTCTCTCTCTCTCTCTCTCTCTCTCTCTCTCTCTCTCTCTCTCTCTCTCTCTCTCTCTCTCTCTCTCTCTCTCTCTCTCTCTCTACAGGTTTACATGCACTGAGGCGAGCGCTGGCAGGTTCCCCCCGACAGTCAGACCAGCAGCTGACTGGGACGGTGACCGTCACTCTGCAGGACCTCCAGTGGGCCATGTCGATCGTGAAGCCGAGCGCCATGAGGGAGGTCGCCATCGACGTCCCCAAGGTACGGCGCCGCCTCTCGATCGCCGCCCTCTCTCGCTCCGGTTCCCCTCCATCACTCCATCTCTTTCTGTTTTTAGACTTGTTGGAAAGCCAGCAACGTTGCTTTGTTTTCAGCACAAAAATGCCTTTCCTTCATCCTAATATTGATTCTATAAGTTATAGCGGATGGAAGTTCTTTGGCTGGTTAATTTGACCAATCGGCAGCATGCACACTGCAAACTCTGGGTTCTACCTCCGGAGCAGGAACTACATTTAGTCCCCGGTTCCACTGGCCGAAACGCAGGAAAGGATCCTGGACTTGGTTCCTGGTCCCCGGGAAAAGTTCCTATTGTGAAACAACAGTGTGTAAATGAAGGGATGTGTGCGGTTATGGTTATCCCCGGAATCAAAGAAAAGACATCAAATTGGAAAAGTGATGCCTTCCAGGCCTGACAAACATAGTTCTTAAAATCTTGCCAAAATGTGTCTGTGTTGTGTGTTTAGTCGACCAAGAGGGTTTACAGAAATGCAGCTGGTCAGAAGAAGTAATTAAAGTTTATTAGCGCCTTTCTAGAGCAGACATCACAGTGTGCATCACAGTAAAAGACAAATAAAACATGAAATATAGACACAATGGGACTGTACGTGTAAAGTGTAAATGATGAAACAAAAGTGTAAACAGGTGGGTCTGGAGCTGCTTTTTAAAGGTGCACACAGATCTTAAATCTGTGGGACGGAAGTCTAAAGTTTAGGCTTTCGTCCTCACATTTTCAGCCGACATGCGGCGAAGGGCCACGGGTTGGATTTGAACCCGCGGCCGCTGCGGTGAGGACTCGTGGTAAGGCCTGCAGGAGGCTTAGAACAAGGTACAATGAGCCGCCGTCAGAAGAACTCCGAGATCTACTTGTGATAGAAGGATAATGTCCGAATTTGATAAAGAGCGTAAAGAAATCCACATCTGCGTTACATAAGAAGGCAAGTGGATAGGGAGTAAAGAGTAATCGGCATCAGTTGTGTCTCAGTCGCGTTCCACACATCGGATCAGGAAAAAGTCCCCAAAAAAGTAGAAATAAACCCTTTCACAGGGAAAAAAAGGGAAGAAACCTTCGGGAGAGCAACAGAGGAGGATCCCTCTCCCACGGATGGACAGAAGCAATAGATGTCATGTGGCCAGAATGAACAACCTAACAGAGTTACAGCACATTCATTGAATATGACAGATTATTCATATGAGTAGTATGCATGGACCACGATCCACAACTAATTTCCAACCCAAAACGGCGTCATAATGCAACCAGCGCTTAAAAGATGGGGTCAGGCCGAGGAAGAGTGGAAATGACCCTGTGGCCCTTTTACCCTCCGCTGCAATGAAGATGAATCGCTTTGCTCGCAGGAGAGAGAGAGCGAGGGAGAGCGAGGGAGAGAAGGAGGGAGGGGGGGGGACAGTGGTGAGACTCCAGGATGTTTTGGAGTTTGCATGTGCAAGACATAACGGACAGGAAGAGGGCTAACATCATCCTCCACCGGTAATTGAAAGCAGATCGGGTCGCTGACTGTTCCTGCCAGCGACCCCCAAAAAAAGAAAAATAGAGAAAGAGGTGGAGGAGGAGGAGAAGAAATGTCCTTCCTATCCCTTCACCCCCTCTCCCCTCTGCAGCACTGAGCTCACCCAGAGACGTTCAGTCCTTGCGGCCGGTTCCTGGAAACAAGAGCGAGGAGTGAGTTTGAGTTTGGAGGAGTTTTTTTTCTTCTTCTTCTTCTTTTTTTTCTCTTTTTTCTTCTTCTTCTTCTCTATCCCCGTAGTGCAGCTCAGCGCAGCTGAAAGGCCAGCCACAGAGCCCCGGACTTGATTATATCCACATGAGTGCAAACATTTGTTTCTAATCCATTTTATATAAGAAACTTCCAGCGGTGCCGGATGAATGCGCGCCTCGGAGACCTGCTCGGATCACGTATCCAGAGGGTCGGCTTTTGCAGATCACGCCGCTCCATTTATGTTATATTTCCATGTGTATGAAGTGAAAGTTAATTCTTAATCCTTTTTGTTTGTTTTGTGACGAGACATCTTACAGCATTTCTACATATATATTTACCTTTTTTGTCATCTTTCACCGTGCAGTCTGGCTTTAATATTTTCATTTGGCAGCTGTATAACAAGCCCATTTATTCCTCCTTTTTAAAACGTGCTCCTCGTCTCCCTTGAGTCTTTTTTTTTTTTTTTGTCTGAGAAGTCCCCCACACCCTCCTTCCAACCCCATCAAAGGGCCAGAGCCTGAGAGGCCCCTTGTAAAGTTCAGAAAACAACAGTAAAAGATAATAACTGGGTCTCGTACCAAAAGAAATGGAGGGAAGAAAGAGGGGAAAAAGCAAAGGTGTGAGTCAAGACGTTTGCCTTCTAATTCCACAGACGCTTCATTCTTGACAAAAAAAAAAGCACCTTGCAATTAATGTTACTTTATATTGTCGTCTCTTACAATGCCTCCTTAAAGTCTGCAGAGACTTAGCCAAAGGAAAAAGACTGTAGACGTTACAGCGTTCTGCACAGCTGCTTCCTTGAAGGAAGGAGGCGGTGATTGGCAGGTTTCGTCGGGGAAACTCGGAGGGAAGAGCTTTTATTTCAAAAACGCAAAAAAAACAACTCTGGATCAGATTGCAGGTTCATTCCTCGCGTTTGTTTTTGATTCATGTCCCATGTCTGATGGGTTTGCTCGCTACAGTTTGGCTGCAAATGACAGGAATCTGTCTTCCACCCTCACTTAACCACATGAAGACACGCAGTATCTGGTGAGCGGTCAAATCACAGAACTGTTTACGCAAGTGTGACATGGGACGACCACACCAGGAAGTACACTACCAGTTGTCTAGAAACTGCAGAGAAACATTTAGTTCACTTCATTTCTCGGCAAATTAAGCTCCAATGCTAATAGTGATGCAGCTGCATGAAGAGACTTTTCATGAAATTCAGGATTCTTTGTTTCTTTTGAGTCTTCTGGCCCTCAACACAATACACACAACATGGAGGACACACAACATGAACTCTCTCGTGAAATGGATGCTGTACAGCAGCTCCTTGAAGGCACCAGCCACATTGGTTGTCATTCTGCAGTGAAATGCATGGCAATGGAAGTATGAGGTCACTCTTAACGGACTTAAAAATAGTCCAAGTGATGTCCAACAAGAATTAGTTTGCCCGGCTGCCATGAAACTATCGAAGTCCAATGAGGATTAACTCCACTGGAAGATTGACAACCATGTGATACTGTTGAAAGCTCTGGCACGTCAGAGAGTAATTGCACGTCATCCCTTGTGAGCTTGTTTAGGTCTCCATTGAGTTCGGCCTCCTGCATCACATCCCCGTCCAGTAAATGCTTGTAATTGAGGTGCAGCCACGAGAACGTGTTTGTGTATCGCGTCTCTTCTGTTTCTTCCTCTCTCTCTTTCTCTCTGTCTCTGTCTCTCTCTCTCTCTGTCTCTGTCTCTCTCTCTCTCTCTCTCTGTCTCTCTGTCTCTGTCTGTTCGCTCGCCTGCTTCCGGCCTATATCTCCTTATCGCCACAACTCTCTCTCTCTCTCTCTTTTCATCCTCCCCTGCATCCATCCTTTCCTCCCTCCCTTCCTCAATTCCTCCCCTTGCACCTGTCCTTTCCTCCCTCTCTCTCCATTCCCCCCCTGCATCCATCCTTTCCTCCCTCCCTCTCTCTCCCTCCCTTCCTTCCTCTGCATCCATCCTTTCCTCCCTTTCTCTCTCTCTCCCTCCCTCCCCTTCCCCTGCATCCGTCCTTTCCTCTCTCTCTCTCTCTCCATTCCTCCCCTTGCATCTGTCCTTTCCTCCCTCTCTCTCTCCATTCCTCCCCTTCCCCTGCATCCGTCCTTTCCTCCCTCTCTCTCTCTCTCCATTCCTCCCCTTGCATCTGTCCTTTCCTCTCTCTCTCTCTCCATTCCTCCCCTTCCCCTGCATCCGTCCTTTCCTCTCTCTCTCTCTCTCTCTCTCTCTCTCTCTCTCTCTCTCTCTCTCTCTCTCTCTCTCTCTTCTCCATTCCTCCCCTTGCATCTGTCCTTTCCTCCCTCTCTCTCTCCATTCCTCCCCTTCCCCTGCATCCGTCCTTTCCTCTCTCTCTCTCTCTCTCTCTCTCTCCATTCCTCCCCTTGCATCTGTCCTTTCCTCCCTCTCTCTCTCCATTTCTCCCCTTCCCCTGCATCCGTCCTTTCCTCTCTCTCTCTCTCTCGCTCTCTCTCTCTCTCTCTCCATTCCTCCCCTTGCATCTGTCCTTTCCTCCTTCTCTCTCTCTCCCTTCCTCCCCTTCCCCCGTATCAGTCCTCCCCCCCCCCCTCTCTCCCTCTCCTTCCTCCCCCCTCCTCTCTCTCCCTCGACGCTGTCCATAAATTGTTTGGTATTTACAGTATGTGGCCAGGCGCCAGGTTTCCATTAGGTGCTTTCGTTCCCCGGAGACGGCGCCGGTGGCCTGGGATGTGTTACCTCTGGATGGAGAGAGAGGGAGAGAGAGGGAGAGGGAGAGAGAGGGAGAGAGTCAAGTGAGAGAAGAAAGAAAGATGGCAGCGCAGTGAAGATGAGACGGATAAGAAGCGGAAAGATGGGCAGAGGAAGGAAGAGAGAGACGCTCTGCCTTCACATGCTCTGCTGGCTGTCTGCAGTTATCTGATCAGGGCCGTTTGGATTATTGATTAATCTGTTGATCACATTGTCCACGTGTCCCATCAATGTGCCCAAATCAGTCGTGACCCGGCATTTTACACAGACACTCGTGTGACAGCAAAGAGGTCTGATGAGTATCGCTGTATACAAAATGAGTGAGGTTCACAAAAACCACAGCAGTTACTAAACAAAAAAGACCTTTTTTATCTGATTACCAAGCTGTAGGACTTCCTGTGTAACCTGATTTCTGCAACTAACCTGGTTTCTTCTGTGCATGTGAATGTAGAAGGAAGTGCAGGAGATAAGACATAAAGATAGGGAGAAAGAGAGGGTATGGAGGTAGATAAAAAGAGAGAGAGATGGGGGAGGAGGGAGGGAATAATGGATTGTTAATGAAGAAAGAGAGACGGGAAGGATGAGATAGAGGTCTGAGAGGGTTTTGGATGAGGGCTTCTCTCCTTATCTGCTGTATCTCCTCCGGTTAAACCGCTGGACTCCCTGCCTCCATCCTCCCCTCCTCCCTTCCTCCCTGCCTCCTATCCTCCCTCCTTCCATCCGCCAGACCGACATCTCTTGGCCGACTCCGTCTGCCGTTGTTCGCCCAAGTCCAGAGTTTCCTCCATTCTCCTTCCAAATATGCTTTTATATTTCACTTCCCTTCCTCCTCCCAAATATCCCCCCCACCACACACACGCACACACACACCTCTCTCTCTTTTAACTCGGGCGGTCGGCAGGTTTAAAAGGTCCTCCGTGTGTGTTACACGAGCGCGGCGGTGACATCAGCGTGCAATCACCGTGTGTTTGGTCGGCTGCATTCATTGTTGGCGATGTGTTTGTGTTTGAGCCGCCGCCGATTACAACCGTTTGATACCGCAGACGATCCGGAGGCAGTCGGAGCGCCGCATTAGTCCGGAGATCGGTTATTAGGACTTGGCCTCTCGTTGTTGTCCGCTCCCAGTTTAATACCCAGGATGCAGTTTGTTTGATTGCACGTTATTGTGTGACTGATTAATAACCTGAACCTGACACAACCTCATCCATCATTTTGATTGGATTCCAGACGGCTGCTTTTTCTTCTTCTTCTTCTTTTCCTGCTCCTCGTTCTTCTTGTTCTTCTTCTTGTTGTTGTTCTTCTTCTTCTCCTCCTCGTTCTGCTTCTTCTTATCCTGCTCCTCGTTCTTCTTCTTCTTCTTTTCCTGCTCCTCGTTCTTCTTCTTCTTCTTCTTCTTCTTCTTCTTCTTCTTTTCCTGCTCCTCGTTCTTCTTCTTCTTCTTCTTCTTCTTCTCCTCCTCCTCGTTCTACTTCTTCTTCTTCTTCTTCTTCTTCTTCTTCTCATTCTGCTGCTTCTTCTTCTTTCTTCTCCTCCTCATTCTTCGTCTTCTTTTTCTTATGCTGTTCCTCGTTCTTCTTCTTCTTCTCATTCTGCTGCTTCTTCTTCTTTCTTCTCCTCCTCATTCTTCATCTTCTTTTTCTTTTCCTGCTCCTCGTTCTTCTTCTTTCTTCTTCTTCTCATTCTGCTTCTTTTTATCCTCCTTCTTCTTCTTCTTCTTCTTCTTCTTCTTCTTCTTCTTCTTCTTCTTCTTCTTCTTCTTCTTTCTTCTCCTCCTCGTTCTTCTTCTTCTTCTCATTCTGCTGCTTCTTCTTCTTTCTTCTCCTCCTCATTCTTCGTCTTCTTTTTCTTATCCTGCTCCTCGTTCTTCTTCTTTCTTCTTCTTGTCATTCTGCTTCTTTTTATCCTCGTTCTTCTTCTTCTTCTCCTCATTCTGCTTCTTCTTCTCCTGCTCCTTCTTCTTCTTCTCATTCTTCTTCTTCTTTCTTCTCCTGCTCCTCCTCCTGTTTCGTCATTGTTTTGATCTTTTACTATTGTTCATGCATATTTTCCACCATCTATTCATTACGGGTAATTTCTTCTTTTTATGGCACACAAACCAAACTCTTATGTTGCGTTCATGTACCCTGGATGCTCCATTAAATGCTAAAGTTTAGGATTTGTCTGTGTATTTGGAAGAACATTAGGATTAGATTGTGTTTCTTGGACATTTCCTCTTCCACATGCTTCATGCTGCTGGTACCAGCACTGCAATACAAATGGAAATTGGCTGTTCTTCAACTTAAAAAGCTTAAAAAGAGTTCCCTGACTTTACGTCGTCTCCTCCTTCCAGGTCCGCTGGTCGGACGTCGGCGGGATGGAGGAGGTGAAGCTGAAACTGAAGCAGGCCGTGGAGTGGCCCCTGAGGCACCCCGAGGCCTTCACCCGCATGGGGATCCAGCCCCCTAAAGGAGTCCTGCTGTACGGGCCCCCGGGCTGCTCCAAGACCATGATCGCCAAGGCCCTGGCCAACGAAAGCGGGCTCAACTTCCTGGCTGTCAAAGTGAGTTTTTATTTAATCAATCGGTCATAAACGGTATCTTGTTTATCTTCTTTGTCTTGTGTGCGGTGTTTGGTGACGATGGGCTAAACAATGTGCTTTTCTTCATGTCATGTTCTAGTTGAGTGAACTGACAAAACACTGCACTACAATGCAGGTTTAGTGATGACCGGTTTTCTGATTGGTGACTAGTTTCAGACCAGTTTAACTTTTGTTTGCAACTTAATAATCGGTGCCAATTTCAGAACAGTCCCCTATCCAAAGGAAAGTTATCGAAATGAAAGAAATGAAACACACTTCTCACCTGTCCTGATGAAGAGAAATTCATGATAAAATGTACTGAAACAAACAGCTTTCCTTAATTTTCCTATTAAATAATTCCATATATGCCATTGTGAACATTGAACTAGCAGAAAAGCCACAGTTTGCTCTGTAAAGATGTAGATAAAGTAAAGTCCACCTGAGCAGAGAGAAGGAAGCCGCTCTCCCTCCATGTGATCCGAGCTTCTCTGCTTTTAATAATTATGCTACATGGATTTTAGGTCACTCGGCACATCAAAGAAAGCTGTTACTGATAATACTAAAATAACTATACTGTCAAAAACAACTAAATAATAGCCTAGATGAGCAGCCTCTTGCTCGTGTAGCGTCCTTCCCTCGTCTCCTCGTCACTTGACACAAAAGGGTAACTTTACTCCAACGTTGTTATTTGTGATAAATAAATACAGCAATCTTTTTTTCTTCATTTTTGACACTTTATGCTCTGTGGGTTTTGTAACGAGGCCGGCCGGTGAGTCGGTGGGATCCGTGCATCACATTTGCACAAAGACAGTTGAGTGGAGACGTTTCCCCGATGACCCGGAGGCCCAACTTCCTCTGCACACGGCTTCCCTGTCTGACCTTTGACCCCGTGTTTGTCCACCCCCTCCCTCCCTCTCATTCATCACCCCATCCTCCCTGTCACCCCGCACCTCTGCCCGGGTGACAGAGATTGATTGATCAGCGCGTTGAATTTTTGGATCGGTAAACACTTGGCGGAGCCCGTTGCCATGCGAGGCGGGAAGCTTCGACGGGATCTCTCAACCGGGGTCATTCAGGCCGTCTGCACCGGCTGTTTTTGTTTCTTTTTGCTTTAGGATGATGTGGTTTACGCAGCAACAAGAGCTTTTGTGTCTTGTTGAAACATCTATCTCATCTTCATCCTCCAATTACATCTCAACTTTACTCTTCGCCACATCTTAAATTCTAATATGGCCGCTACAGGACGACAAATTGCAGTTCTTTTTTTTGCATTAAAAAAAAGATTTGTACTATAATCTCGTGCAGCAGCTTTCACGTTTTCAAAAGGTTAAAACACATCCTGTCCCCGCTGCTTAAAGCCGCTCTCCAGCGTCTGCAATAACAGAATCAGGTTTTTCCAGTGCAGCGGTTGCTTTGACATAGATACAATATCCAGATTTAAATGTGGATACTTTAAGGCTCAGCCTGTTTCCTCTGTGTGAAAAAGCCCTATTATCATCTTGTCAATTTCAGTTTCCTCCCACTGCAGCCACTCACTCACACACACACACACACACACTCTCGCACGCAGCTCGTATCGCTACACTGTCAATGGTTTTAAACTCGGCGTGTCCGGCCCGTCGGCGCTGCCTCGGAGAGGGAGAGGAACCTGGGATTAATGAGTCAACCTCCACACTTACTGCGGGAGACAAAAGGGCTGGGAGTTAAGTGTCATCTCCTCCGCCGGCCCAGAGGTGTTGAAAGGGCGGATTGCAGGGGAGGAAGTTCTTCTTAGGGGCTGAGTGGATGTTTAGAAGACGGAGGAATGGATGACGGAGACCAAGAGGGTGAAGGAGGTCGAGTTAGTAGTAGGGCTGGTCGTAAAAGTACGATTAGTTGGAGTAGTTGAAGCGGTGGTTTTTATGGCCGGATTTGTAGAAAAATGCTGAAAAACAGCAGTCATCTGGGTAATCCGGGCAGACGCTCCGGATATTACGCCGCATTCTCGTCGTGCTGTTGCCGTTTTTTTTTTGTTTTTTTTTTTGCCCCTCCACTCCCAATCGCAAAAAATAATTACAACTTTGAACCTGCCATCCCCTGCAATTATCTTCATAACATTTGGTAATTGTGACTTAACCAGCGTAGCTTTAAATAGATTTTAGATTTGCAAAACAAAGCTACGAGGAAAAAGATCACAGTTAGGGGTTGAAATGACATGAACAGCGGCCTCCTGGGTGAAAGTCCCGTGTTTGGTCTACCCGTCCATCGTCCCCTTCCAACCCTTTCTCTTTGCCTTTCTCCATCTTTCCTTCATCAGTCGCTCTGACCGTCTACGAACGAGGCGGTCGGGTTTCTCATTTAGACGCTGACGGGTTCCTTCGCTGTTTCAGACGATTAAACTGAGATATTTGCCAAAAAAAATACATTATTCTAGTGTCAAAATAAGGAGAAATAACATATTTTCATAATTCAGGGTGGACACTGTTGCACAAGCGACGGCGGCGATACGGCACTGTGGCGTTCTCACTGTGGGAAAGTGTCTTTGTTTGCCAGCTGAGCCACACATGTTCCACACATACCGGCACACGGTGTACAGCGAGGATAGAAACAGCACTGTGGCATCACGCACGCTGCCCCTCATAACATTCTCACGCTGCGTTATCACTATTTCACTGTGTTCCTCTTTTTAATCTCCATGAGATGCCACAGGGCAGCAGCTGCTCCTCTGGTTGTTCGCTCTCAGTTTAAAACCGTCTACGACCACGGGGCCGCCGGCTGAAAGCGCGGCATAGGTACATCATAACCACAGCATAGCAATAACATAACCACAACATAACCACGGTTAGTGTCCTGAAGACAACCAACTCATACCTTTGTCATCATCATATTCTTTGTTTCAGGGTTTTTTAAATATCTTATGGGGACATTTAGCATTACTATTGTTGAGGAGGGAATGCAGGTGATGAACCAATATCTCCTTAACAAACACAAACCCATGCACAAACACACATCTTTCTTTCTCTCGTTGTAAATAATGTATTGTTAATATATATACAATCTTGTTAAAATACTTTGTCATCAATATTACGTAGTCATATCTTGTATGTATATTTGTTTTGTGGACATGATATACTTTCTATATTTGTATATTCTTTTTGAACAAAGCTCTAAACTAAACTATCGTCCGCAGGGATCCGTTAGTTCAGCCTGAAACTTGTAAACCAAATCATGTTTTTTTGTTTTTTTTAGGGTCCAGAATTACTGAGCAAGTACGTTGGCGAGTCGGAAAGAGCCGTGAGAGAGGTCAGTGCACGTTCCCGACCGGTCCAGCGACCGCTGTGTTCATACGTTTGTGCTCCGTCGGCGTAAAGTAACGCCGGCTGACATTGTTTCCTGGACCGCCTCGACACTGTTTTTAGCCGCGGATGCCCCGAGAGGTAATGTGTGGTTTCCTGTGCATGTGTTTGTGCCGAGAGTGATTCATTGGTCCCGTTTTCCTCTCCTCTCTGTTTTGTTTTCCAACTCCGGCTTCGCAGGTGTTTCGGAAGGCGAGGGCCGTCGCTCCCTCCATCGTCTTCTTCGACGAGATTGACGCCCTCGCCGGTGAAAGAGGAAGGTACGCACTGTCGCTTTAAACGCCCTTCCTGTCTGTGGTCACTCCGGTTTTATTTATTTTTAAACCGTTTTCAGCACTGTGGTCGCTCATTGTCCAGCGATGACAAACCGCACAGTCATCGCTGCGGCACGCTTTAATTCGCTATCCCTCGCTGCCCCGGCTCGTCTCACAAAGATTCACTTATGAATGGTCGGAGCGAACGTCCCAAAAAGAGTCGCCGTGACTGCACTATCGAAGCCGACCACTCGGTTCCCATGGTGTCCTCTCCAGACTTTTCTTTTTTTCTTGCAACTTTTCTTCTTTTTTTTTTTGAACGCCCTCACCGGCGAACACAGAACAGTCCTGTCTGGAGGCGCTTCAGTGGGATGGCACTGGGAACATCTGTGGCCTGAAGGAAAGAGGACGAGGGAGGGGGGGCGGACAGAGGACACAGACCGGAGGCGCACAAACACTTCATTGTGCCCGTCCACGGCAGATGGGGAAGGCCAAATATGCAGCGCGCTTCCTGGTGAACCAGTCGATGAAACTGAACGTTGTGTGAAGGAGCACGGAAAGGCCGAGACTGCAGCTCCTCCTTGGGCCGCATGCTCTCAGGAGCACATCCTAAAGGCCCCTCTTATGAGGAAATATATATATATATATATGTATTGGATATGTAAAAATGTCTAACTTTTCAGGACTGTTCCATCTCATCGTTGCTTATGAGATTCACCACTTGAAGCTCTCAATACAGGATGTGTTCCCTTGTCTCCGGAACCACTTATCTCTTCCAATCAACGGAGTGAGATAAGCCGGTCGTTCAGTAGACGACGCTTTGGAAAATATATATTCTTTTCTTTCTTCCTGAAGCAAACTTCTGTTCAGCTCAGTCTTGACTCGGTTCCCGTGAACATCATACGACTCAACTGCAACCTGTCTTTCTGCAGTTGCTGCGCCTCGGGGCCGCTCGCTATTCAAACAGTAAAAAAATAAATAAAATGCACTTAGCTCTGATCCAGAATCGTTATTTATTGGTCTTCACTTCCTGCCATGTTTAATCAATGAAGTGGCTCACGCACGCCGGCAAGAATTCAAACCTGTTGACACAACCAGATCTGTGTGTGTGTGTGTGTGTGTGTGTGTGTGTGTGTGTGTGTGTGTGTGTGTGTGTGCGTCGTCTCTGGAGGCAGGAGATGAGAAGCACCTGTAAATCTGTCAGCCTACCTGCCACGAGTCTAAACTGGTGGAATGAAATGAAGAAGACAGAAGGAAGACAGGAAGAGAGGCAAACTAGGAGGGAGGGAGGAAGGGAGGGAGGGGGAGATGAAGAAAAGAGACCCAGAGACTGACGGATACAAAAAAAAGAGCAAAACATTCAGGATTGACTGAATTGAAAATAAACTTGACTGCATTCCAGAAAGGAAACCAAGAACAGATTAATAGGATAGTTATGAGAAATGAAGGATTGAGGAAACACTTTCCTCCTTTTCTCCCCTCCCCTCATCCCCCCTCCTTTGTGCCTCTCTTTCTGACATCCTCTGTCCTTTTGTCTCGCCCTCTATTGCTCACTTTCTCTCCCCACTGTTATTCTCCCCCCTCACATTCTCTCCTTCGTGACCCCGTCTCTCTCCAATCCATTGCTCTCCGTCCTCCTTTCCCTAATCCTCCTTCCTCGTCTCCCCTCACCCAAACTCTCTCTCTCCCCCTCCCCCCCTCGCCCTGTCTCTCCCTTCATATCTCAGTGACAGAGCTCCTTTGTGTTCCTCTGCGGCCTTGTCTCTGCTAATGACGTCTGGCACTTCCTCCGGCCCTGTCAACAGAGGCCCGTGTGTGAAGGGCGGCTGTCTGCGCCGCGTTATGGAGAAGAACCACCTTGTGAATGCAGCCGCGAAAACGTCGATGAGTTCCTTAAAGGGATACCGCTGGCGATGGATAGAGATTCTGTTTTTCTTACTGTCAACATATCCGTTGCTGAAAGTACCGATGGGTGTTATTCCTCCTGCGCTGTGGGGCTCCATTTATTAGGAAAGAAAACGGATCCATGATCTGTGATCACCATGAACTCCCTCTGTGGTTTATGCTCAGTGCACCGTCCTGCTGCCGAATACTCACTAGAGCAACTCGTGTATACTAATCCGCTGCTGAAAATAGTCCCCATTGAATGCACTATAATCAAGAGCAAAACCTCCTATCTGAAAAATTTACTTTTTGGAGAATACAAAAAATAAGCTGTTTTCTTGCAGAATGCTATTTGTTAAAGATACATAATACAAAATACAAAAAAAGAAGAATACACAAAGTGCAGATGGGAGGTTTTCCCCCACTTTTCCTGGATCATTTTGCAGATTGGAGGTTTTGCACTTTGGCCATCGATATACTCAATATGTCTGCGTTAACGCTTGCTAAAAACCACAACTATTAACCATAAAATGGTGGATGCTGGATAATTTTTTCTCAAAGGTCTGCGTCATTTATCACAGAGGCAGTGGCCCATCTTTTAATATTGTGCTTACAGATCTCAGGAACACTGATCAAGGGCTTGTGAATAATTTGCATAAAATTGCATGTTCGTGGGCACACCATTTGAATAATTGGAATAAGAATAACAGGTGCGACGTTAAGAGGACCAACACAGATACATTAAAATGACTATCAGGGCTGATTGTGGCGCTCAAACTATCTCCTGCTGATCTGAGAGAGAGCTGGGACGCCTGGGTGGGATGAACCCCGGCGTTTCCGGCTGAATCGGCGGAGCGGAGGCGCTCCGTTTACAAGTCCAAACAAGGTGACATATTTGTGAACTTTGTCTAAAGGAGGGCCGCTTCATTCGGGAGGGATGACGTGGTTTCAGTTGCAGCTCGGTGGGACGTAATTGGCAGGAAGGCTCACTTTTGCTGCCAAGGCCTTTTTTCTTTTTTTTCTCGAAAGACAAATTGTAGCGAATGAAAGAACCTGCCATCGGGGTGTCGGCGAAAGTATTCAGAAATATTAGCGAGGAAAGAGTAAAGTCTGTGTTAAATATGTGTATCCTCCATGCGCATTTCTCATTTCCACCCCTTCGCCCCCCTCTTCATTTCTTTGCCGTATGCTTTCCGTCCTCCCACTAATCCATCCATCGTGCATCTGTAATTCATCACTTTGCACCATCAATAATATCCCCTACATACGTTCCTTTCCCTCTCCATCATCAATCCTCACAAACGTCCATCCACACGTCAATCTCGTCGTCTGTTTCCCTCTCTCTCAATCCCGTCCACTCATCTATCTTGCGTCCCCCCCCTCCTCTCCCTTCAGCTCCTCGGGCTCCGGCGGTGTCGGCGACCGGGTCCTGGCTCAGCTCCTGACAGAGATGGACGGCATCGAGCAGCTCCGGGACGTCACCGTGCTGGCCGCCACCAACCGGCCCGACATGATCGATAAGGTAAACAGACGCCGGCCCGCCGCCCTCTTTATCTCCCCTTCCTCCTCTTTGGTCCCTGATTGATCAGGTTGAGGAGATGTTGTGTGTTTGCCTCCCTTGTCTCCTCCTCTCCCTCCCTTCCTCTGTTCTACATGATTGATAAGGTCAGAGGTCGCCTGCTCCGGTCCGTCTTCTTCGGACTCTCTCTTTGGATCCTGTCACCGCGTTGTGTTCGGTGCGGTTGAGTTCGATGCCACAGCGTTGGCACAACTTGTTTTTGATTTAGTTTTGAGTTATTTTTGAGCTTATGCTCCTTTTTAGTTTTGGCTTGTCGTGACTGAGATGGAAATGGAGATGTGGCTGTTTCCATTTGAGGACGCAACAGTGCAATTCATGCTTCCCAGACAATTAACCCCGATGGGTTTTATTGATCCTCTGACTCTGACCATGAGGTTGACATGCATATTTTTGAGTAACGTGTCTCAACAACAAATTCTATGGATTGCCATGACATTTGTTTCTGACGTTAAAGACCTGCAAATACCTGTAAAACTAATGACCCATCAGTCTCAGCTGCACTTTGTGTTTAAATGCTAATTAACTAAAGTTAGCATGCTAACACAATAAACCGACTTAGTTCAGGTTAGCATCAAGATTTTAGCCTTTTCACTGCGAACATGTTAGCATGCTGACCAGACAACAACCTCCTGTGTCTGAAAAAAGAAGCCAATGCAGATGTGCTTTAACACTTGCATTCTCTCTACTGACCACCAGGGGGCGACTCCTCTGGTTGTATAGAAGTCTATGCTTCATGTGTTAAAGCTGCATTATCTCTACTGACCACCAGGGGGTGACTCCTCTGGTTGTATAGAAGTCTATATAAATGACTCTACTTCTCTTGATGTATTCCCTCAGTAAACATTGTAAACATGAGTTTATGTCTCAATCTCTAGTTTCAAGTCTTCTTCAATACAGCATGATGTTCATTTAGTAAAGTATGGTCATTTAGAGTCAAACAGACCATAAATGTACAGATGCATTGGTGATTGACGGGTCGCTGCCACAGTGTTGTGCGGTTTCGTTTTACAGCTTTAACCCTTTCATCGTGTGTTAACAGTTCATGAAAGTTTAGTTATGTCTTAGTGTTTGTTTGTACTTAGCTCCACCCTCTTGTGTCACCTCTGGTTGCAAAAAAAACAAGATGGCGCCGGCCAAAATGCCAAACTCAAGGCTTCAAACCCGTAGTCCACAAACCAATGGGTGACTACTTCCACTTGTTATAAATTGTCCGTGATTCAGATGTTATGCATTTAGCTCAAAACACTGCGTTTGATGAACATCTCACATCTCATGTTCAGGTTCTTCGTCCATTTTACATGCACAACAGGTGGAAGTAAAACATCTTTCTTCTTCCTTTTCTTCCCTTTCTTCCCCCCCCCCCCCCCCCATTTTCTATTTTCTACCCTTTTATCTCCCTCTTTTCCTCTTCCTATCCACAAAAGCTTTTCTTTGGTCTCTTATCCAGCCATCTCCGTCCTAATGAAATTTCCTGAGTGCTGATCAAAGAAGGAGTCTGTGCCTTGTCAAGAAGGACACAGGAAAGGAGAATGTCGCGGTGCTTCTTAAGCTGCTTCTGAGGCAGCCGCCTGTCTCTGTCTTTCTTCCTCTTCCACTTTGAATATACTTTTGTACCTCCGCTGCTGTAGAGCCGTGTTTTTATTCTGAATCGGCACATCCGCCATTAAAAGACAGCACTACTAATTAACGATTTTACTTAAAAAGCGATTCTGGGAATCCTCTTCGTCATGTTTTTTTGTCCATCGTGATTATCGGTCATGAAAGCATTTTACTCACACGTATAATAGAGATGAGGAAAACTAAAGCAAAGGAGCTTTTCCAGCGTTCTGTATATCTGACAAAATGTTTGGGACGGCTTCTGTTGCACTACAATTTGTGAGAAGTCAGAAGTGTGCACTTTTTACCCCAATTTTAAAGCATTTCAAAGTCAGAATTTACTTGTTATACTTAATCTTGCGAGGTTGAGTCAAAGTGAGGGATTCTTGCATCCAAATTTCCCTTTTTAGCCGTTTACAACAACGTGTTTCCCATTCAAACTCGAGATGCTCCGATACTGATGCCGGACATCGGTCCCACACGGACTCAAACAGCTGGATCGGGTGTCGGCGACAGGAGGCCAATCTGGTATTGGACAATATCTACAGCCCAGGTGTTTCTATCAGTCCTGGGACGGGGAAAAAATGTGTGTCCCTAGTTTCACACATCAGATTACTGCAGAAAGCCGACTGTAATCCAGTGATGTAATCCAGCATGTCAATGCACTGATGAGCTATGCGCTCCCGTATCTAATCATCTCATATTTTTGAGCTGTTGATTAACTATTTTCAATGAGAGAATGTAACCTGAAATGGATGTTTTTGTCCTTTTTTTAGTCACTGGCCTCTCCCTTACACTTCCATTAATTCCCTGCAAAACATCATTACATGTATTTGTATCCACAATTATGACGTATGTCAACGAAGAAAAGAGCAAAAAGTGACCGCACATCTGCAGTTGTTTTATGTAAACTGTTCATTTCTCAATGCAAATCTATCAGTACTTCTTGGCGAAATCCTACACATCTATAATTTGGGTAACCCCCAAAACAGTCCACCATTTCTAACCCACTTGAGGAGACTTGATTCATCGCTGCGGTGGGGGAATGACAGCAACTTCCTCCACCTCTGCAACTGGTTGCTGTCTCATTTCAAACTGAGAAGGGAAAAGATGCATAAAGAGAGAGAGGGAGAGAAAGAAACTCCTAACAGTAGGAGGGGGTCTAGCCCCTGGGTTGACAGATGGGGAAACCCCAGGCATCCTTCCACAGCCTCCCTCTCAGGAAGTGGTCTCCCGGGCAGCTGAGAAATCTGATTACCTCCTCCTGCCCCACTGTGTGTGTGTGTGTGTGTGTGTGTGTGTGTGTGTGTGTGTGTGTGTGTGTGTGTGTGTGTGTGTGTGTGTGTGTGTGTGTGTGGGGGGGTAGGGGGGGGGTTAGCAAGTCATTTAAATTAAGAACCTATAACATACATTGGGGACGGAAGCTGCTAAATGGACCGATAGCCACCCCCCCCCCCCCCCCCCCCCCCCCCCCCCCCCCCCCCTCCCCCCTTGAGGTTTGAGCACCCTGCCAGCCTCCATCGACTGTCGGTTCACACAGCAGATAGGGGGCGGGGCATTACCATACCAATGGCAGGATATGATGGGACAAATGAAGATTAATGGGACGCCGGGGTGTCAATGAAGTCATTGTCGGCTCCTGGGGGCCTCAGCTGTCTGATGGGACAGAGTGGGAGGGATGGAGAGAAAGTGGCGTTGACTTTAGTTTGAAGGGAGCAGGCCTGATGTCTGTCAGCTGCAGGTCGTTTTTTTTTTTTTTTTTGCATCCTCTGATTTGTACTCTGCAGCCGTTTTTTTATATAAACTAAAGGGCGTATTAATACCTGTATAACCGAGACATCCTGTCCTGCAGGCACGCAAAGTCCTCCGGCTTCCTCTGGCCTTTGTATCGCATCGGTGACAAACATGACCGGGTAGCTGAATCACATCCTCACCAACGGATAACGAATAACAAAAGATTGCTTCTTTTTTTTTATTTTTTTTTTTAACACAAGCACACAAAAGTCCCGCGGCTTCCTCTTGTCTTTGTATCACTCTCGTTAATTCAAAAGTGCAGACGAACCAGAATAATCTGTTCTTGTGCCAAACACACACACACACACACACACACACACACACACACACACACACATACACACACATACAAACACACACACCCATTGGCCTCATTAACTTCTACAGCATCATCTTCTACTGCAGATCTAATGGCATATACAATGCTAGTTTAGTCCATTCCTCTATATGATGACATGTCACCAAACCCCCCTAACCCCCACACACACACCTTTTAAAAAAAAAAAAAAAAAAAAAAAGCATCTTACACTTCCTCTTTCCTTTGTATTGCGCCAATCAGCCAAGCCCACCTCTGACCCCCGTGGTGATTGATTAGCACCACTGGGGATATTTATCCAGCCGGTTCAGGAGGAAGAACCCCTGTCACTCTGTTTGTCGAGCAGCTGTCCATCCAACACTCAGATGTCGCTTTTTTTTTTTTTTTTTACCATTTGTAGTTTGTCCAAAAAACACTTTCTGACTCTTTTTGTTTCTGTTGGTGGTTTATTCCTTAGCTTGTTTTTTCACTGAATAGCCTATTTATTTATTTATTTATTTACCCAAGTGTGCTATCAGGAGGAGAAGATTACAAGCAGATGGGCTTTTTGTTGAGGAGCACAAGTTCCCAACTGGGCTCTTATCAGATCAACAAAACAAAACCGAGGCCCCAGAGTTAGAGTTAAAAAGACTCTTGTGGTATTTCATGAATAAAAGTCTATATACATTTCCAATAAGGAAAAGAACAGAAGATGCATTGATGGACAACAGCTATTCGGTGACATTGCTTGTTTAGTTTTTTGACAGACATCCCAGCTAGATTTAGATAGATTTAGTTAAAAAATATGTAGAACACAGGAACGTGGACTCCACATTTGAGAACGACTCCCTATGTGGCTAATTGGCAAGTATTAGCATGCTAACCTGCTAAACTAAAATGATGACTAGTTAGCATTATATCCACTCAAAGGAAGGGTTCGGATTTATTTTTTTGAAGTGGGGTTGTATGAGCTTTTTAGATATTAGTTCAGATTTTATTTTATTTATTTTATTTTTTTTGGTGAATAAAATAGGTTTTGCTGCCACTTTAAACTGCATCCGGTGTCCTCCTCGCTGGTGGAGACAACTGAACATTGGGCTTATGATCTTAAATACCTGAAGATGTGGTTGAGGAAATAATAAAATGAGCAACGTTATTAATCTCCTGATCATTTCAGCAAAGCTATTTTTATTTAGTTGTTCAGCCGTTGTTTTTAAACCACCATTTTGTTGGTTAGGTTTAACTCAACCGTGATCACATGAAGTGCTCTCGCTATTTGTTAACGTAGATATTATAATTATGATGACAAATAATGTCCCGACTGGCATGAGCACAGTCGAACTCCCACTTAGAAATGTCCTCTTTTCCAGTGCGCCATACTGACACGTGGGTGTCACATGACGGCTCTTCAGGTGTGTGGCTAAGTGGTTAGCATGCCCGTCTTTCGATCAGAGGGTTGGTGGTTCGCGCCCCGGCTCTGCTAGTCCCTGTCGTTGTGTCTACGGTGTATAGAGCAAACATGTAAGTCGCTTTGGATAGAAGCGTCAGCTAAATGAAATGTTATGTAATGTGTGTTGCCACGTTGGAACAATGACATCTTCCTCCCCGCGGATGCTGTTTGCCAGATAAATCCCTGAAGTTAGCTTTGCTCTAATTATACAATGTTGAAATTGCAAAAAAAATGGATGTAACCAACTGGCAAATTTAAACAGTGATTATTTCTGGCTCCAAATGATGAGCGACAGAAATTGAACCATTTCTTTGCTCGTCTGTAATTAGCCTCAACGCGGTTTTAAAGATGTAATTTTATAGAAAACCAAGCAATCCACCGCATTCATTCATCCTTTTTTTTAGTCTTAATATCTCATCATCCACCACTCAAGAATAACTTGTCCTTTCTCTCCACTCGTGTCTCACGCTTCTCCATTCTGATGCAAACCAGCCCCTATGCGCTGCAATGTGGCTTCTCACCAGAAGATGGCGCCAAACCAGACGTGGCTCAGTTCCTCTGACAGTTCTGATCAATGCTGACAATTCCTGCAGATTTAAAAGGCGTGACAGAATAAATACATAACGCTGAGAACCCGGCGGATGAAGTGAGAAACCTCTGCCTGAGGACAAAGTGTGCACTGAAAAGTGAGAGAAGGAGTTCAGATAAAAGGGACGACTAAACTGTCTTTGTGGTGCAGGCAGCAGCAGGAACCATAGCGCACTAAAAAGAGTTTTACCACATGAAAACGGGCGGGAGGAACCGAGTCGTCTTTAATATTCTCGCATTCACGGCGGCTCCGCGGCCATTAGGTCGATCTTTTCCAATTTTTTTTTTTGCATGATGTAGGGCACTGAAACACGAGGCCTCGTGAGATGTTTTACGAGCCGTCCAGTCACACGTGCCGCTGTTGTAACTGCAACATTTGACTAATTCATATCCACTATTTCTTCTAAGCTGTAACTCTGTGTACGTGACTGCAGTGCGTCTCGCTCCGAGTCACGAGCCAAGACCATGTTTGATAAAGCTGCTTGAATCCAAAGAGTCCGTTGCGGCCTACTTGGGCTTCATCGGGCCGGTTTGAGCAGCCCGAACATCTGCCAGTGTTTTCCGAGCCGGTCTGGACGTTTGCTAATTGTAATCACAGTCTAATTCCACCAGACTGTAATTAGTGGGCCGCTTGGTAAATATTCAGGGATAAGCTAAGTGGACCTTTTGATTTTTTTTTTTTTTTTTGTCAATGTGTGTGTGTTTTGCATGCTGGCGTCCCAGCTGTAATCAGCGGTGTTTTTGTGAATGATTTATGTTTTTATCACCCGCCTGGCGAACCAGAATGGTCGCTTTTTCCAACCTCACGACTGTTGAGAAAGCGACAAATAAGAGTCATAAAATCACGTGAAAGCTAACGCAACGAATAGTTCCAGGTGGACGAAGCTGCAGATTATTCTTTAAGAATCATTGTTTGATCGATTTGAATGTCGAGTGGTGGAAAAATGCCGCAACTTTTCCACGACCGGCGTCTTCGCACTGCTTCCTTTATCCGACAGACCGTCTCAAAGTGGTAGTCTCAAGCAAAGTGATCCAAGTGTGTGTGTGTGTGTGTGTGTGTGTGTGTGTGTGTGTGTGTGTGTGTGTGTTGGCTCACATGAATACCTCCTAATTCCTACCCCCATAAAGGCCCTAAGTGAAGAAAGCCTCCCATGAACACTCAAAACATTTCCGTCTTTGTTATTCGGGCCTCACACGAGGGCATCGGGAGGATCCTTAAAGTCTTTCGCTCCGTGAATGCCTTTTTTGTTTTGTTTTCCCTTTTCCTTTTTTTGTTGGCAGAAACCTCCACCTGAGCCGTGCCTCCACTCAACAGGAAGCCAACCCTCAGCCAAAAGAGCGGCTGTAAGCCATGCCAGTCAAAACAGGCCGTATTTTATTTTGTGTTGGACTGACGTTATCATCTCCCGAGCTTTGCTCTGCTCTCTCGTGACGAGCCAAGCATGATGGAATCTCTATTGGTGCTGTCTTAAAGGATTAGAGCTTATTCTCATATTTTTTATTTTTTTCCTGACTGCACAGTTCTAAAATAGGGCCCCGCCGCCACGGTACAGGGCGTCCTGCCGAAGCCGTTGATGCGATCCACGAACTCTTCAGGGTCTAAACCCGCTGGTCTTTTTGAGCAGTTTTCTTCGAGGGGTCGAGTTCCCGATATCGACCGCGAGCTGCAGCTCTCTGTTCTGTTCTCTCACCGTCCTGTTTTCAGAGTGTTTAAAGTATTTCCTGCCCTGGCTGTGTTTCTATGATGCAGTAATTAGAAGGCAGAGTGAGAGTTTTGGCTTGTGGCTTAGAAGCTACAGTGGCAAAAGAAAACAAAAAGTGTGCGTGCGTGCGTGCGTGCGTGCGTGCGTGCGTGCGTGCGTGCGTGCGTGCGTGCGTGCGCGTGTGTGTGTGTCTTTGCAAGCCAGTAATGGGATACCACCTGGGGATGGATGAGCTCTGGGAAGCTGTGTGCATGTGTGTTTGTGAGCATTGGGGGAGTAGGATCCCCAGGCAAGTATCAAACTTCAAGGGCTGTATTAGTATCCGCTTACACATGTGTGCATGCAAGTATACCGCCACAAAAAACAGAAGAAAAAAAGCCTAAAATTCGACCAGACGCCGGGGAAAAAAACCCAACCTTTGCAAAGTCTAACTCTGGCCACAAAAAAGATTGAAATAAACTTGATGAAGTTAGTGCAGTAATTCCTATTAGGATGCATTATGTTATGCACGGGTCTGTCAGAAATCCATGTTAAGCAAACAAACCAAGGCCGTTTCCGTGAGAGAAAAGTGATGCGTGCATCCGCCCCGCGATGCGGATCCGCTCCCAGTTTTAATGGGTTCTTCTCCCTCGGCCCGTGCTGTACGCCCATCAGAATCAAAGCCTGAATCTTTTCTGTGATCCTGCTGGCGGACGAACAAACCGAACCGATAACATAACCCCGGAGGTAGAAAATGGAAGGAGAAGAAAATGAAGATATGGAAAGGAACTACTAGTGTTTGTCGCTGGTGATGAAGGTAGTTTTTAGTTTTAGTTTGAATCATTAGTGTGTCTGTCTCTTTACAAAGTGCTCTCTGTGCTGAAGAAGCATAACTTGCCGTTTTATGAATCAAACGACGATCTGCATCTCCGGCAGCTACTCCTCTGTTTTGGTGAGCTAGAGAGAGAAAGACATGAGGATGGTGTAGGGAGGTGTGTGTGTGTGTTGGGGGTGGTGGTGAAGAGGAGATGAGGGAGGGATAGGGAGGAAATGAGGGCTCTTTGTGCTCTGCTACCTGGCAGACATCTCCAGCATGTGTCGTCTTGCCTCTTGGCAAGCCGAGACCACCGGCGCCCTTGGAATGCTCTCAGTTCAGGAAATCTCGTTTATTCTCACAAATGCTTCTCGTAGCCCCCCCTCCTCCCCCTCCCCCTCCCCCCCCTCCTCTACTGCTCCAGAGCCAGTATATTTTACTCTTTTTACGCCTCAGTCTTTATTGCCCTTTATTTTATTGCCTTTCTCTATATATCTTTTGTCCTCCTTCTATTAGTCTCTTTGTCTTCCTCTTCAGGTTGTCCTGTTTTAATAAAATGATTGTGGGCAACGTGACCAATATGAGCACATATGATGTAACACCCCTAACGTGCACAATACGTGCACAGTGGTCTCCCGTACATCGTGGCTAAATCGCTGTATATTCCAGCTCCAGATGCTAAATAACAATGTTTTGCCTTCAAGTGCTACTGTACGGGTTAGAGGTTATTTCAAATAGAAATAAACTATTTTAACAACAGATATGTTACAGACGCAGTAAACTGTTGGGTGCTCTTTTTTAACCCCTCCCTTCAGGTTAAAACTGTCAGTGCTGTTGCTCTTGTTGGAAACATGTCGGCTGCTAGCGGCCGGCTCAGAGGCAGCTGTAGTTGCTCCAATCACGCGGCGATTTAATAAGCAACGCTTGCAAAATCAATCACAAACTTTTACTTTTTTTTATTATTATTATCTGGGCACAAAAGGCAATGATTGCAGGTTCGGTTAGGCTGCAGAAGTTTCAATACCTTTTGGCACTGTTTGTTTCACAGTCTGCTGGCCCACTGTAAACCAGCAGGGATGTTGCATCCCCGACCGGTTAGTCTGGGAAATTGAACCAACAACCCTTCTGGTCAGGAGCTTGCTTATTTATCCTTTCGGCCACCACAGCCCGACCTCACGTCTCCACACACTGAACACTGTCAACGACTGTAGATTGCAGATGCATTGAGCAAAACGATGCTTTGTATCGGTGCTGATTCCATCTTCTGATGGATGCGTTCCAGAGTGTGTTGTTGTTGTTGTTGATGACACCTAGCTAACCATCCAGCTCCCCGGTTAGCATTCTGCCACGCTGTCGTAACTGCAACACGAACACTATTTCTACTGTTTGCTTCTTTGGGGAGAAATGAAATAATTGCCGCAGTAATAACTTTCCAGAGTTGTAAAATCCTGCCTCTGAGTATTATACGGCACTGTGCTGTGTTTTGGCATCTGATAAGCCTTGAAGCTCATGAATCTGTTACTCAGACCGGCCTCCCCGGCTTGTGTTTCATGTCTCACGCGTACCTGAAACAACATGCCCCCTCCGAAACGCACGGACCAAACACAGCGCCCAGGCATGCGAGGTTCATGGGAAAGGTTCCCAATTTGGAGAAAAAACGGCCCCAGTAGCTCGGTTGTTGTAGAATATGCTGACACCAATGTGACGTAATCTTTGAAATGCGTTTTTACCACAGAGATGAAGTACAAACAGTACGAAGGCATAAGAATAAAGAGAACAGCAAAACCAGTCATTTAGTTAACCCACAAAATAAACTGCTCAGTTTCACCCAATCAAGTAATATTGCTTTGATTGTATGTGAATCAAATGTTCCTCATTTCTTGCAGATGTCATGTGACAAATACATCAACATAGACTTCTCGTTTCACGTGAGGCATTGAACAACGGTCTTCTGGGCTTTTACGGTCTTGTTCATGATTAAGTGGATTACATGCTATTCGATTTCGTGGGATTTCTACGAATTAGAGCGCCTTATTTTTCGTAGCTATGAACGCTGGATGCTCCTGAAAATCCAAGATGGCTACCCGTAATACAAGAAAGGAAAAAATGCTGGAACCCAGATATTTTTCGCAGCGTTGTGAAATAAATATTATTTTTTTTGTTCTTATTTTTACAATCATGGATGACCGGCGTTATTACTAGCGTGAGAACAAGTAATGTGACGCTAGTGTGCTAGCGTGCTAACTGCTGTGGATAAGCTGAGGCGACGTGAGACGCCTACCAGGCGGTAGGAAGGAGTCATCATTCAACACCATCAGGATACAGTCAGACCCACATGCAGAATAGAAGCTGGTAGGGGGCCAATTTGGGGGGGTGCGACAAATAATACCCCCTTTGTATGGTCCAAACATCCCCTGCTGAAGCTCCCTGAGCCCGGCTCTCTGCTCCGGGGATCCCAACACCACATTAAGAGCTGCTTACAAGTGGACAAGGTGTAAGTTTTGGGGGGATTTGAAACGGGAGTTGGAGGCGGAGGAGGTACGAGGTCTCCATCTTTTCTTCTTGTGATTAAAAAGGTTGTTTTTTTTTGCCGCATTCATGTCCGAGGCCGGGGGGGTAACTGTATCCCAACGTACATATTCGTCTTCATCGAGATTGAAGTTCCCCCGTTGAAGCTGAAATGAAATCCATCCGGCCTGGGCCCTTGTGAGGACGACCATGTGGCTGTCAGAGCAGGAGTTGTGTTTCCATGCCGCCGAGCTGGATGGAGACATCGCTGCTGGTTAAGGAGGTTCCTCTGGACATGAGGCCTTCAGCTGCTCTGAGGAACGATTAACATCAGACTACTGACTGCTTTACTGGTTATTTGACCAATTTATTCTAAAATAGTGGGATATAAATAAGAAGACTCCTTTTGATGATAGCCGATGACGACATTTGAGAAGCTGCAACCAGAAAGTGTTTCACTTTAAACGATAATCAGAATAACTGTTCTTCTTGTTGGTTTTTTGGAACCGGTGCAGTTTTATTTTTTATCTAAATACTCAAGTTCTGTCAGGATCTGTAGCGTCTCTCCTTTAGCTGGCAACTTTGCACATTGGCAACAAGGCAATGTGACTGTTGCAAAGATGTTGCTCTGAGAGCTAGAGACCGTGAATGCTTGACTTTATTATATCAATGAGGCGATTCGAAAGAATCTTCTTTACTTTGGTTCAGGCTGATTTAATTGGGATCCAGTCGCGCAAAATCCTCCATGACTTTGCGTGTCTCGACTACGCCGCCATCTTTGCTTCCAATCCTCCCAAAATGCGGCATTTTTAAAAGACGAGCGCGGCGACCGGCCCATCTCCTTTTTTTTTTGATAGCTGAAACGATCTAGCTGATGACTTTGAGGGGAACATTTTTTAGAAGGTCAGGTGGAGTCACGACACTGAAGTGAGTCAGAACCACGTCCTTTGAGGCCCGGCGTCGCCGCCCTGCTGGAAGGACCTGGCAGATGCATCGGAAAGAGGTTGACAGGGCAGTGTCACTCCGTTTCCTCTTTTGCAGGCTCCGCTTGATGAATGACCGTGTGAAAGGCTGTTTCATAGGTGTGTGTGTGTGTGTGTGTGTGTGTGTGTGTGTGTGTGTGTGTGTGTGTGTGTTGCAGAAAAAGGGTACAAGCGCTTTTTTTACCCTCTGCATGTCATCTCTGAAGTCAGAGTAATTTATGGATGTCAGGAAGTCCCCAGAAGCGCTCTCATGCCAAAAAAAAAAGAGAAGAAACCTTGACTCGGGTCGGGATGTGGGGAGGGGGGAGGGGTTGAGAGAGAGTCCCCACACCCACGAAAAAAACGCTCTCATGTATTTCTTGTGTCAAAGGGCCACGGGGAGGTCCCGTCCTAAATCCTGTTGCCTGAGAAATGAAAGAATTCCAAGAGGCTGCCTCGTCCACTGTCCTCCGGGCCAGACCCCAGAACTAATCTCTTTCATCTCCTCTTCTTGCTGGTGGAGGGGGTGGGGTGGGGGATGCTGCTGCTACAGTCTCTTCCTCCTCTTCCCCCTCTTCCTCCTCCTCTGGGATCGTTGCTTGTCGAGCGGATCGCCTCAGGGAGATGTGGCCTCCTCTTCTATCGCTCCTTCCCTCTTTGCTGTGTAACCTCTCTCTCCCTCCACTAAGCCTTCTCCCTCCCTCCTCCTCCTCCCTCCCCGGGCCTCTGAGCTGGACTGCCTTCCCTTTTGGCTTTCCCCTCTTCCTTCCTTCCTCAGCTCCTCCACTAATAGCTCCCCTGTTCCTGACTGGTCGGGGGGGGGGGCTGCCAGTTGAGCGGTCACTCGTGGAAGATTCATTCGCGACGGCGTAATTGTAAACAGACGGAGCGAGCGAGGGAGGAACGCCGGAGCATTAAACTACAGAGAGCAGAATGGAGGAACTCTCTGCACCAGTCTCTTGACTTGGACTCCTCCTTCACCTCCTTTTCCTCTCTCTCTCTCCCGTATCTCCATCACCCCATATTTTCTGCTCCTCATAATTCAGGGACTGCTTACGACATCAACGTCTTGTTTCCCCGCTAAATGCGATGAGGGCGTCACCCAAATGACGTCCTCCGATGCTTGAATAGAGCCGCGCTGCACGCGCTCGCTTCGTGGTTTCTCTCTCCAGAAATGGAGCCACGTGTTTTGTGGCGTTTTTTTTTTTTTTCTTTCGCAGTTCGTTCCAGCTCCAGGAGGATGCGTGCACACGGTCGCACCAATGAAACCGAGTTCCCCTGAAACGAACGCGCACCGAACGGAGATCCCAGAGACTTTTACAGTTAGCTTTGTCGTGGATGTTGAGTAATAAGTGATGCATTTAAAGACGAAGCTGTTGGAAAGGTTGCGCAATGTTGGCTTTCAGTGTGCATTCAAACAAATTTGCATTTTCGTGCAATCGGCTTCATATTTTAAGTGTCGGAAACGGCAGATCAGAGGTCAGATCCAGCAGCCTCTCTTATCAATGATCACAAGTAGTGGAGGCTGCAGAACTCTGATGAAGAAAAAACTAATCCCACATGAATTGAGTGATTTAGTAGAGTTATACTTTTAGTAAAAAACCCATTACATCCCATTAATTTTTGTGATTTTATTATTATTTTTCAGTTTCAACTCGGCCTTTTCACCGCTGTGAGGAGATTGTGACTTCTATGTGGGAGTAAATGTCTTCAAGTTGCCCCAGTAACAAGGACATGTGTTTGTTGGCTGGTGGAAACAGTAAACATGAGAGAGGATGACCGTGTGAGTGAGTGTGTGTGTGAGAGAGAGAGAATCCAGTAGTGCCGGGCAACCAGACCCGTCCCTGACTCCAGATGATTGCTCCTGCGAGCCGTCAGCAGCCGCCCGGTCTCCTTTCCCTGCTTTTATCTCCTCCTGTCCTCGTTTTTTTTTGTGATTCTGTATTTTTTTTCTTTCTTCCCTTTTCCTTTCCCACACTTATCTCTCCGGCATTCTCAAAGTCCAGCAGCAGTTGTTTGGAGGGGGTGAAACAATCTCATTGGTGTTATCAATCCAACCATGTTTTGCAGCCCAGCAGTGCATCCCTCCTTTCGTCCGCTTCCATTTTTTATTTTTATTTTCCCGGCTTTTTTTTGTTTCAACTTTTTTCTCATCGGTGGAGCAACGGAGAGACGTCCGCCGCCGGCTTTACCTGCGTCCCGTTTCCGTGCTCGCACACCTCCAGTGGAAAGCTACATGGGAGTGTTTACTCATCTGCACTCTGACACAAAACCACTAAGAGACCACATACCCGGCTATAAACATGCCGCGGTAAGCTTCAGCTTTGTGATCTCCTGTGTGTTTTCACTCACAGTTAGCTTTTTGTTGTGTGCAATAAACATGACTCAGTTGTTAGGTCATGGGTAAACATTTGCCTTCAGATAATGTGCTTTCCACAAGCCATTATGAGGAGGGCTTATTGCATAGGCACAAAAAAAAAGACTGAATGAATGGAGCTTTATGTATTCTCTCAGAGTAAATTAATGTTCTGCATATGTACGAAGTTGACTCGGGACACAAAGTAATTGGCTTTTTCTTCATCGCCGGTATTTCGTTGCATTCTTGTAGACCATCGCTGCACAACCTAAAGTATCTGTCTCCTATTTTTAATGTTGTACGTCTACGGATCTGACCTTTGACCTCACAGCACCGGCAAATAAGAAAAAAAAACGAGGTTGACTTGTTCTCTGCACAGTTTCCCTTCAACGACGTTCACTCCGTGCCTTGATGACGGCGTGCGGTTTTCTCCGAGGACAAACAAAGCACACTAAATGCAGCGCGGCCAATTGGTACGGAGGCGGAAGGGAAGCGGAGAAAGAGAGAGAAACCAATTAGGAGACGGAAGCCACTAATTAAAAGCTGCATGCTCTACAGATTGCATCCATTTTATTTTCTTTAGCGACGGCCTGGGCCGTAATTTCAGAGCTCGCTTGTGCGCCAGTGCACATTCCAGGGCCGCTTGTGCACAGAGGAAGCACTGTCAGTCTGCCGCTTTCCCTTGTTGGTAGTTTGCTACGAAGAAAATGAAGCACAAACTGGGGGAATTTGGAAGACTTTTGAGAGACTCCACATCATTCAGAATAGCCGGGGAACCGTTCATTAGACGTTTTCAACCAGAGCCTGTTCGCAGAAATGTTTCCCCTTCCTGGATTAGGTTCCGTGGATCGCTGCCAATACATTTTGTGTGTGTGTGTGTGTTGTGAATCGGAGATTGCATTATGCTCGAGTGGTTTGGGTGGTTAACCAATACGCTTGCTTTGGAAAGCTGCAGGGAAACGTTGAGCACGTTGACCTGAGGAACGCCGCAAGGGTCGCTCCGAACACACAGGCTCACAAAAGGCCGGGGCCTGTAATAAGAAAAGAAAAAGAAAACCCGCTTCCAGGGTAATGGTGTTCATTTGGCAGAGTGACCCGGAGCACTTGTCTGTGTGCTCTTATTGTAAAATGAGGAAACACGAGGCATGTTCTTTCTTTTTTTTTTGTGGTCAGAGCAGACGGGCAACACTCCCAGAAATAGGTAACAAAGAGAGCCAAAGAATCACAAAACTTGTCGGATAGTTCCCCGCCAATGTTGCTATGTGATTAAAGAAGCTCTGTGCACGTTGTTTCAAACATAATGAACACCAAAATAAAGTCGGAGTGACATCAAATCTTATCAGGAAAAAAAAAAGGACCCTTCGTGTTTTATATAAAGCTCAACTTCCTAATTCTATTTCTCGCTCATTGTTTTATAGGTGGTTACCTAACGCCTCTTGGCAACTTTTCACCTCGAGCTGTTGTGTAACCAGTGTACATGAACCTGCATCACACACACACACACACACACACACACTCGATATCCAATTTGTGAAAAAATTGGATTTGTTGCAGATGTTTTGCAGTGTTTGAAATGGCCTTTTTTCTGTGATGCACCAGAAGTTAAAGCGAGGGAACTCGCAAACGCTCCAACTGTCAGATGCACAACAGACTCTTGTCTGCGTGACCCCGTGACCCCCGGGGGCCCAGAGCCACCAGATGCATCAGCAGTTGCCCCAATTCTGTCCCAATATGCGAGCGTATCCCGAGTCCTCTTGTCGTTGCTTCTTTCCCAGAAGTCACCGCTGCGATAAATACCCCCCCCGCCCCCCTCTTTAATGATGGAGAGAAAAGAAGAAGAAAAAGAGAGGAAGTAACTTAGACCTCTTCCCTTCCATTCCGTCTAATGGTTTTTCCAGAACCTCGAACGCTGAAGGCTGACCTTCCTTCTTCTACTGGATTTTTTCCTGTGCCCTACACCTTGGATTTCAGGAAATGTACAAAACAGGATAGCATAGCACAACATATTGCTTCTGTTTTCCTTTTTTTTGTTTTGTCTTGAGAGGCAAATACACTTGGGGGTCCAATGACGACATCAGCAGCCAAGGCTGCAGTGTTGTTCCTTTCTCTTTGTACAGGAGTCGTGTCTGCAATGGTACTCCAGTCTCGTTCTTCATATTGTGATTGTTCAGCAAGACCCAAACAATTTCAATTTGAAGCTTAAGTACGTTTAGATTATAGTCATTGAAAAGCAGTTGTATGCAACCTAAACAACAGCAACAAAAATACTTTTTTTTTAATGAAAAGCAAGGGTGCAAACAGGCCTTGCGTTGCGTTGCGTGGCAGTCGTGTCCAAAGCAGCCAGCAACTGTCCCCCAAGTGGGATGTGATCTGAATGCCGACGGCCCCCGAGCCCCCTGGGTAATTAGAGGGCAGAAGGCCCTTTATTTGCCTTCCAGGCCGGCGTGGGCTTTGCCACATTGTTCATGGGATGGGGCGCTGTTGAAAGCTTTGCACACAGAGGTGACTGTGTCCTCTTCCTGTTGTCAAAGTCACAGTTGCCCGTTGACGAGTTGCCTGATAATTATCACACCCGCGTTGCCGGCGGTATATCCTCTGACGTCTTTGGAAGAGTCTCCGATCGCACCGCGTTCTCGAAGTGTCGATTCCTAAATAAAAAGTCTATGAGTAGCCCTCCCTCTTTTTGTATCAGCCTGACTTTGTCCAGTACAAAGTGACTCCGCCATATAATCTACTTTTAGCCTCCAGTTCCCGGGTATTGCTAAGCGTGCGCCCGCGGCGATAAACACTTTAAAAAAAGCTGACGCAAAGCTTTCCCCCATTGCCGTCCTCTGTGTATTTTTAGTACGAATGTGTTTATTGGCGACTGCTGGTCGCGGCACCTGTCGCTATTTTTGGCGACACCATAACTGCGTTGCGACTCGCCCATTCTCTCTCTCTCCCTCCCCGTCCCTCCGTTCCTTACCATGTTTGCTTTCCTCGATTTTTTTTTTTTTTTTTTTTTCCCCCTCTCCACAATCAAGGGGGAATTATCTCTCTTCCGAAAAAAGAGGCAGCCCACTAATTTTAGATTGACTTGATTGAACCTGGAGGCCAAAGGGATCAAACCCACATCCGTTGAAAACCCAGGGATGCTAATTCTAACCATAACATCGCTAACATGTGTTTTGCTCTCCCCAAGCGCTGATTTGAGACCCGCTGGAAGCGGAGGACCATTCTTTCTTGTGGCATGTTTTGTGGGTATTGGCCCACCATGTGTATATTTATAGAGACCGGGTCATGACACAAGCACACGGACTGCTTGTTCTTTCTGAAGGACATGAAGCACTCCCTTCTCAACCGCTGGCTGTTTTTGTAAGTGTGAGCGGGGAGCCGTTCAATCGAGGCGTAATTGATTTCCAGGATGTTGAGCCTTCATTTGTTTCAATTAAATCCGTCAAGGAAACCTGGACACGAAAATCCTGTTTGCACAGCGGCAATCACACAGCCAATCACACCTTTAGCTGCTAACGCTTTGACGTTTATTGCAAATGTATCATTATGTCGGCCGTGGGCAACGTGAATACTCTACACATGCTTTTCCATCCAAGGACGGGCTCGATTAAATAATCATTAAAACTACATTTAGCAACAGCTAAACAGTCATTTTGAAGGATCCGATTTAAATTACACAGCATAGCTTCACATAGTCACATAGTTTTTCATATTGTTAGTTTATTAATGTTTCTCCAAAAATCTTTTAGTGTTCCTTTTGGCCTGTTTTTATGTATGCCGTACATTTTCTTTAGCCTTCGGTTATACAGGTCTTTTGGAATAATCTGTTTTCTTTCTGGGTTTTGTCTGTTTTTATGGATTAATTGATGGATTATCTGAATACATGCTGATTAAACTATTAAACAGTTCTGTTACTTAACACACAGGTTTGTTCTATGGTATTTAGTGGTATTTAGATAGTTGTGTTCCAGTCATGGTGTCCAAAACCTGCACGTCAAAGTCCGACGCCCCGGGCAGCCATCAAAACACTCACAGAGTATTCATTATTATTACTGGGCTTCTCCAGAAATCGTCACGGAGAGCGTAACGAATGGTCCGACTCCATCTTGGGTCGTCTTCAAAGGGAGGCCGGTAATGACAGCGTTGCTCGCGGGTTCGGCCCTGGGGGGGGGGGGCCCCGCTCTCGAGATGCTTAACTGTGGCTAACTACCAGACCAATTACTTACAAAGACGACCTTAGGAAGAGACACTCGATGCCGCTGCCGCAGGAACAATCCCAGATCCCCCCCACTGTCCACCCGACCCAAAGCCTGGTCCGCTGACGCCCTCGGGCCGCGCTCAGCTTTGTGTCGCCACTTTTCCTGTCAAGACTTTGTTATTGCCATCTTTTGGCTTGGGAAGGTGGCATTTTACAACGTGTTTATTGGTGGTGGTGGTGGTGAGGGGGGGGGGTTGACAAATAACATATTCAGGGACTTTCTTTTCTTCCCCTTTCTGTTTCATGGGAAATAAATTGGAGGAAGTCACTGTATGTAGCATGTGAAGTTTGAACTCCAAAGCTCAAGGGAAGGCGCTAGTTCACAGATGTGAAACGGCTAATGATACTCAAACATTCTCGTGTTTTCCTCAACGATGGAGCTCTGAAACGAGGATGTTTACCACAAAACTCATATTTCCAGTCGGCATGTCATGCACCACTCTGGGTTTCTTAGCTTGTATATTTAAGGTCATGCAGACGCCGGACTTTTTGGGCGCCTGCTTGTTTGCTTGCGGAGGCGCTACACAACAATGGCTGTTTGTGGATCGGCAAAGGCAGGAAGTGTACAGTATCCTTTCTGGAAAGTACACACAGCCCTGTCACTTCATTAGTCTTCCCCAGCGCGGCGGCGTGGGAGGGATTTAACACAATCATAGTCAATAAGGGAAGTGAACTAGCTCACAGGCTAGCATGCCATCCATCATTCTCCAAGCGCGCTGCCAAGTCGACGCAGACTCCCCGTGCAGTTGGGTCGAGTCCCGGCACTCCGAGTCTCATTCCTTGAGTCTTCTGCAATCCCCCCGGCTTAGTCCCCATCTGGCCAGCGGTTCCGTGCTAAAGCTGGGAGATGCGTAGGGCCTAATTCCTACACACTAAAGCATTACCGTCTGCCCATGGCCCACGGAGACAAGATGGTCGCCAGGTGTCTTCCTGTCTTCAAAGTGTCGGCGTCGTTAATCATGCCCCTCCCCCTCCACCGACCCTTCTGCGTCGCCTCACATGTGTTTTATTTTCCCTCGGCTCTCACCCCACACACACACACACACACACACACACACACACACACACTTACGTCTCTGCCTTCCTCTTTATTTTTGGACAGTCTGTCACCCAGCTGCATTTCCTGCGGGGTTTATGTACAGTTTGGGCCGGATTGGAACCACATTGGCAAAAAAAACACACAAAAAAACAGCGTGCCATCTTAATGAAGTCACTGAGATCCCAATGGGTGGGTGGGTGGTACGCAGGGGGATAATTGGAGAAGCTGTGCCGGCCCTGTGAAGGGCCAGAGGATACTGCGAACCCTCCCAGCCTGGCCTTTAGCCCCCAGCAGACGGCTGGTTCTCTCTAATGTGGCCACTTTTATTCTTGAAACCCCCGTCCTCGCCGATTCATCCACTCCTTCAAAGGCAAATGTATCTTTCATCTATCTTTGCTAATAGTATTAACGCAGCTCATGCTTGTGAACACAGCCTCCACAGCTGCAAGGCCTTAAACAGCTTCAGAGAAGAAGTGCTAGCAGCATTTTCTTTTTATTTCTTTTACCCCTCCCAGGACAGGGAGGGGTATTCATGTCTTTCAAACTGATGCCAAATATTTGCAGTTTACAAGCCCCGGCGATATTGCAAGGTACAAGTTATCTTTTTAACAAACAGGAAGTTTTGACCGCACGGTGAGATCGTAAAAAAACCCTTCTGCGTCAGCGTATCTGTTTGTGCCCGAGAACACTTTGTGATGCAAATAACCGGGAATCAGCAACGGCTTTGGGACTTCTGTCTGTTCTGTCCTGTCATAAAAGAGACGCACATCCTCTTTGTGAACTTTTTTGCGGCCGTTTGTGGTTCACGTCTAGGTTGCATCTCTTTTTCTTTTTTTTCTTTGTCTCGCTTATTTGGAAAGGCACATTGGATTTAATTTGGTATGTCGCCTGCCAAAGGCCCAGTTTGCATTAACAGTGCGGAGTGTGCACTCTCAACGCCCTCGCTGACGCAAAACCAAGTAGAAAAAGAGCTCTTTCCTCTGGAAATGCACCAGGGGGACTATTTCTGTCGTTTTAAACTGTTAAGGAGGGGATTGGGCCAGAGAAAGGGGGGGTGGGGGGGTGCTGGTGTTCAGTTTGTGAGCTGCAGACTGTTTCACGTGCCAGATCTGTAATGCGTTCCTCCGGGCTGGGAGCTGGCTGAACTCTGGGCCGTGGCGCTCCGGGAGAGGAAGTCCCAAGCCTGGGGAGTTTCAGACATCCTGTTTTTGGAGGGCCATCGGCCAGGACCAGGGCCGTTGCACGCCACCTGCAGCCGCGCATCACATCTGCCATTAGACCGGGGACAGCAGCCCGACGTCACGCACCTCCTGCATTTTGGCTCAAAATGGCTTCTCTTTGTCTCACTGTCTACCGCCCACCTTCCAAAAATCCAACCCCCATATATACAAAGTCAACTGTTGGACCACAACACTTCTTATTACCATCACTTTTCCTCTATATGCCCCTTATTTCTCTAATCTTGGACTGGCTTTTCCATTTCTCCTCGAAGAACATTATATCATTTTGAAGGAATGTGCGTTTGCAATGAGTCTAGGAATCGGTCCTTAAAAAGAGTGAGCGTGGAAGAGAAGAGCTGCCATGACATGTTACGTCCTGAGAAAATGTAGTGCGTGTGATTCCCCTCTTGAGTTGGAGTGAAGACGTCATGGTTTCATCCCGTGCAACACAAAGGTTGTGAATCATACTTTTCGGGGGATTTATCTGTCATGCATGCTCACGTTTAGTTTACACATGGTTTGCAATTGTGCGTAACGAGGGCCCACTACTCCAAGACTCGCACACCATTTGTTTGGATCCTACTTGGAATTTACACATCGTGGTATTCCCCCAAAGACGACGGGCCCAATTCATGCCTAATTTAACCACAATGCGCCTCCTTCCACCCACTGCTGCGACACAGTTGCTCGGCCTTCTCCCCGTTCTCAGTCCCGGGAGCCGAGGGGGCAGGAAGCTTGGTGGAGATAGCGCTCCCTCGGTTGTTGCTATTTAGGACAACAGGAAAGGGTTTGTGTCTGTCTCGACCGGCCCCTCCTCCTCCTTCCTTGATGGGCCGGGTCTGTTTATTCAAAGTCATTCTCACCAGTCCAGCTGCATTTCAGTCTCCACGGTCCAAATGGCCACCATGTGACCTTTTTTTTTCCGGGGCCATCAGCGGGGGAGGGGGCTTTTTCTCGACACCGGTCAGATTTACCGTAAGCGATGTTAACACAGAGCCATGCATGGCGACGCGTTTTTTTGATGTTTGGTTGTATTATCGTGGAAAAAGTCCACTCTGGTAGACTCTCCCACATGGAGTATGTACGCAAGCGATCGCAGAGGTGTCCTGGGACTGTGGGATACTCATCTGGCATCCTTTAACGGGCCTGAAAAGTCCTAAATGCTGTGGGGGCTCAACTCCTAACCCCAGGAAAACACCAATAGACCCTGTAGGCCAACTTCAAAGGGACCTGCACATCAAACGAACCCGAGCAGCATAGATGGTCAGCTGGGTTTAAAGAAAAAAGAAGCACGAACCCTCCCATTTGTCAGTCCAATGACTTGTATGCATTTTCTCCCCATTAAAACCGCTCAAAACGCCAAAAGGCCTGCGTGCGTTAGCGCTGAGCGCCGCCGTGCTCATGCGGAATATGAAACGCTACGTCATGAACAGAGCCCCCCCAAAAAAAGATAAAGAAAACATCCGTCTATCTGTTTTATTCTCTATCTTTTGCCCCCATTTATCTGCGTACAACCCCCCTTCACCCCCCCTTTTCTCATCACCCCCCTCTAACCCTGACGCTAGCTTGTCTGAGTGGCCTTTTGCCATGCATTCCTCCCTTCCCTGTTTGGCCTCTGTCTCAGGAAGTGGCCCAATTAGTGGATAAACACCATGGAGGAGATGGGGGAGGAGGGGGGAGGGGTTGGGCAACTCCCCCCTCACCTCATCCCCCACCGCCCGGCGTCTATGCCACTACTGTGTGTGCAGGAGAGATGGAGAGGAGCCGGGGGTCCATGGCGAGGTGGATGGAGCCTCCAGTTGGGGGTCGCAAACAAGTATGAATATGAATAATTCAAATTGAGTCATAATGAGGAAGACGATGCACACACGCCAATCACTCCAATCACTTTCAACAAACAAGTCAGTCAGGACTCATTAAGAGCCCGATGCTACACGATACTTCCAAGATTTTTTTTCTTTTCTTTAGCTGAGGTATTTTTCGGGTTTAAAACGAAAAAATTGTACTTGCTTTAACACGTCCAAGGCTTTTGTTTGACCTTTTTCCATTTCAAAATGACATATTTTTAATTGATGCAGTTTGATGCCTTCACATCTTTTAGTTTTTGGTTATTATTGAAGCAAACATTTGGGAAATGAGAGCTTTTGTGAATGCTTCTTGACTCTTTATTATCAAATGTCACCTAATATGTATTCATAGCTATACATTTGTTGTGTTTGCGTGGGTTTCCCCTCAGTACCCTTAACTGCGAGCATAAAAAGACAAAAAGACAATCATATATAACATTTAAAAAAACATCTGACCAAAAAAAACATAGAAATGCATCCCTGCTACTTTTTGGTGACAATATATATATTTTTTTTGTCAAAGCGGATTTCCAAAATGTAATTTGCCTTTCCGTTTCGATTACGCAATTCTTGGTCGGGTCTGCCTCAACATGGGAAACGTGGTTGCGGTTCAAACTCCCCACAGATTGAATAATGCAGACTGTCGACATCGTAGCCTCGGGACAGGAAATCTTGATCCTTAATTAGGTATGTTAATGATCAACTCAGACCACATATTTGACAGTAGTTTTCCTGTCAGGTTTTGATGTCGTTTGGAGAATCTTTTCCAAGCACCTCTGTGACATCATATATGATCACGCGGAGAATGAAAAACCTCATCGGGTTCATGAGCGCTTCTCCTCCCCTCAGATCGCACTGGAATGCTTTTTTGGCATTTAGTGAAGTGTGATTTACAGGTGACACGGACGTGCTGCATGTGTGCACATTGCTAAACTCAGGAAGCACTTAGTTTGACATATGACACTCCTGTGACCCCGAGCTAAGCACCGCCGAGTCTGCTGCTGAGCGGCGGACGACTCGGGACGCTTTTGGTGTTTAGAATCTTCTTTTTGAGTTTGAGCATCGTGAAACCAGATTGAAACAAGGCAGGCTACTGCACTACATGAACAAAGTCAACTTGTTTTTTACAAAATACTTGATGTGCATTAGAAATTAATATTTTATGTGTTTGGTTTTTACTTGTTTTAACTAAATAAGATATAATGGACTCTACAGTGACAATAACAGCGTTCCTGTGCGATCTATAAACCATACTATGGCTTTGTCTTGTCTGGTTATATCACTCAGACAACAGCTTGTAGAACATTATAGAAACAAGTTGATTTCTGTTGGAAAATAGGTTCATTATTTGTCCTGCATTGCCCACGTTTTCCACGGTGAGGTTTTTGCAAAAACTGTCACCGTCAGTGTGGATTGATCCTTTTGTTGTTGAAGGATTTAAGTTAAGGCTCCAGCTCTGAAACTTCCACTTTGAAATGTGGTCCAGAATCATATATACATACATACATATATATATTTTGACAACCCACTGAGCCGGCATGCCATCCAAATTGAATTAAAGCAGCACTTCGCTCCTCCGTCCCCTCTCTCTGACTAAACTCTGTAATTTGATTGACTGAGCCCCCTCCCCCCTCCTCCTCCCTTCCACTTTGCCGTATTACAGTTATTTCAACTAACAAATATGTCCTCTGCATTCCACCGCCGGCCGTGGCGGCACATGCCGCTCCGTTTTCCCCGAAACAGTCAGAAAACCAACGGTGCAATTACCGTCCCGATATGACCGAACGCAGTCGGAACTGATGGTTAGATAAACAAATGTTATCCGATGGGCTCGAATTATAGACGTATGGTCAAATTATATATGCATGGACTACCGTGGGTTTTCTCGCGGGGGCCGTATTTCAGTCGGGGTTTTGGATGCTGAATGTGCGTCGTTGCCGGCTTGTCTGACAAAATGTTTGCATTCTTATTGAGATAGCAGGAAAGAGGCCCTGTCGGGATATGTGTGTTCTGCTTTTCCCCCTGGTTGGTGGCTTTAAGGGTGTTTGTGGAGCAGAGCAGTCTACCATATGGCTGTCAGCGTGGATGAATTACTGGAGCGCTCCCTCTGAGAAGTACAGAGATGCAGAAAAGATAACTGGAAAAGCAGCCGCTGCTTTTCACACAGTGCACACCTTTCACGGAGGAGTTTTTTTTTGCCGAAGAACGACCATAGAGAGGAAAAAGCCCACTTAAAATCTGCTGCATAGATACAGGAGAACATGTCCGAAACAGCTCATAGTCAGCTTAATGGAATATTCTTACTCTGCAGGAGAAATGCAGTTTATTTCACGAAAGTGCACAGTCGGCGTAAATGGAGATATTAAAGTCAAGCAGGCACTTTAAAGTTGTTTTGCATGAATTCACGAGTGTGTCCACCATCGCCCACGGCACCGTGTGGCCTTCAGGGACGGAAGGAGGGAGGGTTAAAAAGAGAGAGAGGCGGTGTGTTTGAGGGTGTCGGTGAAGCAAAACAACCCACAGGATACAAGACAGTCGGTATTATATTATCTAAATTGCAAGAGCGCGAGGCTTGAAACAAGATCTCCCAAATTACACATCAGTGTTTGGTACATAAATAGTCATTTCCGCACTCAGACCAGAAAAAAAAAAAAAAAAAAGAATCATGCCTCCCACTGAAAATGGGATTCCTAGTTGTCAAGCCGAGCTATTTATGGTATGCACCACTTTCCACCCCTAAAATATCCACTCCTCTTTATTCTCTCTCTTGACAGACAGTAAAAACCACCTCAAATCGAACTGCGAGCCCAGATTAAGTTTGACAGGCAAATAGCGGCTCTTAAGGCTGCGATGCTGCGTCTGTTGTCATAGCATGGACTTGGAACCTCCTACACACACATTGTCGTCCACTCACTGAGAGATTTACGGGGCCTGAAGTGCAGTGTGTGTGTGTGTGTGTGTGGTGAGGGCCGCAGACACACAGAGGCAGGCCGGGCCCCGGGTTGGGGGCTCTGAAAAGGTTGTAGGTTATAAATACTTGACAGCGCAGTAAAGCTGTCACGGTCTTCCTGAAGCGAGCATGCGCCCACGTTTGAACGCACACTTGCGGGTATGCACGTTTGACACAATGCATCCTCAGGCCCCGCCTCCTCCTCTCTGGGTCCCTCCCCGT